>NC_035109.1:7611189-8227689 GCF_002204515.2 Aedes aegypti
AGCAATTGAATTCATTTCATATCTAATTCACTCCCCCAACTCAAAAATTTACTAAGTCCCAAAAGGTCGATTTTTTCAAAAAAATTTTTTTCCAAATAACACCTGATCTCGACGTTTCATGCATTTCTAAGACATCTGGCATCGAATCCGATTTCGGAAATTTCATGTACTTTGGAGATTTTTCATGGGTCAAAAAAGCCTAACTTTGACCGCTTTGGGGGTCCATTTAATGAAGTCCGATTGAGCTCAAATTTTGCATGGGGACGTTTTTCGAGGAGACAATTTTTTTGAGCACTACCATTTTTTGAAATTCGAAAAATCGATTTTCATTGGCACCCTAATAGGCAGTCTGCTAACCAAACAGCAAGCCTCTCTGCCGTAAAAATTATACCAGCCGTACATCTTCCCGCATTGACTGGCGTAGACTCAGTGGTAAATACGGTCTACTGTTTAATGCATCATCAATTCCGCCCCCTTTCCCTCATTGGTCAACATTTTGACGCGGCAGGCGCCATTAACGCCTAAAAATAGAAGATCACCCGCACTTATGCACTGAGGGTGTCTGTTAATCCCAAGCAGTCATCTGGTTGGTTCCTTGTGTAAGAGCAGCTGATCTGACGATACTGGAGTAGCAACCAAGGGTGGCCAATCAAGCTCATGCAATATTGGAATTGCCTTTTACCAGTAGTATCAAATTGCAAACAAAGGTGTATATAAGGTCTACGCTAACAATATATCAAGTCCCTTTTTCATTTTTCATATTACAATGAATCTTGTTCAAATTCTTGAGGCTCAAGAGACTATACCGTTGGTTCATAGATACCTCGTGAAAAATCGGCAAGAACTCTTCTAATGATTTCTTCAAAACTTTCTTCAGGAATACGTACAAACATTTTTCCAGAAATGTACTAATGTCTCAAGTAATTATCCCAGAAATTCGCCTTGAAATTCTTTAAATGATTTCTCAACACATGCTAAAAGAAATTCCTTAAAAAATTGCACCAGAAAATTTTTCGGCAGTCCAATAATGGAATTATGTACAACAAAAATGCTCCCAAAAACTCTCAAAACATTTCCTAGAAAGATTCTTAACCAGAGATACCTTGAAAGTATTCCTACAATTTTTTTCCAGGGAGGTTCATTCTCAGAATTGAAGCTCTCATGCTAAATTTTCAGAAACACTTCCAGACGTTTTAAGAATCAACCCTTCAACAATTACCCCACAGATTATCACAGCGATTGCTCCATAAATTCTACCATGAATTATTGCTCAAAGTCTAATAGGAATTCTTCCACTAATTACACGGTAAGTTCTCCCAAAATGTTAAATTTTTTCAAAAAATTCTTGAATTATTTTTTAATTGAATTAGCCATAGATTTTTCAAATTTAAAAATTCATTTGCTACAGAAAATAATTTCTGTAGCAAATGAATGATCCTGTAATTCCTCCAAGAGTTCCTCTCGAGATTTTACACAGGTATCCTCTAGACAGTCCTGCGGAAAATTATGCAGGTTTGGTTTGGTAATGTTTACAATCATTATTTTAAAAGATCCGGAAGTCTTTGACAAATTTCTTCCTTGTAGGAAGTTATCATGTATTTCATCAGTGATATTTTTAAGATTTCATTTAGGAATATCCACCTGATTCACACCAATTATTTCTGAAAAAAATCCTAAACATATTCATGGACAAATTCCTTTAAGAATTCTTTTAGGACGTCTGTGAGTTTTTCAGAGGATATCATTAGAGAAAAATCTTATTATTCTTTAAGGTATATCAAATGCAAATCCTGGGGAAAATGCTCCAGTTTGCAAACAAATCGCTCAAGCTCCACGCAATGAATTTGATAGATGAAGAAAACTCCAAGCAAATTTGCGATGAAATTTCATTTAGTAATTTTTGATGGAACGTCGTTAGGAATCCCCATACTTTGAGACTTTAAGAGATATATTTTCTCTAAATCATTATGGAAACAAGAAATCACGGATTAGATTCTTTGCACTAAAATACAGACTTCATATGAGAAAATCACCAAAAAAATTATTAACTTTAAAACAACAATGGAAAACCCATGATAAACTAATAAGTTTTGAATAAAATTATATTTCTCAATTGATACCGATAGACTTTTATGTTTTGACATGATTTCACCATTTAATGTTTTACACGAATTTATGTCATTTAGTTGAATGACGTTTAGTCGAAACTACGTTTGGTCAAATGGACATTTGATCGAAAACTTATGACATTTAGTCGAATCGGCATTTTGTCGAAAGGACTTTTGTTCAAACAAAGTTTTAGAATTTGTTCGATTATCGTTTTGGGAGTCTAGACAAGCTGATCTCAAATAGAAGGATTGACCTTAAGCTGGAAGTCTCAGTAAACCAATAGTAGAGAAACATATCCTGTTGCCGACACATAAGGTTCACATAAAATTTTCATGTCAATTAAGGAATGAATTCCACATTTCAAAATCGTACCAACGTCCGTGAGCTTCAAGATCTGGTATTCAAAAAATGATAATGCTCTCTCTGAAGGCTTCCATCATATGCAGATCAGCAGTTCATTACGAGGTACCATGACGTTTTTAAATAATAATAAATTGAACAATTTTTTTTTTTTTCATATCGTTGAGTGATGAAATAACTTGTTGAGCAATTATTCGAAGAATGATGATATTAAAAAAATAATGAATTTATTAGATATAAATGTTTCACTCAATGTGCAGAAAACTACTTTCATGAAGTCCGTTTAAATAACCATTGAAATCCAGCCAGCTTTCCTACAATAATCTTTTAATCAAATGTTATAAAGTTCAAACCATGTTTTTTTTTATCAAATGATCTTTCAATAAACCATTTTAAAACAAGCTTTCTACCAAATTTTCGTTCGATCTAACGTCATTCTACCAAATGTCATTTGGCGAAATGCTGTAAATATTTTCTACGAAACATCCATTCGACTAAATGTTCCTTTGACTAATTGTACTTTCGACTATATGTCATTCGGCCAATCGTCATTCGACCGAATGGCCTAAAACCAAACTCCTCAAATAATTTAGGACGTTGCATCTAGGCGTTTGAGCGCTACATGGCATCGATTACAGTGATTCTACCCCATTACCCCAAAACCCATGTCCCAGAATGCCATCACCCCGAATTATATTACCCCGAGTTTAGGGACAACGGCGTGGAATCGATTACATTAACAGTATAGGTTGATTCACAATAAGTTTGCAGCCATTCCATGAAAAACCGATCTAGTGGGTCACCGAATTCCGTGAAAATTTTCTATTTTGTTCCTTATTTGAAATAAGGGTACATGTGTTTTTGGATTTTTTATTAGGGTGACCATTTCCGAAATAGAGTCCCCAGAAAAATTGCGACGTTGCAAATTTTTTTTTTTTTTTAAAGAAATCCTAGCTTTTGAACCGCTTGACCGATGTTCAATTTTCTTGGACGAAATGAAAGCTTAAAATTTTGACTTTTAAAGAAAAATATAAAATTTCACAAAAATTGTTTTTTACATGACAAAAAAAACTCCGTTTTTTCGTGTTTTGAAGAGCTTGGCACCAGAGGGGCTATTTCTGTTCTAATTTATAATTGAAAGTTCAGAAAATTTTACGTTTACTGTCAGATTTTCAGCGATGTATGTTTTTTAGTTTCTGAGATATATTTTATTATAATTTTAGTTTTTTTTAGGAATTTTTATATATTTTTGTGTAAAATTTTTTTAGAGTTTAATATATTTTCTGAAAAGTTGAAATCTTAAGCTTTCATTCCATAAAAAAAAGGTTGGAAATCGGTTGAGCTGTTCAAAACTCATGATTTTTTTTAACATCAAAAAATCTGATGCGCTGAGACCTTAATCATTAATCATTTGTTGCAATTAATCTTAAAAAAAAAATCAAAATATGAAGCAGAAATGAATTAATAAAATTCGAACGGTTACCCACCACAGCGTCGGTAGGGCCACCATTAGTATGTTGATGAGAATGTTTTATATTTTGCCAGTCATGAATATAATTAGTAATCAAGCGATCATTAATCGAAAAATAGAAAGTAAATTTTCTTTAAATCGATCAATAGATAAAAAAGAGCACTAAGAAATAATTACAATCATTATTTTAAAAGATCTGGAAATCTTTGACAAACTTTTTTCCTAAAGGAAGTTATCATGTTAATCAGTGATATTTTTAGGATTTCATTTAGGAATATCCACCTGATTTTTTTTTTTTCAGGAATTCACACCAATTATTTCCGAAGAAAAAAAAACTTAACATATCCATGGATAAATTCCTCTAAGAATTCTTTGAAGAGGATATAATTGGAAAAAAAATCTTAATTTTCTTAAAGGTATATTGAAAGCCAATCGTGGGTGAAATGCTTCGGAAAGTTTGTAAACAAATCGCTCAGTAAACTCCACGCTATGAAACAGAAAAATGAATAAAACTTGAAGCAAATACCTGAATTTCATTCGGATTAAATTTCTGAAGAAAACCCATCAAACAAATGCAGTAACTTTTGACGTAACGTCGTTAGAAATTCCCATACTTTAAGACTTTAAGAGATATATTTTCTCTTAATCCTCATTGAAACAAGAAACCACGTTTCAGTCTCTTCTTGGTTTCAAATTTGGAGGCACACAAGATTAATTATTTTCAGTCACAATTGCTTATGCTTGTTCAATATATTCCGATAAATTAACTAGTAAGTGACGAATGCCCCTTCTGGATAAAGTCTCTTTAAACAAAAAATAAATAAAAATAATTAACAAGCCACATATCGATGGCATGTTGGCTTAGCGGCTCATAATCCTATTTTGAAGGGTCCCGAGTCTAACTGGGAAGCCACTGGAAAGATTGCATAATGTTTATTTTCGAATTCGAGTCAAAATGTTTCACACAACCGAAACCAACAATTTTAGGGGTCCCTGATAATGAAAATAAAAATCCACTACCAAGCTTTTGTTTGACATTATTTAAGTTGGATTTGAGAATGTGGTTAGAAATGTGGAAAGGACATTTGATGGTTTAGTCCGAGAAACCATTTTAAAGCAAGCTCTCGACCAAATATCCGTTCGATCAAACGTCATACGATCAAATGCCATTCGAACAAATGTCATTCGACCAAATGTCATTCGACCAAATGTCATTCGATGAAATGTTCTAAAGATTTTTGACCAAATGTCCATTCGACCAACTGTCATTTCGACTAAATGTACCAAACGTCATTCGATCAAATGTCCTAGACCCGAATTACACAAATAATATAGTGCGTTGCATCTAGGCTTGAATATTTTACGAGAATATCCGGCATCGTACCCCATTACTCCAGAACCCATTTCCCAGAATGCCATCACCCCGAATTCCATTGCCTCGAGTTACCGCGAACTCACATTTGTCCCAAGAGGCTCTGCACAATATCAATGAAATTCGGAGTAATGGAATTCGGAGTGCTGGCATTCGGGTTCATGGCAGTCAAGGCAACGGAATGGAATCGATTACAATATTACAATAAGTTTGTGAAAACGCTTTTCACTAATAGATTTGAGATCAAAATTTCTACTGAATCTAGACTGATGAACATTTTAGAACATTAAAAAATATTGAACGCATAATTGTTTTGAAGCGTGTCAGAAACGCTAAAATGTAATCAAGTTTCAAATTTCTTCCTAAATTGATCAATATAAAGCTTCAAATGTTTTAGATTCCAATGAAAATAGCTTTGACACGAAGTGCCACACTAAAGCTGTTTACTTTTAGGGCTCTATTTTATAAGTCGAGTCGAACAAAACAGACTCGACTGGAGTCACTGTCGATCAAAAACGTTGCTCGACTTGGTTGTGTCACTCGAGTTTATCGACAGTTGTCACACTGTGTGACTGGATTATAATGGGAGTCGACGGGTGTCATCTGAAATATGCATGCTTACTATGATCGACAGTGATTACAGACGAATCACATGAATCTGCTCGATTTACCAAATAGACCCCTTAGACTCGTTTTGCTCAACTTTAGGAAAAAAAGAGACTAATAACATTCGCAAGTCATCTGCTTCAAAATGAATTTGAAAGGCAAATAAACAGCTGTTAGAGTACAGTATTGGACGAAACATTTGCATCTTTTACCATCTTCCATATAATAAGAACTTAGGTAGATTAGATCTCACAAGGGAAGGTCACGATGGTGTTACACGGGGTTTTCAACCGGACTATTTTTGTTAGATTCTACATGTCGAAATATGAAAAACCCCAAAGCCTTTCGGGTGATGGACCAGTGGTGTAGCCAGGAGGGACTCAGAAAGGGTCGATTTTGTACGAATATAATAATTTGAGTCAATTGAAAATTTGTCAAAAAGATTTTTCTCGGTATCTATAACGTTAGTAATGAACAGAATTGACATTAATGTATGTTTGTAATGTATTTTTATGCCATTGGCGTAACTAACATGAAATATGGACACCAAAACAAATTTGTTTTATTGAAATAGTATACCAACAAGAAACCCATCCCGATTGCGCCTATGGCATGGAAAAAATACATTTTAAACATACATCAATGTCAGTTCTGTTCTCTACCATCACAATAATTACTAAAAAATATTTTTGTCAAATTTCCAATTAGCTCAACAATATAATATACGTACAAAATTGCCCCTTTTAGAGCCCCTCCTGGCTGCACCACTGGTCTATCACCCGAAAGGCTTTGGTGTTCTTCATATTTCGACATGTAGAATCTAACAAAAATAGTCCGGTTGAAAACCCCGTGTAACACCATCGTGACCTTCCCTTGTCAGTTATTTGTATACCAATTTGTATGAAATTTTCGCAGTACGTCAGACATAAGTTGAGTTTTTACACATATATTTTTGAACGATTTTTCCAATCATGAGTTCAAAAGTAATATCGGCTTGTGTTAAGCGAGATTTTTGATAAAAACTTAGAGTCGATTTATCTGGAAATAGGAATGTCTTACATAAAACCTTTTTTCAGCAAACTTATTAATCTTTTCTTTGGTAAATATAACATAAAGGTATTCCTGCAATATTTCAACTAGCGTAAAATATTACAATTTTACTTAAAATTTGCGTTAGGGACGATCCAAATATGACGTCCATCGTTTTTCGGGACTTCTAGACCCCCCTCCCCCCTCTGTTACGCTTGTCCCAATACCTTATACATGTGCTGTCACACTTTCGTAGACCCCCCCCCCATCTCCCAAATGAAGGAAGTCATTTTTGAATGACCCCTTAGTCAAACTGTTATTACTTTTTAACTCGTGGTAAGGTAAATCGCTTATACTTATGCTGAAATTATAGTTATGACTAACATACTGTGAACATTACAAATTAATTGCTTACTTCTTCAATTGTTTGGCGAATGTAGAAATTTAAAAGTATTTGCTTACTCTACATGTTTTTGAGAGTCTATATAAACAAAAATCGAATGGCGTTTGTATGTCATGAGTTGGCTTGATATCAGATCAATCGATTTGAATTACTCTTTCACTACTGTTTTCGTCCAGGGCTCCGACGTGTCCGTGTGAAAAAAGGCGTAAGAAAGTCTCTGGAATAGTCGAAAACACAATCAGGTCTCATATAAGTCACTGCCACCCTCTTTCCTCTCATGGCAATTTCTCAGCAGTTGTTCATAGGATAATGCTGGGGCACAGTATGGACTTATTACATACCAAATTTCATCAGAATCGATAGGACAGTGGCTGAGAAATTGCGGTGGGCGTAAAGTGGGTGGCAGCGACTAAAAGGAGATCTGAAAAAATTGCAAATTCAGTGCTCAATACTGTTTATTTACCAAATTTAAATAAATTTCAATCAAATTGAAACACAGAAGCTTCAAAAATTATGGTTTCAAATGACGAAAAAACTTGATGTTTTATACGCCTATGAATAATAAAAGCAACTTCAACTTCAGTAATGTCATGCTACAGCCAGTGAAAAAAGTTGGTAAGCAAATGCCTTTTTTACATACAAAATGCCCAAGTTTGGTGCTCTGGAAATGGCTGAAAATTCAATGA
This sequence comes from Aedes aegypti, assembly GCF_002204515.2. Lineage (NCBI taxonomy): Eukaryota > Metazoa > Arthropoda > Insecta > Diptera > Culicidae > Aedes > Aedes aegypti. Next base: position 7,619,226 of record NC_035109.1, read on the forward strand.
CGAACTAAAAATAACATGAAATTTTTTTGTGGTGTACTTGTTACTTTTCGGTGTTTTTTTAATGGTTTTCAAATGATTGTTCAAAGATAAAAATGAGCAACCAAGAGATTTTTTCATTTAATTAAAAAACGATTAGTTGTTGGTTGTTGATGTTTTCTGCAAATTCATGAAATTTCTGAAAATAAATAACTTTGCACAACAAATTAATCATCCATTACTTACCGTTTCATAAATCGCTCGCATTGCAGTAATCTCTTCACCATTCATAAGGAAAATGTATGAATTTCGATTGTCCAGTTCGTAGCGTGTAGTTATTCTAATATATTTCACTGCGGATAGTGTGGGCTTCTATGTAATGCAAATTATCCTGATCAACCAACTAACAATCCATTCGACCTTAAAATTCATTCGGCGGTTTCAAAGTGAAGTGAATTATACTGAGCTACCCTTGTTAGTTACCCATTTGACCTTACGGTTCATCGGAACTATCGGCCATTTTCGGCCTAATGACCATTTTGGCCTAACGGCATTCGGTCTAACGGAATAGAACCCAAAATGGAAAGAAACTTTAACTATGGCTCTCTAACTCGATATCGAGATAAATTAAATTATCCAATAAAATTTCGAGTAAGGGAGAGTTGACTGTATTTCTAAGAGCCAGCAAAAGCGCTTGAACCAAGGTTCTAGACCCAAGACATAAGGAAGAAATGCCTATGTTCCATCCCAGGAGAAGAACAATGAAGTGTGCATTAACTTTCTTAGCAACGCCACTTCCAACGATTTTACCTATAATCCTGAATCGAAACGGTTGGTACGGTTGCAAGCGCTTAGATTAGATTAGAGTAAGGGAGAGTTGACTGTAATTCTAAAAACAAAACCAAGAATTTATAAACGTTCCAAAATCGAAGACACATTCAGTTCAAATATACCAGCGCTAAAGGAACCATACATTTTCAATTTTGAAAACATGTTTTCCCAAGCGAACCAGCGAGCTTGGTACGGGAACCGTGTTTAGCACAATTGATGTCTGTTCCGTCCGCAAAATACTTCCATTGGAAATTCCACCCGAAAATTGCGATTGCATCCGAACAACAAAAGAGTCAGACATGCATTCTACCCTCCCTTTTCGCCAATTCGGAGATATACCACTTCATGAATGCAATGGATTACCATTCATCGATCTCTCCACAGTTTTCCCGGCTTCAATCCATCAGTCTTGGATTTTCCAAGTCCAACCACCGGGATAGCACAAACCCTGCAGACAACGAATGGTGAAATGCAATTTTCCGTTTTCGTCCTGAAATTTCATCCCGGTGTGGGTCCTCTTCTCAAGAACTGATAACAGAAAGAAGCTGAGAGGCAGACGAACAGCAGAAAAAAAAAAACGAGGAACCAAACAGAGAAATCAATAGGAAAACCGAAACGAATCAGAGCGTGTCTTTTCAGCTTTCAGCTGATCCACCTTCTTCCTTGAAACCCATTCTTCCCTCAGCTTCCAGGTGCTTCGACGGAACTATTGCATCTGGAGACGTCCATGTAGGGTGAAAAGGCTCAGAATGGATTTGTCTTGTTTTCTCGTATTAAGATCCACATTTGAAGCCATACAAAGAGCTAACAGTAACTATACGGTATAAGCTAGCTACAACCATGGAAACATTTCCCAAGTATTAGCATTTCCACGTTTTGTTCAATGTCAAAAAAATAGTTGAAAAAAAAATGACTCAATCGATGAGGTAGAAAACGCCATTTAGTATCGAGAACAAAGAGTCAGTAACCAAGCTTCTCCATGAGTTTGCTCAGTTCACAAAACTTACAACTAAGGCAAAAAAAAAGTTGAATTTCGCTGAAAATTTCAAAATTTATTAGATAATCTTCCAGGCTTGTAGCAGCAACTCTTAGGTAAACATATTTCTACTTAATTCGGCAGAGAATACAAATTGAATACTTCTAGGAGTAATACAGTGAGTCGGCCATTTTGGGCCACGTTCCCCTACGGTGAAACTCTGGGGCTATACATGTCCACGCCCGAGGGATTTAAATCAGGTTAAATTGATTCCCTTTCACCGAGTGGCCACCGATAACTCCCTGGACCGGGACGAAAGTGAGGAAAGCGAGTGGAGACTGCTCCTAGAGAGCGTGACTGTGACTACACGTTTAGCTTGGGCAGGTTTGCTGACTGTCTGTTCTGTCGATATGCCGGTGATGGTGACTTTAAGGACTCTGGTGGTGACTCTTTTATTGGTGAAAGTTCTCTCGAACGATATCAATTGGACATTGATGGTGATGACATGCATGGATGAGAAGGTAATATAAATACGCTAACCATATACTGAATATACAAATTCATGCTATGGATTTCGAAGATTTTGTTTGAGGAGATTGGGAAGGCATCGTACTCCCGTAGTTTTGTAATTCTTCTTGAACACTGTCTTGATAAAAAAAAACTTTTAGAAGGTCACTTTTCTGAATATGTTTCCAATCTAAAACTAAAGTAAGATGCAGGGATTACCTGCATTCACAACATTCTTCCAAAATAGTGGGCTATAAAACTTGAGATTGATTGGCCGGCCGTGATTGCTAACAATGCAGTAATACTAGATAAACTGCACTCACATAAGAAACCATCCAGATGACTGCTTGGGATACCCCGGATATACCTCTGCATCTACGCCAGTCCATGCGAGACGGTATAGGGGGTAAGGCAATTTAATGGCAGAGAGGCTTGCTTTTGGTTAGCACATTGCCTATGTATCAGGCGTAAAAAAAGGCGTACTATAATGATGGAAGCATAGGGAAATGATTTCTTGTCCGTCTAGGGTTCTAGCGATTGCTTCTAACGAATAACTCAAGTGTGATAGATTGATAGTGGTAGATAGGAGCAAGTGAAAGATGCAAATACCAAGCACAAAGGAGACGACGGGCCTGGGATCGACCCGTAACCTTCTGCTTATGAAGCAGAAGCGATTGCCATTAGACTACCAGCCCTGTTACCAAACTAGTGGGTTATTAAACTGTCGCTGAATGCTACTTGCCCACACACTTAAAATATTTTACCGTAATCTCAACAGCTGAACAGTTCGGTAAAATAAAACACTGTAATACCGTCGAAAATCAACGGATTCCAGTGAAATTTCACCGAAAACTGTAAAAAAAATTACCATTCTCCGTCAATTTATTTCACCGAACTATTCAGCTGTTGAGATTACGGTGAAATTAACGGATTACGATAAAATAATTTAAGTGTGCAGGCACTTCAATGAAAGTGAGGAAGTAAAGGAATCTACTAATCGTGGCCAGTATTTCCGAATTTTCTGGATTTAAGGAGTTCCTGACGTGGTGCCGTAATTTCCGTATTTTACCGGAAATCCTTAATGATCGCAAACCAGTTTTCAAACATCTCGAAGAGAATTTGAGCAGGAAATTGAAACAAAGTTGCATAATCAATTGTGTTCTTAGATGATGATACTTGATTTGACGATATTTTGATTGAGTCAACAACAATCGTATGAGAAATTTTGAACAAAAATTTATATGAAAATAATCAGAATGTTATTTTTTTTATATTATACCAAATCATAACTAAGTATGCTATTTTTTGCTGATACAGTCAACTCTCTATAATTCCTTTCAGACAGCTGATATTATGGTTTTACTTCTCTCTCTTCTTATCTAATATCACTGTTCTGCCAAAATCCTACTGCTGCTGCCGGGCCCCTTTAACTTTACGACGTCTGTTCAAATTTAGTGGTGTCTACAGAATTTGTTCAGCAATTCCTTTGAGATCGATCGGCTTTGGAAGTGTCTCCTGTTATTCCTTCGACAGTTTATTCTCCTCCCTAGAAATTCCACCGAATATTATTCTAGGAGTTTCTATGGTAGTTCAGCTAGAAGTTTCTCTAGGAGTTCCTTTAAGAGCTTTTGCGGAAGTTTCTCCGGAAATTCCTCCAGAAGCTTCTCTGGACGTTGCACTAGGAAGTTCCGGAAGTTCTTCTAGGAGCTTTTCCGTAAGTTGCTTTAGAATTTTTTTCGGAAGATCCTCTAAAGTTACCTTAGAAGTTCATCCGAAAGTTCCTCTAGAATTTATTCTAGAAATTTGTCCTGAAGTCCCACTAGGAGAAAGTTTTTTTTTTGATGTTTTTTCTGAAAGTTTTTTTATGTTTTCCCGGAAGTTCTTATGGGAATTCTTCCGGTAGTTCCTGTAAGAGTTCTTTCAGTAGTTCCTGTAGGAGTTCATTCAAATTTTCTTGTGGGAGTTCCTTCGAAAGATTCTGTCGGAGTTCCTCCGATAGTTTCCTCCGAAGGTATTGCAGAAACTCCGCTGGACGTTCCTGTAGCAATTAACCCGAAAATTTTTCCAGGAGTTTCTCTGGCTCATCAAAAAGTTCCTGTAGAAGTTCTTTCGAAATATCCTCGGATTTCTCCGAATGTTTTACTAATATTTTCTCCGGAAGTTCCTCTAGATGACAGTGCTGTTAAATGTCAAAATTTTGGAAAAATTTAAATGTCAATAGCGTTTTTTCACGTGTAATATAGTATCAGAAAGAATGACTATCGTTCTTAGGAAATGAGCACAGGGGAAAACATTTTCCGATGACATTTTCCACGGGGAAAGATGATATTAGCAATATTCAAATATCGAAGTCACGTGACATTTAACTGCACTGCTAGGTGATTTTCCGAAATCTCCTCTAGGATTTCATGTAAAGATTTCTTCTAGAAGTTGCTTTACAATTTATTTCGAATCTCCCTCCGGATTTTTCCGGAAATCCCTCTAGGAGTTCTTTCTGCAAGTCTTCTAAAAGTTCTTCTGAAAGTTTCTCAAGAATGTCTTCTAGAAGTTCCTCCGAAAGTTCCTCTAGGACTTTTTTCAAATTCCTTTGGAAGTTCCTCTAGGAGTTCTTCAGAAGTTCCTCTAAAATTCATTCGGAAATTCTGGGAGTTTTTTTTCCTGTCGTTCCTCTAGAAGGTATTCGGAAGTTTCTCTTGCATTTTTGTGAAGTTTATTTAGAATTATTTCCGGGAGTTCCACTAGCCGGTCCTCAGGAAGTTCCTGTAGGAGTTCCTTCGGAAGTTCATGTAGCCATTCATTAGAATTTCCCTGTATGAGTTCTTCCGGAATTTCCTGTAGGAGTTCCTCTGGACGTTCCTGTGGCAGTTTACTTGAAAATATCACAAGAAGTTCCTCCATAAGTTTCTCTAGAAGTTCTTCCGAAAGTTCTTCTTGGATTTATCTGAATAATTTTTCTGGAAGTTGCTGTAAAATTTATCTCGAAACTTCCCCCGGAACCTTCCGGAAAGGAATACCTCCAGAAGTTCTATTGGAAGTTCCTTTGAAAATTCCTCTGATTCCTGTAGAAGTTCTTCCGGAGGGTTTTCAATGATTTCTCATGGAACTTTCTTTCAAAGTTCCCCTCCGGAAGTTCCTCTAGGACTTTTTTTTAGTAAGTTCTTTTAGATTTTTTTCGTAAGACTATCTAAAATTTTCTCCGGAACATCCTTTGGAAGTTCCTCTAGGAGTTCTTCCAGAAGTTCCATTAGAATTCTTTTGGAAGTTTTAGGAGTTTTTCATGTAGTTTATTTAGGAGTTTCTTCGGAAGTTTCTATAGGAGTTCCTCCGGAAGTTCATGTAGCAATTCGTTAAATTATTAGTATTAGTTCCTGTGGCAGTTTCCTTACAAATTCCTCTTGGAATTTCTCAAGTAGTTCCTCCTGACGTTTTTCTAGAAATTCTTCCGAAAGTTCTCGTTGAATTCATCTGAATGTTTTTCTGGAATTTGCTGTAAAATTTATCTCGAAACTTCCCTCGGAACTTCCCGGAAAGGAATACCTCCAGAAGTTCCTTTGAAAATTCCTCTGATTTCTATAGGAGTTCTTCCGGAGGTTTTTCAAGGATATCTCATGGAAGTTTCCTCCGGAAGCTCTTTTGGGAGTTTTTCCGGAAGTTTCACTAAGAGTTCCTATAGAAGTTCATTTAGGAATACCTTCAGAAGTTCTTGTAGAAGTTCCTCCAGAGGCTCCTCTAGGAGATTTCCGAAAAATTCTTTAGGAGTTCAGAGAGAAGTTCCTCTAGGATTACCTCCGGAAGATTCTCTAGAAATCCCTTCAGAATACGGTCTGATTCCAGCTCATCTAGAAGTTCTTGTAGGAGTTGCTTCGGAAATTCCTCTGATTTCTGAAACGAATTATTCCGGATGTTTCCCAGGAGTTCCTCTGGATTTCGCCAAGAAGTTCCTTCAGGAAATTCCGGTAGGAGCTCCTCCAGAAGTTCACAAAAAAGTTCATTCCGGAAGTTCTGCAGGGAGCTTCTCCATAAATTTCTCCAATTCTGAAGTTTTTCTAGAAGCCTCCCCACTTGTGGAGTTCCGCTAAAAGTTCCTTCGTAAGTTCTTCAGAATGGTAGTTCCTCTAGGAGTTTCTCCAGGAGTGACCCCAAAAGTTCCACTGGAAGTTTTTCCATAAATTATTCCGCCAAGAGTTCCTTCAGAAGTTTCCCTATGAAAATCTCCGGAAGTTCCATCAGAATTTTCTCCTAGAGTTTATCCGGAAGTATATGTAGGAGTTCCTCCAGAAGTTTCAGTCAAAGTTCTAATGGTAGTTTCTCTAGGAGTTTCTTCTGGAATTCCTTTGACAGCATCTCTAGGATTTCCTTCAGAAGTTCCCCGAGTAGTTTCTCCGTAAGTTCTGGTTGGAGTTCCTCCCGAAGCTGGTCCACAAATTCCTCTAGGAGTTCATACGGTAGGATTTCTGCTCTGTGATTTCCTGTGGATGTGTCTCTTTAGGAAGGTGTTTAGAAATTCCTCTTTGAGTTCCTCCAGAAGTTCATCCTGGAATTTCTCAAGAATTTTTTTCGGATGTTTCTCATAAAATTCCTTCGAGATATTCTCTGAGAATTTTTGCAGGATAGTGCGTTAAGTTTTTTTTCTGAAATTCCTACAAGAAATTCGTTGTTATTAATATATTATAATTTTAATTGTTGGGTCAGTTCATTCGAAGGTTGCTTCAAAGAATACTTCAGATTTTTTTTTGCATAATTTCTTATAGATCTGTAGATGTTATCTGGCGATTCCTTGTAAATAATTCCAGAACGAATTTTCGGGAAATTGGCTAAGAAATTCCCTCGAGAATTTCATGACGACTTCCGGGAGAAATTTCTCTAGGAATTTTCGAAGGATTTCTGAAGGATGCCCCATAGCTATTCCTTAAAAAAACCTTCAGTATTTATTCTTCGATTAATTTTGGAATTTGTTTCCTGAAAAGCTTCTGGTGTAATTATCTAGAGGAATTCCTAACGTTTTATGAGGATCTTTTCAAATAATTCTTCCGAAATTCCCAAGAAAATTCCTACAGAAACTGAGAAAATTTCTTTTAAAATTCTTTATGAAATTTCCGAGCCTATTTTTGAAAGCATTCTTAGATAAACTGAATTGTCTGGAGGAAATTCTGTAAAAATCCACAAAATGGATTATTTACATATTTTGCTTATTGTTTCTCTGATGTTTTTTTTTTTTTAATTTTCCCTGGAGCCCGGAATTGTGTTTGGAAAAATCCTCCCCTGAAGAAATTTTTACAGGTAGGGATACCTGTAAAAATTTCTTCACCAGACATACCAGACATTCAGGAGAAACTTCCGTAGGACTTCCTGGAGAGATTACCGAAATAGTTCCGGGAAGAATCTCTGGAATAATTCCCTTAGAAATTTTCGAAGGATTTTTGAAGCAATCCCTGGAATAATTTCCGGACTAACTTTCGAATTGATTTTTAGATGAATTTCTGAAAGATTTTTTAAAAGAAGCCCTACAAAAACTTTAATTGCTAGATTAAATCTTGGAGGAATTTACGGATGAATTCATAAAGGAATTTCAAGATAAACCTATGGATTGATTTATGGAGGTATTTCTGAAGAAATTTTCGAAAGGAATTCTAGGAGGATCAGAGGCATGTTCAATCCGAACAAGTACAATCCGGAAGGCCGGAGTTATCTCCTTTCCAGAACCTTATTCAATGCTAAAGTTGAGCATGCTAAGGACGTGAAAAAAATACCAAGAAGTATGTGCAAAATATGTGCTAAAAAGCACAACTTTTAGGATTGCTCTTTGAGCAAATGTGTTGTGAAGTTTTCTACTAGGCAGATAAACGATTGTACCCCGTTTGGCATAAAGTCGTTTGGCATAATGGTCGTTTGGCATAACGGCCGTTTGGCATAATGGTCATTTGGCATAATGGCCGTTTGGCATAATGATTGACTTGAAATAAATATCGGCATTTTTAAGCTTTTACCGAGATCAACACCACCGAGCCCATTGCAAAAAATTTTGGTAGGTTCTAAACAAGCGTGGTGTTCGTTCAGAGATTTTCCAAGCTAATAATTTCAATATTTGTTGTAACATTAGAGAACATTACTGAATAAAACTTGTGACGGGTCTCTACATCTCAGAACATAGAGTATCTTTGAGCTTGTTGCGATATACATATTTGAAAACAGTAAATTGGCAAAGAATGTTCGCAATTTTTCATCAATGGAACGCTCATAGGATATTTCGTTTCAGATCAAGCTCTGTCCCAGTTTGGACGTAACACTGAAAATTACTTGATAAAAAATGATTTTTTTTTGCTAAATATCAAAAGCTCTAATCTAAAGATCTATCTATGCGACTTAATCCAAAAATAACCTATATACTTGAGCAGATTATTTTTCGTTTAAAATGTTTAAGGCTCTAACGCAAAAAGATCTTTTCACAGCATAGCTCAAATGAACAACACATCTTTAAAATAAAATATTTGTGGCTAATCTTTTCAACGGTTCAATATAAATTCAAATTTTTGAAGTGTACATCAAAAACACCGTATATTATCGAGAAAAGGGAAAATTTGTGATTGAAATAATACTTTTTCCAGCATATCTCGGAAGGAGATCACGCGTTTGCCCCAAAAAAGTATCTGTTGAATATTGGCAGATTCTAAAGTAGTTATCATTCTAACAACACATCTGGCAAGAATTGATAAAACAACATTTAGCTTTACTAAATAATAAAATTTAAAACAGTATAAATATAAAGAACAGTATATTTTTAAAAGGAGGTTAAATTTATAATTAAACCAATAGAAGAATGGACGCCAAAAATTATTGCGGCATAATAAAACGAAAAGACATGAATCATCTAAGTGATTGAGCTACTTTTCCCCGAATGCCATTTCCCCGAAAACTGGTGACGAGAAAGAACGATAAACAGCCAAAAGAAGGAAGTATTCTTTAATTCCCGGCTATACACATATTGAGAAAAATGCTGAGGACGGTAAAATTAGAAAGAACCGCCAATTAAATAAAGAAGGGTGCATATTAGATGGTCAGTCGTTCACCACCCTGAAATGTATAAAGTTACGACAATTATGAATGCTTAAAACTTTTCGGGGAAGTGGGTTAGTCGGGGGAACGGGATATTCGGGGAACTGGCATTCGGGGAACTGGCATTCGAGGGAAACGACATTCGGGTAAAAGTAGCACAACCCATCGAAGTAACTGCAGTTATCGCAGTTCTCTTTTTGCTGATAATTTGAGCAGATCAATGTTATTGCCGCCCTTTTGTCAGTTGGAAACAAAAAAATATTTAAAAAAATGTAGCTCTAAAGAACAGCCTACGCAAAAAAGAAGGAGAAATTTATTGAAATTTTAGATCAACAGTTTTCATACCTATAATAATGGTTACATCATATTTAGAAAAAAATAGAACAATTCAAAGAAGGGTAAATTAATGCTAAATATATAAAAATCTTCAGTGCAAAAATGTGTTCCAATAGCGAAACTCAAAAGAAGAATTAATATTTGTAAAAAGGGTAATTTCTGGATAAATAATAAAATACTATTGGTAATAACTTTCCTAATATGCTCAAATTTATTCAAGAGCGAATAATTGTTGAATAGAGTGACATTTTGTATCAATTGACTCCAAAACAAGCCTGATGTCATCAGAAAGATTCAATAGAAACGTAAAAACGTAAGGGTGGGCCCCGTAGTGGTAAACGTGCAGCTATTCAGCAAGACCAAGCTGAGGGTCGTGGTTTCGAATCCCACCGGTCGAGGATCTTTTCGGGTTGGAAATTTTCTCGACTTCCCAGGGCATAGAGTATCTTCGTACCTGCCACACGATATACGCATGCAAAAATGGTCATTGGCATAGTAAGCTCTCAGTTAATAACTGTGGAAGTGCTCATAAGAACACTAAGCTGAGAAGCAGGCTCTGTCCCAGTGGGGACGTAACGCCAGAAAAGAAGAAGAAGAAGTAAAAACGAAAAATTGAGAAATTCTTGGTTTCAAACTCATTATGCCAAACGACCATCATGCCAAACGACTTTATGCCAAATGACCATTATGCCAAACGACTTTATGCCAAACGGCTTTATGCCAAACGACTTTATGCCAAATGACCTACCACCAGATAAACCGTTACGTAATCCGAATACAATCAAAATCTAGGGGAAATCTAATCGAATTCCTCGGAATAACATAACAATTTCTAAGTATAGCCGTATAATATCACATTGAAGTTTACACGGAAAACCATTTAAGGTGAAGATAAATCGAAGCCAAAGTTCAAATTTTCAAGAGCACGGATCTGAAGAACCGAACACCCGTTTGAGCTGAAAACCTAATCGATTGGTCACCACCAGCTAGTAACCAATCGATTAAGTTTTCAGCTTAAAAGGATGTTTGGTTCTCCAGATCCGTGCTCTTGAAAATTTGAACTTTGGCTTCGATTCATCTTCACCTTAAATCTCACAAAACTCTCGTTAAAGTTCAAGTATTATTGTCAGAAAGACTTCAGAATCTTTGGAAAACCATAGTAAACCTATAGTATTGAAAATTCAAGAAGCATTATTGGAAGTTCAAGAGTAACATCCTCTTGATCCCATGAAATAACATACAAATCCCCAAACAGCCACATAAATTAATAATCCCACGTAATAGCACTGATAGGCAGCATTTCAGCAAGACCTAGCTGAGGGTCGTAGGTTTGAATTCTGCAGGTTGAGGATCTTTTCGTAAAGGATACTTTCTTGTCTTCTCAAGGCCTAGTGTATCTTGTGGCAAAGACATACTATCTCAAAAATGGTCAATTGCCAAATAAAGTTCTCAGTTAATAACTGTCGAAATGCACATTGAACTCTTAGCTCAGAGCAGGATCTGTATTAGTAGGGACGTAACGCCAGGGAGGAGAATATATGGTGCGTTTTATTTATGGTGTTCGTTTCATATATAGTTTTAGTGCATTTAATGGGCTGTTGATATAGTGTTCACATTTTTGATTGCATGCTGAAAGGCTTAAGAGCGTTTCCAAGTTTTTTTTATAATTTCTATTAGTTCTAATAATGACTCATAAAAGTACATTCCCTTTCAAAATTAAGATTATTTTCGGGAAGCTTTAGACAACCCTATCCTAATGATATTTTGTTTTGCTTTCAATACAATACTGTTCTATTAACATTTTGTAAAATTTTAAATGACCACCTCTATCCATAATTCAAAAAAATCTAATATTACCCCACATTTTGCGACGTGACGGATGAGCAACCGAACGTGACGTGACGTTACTTTCAATTTTTGGCACTAAAACTGCTTGCACTTGGTTTTAAACATCACGTATCAAATCAATTTCACAGCTTATCAGCACCGGAAGTAAACTTTTTACTTTTTCTACTGCTGCTACTTTCTGTTCAACTGTACACAACATCTCAGCCGGAGAAAACTGTGGCCTGGCTCATCCGTCACCCACTTTATATTTTTCCTGGGGGTGCTTCCCGTCTCGCCCGATTTCGCCCCCCACCGAATCGACACACAAACGCTTACGTAACGAACAAGTGATTTAAACTTTTTGATGAAATAATCCTCTTCAAAAGAAGTCCGAGGCAGGCTGGGGCAGGAAAGCACCGGAACTTGGAACGCCATTTGCGCCCTCGCGTGAGCAAACAATTGCAATCTCGAGGAAAACGAATGGAGGGGGGTGACCCCACGATTGAAGGGTCTGAAATTTATTTTCCCGCTTCTCTTCTGGACTAAAGCGAGCAACCCATGAAATCAACCGTGCCGCGTGTTGTGACAACCCGCGCGTTCGGTGGAAAAAAGAAAGAACGTGGGAAATCAAACGAAATCCACGGAATGAAGAAAAGCGTGAAAATAGACAGCTTACACGGGAAGCGAGGGACGAAAAGTTTCCTCCGACTTGTTTTGCTTTTTTTCTCGTGGCACTCGGTGGGGTTTCACGGCTCTAAGTTGAGTGAGTTGAGCCGGAGCTGCCGTTGGTTGGTTGGTGGAGGAAATTCATTCCAATTCGTTGCATGCTTCGGGATCGTATAATCTGCCACATTGGAAGGGAGCTGTTCGTGTGTGTGTGTGGGTATCTATTCGTTACAGTGATACACGGGAGCAGAAGCAAAAGTTTTCTTCGATTTTATTTTCAAAAGTAGCACGATACTAGTTCATTTAGGAGTTCAAATCGATCGCAATAACCAGGAGCGCGCTTGGTATAACTGGCATGGTGTTCGGTTAGCATCGTATCGTGGGTGATAAAGGTTTCCTTGGATGAGCTATACCTAGTGGAAACGGTAGTGCAATGAGCGTGTAAGGCTCTTCAGTTAGTAAGAAGCCTACTGCGCCTTTTCCCAGTTATTGTACACCATCAGACATTTCAGATTTCGAAATTTGAGTTTCCCGATTTGTATCAAATACCATTTTTCAAATCGGGAATACAGTCATATCTCTCTTACTCGATGGTCCCGAGTTAGGAGGGTATCGAGATACAGAACACAAAAGCAGTGCAACTGCGTTCCAAGGGACCATCGAGTTAGCCATGAAAACTAACTTTTACTATGGTTCTCTAACTCGATATCGAGATACGGAATATCGAGTAAGGGAGAGTTAACTGTATTTGAAAGGCTTCGACTTTTACTTAAACTTTTCAATTTCATGGTAGAAAGGGCTTCCTATTATAATTTCTCAATTTACACTAACATTATTATTATTTTTCTTTAATTTCTGCGACCACTTGGAAGGCACAAGGTGGCTTGGGTTAAAAATAGATTAGAAACAAGAAATAAAAAAAAAGAAAAGAGTTTAGTTCGAGTTTTTAAAAACTCAATCAAAATCTAGAAATATGGATCTCTTTTTTGGAAAAATAATAGTTGTATCAGCCTTACTACACAACAGACAAGTGCTGAGTAATCCGCTATCACGCTTTTGGCACCACATTCTGTTATATTATTACATTTTGATGGTTCATAATTTAACAACTTTACCGATCGATTTTCTAAACTTCTTTTGTCACATCGGAAGCCAACCCATGACATACAAATACCATTCCATTCTTATTTTAGAGATTTGTTATTAGAAGTCAGTGACGGCAAATATTTGAACAAATTTAAAAAAAAGACAGAAACATATGAGGTTAATGTTATGTATAACAGAAAGGTTTTTTTTTGTCATTCCTTTCCTTTTTAAACACAAGTTAGTCAATGGGTGTTAAAGAAGCAGGTTCTCTCATAGTATGGATTTAACCCCTTAAAGAAGTAGAAGCAGATTGAATCTCGAACCTGGACTCTGAGTTCTAAACTCTGCATCACAAATTCTGAACTCTCAACTTTGAACTTTGAATTCAGCTCTTTGAACTCTTAATGCTCTGAATGCTCTGAACTCTGAACTCTGGCTCTAACCCTGAACGCTTTTTCTGATTCTGACTCTGAGTCTTACTCAACACTTTGAACTCTGACTCAAAATTCTGAATTTGAACTCTGAATTCTGATATCTGAACTCTTAACTCTAACTCTAAACTCTAAACTCTAAACTCTAAACTTTAAACTCTAAACTCTGAACTCTGCACTTTGAACTTTGAGCTCTGAATTGTGATGCAGAGATTGTACTCAAAACTTTGAACTCTGAGCTATAAACTCTAAATTATGAACAATGAGCTGTAATTTATGAGGCAAAATCAAAACTTTGTACTCTGAACTCTGAGCTCTGGATTGTGACGCAGAATCTGAAATCTGACTATGACTCTAACTCTGAATTCTGTATATTGAACTCTGTTTCTGATTCTGACTCTGACTTTGACTCTTACTCTGCACTCTGAACTCAAAACTCTGACTTTGACTCATAACCCGGACACTAAACTCTTAACTTTCAGCTCTAAGCTCTGAACTCAATGCTCCGAAATCTAATCTCCAAACTCTGTACTCTAAACTTTTACCCTGAACTTTGCACTTTGAATTCTTAATGCTCTTCACGGTCTGAACTATGAACTCTGAACTCTGAGCTTTGAGCTCTGATCTATGAAGTCTGAACTCTGAGCACTGAGCTGTGAATTCTTACGCAAATTCAAAACTCTGAACTCTGTACTCTGAATTGTGACGCAGATTCTGAACTAAAAACTTTGAACTCTGTACTCTGAACTCTGAACTCTGTGCTCTGTAATGTGACACAAACTCTGAACTCTGAACTCAAAACTATGAACTCTGAACTCTGAGCTTTGAACTCTGAACTCTGAGCTCTGAGCCGTGTATTGTGCCGAAATCTCTGAACTTAAAACTCTGCATTCTGAACTCTGTACTCTGAACTCTGTGCTCCTCATTCCGAGCTCTGAATTGTGACGCAGAATCTGAACTCTGAACTCAAAACTCTGAACTATGAACTTTGGTATTTGAACTTTTGATATTGAACTCTAAATTCTGTACTTTGAACTTTTAATGCTCTGAACGCTTTAAATTCTTATTCTGACTTTAACTCTGTTTCTGTTTCTGATTCTGACTCTTACTCTGCACTCTAAACTCAAAACTCTGACTTTGACTCTAAACTCTGAACTTTCAGCTCTGAGCTCTGACATTTTATTTCAAAACCAACGTGGTTTGCATTGTTTTCAACTGTGCTTCAAATATATTTGAGGTTTTAAATTTTTGGACACAGTGTGTTCTTTTTATTCCGATTTTTTCATCTCTGACAAATTTTCGTCTATGCATTTAGCATGGCAATGGATTGCAATAATATTCAGAAAGTAACTGTAAGAAGCGATGAATAATAGTCGTAAGATGTGGAGAAAAATCAGAAATGGCCACCGCGTTCTTTATTATGGTACCCAGAACTTGTTTTGGGAAGCACCTCAGAGTCCCAAAAGAAGACTTCCATTCAGAATGAGTCGAAAAGAAAAATAAAAATCGTACTCGATAGCCTTCGTTTTGAATTAGATTTTGCACATGTTTTTGCTATGGTAGAATAAGTGTTTTTCATATAAAAATTGATTATTTTGACTCAAGAATAACTTTTGAAAATGGCCTATAAATTTTTGCAAGCAAATAATTTGAAAAATTCTAACTCCGAACTTGTTGGTTTTAGAGAAAAATGTTCTATGAAGAAGTTGTAGTAAACCGTTGGGACTATTAGAAAAAAAAATATACGCTGAAAATTTTTACTATTTATTTTCATAAAAAAATCAAAAATAAAACTTAAATTTCAAATTACACAAACCCCATTTTTAATGTTTTTTTTTAATTTTCACCATAGAATCTTGATAGTAAACAGATGTTTGGGACAAAATTTCACGATGAAGAAATTTTTGATAAAAAAGTATTTCTGAGAACAACTTTTGATCAATTTTTAAAATTTTGGTTTTTTGACAAAATAAATACGTTCTGATAATACAAAAAGAATCTTGAAATTATTCTGAATCATAATAACTATATGAATCATTTCTCTGGAAGTAACAATTTTCGAATAATATCCTGTTTAATGCAAAAAATATTGTTTAAATATTAAAATAGGCTATTTTTATTAGTTATTATCAAGGAAAATAAGTAAATGGAAAGAAATATGGTCTTTACTCGTAAAAACGTATTATTAATGATGGAGAATCGCGAATTACCTATTTTAATAATATTGTTATTACCTAAAATCGATATAATTCGATGATGGCTACTTCTAGAGATATTTTCGTTATAATCATTATGGTTTAGAATCATTTCAAGATTCTTATTGTATCATCAGGACGTATTTATTTTGACAAAAACACAAAATTTTGAAAATCGTCCAAAAGTTGTCCTTAGAAAACTTTTTTACTAAAAACTTCTCCATCATGAAACGTTGTCCCAAACATCTGTTTACTATCAAGATTCTATGGTGGAAATTTAAAAAATATTAAAAATGGGGTTTATGTGTTATTTAAAATTTAAGTTTTATTTTTGAATTTTTCATGAAAAAACATTAAATATTTTTTCAGTGTGTATTATTATTATCTTTATTAGGGAGATTTTCAACCCACGGCTTTTTCAGTGTGTATTCTTTCTTGTAGGCCAATCAGTTCTTCATAGAACAATGTACATTATCAAATTCTTATTATTATCAATATACAAAAAAAAAAACAAAATGTAAATAATACAAACTGTTTTTATCACATGCCATATATGCCATATATAGGGACATATACTGCCCATAACTGCATAACAGTCACATTCGACATTTTTGACAAAATGGAGTTAATACCATGGAGAGTCATCAAATGATAAATACTTTCGATCAACTTACTGAAATCTGTGAGATTGTTCTAGAAAATTCGAAAAAAATACCAAGTTGTTTTGTCACATTGCACACTGGGCCAGGAGCAGAATTTAGCCAGACAAAACCTCTAGCGCTTTAGGAGTGCATTTTTTCGGGTTGCTGTCAAAGGAGACTTATCTTGAATTTGTTTGTTCTTCAATTTGAGATAAAAGTTAGTTGGAAATTTCGCCGCATAGGTGGCGCTGCGATGCAAACTTTTTTGTTTTGCGTCCTAGAGCTTTCGCGTCTTTGGCAATGTTTTAGAACGTGTAAAAATACGACAAGTTGTCGAAGACACCAAAGTTCTAGGACTTCAAATAACAAAGTTATGATAAAAAATGTATAAATCACTTAAATTTTACGTTTTTTCTACTTTTTCGTCAAAATCGTAAAATGTTTCATTTTAACAATCATGCGTCGCTTAATTTCGATAACATGCATATACTGTATGAGAAAAAAATCTTATTATTATATAAATATTTGAATTTTTTAACAAATTATAGTAAAAATACGATAATTTTTAACATGACTCAAAAAGTTGCAAATTTTTGCAAAAACTTATCAATGATCCCAAATACGCTATATTTTATCTAACAAATGTCAAAGTTTGCCGGATGTATATATTGATATATTTGAGATATCTGAATTCAAAATAAACACCTTTTTCATATAAATAGAATAGACTTATTATTAATTTTATCATTGTACTACAAGATTGTTGACACATTGCGTTAGTCAAGTTTTATTAATCAAATACTTTTTATTAGTCAGGTGTTACAGTATCTAGATATTTTCATATTGTTGTGTGGCTCTTATGTCATCAGCAACTGTCAAATTAGAACTTCGCTATGGCCTGCTATTATTCATATTATACATCCTGTTATGACCGCGTCGAGACAGTTCTCTCTGACATAAATAACAATTTACAAATCACTAGTATCAAAATAAAAGTATTTGATTAACAAATCTTAACTGACGCAATGTGTCAAAAATCTTGTAGAATAATGATAAAATTAATAATAAGTCCATTATTTTTATATGAAGAGATGGTTATTTTGAATTAGGATATCTCAAATATATCAAAATATACATCTGGCAAACTTTGACATTTGGTAGATGAAATATAGCGTATTTCGGAACATTGATAAGTTTTTGCAAAAACTTGCAACTTTTTGAGTAAAGTTATGTTAAAAATTATGATGTTTTTACAATAATTTGTTCAAAAATTCAAATATTTATATAATAATAAGATTTTTTTCATAAAGCACATGCATGTCATCGAAATTAAACGACGCACGGTTGTTAAAATGAAACATTTAACGATTTTGACGTAAAAAGTAGAAAAAACGTAAATTTTAAGTGATTTACACATTTTTTACCATAACTTTGTTATTTGAAGTCCTAGAACTTTGGTGTCTTCGACAACTTGTCGTATTTTTACACGTTCTAAAACATTGCCGAAGACGCGAAAGCTCTAGGACGCAAAACAAAAAAGTTTGCATCGCAGCGCCACCTATGCGGCGAAATTTCCAACTAACTTTTATCATAAAATTGAAGAACAAACAAATTCAAGATAAGTCTCCTTTGACATCAACTCGAAAAAATGCACTCCTAAAGCGCTAGAGGTTTTGTCTGGCTAAATTCTGCTCCTGGCCCAGTGTGCATTGGTAATAATAACCGCATAACAGTCACACTGAGATTATAAATGAGCCTTGTAATGTAATAACAATGAAATTTCTATCAGAATTATTTTCTGATTATTCACCTAGTATGCGATATCAGTTGTATAAAATATCAACCTCAAATAAGCACTTTTTAGTTCCTAATAATTTTTAGAAATATCAGTTTTCTCCCATACTGCCATAAAATGAACACTTAATGTTCCATTTACTCAATGCCTACTTTTGTCAAATGTTGCAAATATGCAGTTATGGGCAGTATATTTCATGTATAACACTTTTGAAAGCGATTAAATGGACCGTATGTAAATGTAAATTATAAATGGTTTCGTTATGGTTCAATATTCTTTGAAGGTTCAAAAGTGTACTAGGCCCATCAATCTGTTAAACAAATATGTAACAACATCAACGTTACACTTCTACTCAATAAAATCTTTTGAATCTTATAATTATACCTCGAATCGAAATACAATCAACTTTTTCTAACTCTATGTTCCGTAGCTTGATATCGAAGTAAAGAACAACAGTAGAAGTAAGTTTACATGGCTACCTCGCTGGTCACTATAATCGCAGTTGTTCTGAATTGTAACTATATCTCCTAAGCTCGATGGTCCGTTCAACATTGTGATTTGACTGTAGAATCATAAACATGATTTGTTTGATTTTATTATGGCACATTTGTTTCATAAACAAATCACGCATTTCAGTACGCATTCCAGTCGTACAATCAAATTTACAAATTCAAGAGTAAATCGGCATGACCAATAAACTGGTCAAATAACAGTATGTAATTGCACTACGATGTTTACTATTATGAAAATACGTTCAACCGAAATAGAATCACAAACTGCACAACTTCCCTTAAATGCCGGTATTGTTATTTTACTGATTCAAAAGTGAATTGGTAAAATAAACCGGTTCAAAAAGTACAGTAGTACGACTAAACTTCTTTCAAATTATAGCTGTCGTCTTCTGGAATCAAAATGATTTTACTGGATCTAAAGGGAATCGGTAAAATGAACCGATCAAAAAGGTAGCACGTTTTAGTTGTACGACTAAATATCCATCAAGTTATGCCATAAACTTTACCGCTTATATTTTGAAAAAAAAAAAATACAAATTTCCATCACAATAAAGCAGCAAACTTTACTGAGCATCTTAAAAACTAAAAATGAAAAATGTACAGGATCAAAAGTGATGAACTAATACAAAGAGTACAACACTACAGTTGTATGATTAATTTGATATCCAATGATAATAGTAAATTATACGGGTTATCTTCTGAGAAAAAAAAATCAAAAAGTCACACATTTCAGTTGTACGATAAAACGTACACTAAATTATAGCAGCAAAGTACAGCGATTATCGTCTAAACAGCGTTGCAAAAATCTCAAATGCTCATACCTCTTACTCTAGATTTTTGACGGATTGTAGCTCACACAACTCAATACCCATCATGGATGAGTTGCCTAATCCACTTAACCTACTAACTCCGCTTTGAAAGTAAACCGATTCAAAAAGAAAGATTTTGAACAACATTTCATTTCCTGAAACGGTTCATTTAATAACAACATTTAACATTATACTTCGATTTTCATCATTATAAACTTATTTCATCATTATCGTCTAACTGAAGAATTATTAATTGCACAAGTTTTCTTATATGCCAGCTTAAAAGTGAATCGGTACAATGAACCGGTTTAAAAACAACACATTTCAGTTGTACGAATAATCTGCTATCAATAGATAACAGTAAATGTCACGTGTTATTTTCTGAAATGAAAATAAATTATTTTACCGGTTCACAAGTGTATCTGTGAAATGAATCGGTTCAAAAAGTTACAATTTATAGCAGCAAACTTTAGCGGTTATTTTCTGAAATAAAAATTATTGATTTTACCGGTTCAAAGGTGAACCGGTAAACCGAAGTGGTTTATCAAAAAACAAGAATTATTATTTCACAAAACATCGAAATTAAAATTTGGTTGTACAGTAAGGACCCGATTTTGTCAGCCCCTCGATGAATTTTAGGCTGACAAAATGGGGAACCTGACAAAATCGGGTCATTTTATTTTGTTCCTGTTTTTCAATTTTTTCGTGTTACGTAGTTACATGGACTTTTAAGAGGGAGATGGACATGGGCATAGTAAGTTTTTTTTTATCAAGGGCTCCCCCCTCCCATATATTGGTAATATCAATTTTTTAACACTTAATAAAAGGCATTGCCATTGTCCCCTCTGGATACGCCCATGCGTGCATGACATCAAACATCATCATCAATTTTAATGTAAACGCGGGTAAAACATGATTATAACAATTGTTTAACAAATTTAAAATAGGCTGACAAAATCGGTTCAAAAAGCTGACAAAATCGTGGGCAGACAAAATCGGGGGCTGACAGAATCGGGTCAGTACTGTATCAGTATGGCTAATGAACCGGCTCAACAAATAACAAGATAAAACATTACACGTTGATTCTCATTATTTTTAAAATACGTCCAACTGAAGAAAAATCACTAACATCATAAGTTTCCTTATATGCTGGCTCAAAAGTGAATCGGTAAAATGAACCGGTTCAAAATATGACACATTTCAATCGAACGGCTTTTTTCCATCAAAATAAAACAGCATGTTTTCTAACTATCTTGTATAAAATATTTTTACCGGTTCAAAAAATAATCGGTAAAATGAACCGGTGCAATAAGTTACACATTACATTTGTAGGATTATTCTTCTATTAACAGTTAACTTCACGGAATATTTTCTTTTTTTAGATTATTTGTAAAACGATAATCGTTATTTATATAACTGTTTTTTTTATAGCGATCAAATTCACCAATTCAAGATATATCCGCGAGATAATCGTCTATGAAAACAGATCTGATTTTCAAATTTTACATACAGCTCTTATAGTGGTAAGCTCCATCGAAGCTAATACGCCAATCGCATATTATCCTCGATTTTACTATAGTAAAATCGAGGATAATACGCGATTGGCGTCGTAACTTCGATGGAGCTTACCACCATTAGTGATTTGCTAGAAAAAAATCATCTCATGGAGAATCGGGTGATTGCTGCGATGCAACATGGTATACGTATGGCAGTTGATTTAGAACATTTTCGTCAATCTTAAACAATTATCAAAATAATTGGATAACTCATAAAATGCACAATGCATTTAAAGTATTCTTATGGAAAAAAAACAATGAAATAATATGCTCTTATAATAATGAGCTTTTATGAAATTCATAATATTTTTTTATGGAACAAGAATGAGAAAGAATTAACATTTTAACAAGCTTTCAATGAAGAAGATTTGTGGAATGCCGTTTCGTAGTTTCTCATTATGTTCCTGTGTGACCAGTTTCTCGAAGGCACCTGGAAAATTTAATTGAAACATTAATCTGGACTAATTTGTTCACGAATCATTGGAAATAATGTTCTGTCCTCTGGAAGAATCCGCAGAAAGACTAATGGTAGAGCTCATAAAGGTACTTACAGTAATAAAAAAATACCATAATAATTTCAATGGATTTGTCTAAAAAATCCTGATAAATGATAAACGATTCTTGTTTTAATTATGAATCGTGGTTTACGGCCAACCAGCCGAGTGGAAGTTTACCAACTATAGAAAGCGTTGTGTTTGGATGGGCATCTAATTCTTCCGAAAGAGGTGCACTTTGCGAAAGAGGACCACGTGATTATTGAGCTGAAATCGAATTCAGGTTAACTTCTGCGTTCATGAGTCCTCTCATGGCGTAGTGGTTAACGCGCCCCAACTAGAGATCGGGGAGTCGTGAGTTCGATTCTCACTGAGAAGACGTGTAACTTTTTCGCAAATCTTCACATCAATTTGTCCATCTAATCCAATTGCAAATTATATGTGATGTTTAGCTTTTCGGTAGTTGTTAAACTTCCACTCGGCTGGTTGGCCGTAAACCACGATTCATAATTAAAACAAGTATTTATCGAGCAAACGGACTCATGTTCCGTAACCGGTCGTTTGAGAACGTCGCGACCCATTGGAAGCCCACACAATAGAAACCTCAGCCAGCGCAGTTGCTGGCTAGTGTAGTGTGCTATTCCTATATCTAAAAAACAATGCGCTCTCGGGCTAGGCATTGGATATATATAGAAAGCGTTGTGTTTGATGGGCATCTAATTCTTCCGAAAGAGGTGCACTTTGCGAAAGAGGACCACGTGATTATTGAGCTGAAATCGAATTCAGGTTAACTTCTGCGTTCATGAGTCCTCTCATGGCGTAGTGGTTAACGCGCCCCAACTAGAGATCGGGGAGTCGTGAGTTCGATTCTCACTGAGAAGACGTGTAACTTTTTCGCAAATCTTCACATCAATTTGTCCATCTAATCCAATTGCAAATTATATGTAATGTTTAGCTTTTCGGTAGTTGTTAAACTTCCACTCGGCTGGTTGGCCGTAAACCACGATTCATAATTAAAACAAGTATTTATCGAGCAACGGACTCATGTTCCGTAACCGGTCGTTTGAGAACGTCGCGACCCATTGGAAGCCCACACAATAGAAACCTCAGCCAGCGCAGTTGCTGGCTAGTGTAGTGTGCTATTCCTATATCTAAAAAACAATGCGCTCTCGGGCTAGGCATTGGATATATATAGAAAGCGTTGTGTTTGGATGGGCATCTAATTCTTCCGAAAGAGGTGCACTTTGCGAAAGAGGACCACGTGATTATTGAGCTGAAATCGAATTCAGGTTAACTTCTGCGTTCATGAGTCCTCTCATGGCGTAGTGGTTAACGCGCCCCAACTAGAGATCGGGGAGTCGTGAGTTCGATTCTCACTGAGAAGACGTGTAACTTTTTCGCAAATCTTCACATCAATTTGTCCATCTAATCCAATTGCAAATTATATGTAATGTTTAGCTTTTCGGTAGTTGATAAACGATTGTCAAAATAATCTGCTAAGCAATCCTTGGTGAATCTAATTAAATAACTTTTAAACGAATTCTTCTAGAAAAACTCTGGAAAAGCGCATGGAAAATCTGTAAATGCTATAAATTCGACGAATGAGAAATTCGAAATTGTGGAAAATGGAGTTCGTTTATATAAATCGCAACATATCAAAAATAACCCTTTATTTACATTTACGCAGAGAGTATTCGCTGGTTAGAACAAAATTTGAATAGAAAGCCCCTGAATGTACAAAAAGGACTAAAGAAGTCTCACTGCAGCCGTCATGTTTTAAAACTCCTCTCATTTTGTAAAGGCTTTGTTGTACATTTATGGATTTTTTTTTACAGGCTGGACCCCACCACTCTATAAGCATAGCGCACTTAATGGAAACACCCTAGAAACTTTTTAGTTTACAAAACGCATGTTTAGAAATGGTAAAACGACATAAAACAAAACATGAAAATTTAATGTCCATAAAATCGAGGTAAAATGTACATAAAATCGAAGTACATAAATCGAGGGTCCATATAATCGAGGGTCCACTAAATCGAGGTATACCTGTAGAATGAAACGGTTTCAAAAAGGTACACATTTGAGTTTACGAATAACTGATATCAATCATAGCAGCAAACTTCAGCGGTTATCTCCTGAAATAAAAAAAAAATATTTTACCGGTTCGAAAGTGAACCGGTAAATTGAACCGGTTCATCAAAAAAACAAGATTAAGCATAACGTTTCACCTCCCAAATGGAATTAAATTTTTATCTTTAACAGTTCACTTTTGGGCGCTGGAGGGTTAAACGAATGATTGGTTCCCAAGATTCCTGCTCTTGAAAATTTGGAAGTTTGAGCCCGATTCATCTTCACCTTAAAGAATGTTACTTGACATTTTTCTTGCAATACCCATCACATACTGTGCACTATGAAAAAAAAACGAATATTACCTTCAATGATGAACTATTCCTCATACCAAATCATCCTAACACAACACAACATCGCCTGGCAAAAGACACCGAAATCGATTCGCTTCAAGTGAGGTTTTATCGCTATTATCGTTCGGAGAAAGTATAAATTTGTCGACTGCTTTCGTCGTCTGTATTCATCGTCTTTATCCTTGATGGATTGATTTTGATGAATGACATTTTCTTTGTTATTTCTTCGTAGACGACTAGAGAGAAAAAAACACACACAAACAACAGAAATTCAACAACTTTCTTTGTCGTCGTTGCCATCGTTTGATCGGATCAAAGGAACAGGCGATGAAGAGTCACACGTGTGTCGTCGTCGTCCTCAGCGCTCTATGCTAATGTTTGGGTGTGCATTTTGGTTTTTGCCATAAAAAAATCGAAGAGACCGACGACAGACGAAGCCCGGGACCGTGTTTGACGGCGGAATCGATTTCCAATCAAGAAGGATTTGAATGTGGAGAAAAGAATGATTTCGTATGATGAAAAAGGAGCCCGCCGAATGTTGATTGAACTGAGGTTTAAATTACAGTTTCCGCTGATGGAAATGGACGTTTTATTCAAAGCTCGAATGAGAAAATAGTAAAAACTGTGAATTTGGTCATACCATGGCATACTATGTGTAAGTCTTTCAAAAATTAAATTTGAATTAATTTCCAAGTTACAAAGGACTACTTGATCGCCCTCTTGAATTCAAGCGCCCACTAGAGTCATCCAAGCAAACCGTCGTTGAAATCGATACGCTCCATACTGATTAATTCTATAATTGCACACCATCCAAGTGCGGTCAGACACACCTCCCAGTGAAAATAGCACTGAATGTGGTGAAAACGATCCCAACGACGATGGCGACGACGATCACAAATTGATGGAAGCGAAGATATAAGTAAACAGACTTCTAATCCAATTACCGATGGCACTTGGCCAAAGGAGAGAGAGATATCAGAGAAAAGCACTCGCCGAAGCGTGCAAACAAGTGGCATATGGCGCGCTTTGGATTCAATCGTATTAATTGAAGTGGAAAACGGATCCCACCAATTCCTCCGTCCGGAGCGCCGATCCGAGTTGGAATTTTCCGGTAGATTGGCTTCTGGTCCATTTGAAATGTGAACAATGGTGGAATTTGTAGTCAATGATAGTAGTACGGTTGCGAGCTTTAATTGGAAATGGTGAGATTAGGATTTTCTCGATAATACATGTGAGAAATGAAATTAATAAGTTTAGCTTATTTTCGTTCAAGCTGAATCAAGTTATTGTGGCCGAAATAGAACATATTCAGCTAGCCTTCACTAGAAAGCCCTGTGTCCACTTCTAGACTCCAAAGTAGATTTTGAAAGTAGAGATTTGATTTCTACTGTTCATCAATCTTTTCGCTTTGTTCGGTTGTCGTTAACTCAAATGACACGTATCTGACCGCCCATTCGAGAAGACATATTTCAGACTATCTGTTGGCAAGCCAACTCAACGGAGTCTCAAAGTTTGGGCGAACTTATTCTAACTTCCGTTGCGCGCTATCGACTACTTTTTCTCTTCAACACTATTCGATTTCAAGAAAGCAAAACTCACTGAAAATTGTTTGCAGCTCAATTTTTCCACCCGAGAAGGTATGAAAAGTAAAACCGTCCACAGCCCAAAGAACATTTCCATTTTTTCGAATTCATCATTATCCATGGCTTCCTTTGTACTGCTGGAGAGCTCTTCCGGAATAATAGGGCCCGGAAGAAAAGCGAAATCAGAATCCTGGTGCCCCCTTCCGGGGTGGTTGAAGATTTTCTCCTCCATTTGAGATCCTCCCTCCTCCCCCGACAATCAGCATCCCTGTCAAACTCTGAATGGATCCTCTTGACGAATTTACAATAGGAGGAAACTCCCGACGAGAAGAAAACTCTATTCAATTTTGGGATAGGCGATGGTGAGGGAGCCGGGCTCCAGACTCGATGGTATTAATGGGCTTTCGCTTTTATGATTGATTGAATCTCATGAATATCGCTTTTTCGCGCCAGAGCAGAGCATCCAAGCAGCCCAGCGAGCGACACCCCGGCGTCATTCCCTTACTCGATGGATGGTCGCAGTTGGCCCTGTCTTGACAGCCAATGCGCTGTGGACCAGAAATCGGAATTTTGCGACAAAAATTCATTATTTTTTAAGTTGAATTATTTAACAGTCCTGAGGAGGGTTTCTTTCGAAAATTTGGGAAGGATTTACATCGAAATCCCGAAAAGCTTTTTCCTTAAAATCCTGAGAACAGATTTCTTTCAAAAATTCTAGAAAGGTTTCGTTTGAAATCCTGAAAGGATTTCCTTCGCAATGCTAAGAAGGATTTCCTTCGAAATCCCAGAGAAGGATTGCCTTCGAAATTTTGAGAAGGATTTTCTTTCGAAATCCTGAGGAGGATTACCTTCGAATCGCGAGAAGGATTTTCTTTGAAATCTTTAGAAGGATTTTCCTTCGAACCCCGAAGAAGGATTTTCTTTGAATTCCTAATAAGTATTTGCTTCGAGAAACCCTGAGAAGAATTCCCTTCGAAATGCTGAGAAGGTTTTCTTCGAAATCCAGAAAAGTATTTTCTTCGAAATCCTGATAAGGATTTCTTTCGAAAAGGATTCCTTCGAAATCCTGAGAAGGATTATCTCCGAAATCCTGAGAAGGATTATCTCCGAAATCCTGAGAAGGATTATCTCCGAAATCCTGAGAAGGATTTCCTCCGAAAACCTGAGAAGGATTTCCTCCGAAATCCTGAGAAGGATTTCCTCCGAAATCCTGAGAAGGATTTCCTCCGAAATCCTGAGAAGGATTTCCTCCGAAACCTTGAGAAGGATTTCCTCCGAAAACCTGAGAAGGATTTCCTCCGAAATCCTGAGAAGGATTTCCTTCGAAATCCTGAGAAGGATTTCCTCCGAAATCCTGAGAAGGATTTCCTCCGAAATCCTGAGAAGGATTTCCTCCGAAATCCTGAGAAGGATTTGAAGGATTTCCTCCGAAATCCTGAGAAGGATTTCCTCCGAAATCCTGAGAAGGATTTCCTCCGAAATCCTGAGAAAGATTTCCTTCGAAATCCTGAGAAGGATTTCCTTCGAAATCCTGAGAAGGATTTCCTTCGAAATCCTGAGAAGGATTTCCTTCGAAATCCTGAGAGGATTTCCTTCGAAATCCTGAGAAGGATTTCCTTCGAAATCCTGAGAAGGATTTCCTTCGAAATCCTGAGAAGGATTTCCTCCGAAATCCTGAGAAGGATTTCCTCCGAAATCCTGAGAAGGAATTCCTCCGAAATCCTGAGAAGGATTTCCTCCAAATCCTGAGAAGGATTTCCTCCGAAATCCTGAGAAGGTTTTCTCCGAAATCCAGAAAAGGATTTCCTCCGAAATCCTGAGAAGGATTTCCTCCGAAATCCTGAGAAGGATTTCTTCCGAAATCCTGAGAAGGATTTCCTCCGAAATCCTGAGAAGGATTTCCTCCGAAATCCTGAGAAGGATTTCCTCCGAAATCCTGAGAAGGATTTCCTCCGAAATCCTGAGAAGGATTTCCTCCGAAATCCTGAGAAGGAATTCCTCCGAAATCCTGAGAAGGATTTCCTCCAAAATCCTGAGAAGGATTTCCTCCGAAATCCTGAGAAGGTTTTTCTCCGAAATCCAGAAAAGGATTTCCTCCGAAATCCTGAGAAGGATTTCCTCCGAAATCCTGAGAAGGAATTCCTCCGAAATCCTGAGAAGGATTTCCTCCGAAATCCTGAGAAGGATTTCCTCCGAAATCCTGAGAAGGATTTCCTCCGAAACCTTGAGAAGGATTTCCTCCGAAAACCTGAGAAGGATTTCCTCCGAAATCCTGAGAAGGATTTCCTTCGAAATCCTGAGAAGGATTTCCTCCGAAATCCTGAGAAGGATTTCCTCCGAAATCCTGAGAAGGATTTCCTCCGAAATCCTGAGAAGGATTTGAAGGATTTCCTCCGAAATCCTGAGAAGGATTTCCTCCGAAATCCTGAGAAGGATTTCCTCCGAAATCCTGAGAAAGATTTCCTTCGAAATCCTGAGAAGGATTTCCTTCGAAATCCTGAGAAGGATTTCCTTCGAAATCCTGAGAAGGATTTCCTTCGAAATCCTGAGAAGGATTTCCTTCGAAATCCTGAGAAGGATTTCCTCCGAAATCCTGAGAAGGATTTCCTCCGAAATCCTGAGAAGGATTCCTCCGAAATCCTGAGAAGGATTTCCTCCAAAATCCTGAGAAGGATTTCCTCCGAAATCCTGAGAAGGTTTTCTCCGAAATCCAGAAAAGGATTTCCTCCGAAATCCTGAGAAGGATTTCCTCCGAAATCCTGAGAAGGAATTCCTCCGAAATCCTGAGAAGGATTTCCTCCGAAATCCTGAGAAGGATTTCCTCCGAAATCCTGAAAGGATTTCCTCCGAAATCCTGAGAAGGATTTCCTCCGAAATCCTGAGAAGGATTTCCTCCGAAATCCTGAGAAAGATTTCCTTCGAAATCCTGAGAAGGATTTCCTTCGAAATCCTGAGAAGGATTTCCTTCGAAATCCTGAGAGGATTTCCTTCGAAATCCTGAGAAGGATTTCCTCCGAAATCCTGAGAAGGATTTCCTCCAAATCCTGAGAAGGATTTCCTCCGAAATCCTGAGAAGGTTTTTCTCCGAAATCCAGAAAAGGATTTCCTCCGAAATCCTGAGAAGGATTTCCTCCGAAATCCTGAGAAGGATTTCCTCCGAAATCCTGAGAAGGATTTCCTCCGAAATCCTGAGAAGGATTTCCTCCGAAATCCTGAGAAGGATTTGAAGGATTTCCTCCGAAATCCTGAGAAGGATTTGCCTCGAAATCCTGAGAAGATTTCCTTCGAAATCCTGAGAAGGATTTCCTTCGAAATCCTGAGAAGGATTTCCTTCGAAATCCTGAGAAGGATTTCCTCCGAAATCCTGAGAAGGATTTCCTCCGAAATCCTGAGAAGGAATTCCTCCGAAATCCTGAGAAGGATTTCCTCCAAAATCCTGAGAAGGATTTCCTCCGAAATCCTGAGAAGGTTTTTCTCCGAAATCCAGAAAAGGATTTCCTCCGAAATCCTGAGAAGGAATTCCTCCGAAATCCTGAGAAGGATTTCCTCCGAAATCCTGAGAAGGATTTCCTCCGAAATCCTGAGAAGGATTTCCTTCGAAATCCTGAGAAGGATTTCCTCCGAAATCCTGAGAAGGATTTCCTCCGAAATCCTGAGAAGGATTTCCTCCGAAATCCTGAGAAGGATTTCCTCCGAAATCCTGAGAAGGATTTCCTCCGAAATCCTGAGAAGGATTTCCTCCGAAACCTGAGAAGGATTTCCTCCGAAACCTGAGAAGGATTTCCTCCGAAATCCTGAGAAGGATTTCCTTCGAAATCCTGAGAAGGATTTCCTCCGAAATCCTGAGAAGGATTTCCTCCGAAATCCTGAGAAGGATTTCCTCCGAAATCCTGAGAAGGATTTCCTCCGAAATCCTGAGAAGGATTTGAAGGATTTCCTCCGAAATCCTGAGAAGGATTTGCCTCGAAATCCTGAGAAAGATTTCCTTCGAAATCCTGAGAAGGATTTCCTTCGAAATCCTGAGAAGGATTTCCTTCGAAATCCTGAGAGGATTTCCTTCGAAATCCTGAGAAGGATTTCCTTCGAAATCCTGAGAAGGATTTCCTCCGAAATCCTGAGAAGGATTTCCTCCGAAATCCTGAGAAGGATTTCCTCCGAAATCCTGAGAAGGATTTCTCCGAAATCCTGAGAAGGATTTCCTCCGAAATCCTGAGAAGGATTTCCTCCGAAACCTGAGAAGGATTTCCTCCGAAATCCTGAGAAGGATTTCCTTCGAAATCCTGAGAAGGATTTCCTCCGAAATCCTGAGAAGGATTTCCTCGAAATCCTGAGAAGGATTTCCTCCGAAATCCTGAGAAGGATTTCTCGAAATCCTGAGAAGGATTTCCTCCGAAATCCTGAGAAGGATTTCCTTCGAAATCCTGAGAAGGATTCCTCCGAAATCCTGAGAAAGGATTTCCTCCGAAATCCTGAGAAGGATTTCCTCCGAAATCCTGAGAAGGATTTCCTCCGAAATCCTGAGAAGGATTTCCTCGAAATCCTGAGAAGGATTTCCTCCGAAATCCTGAGAAGGATTTCCTCCGAAATCCTGAGAAGGATTTCCTCCGAAATCCTGAGAAGGATTTCCTCGAAATCCTGAGAAGGATTTCCTCCGAAATCCTGAGAAGGATTTCCTCCGAAATCCTGAGAAGGATTTCCTCCGAAATCCTGAGAAGGATTTTCTCCGAAATCCTGAGAAGGATTTCCTCCGAAATCCT
Organism: Aedes aegypti; assembly: GCF_002204515.2. Lineage (NCBI taxonomy): Eukaryota > Metazoa > Arthropoda > Insecta > Diptera > Culicidae > Aedes > Aedes aegypti. The sequence goes on from NC_035109.1 coordinate 7,649,677, forward strand.
GAGAAGGATTTCCTTCCGAAATCCTGAGAAGGATTTCCTCCGAAAATCCTGAGAAGGATTTCCTCCGAAATCCTGAGAAGGATTTCCTCCGAAATCCTGAGAAGGATTTCCTCCGAAATCCTGAGAAGGATTTCCTCGAAATCCTGAGAAGGATTTCCTCCGAAATCCTGAGAAGGATTTCCTCCGAAATCCTGAGAAGGATTTCCTCCGAAATCCTGAGAAGGATTTCCTCCGAAATCCTGAGAAGGATTTCCTCCGAAATCCTGAGAAGGATTTCCTTCGAAATCCTGAGAAGGATTTGAAGGATTTCCTCCGAAATCCTGAGAAGGATTTCCTCGAAATCCTGAGAAGGATTCCTCGAAATCCTGAGAAGGATTTCTTCGAAATCCTGAGAAGGATTTCCTCGAAATCCTGAGAAGGATTTCCTCCGAAATCCTGAGAAGGATTTCCTTCGAAATCCTGAGAAGGATTTCCTCCGAAATCCTGAGAAGGATTTCCTCCGAAATCCTGAGAAGGATTTCCTCCGAAATCCTGAGAAGGATTTCCTCCGAAATCCTGAGAAGGATTTCCTCCGAAATCCTGAGAAGGATTTCCTCCGAAATCCTGAGAAGGATTTCCTCGAAATCCTGAGAAGGATTTCCTCGAAATCCTGAGAAGGATTTCCTCCGAAATCCTGAGAAGGATTTCCTCCGAAATCCTGAGAAGGATTTCCTCCGAAATCCTGAGAAGGATTTGAAGGATTTCCTCCGAAATCCTGAGAAGGATTTCCTCGAAATCCTGAGAAGGATTTCCTCCGAAATCCTGAGAAATTTCCGAAATCCTGAGAAGGATTTCCTCCGAAATCCTGAGAAGGATTTCCTTCGAAATCCTGAGAAGGATTTCCTCGAAATCCTGAGAAGGATTTCCTCGAAATCCTGAGAAGGATTTCCTCCGAAATCCTGAGAAGGATTTCCTCCGAATCCTGAGAAGGATTTCCTCCGAAATCCTGAGAAGGATTTCCTCCGAAATCCTGAGAAGGATTTCCTCCGAAATCCTGAGAAGGATTTCCTCCGAAATCCTGAGAAGGTTTCTCCGAAATCCTGAGAAGGATTTCCTCCGAATCCTGAGAAGGATTTCCTCCGAAATCCTGAGAAGGATTTCCTCCGAAATCCTGAGAAGGATTTCCTCCGAAATCCTGAGAAGGATTTCCTCCGAAATCCTGAGAAGGATTTCCTCCGAAATCCTGAGAAGGATTTCCCGAAATCCTGAGAAGGATTTCCTCCGAAATCCTGAGAAGGATTTGAAGGATTTCCTCCGAAATCCTGAGAAGGATTTCCTCGAAATCCTGAGAAGGATTTCCTCCGAAATCCTGAGAAGGATTTCCTCCGAAATCCTGAGAAGGATTTCCTTCGAAATCCTGAGAAGGATTTCCTCGAAATCCTGAGAAGGATTTCCTCGAAATCCTGAGAAGGATTTTCTCCGAAATCCTGAGAAGGATTTCCTCCGAAATCCTGAGAAGGATTCCTCCGAAATCCTGAGAAGGATTTCCTCCGAAATCCTGAGAAGGATTTCCTCGAAATCCTGAGAAGGATTTCTCCGAAATCCTGAGAAGGATTTCCTCCGAAATCCTGAGAAGGATTTCCTCCGAAATCCTGAGAAGGATTCCTCCGAAATCCTGAGAAGGATTTCCTCCGAAATCCTGAGAAGGATTTCCTCCGAAATCCTGAGAAGGATTTCCTCCGAAATCCTGAGAAGGATTTCTCGAAATCCTGAGAAGGATTTCCTCCGAAATCCTGAGAAGATTTCCTCCGAAATCCTGAGAAGGATTTCCTTCGAAATCCTGAGAAGGATTTCCTTCGAAATCCTGAGAAGGATTTCCTTCGAAATCCTGAGAAGGATTTCCTTCGAAATCCTGAGAAGGATTTCCTCCGAAATCCTGGAAGGATTTGAAGGATTTCCTCCGAAATCCTGAGAAGGATTTGCCTCGAAATCCTGAGAAAGATTTCCTTCGAAATCCTGAGAAGGATTTCCTTCGAAATCCTGAGAAGGATTTCCTTCGAAATCCTGAGAGGGATTCCTTCGAAATCCTGAGAAGGGATTTCCTTCGAAATCCTGAGAAGGATTTCCTCCGAAATCCTGAGAAGGATTTCCTCCGAAATCCTGAGAAGGATTTCCTCCGAAATCCTGAGAAGGATTTCCTCCGAAACCTTGAGAAGGATTTCCTCCGAAAACCTGAGAAGGATTTCCTCCGAAATCCTGAGAAGGATTTCCTTCGAAATCCTGAGAAGGATTTCCTCCGAAATCCTGAGAAGGATTTCCTCCGAAATCCTGAGAAGGATTTCCTCCGAAATCCTGAGAAGGATTTGAAGGATTTCCTCCGAAATCCTGAGAAGGATTTCCTCCGAAATCCTGAGAAGGATTTCCTCCGAAATCCTGAGAAGGATTTGCCTCGAAATCCTGAGAAAGATTTCCTTCGAAATCCTGAGAAGGATTTCCTTCGAAATCCTGAGAAGGATTTCCTTCGAAATCCTGAGAAGGATTTCCTTCGAAATCCTGAGAAGGATTTTCTTCCGAAATCCTGAGGAAGGATTTCCTCCGAAATCCTGAGAAGGAATTCCTCCGAAATCCTGAGAAGGATTTCCTCCAAAATCCTGAGAAGGATTTCCTCCGAAATCCTTGAGAAGGTTTTTCTCCGAAATCCAGAAAAGGATTTCCTCCGAAATCCTGAGAAGGATTTCCTCCGAAATCCTGAGAAGGAATTCCTCCGAAATCCTGAGAAGGATTTCCTCCGAAATCCTGAGAAGGATTTTCCTCCGAAATCCTGAAAAGGATTTCCTCCGAAATCCTGAGAAGGATTTCCTCCGAAATCCTGAGAGGATTTCCTCCGAAATCCTGAGAAAGATTTCCTTCGAAATCCTGAGAAGGATTTCCTTTCGAAATCCTGAGAAGGATTTCCTTCGAATCCTGAGAGGGATTTCCTTCGAAATCCTGAGAAGGATTTCCTTCGAAATCCTGAGAAGGATTTCCTCCGAAATCCTGAGAAGGATTTGAAGGATTTCCTCCGAAATCCTGAGAAGGATTTGCCTCGAAATCCTGAGAAAGATTTCCTTCGAAATCATGAGAAGGATTTCCTTCGAAATCCTGAGAAGGATTTCCTTCGAAATCCTGAGAGGGATTTCCTTCGAAATCCTGAGAAGGATTTCCTTCGAAATCCTGAGAAGGATTTCCTCCGAAATCCTGAGAAGGATTTCCTCCGAAATCCTGAGAAGGATTTCCTCCGAATCCTGAGAAGGATTTCCTCCGAAACCTTGAGAAGGATTTCCTCCGAAAACCTGAGAAGGATTTCCTCCGAAATCCTGAGAAGGATTTCCTTCGAAATCCTGAGAAGGATTTCCTCCGAAATCCTGAGAAGGATTTCCTCCGAAATCCTGAGAAGGATTTCCTCCGAAATCCTGAGAAGGATTTGAAGGATTTCCTCCGAAATCCTGAGAAGGATTTCCTCCGAAATCCTGAGAAGGATTTCCTCCGAAATCCTGAGAAAGATTTCCTTCGAAATCCTGAGAAGGATTTCCTTCGAAATCCTGAGAAGGATTTCCTTCGAAATCCTGAGAGGGATTTCCCTCGAAATCCTGAGAAGGATTTCCTTCGAAATCCTGAGAAGGATTTCCTCCGAAATCCTGAGAAGGATTTCCTCCGAAATCCTGAGAAGGATTTCCTCCGAAATCCTGAGAAGGATTTCCTCCGAAATCCTGAGAAGGATTTCCTCCAAAATCCTGAGAAGGATTTCCTCCGAAATCCTGAGAAGGTTTTCTCCGAAATCCTGAGAAGGTTTTTCTCCGAAATCCAGAAAAGGATTTCCTCCGAAATCCTGAGAAGGATTTCCTCCGAAATCCTGAGAAGGATTTCCTCCGAAATCCTGAGAAGGATTTCCTCCGAAATCCTGAGAAGGATTTCCTCCGAAATCCTGAGAAGGATTTCCTCCGAAATCCTGAGAAGGAATTCCTCCGAAATCCTGAGAAGGATTTCCTCCAAAATCCTGAGAAGGATTTCCTCCGAAATCCTGAGAAGGTTTTTCTCCGAAATCCAGAAAAGGATTTCCTCCGAAAATCCTGAGAAGGATTTCCTCCGAAATCCTGAGAAGGATTTCCTCCGAAATCCTGAGAAGGATTTCCTCCGAAATCCTGAGAAGGATTTCCTCCGAAATCCTGAGAAGGATTTCCTCCGAAATCCTGAGAAGGATTTCCTCCGAAATCCTGAGAGGGATTTCCTTCGAAATCCTGAGAAGGATTTCCTTCGAAATCCTGAGAAGGATTTCCTCCGAAATCCTGAGAAGGATTTCCTCCGAAATCCTGAGAAGGAATTCCTCCGAAATCCTGAGAAGGATTTCCTCCAAAATCCTGAGAAGGATTTCCTCCGAAATCCTGAGAAGGTTTTCTCCGAAATCCAGAAAAGGATTTCCTCCGAAATCCTGAGAAGGATTTCCTCCGAAATTCTGAGAAGGATTTTTTCCGAAATCCTGAGGAGGATTTCCCTCAAAATCCTGAGAAGGATTTCCCTCGAAATCCTGAGAAGGATTTCCATCGAAATCCTGAGAAGGATTTCCCTCGAAATCCTGAGAAGGATTTCCCTCGAAATCCTGAGAAGGATTTCCCTCGAAATCCTGAGAAGGATTTCCCTCGAAATCCTGAGAAGGATTTCCCTCGAAATCCTGAGAAGGATTTCCCTCGAAATCCTGAGGAGGATTTCCCTCGAAATCCTTAGATAGAGTTCCTTCGAAATCCTGGGAAGGAGTTCCTTCGAAATCTTTGAAAGGATTTTAATCGAAATATTAGAACAAATTTCCTACGAGTCCTGGAAAGATTTCCTTCTTAACCCTGAGAAGCATCTGCTTCGAAATCGTGAGAAGTATTTTCTGCAAAATCCTCAGAAGAATTTCCTCCGAAATCCTGATAAGTATTTCCTTCGAAATCCTTAGAAGGATTTCCTTCGAAATCCTGAGAAGGATTTTCTTCAAAATCTTGGAAAGGATTTTCTTCAAAGTCTTAGAAAAGATTTCCTACGAAATTCAAGAAAGGATTTCCTTCGAAATCCTGAGAAGGATTTTCTTTCGAAATCCTGAGAAAGATTTCCTTCAAAATCCTGAGAAGGATTTCCTCCGAAATCCTGAGAAGGATTTCCTCCGAAATCCTGAGAAAGATTTCTTCCGAAATCCTGAGAAGGATTTCCTCCGAAATCCTGAGAAGGATTTCCTCCGAAATCCTGAGAAGGATTTCCTCCGAAATCCTGAGAAGGATTTCCTCCGAAATCCTGAGAAGGATTTCCTCCGAAATCCTGAGAAGGATTTCCTCCGCAATCCTAGGAAGGATTTCCTCCGAAATCCTGTGAAGAATTTTCTCCGGGATCCTAAGAAGGGTTTCCTCCGAAATCCTGAGAAGGGTTTCTTCCGAAATCCTGAGGAGGATTTCCCTCGAAATCCTGAGAAGGATTTCCTCCGAAATCCTGAGAAGGATTTCCTCCGAAATCCTGAGAAGGATTTCCTCCGAAATCCTGAGAAGGATTTCCTCCGCAATCCTAGGAAGGATTTCCTCCGAAATCCTGTGAAGAATTTTCTCCGGGATCCTGAGAAGGGTTTCCTCCGAAATCCTGAGAAGGGTTTCTTCCGAAATCCTGAGGAGGATTTCCCTCGAAATCCTGAGAAGGATTTCCTCCGAAATCCTGAGAAGGATTTCCTCCGAAATCCTGAGAAGGATTTCCTCCGAAATCCTGAGAAGGATTTCCTCCGCAATCCTAGGAAGGATTTCCTCCGAAATCCTGTGAAGGATTTTCTCCGGAATCCTGAGAAGGGTTTCCTCCGAAATCCTGAGAAGGGTTTCTTCCGAAATCCTGAGAAGGATTTCCCTCGAAATCCTTAGAAAGAGTTCCTTCGAAATCCTGAAAAGGATATTCTTGGAAATCCGGAGGATTTTCTTTGAAATCCTTAGAAGGATTTTCTTCGAAATCCTGGGAAAGAGTTCCTTCGAAATCTTTGAAAGGATTTTAATCGAAATATTAAAACAAATTTCCTACGAGTCCTGGAAAGATTTCCGTCTTAACCCTGAGAAGCATCTGCTTCGAAATCGTGAGAAGTATTTTCTTAAAAATTCTCAGAAGGATTTCCTCGGAAATCCTGATAAGTATTTCCTTCGAAATCCTTAGAAGGATTTCCTTCGAAATCCTGAGAAGGATTTTCTTCAAAATCTTGGAAAGGATTTTCTTCGAAGTCTTAGAAAAGATTTCCTACGAATTTCTAGAAAGGATTTCCTTTGAATTCTGATAAGTATTTTTTGGAAATCCTGGGAAGCATATAATCCTAAATGCTGAGAAGGATTTCCTCCGAAATCCTGAGAAGAATTTCCTCCGAAATCCTGAGAAGGATTTCCTCCGAAATCCTGAGAAGGATTTCCTCCGAAATCCTGAGAAGGATTTCCTTCGAAATCCTGAGGAGGATTTCGTCAGAAATCGTGAGAAGGATTTCCATCGAAATCCTGAGAAGGATTTCCTTCGAAATCCTGAGAAGGATTTTCTTTCGAAATCCTGAGAAAGATTTCCTTCAAAATCCTGAGAAGAATTTTCTTTCGAAATCCTGAGAAAGATTTCCTTCAAAATCCTGAGAAGGATTTCCTCCGAAATCCTGATAAGGATTTCCTCCGAAATCCTGAGAAGGATTTCCTCCGATTCCTGAGAAGGATTTCTTTCGAAATCCTGAGAAGGATTTCCTTCGAAATCCTGAGAAGGATTTTCTTTCGAAATCCTGAGAAAGATTTCCTTCAAAATCCTGAGAAGAATTTTCTTTCGAAATCCTGAGAAAGATTTCCTTCAAAATCCTGAGAAGGATTTCCTCCGAAATCCTGAGAAGGATTTCCTCCGAAATCCTGATAAGGATTTCCTCCGAAATCCTGAGAAGGATTTCCTCCGATTCCTGAGAAGGATTTCTTTCGAAATCCTGAGAAGGATTTCCTTCGAAATCCTGAGAAGGATTTTCTTTCGAAATCCTGAGAAAGATTTCCTTCAAAATCCTGAGAAGGATTTCCTCCGAAATCCTGAGAAGGATTTCCTCCGAAATCCTGAGAAGGATTTCGTCAGAAATCGTGAGAAGGATTTCCTTCGAAATCCTGAGAAGGATTTCCTCCGAAATCCTGAGAAGGATTTTCTTTCGAAATCCTGAGAAAGATTTCCTTCAAAATCCTGAGAAGGATTTCCTCCGAAATCCTGAGAAGGATTTCCTCCGAAATCCTGAGAAGGATTTCCTCCGAAATCCTGAGAAGGATTTCCTCCGATTCCTGAGAAGGATTTCTTTCGAAATCCTGAGAAGGATTTCCTTCGAAATCTTGAGAAGGATTTTCTTTCGAAATCCTGAGAAAGATTTCCTTCAAAATCCTGTGAAGGATTTCCTCCGAAATCCTGAGAAGGATTTCCTCCGAAATCCTGAGAAGGATTTCGTCAGAAATCGTGAGAAGGATTTCCTTCGAAATCCTGAGAAGGATTTCCTCCGAAATCCTGAGAAGGATTTTCTTTCGAAATCCTGAGAAAGATTTCCTTCAAAATCCTGAGAAGGATTTCCTCCGAAATCCTGAGAAGGATTTCCTCCGAAATCCTGAGACGGATTTCGTCAGAAATCGTGAGAAGGATTTCCTTCGAAATCCTGAGAAGGATTTTCTCCGAAATCCTGAGAAAGATTTCCTCCGAAATCCTGAGAAGGATTTCCTCCGAAATCCTGAGACGGATTTCGTCAGAAATCGTGAGAAGGATTTCCTTCGAAATCCTGAGAAGGATTTCCTCCGAAATCCTGAGAAGGATTTTCTTTCGAAATCCTGAGAAGGATTTCCTTCAAAATCCTGAGAAGGATTTCCTCCGAAATCCTGAGAAGGATTTCCTCCGAAATCCTGAGAAGGATTTCCTCCGAAATCCTGAGAAGGATTTCCTCCGAAATCCTGAGAAGGATTTCCTCCGATTCCTGAGAAGGATTTCTTTCGAAATCCTGAGAAGGATTTCCTTCGAAATCCTGAGAAGGATTTTCTTTCGAAATCCTGAGAAAGATTTCCTTCAAAATCCTGTGAAGGATTTCCTCCGAAATCCTGAGAAGGATTTCCTCCGAAATCCTGAGAAGGATTTCCTCCAAAATCCTGAGAAGGATTTCCTCCGAAATCCTGAGAAGGATTTCCTCCGAAATCCTGAGAAGGATTTCCTCCGAAATCCTGAGAAGGATTTCCTCCGAAATCCTGAGAAGGATTTCCTCCGAAATCCTGAGAAGGATTTCCTCCGATTCCTGAGAAGGATTTCCTCCGATTCCTGAGAAGGATTTCTTTCGAAATCCTGAGAAGGATTTTCTTTCGAAATCCTGAGAAAGATTTCCTTCAAAATCCTGTGAAGGATTTCCTCCGAAATCCTGAGAAGGATTTCCTCCGAAATCCTGAGAAGGATTTCGTCAGAAATCGTGAGAAGGATTTCCTCCGAAATCCTGAGAAGGATTTTCTTTCGAAATCCTGAGAAAGATTTCCTTCAAAATCCTGAGAAGGATTTCCTCCGAAATCCTGAGAAGGATTTCCTCCGAAATCCTGAGAAGGATTTCCTCCGAAATCCTGAGAAGGATTTCCTCCGATTCCTGAGAAGGATTTCTTTCGAAATCCTGAGAAGGATTTCCTTCGAAATCCTGAGAAGGATTTTCTTTCGAAATCCTGAGAAAGATTTCCTTCAAAATCCTGAGAAGGATTTCCTCCGAAATCCTGAGAAGGATTTCCTCCGAAATCCTGAGACGGATTTCGTCAGAAATCGTGAGAAGGATTTCCTTCGAAATCCTGAGAAGGATTTCCTCCGAAATCCTGAGAAGGATTTTCTTTCGAAATCCTGAGAAAGATTTCCTTCAAAATCCTGAGAAGGATTTCCTCCGAAATCCTGAGAAGGATTTCCTCCGAAATCCTGAGAAGGATTTCCTCCGAAATCCTGAGAAGGATTTCCTCCGAAATCCTGAGAAGGATTTCCTCCGATTCCTGAGAAGGATTTCTTTCGAAATCCTGAGAAGGATTTCCTTCGAAATCCTGAGAAGGATTTTCTTTCGAAATCCTGAGAAAGATTTCCTTCAAAATCCTGAGAAGGATTTCCTCCGAAATCCTGAGAAGGATTTCCTCCGAAATCCTGAGAAGGATTTCCTCCAAAATCCTGAGAAGGATTTCCTCCGAAATCCTGAGAAGGATTTCCTCCGAAATCCTGAGAAGGATTTCCTCCGAAATCCTGAGAAGGATTTCCTCCGAAATCCTGAGAAGGATTTCCTCCGATTCCTGAGAAGGATTTCCTCCGATTCCTGAGAAGGATTTCTTTCGAAATCCTGAGAAGGATTTTCTTTCGAAATCCTGAGAAAGATTTCCTTCAAAATCCTGTGAAGGATTTCCTCCGAAATCCTGAGAAGGATTTCCTCCGAAATCCTGAGAAGGATTTCGTCAGAAATCGTGAGAAGGATTTCCTTCGAAATCCTGAGAAGGATTTCCTCCGAAATCCTGAGAAGGATTTTCTTTCGAAATCCTGAGAAAGATTTCCTTCAAAATCCTGAGAAGGATTTCCTCCGAAATCCTGAGAAGGATTTCCTCCGAAATCCTGAGAAGGATTTCCTCCGAAATCCTGAGAAGGATTTCCTCCGAAATCCTGAGAAGGATTTCCTCCGAAATCCTGAGAAGGATTTCCTCCGAAATCCTGAAAAGGATTTCCTCCGAAATCCTGAGAAGGGTTTCCTCCGAAATCCTGAGAAGGATTTCCTCCGAAATCCTGAGAAGGATTTCCTCCGAAATCCTGAGAAGGATTTCCTCCGAAATCCTGAGATGGATTTCCTCCGAAATCCTGAGAAGGATTTCCTTCGAAATCCTGAGAAAGATTTCCTCAGGGATCCTGAGAAGGATTTCCTCCGAAGTCCTGAGATGGGTTTCCTTGGAAATCCTGATAAGGATTTCCTCCGAAATCCTGATAAGGATTTCCTCTGAAATCCTTAGAGGGATTTCCTCCGAAATCCTGAGAAGGATTTCCTCCGAAATCCTGAGAAGGATTTCCTCCGAAATCCTGAGAAGGATTTCCATTCGAAAATTTGTAGGATTTCTTTCAAAATCTTAGCAAAGATTTCCTTCGAAATTCAGGAAAGGATTTCCTTCGAATTCTGAAAAGAATTTCTTGGTAATCCTGAGAAACATTTGCTCCTAAATGCTGAGAAGGATTTCCTCCGAAATCCTGAGAAGGATTTCTTTCGAAATCCTGAAAAGGATTTCCTTCGAAATCCTGAGAAGGATTTTCTTCGAAATCTTGAAAAGGATTTTCTTCGAAGTCTTAGAAAATATTTCCTACGAAATTCAGGAAAGGATTTCCTTCGAATTCTGAGAAGTATTTTTTAGAAATCCTGGGAAGCATTTGCTCCTAAATGCTGAGAAGGATTTCTATCGAAATCCTGAAAAGGATTTCCTTCGAAATCCTGAAAAGGATTTCCTTCGAAATCCTGAGAAGGATTTCCTTCGAAATCCTGAGAAGGATTTCCTCCGGAATCCTGAGAAGGATTTCCTCCGAAGTCCTGAGATGGATTTCCTCAGAAATCCTGATAAGGATTTCCTCCAAAATCCTAATAAGGATTTCCTCTGAAATCCTGAGAAGGATTTCCTCCGAAATCCTGAGAAGGATTTCCTCCGAAGTCCTGAGATGGATTTCCTCAGAAATCCTGATAAGGATTTCCTCCAAAATCCTAATAAGGATTTCCTCTGAAATCCTGAGAAGGATTTCCTCCGAAATCCTGAGAAGGATTTCCTCCGAAATCCTGAGAAGGATTTCCTCCGAAATCCTGAAGAGGATTTCCTCAGAAATCGTGAGGAGAATTTCCTCCGAAATCCTGAGAAGGATTTCCATTCGAAAATTTGTAGGATTTCTTTCGAAATCTTAGCAAAGATTTCCTTCGAAATTCAGGAAAGGATTTCTTCGAATTCTGAAAAGAATTTCTTGGAAATCCTGAGAAACATTTGCTCCTAGATGCTGAGAAAGATTTCCTTTGAAATCGTGAGAAACATTTCCTTCGTAATCCTGAGAAAGATTTTCTTGGAAATCCGGAGAAGGATCTTCGAAAGCCTTAAAAGGATTTTCTTCGAAATCCTGAGAGAATTTCCATCGAAATACTGAGAAGATTTCCTTCAAAATCCCGAGAAGAATTTGTTTCGAACTCTTAGTAAAGATTTCTCACGAAATTCAGGAAAGGATTTTCTTCGAATTCTGAAAAGAATTTTTTAGAAATCCTGAGAAGCATTTGCTCTGAAGTGCTGAGAAGGATTTCCTTCAAAATCCTGAGAAAGATTTCCTTTGAAGTCCTGAGAAAGATTTTCTTCGCAATCCTGAGAAAGATTTTCTTGGAAATCCAGAGAAGGATTTTCTTCGAAATCCTCAAAGGATTTTCTTCGAAATCTTGAGAGGAATTCCTTCGAAATCCTGAGAGGATTTCCTTCAAAATCCTTAGAAGGATTTTTTTCGAACTCTTAGAAAAGATTTCCTACGAAATTCTGGAAAGGATTTCCTTCGAATTGAAAAGGGAAGTATTCGCTCTAAAATCATGAGAACGATTTTCTTCGAAATCCCAAGAAGGATTTCCTTCGAAATCCTGAGAAGGATTTTCTTGGAAATCCTGAATAGGATTTTCTTCGAAATCCTGAGAAGGATTTTCTTCGAAATCCTGGGATGGACTTCCTTCGAAATTTAGGAAAAGATGTCCTTCAAAATCTTGCTTAGAAACCTGGAAGAAATATCCTTCGAATATCTGGAAAATATTTTCTTTGAAATCCTGGAAAGGATTTCCTTCGATATTTTTGGAAGAATTCTCTTAAGGATATCTTTCAAAATCCTGATAAGGGTTTTCTTCGAAATCTTGGAAACGATTTCCTTCATAATCTTAGAAAATAGATTCTTCTAAATTCTTGAAAGGATTTCCTTCGAAATCCAGAGAAGAATTTTCTTGGAAATCCTGAGAAGAATTTTCTTGGAAATCCTGAAAAGAATTTTCTTCGAAATCCTGAGAAGGATTTTCTTAGAAATCGAGGGATGGACTTTCTTCGAAATCTGTAAAAGGATTTCTTCTGAAATCCTGGAAAGCATTTGCTTCGAAATCCTGGAAGAAATATCTTTCAAAATTCTGGAAAAAAATTCCTTCGAAATTCGGAAAGAATCGTCCAATTTAAAATGCATCCTCCCTATATGAGTTATTATTACTTTTCGAAATTATGCTTGGAATTTCGTCGCTCAATTTCAATTTCTGGCCCATAGTGTACCGTTTGGCTTGTGTTTTTGTTTTGCCCGAGCATTTGTGAACTGATTGGGTTGCTTGGATGGCGGGTGGGGCATCGGCGAGGAGGATCTCAAGAGGCGCCAAATTTTCACGGTTCGTAAATGGACGATTATTCAACAGACGCCCAGGCACAATTGATGCTTCTTTTTTAGCTATTATTCTCAGCGCAAGATGAGACGGGAGTGGAAACGGACTCTGATGGATCTGGATCTGGAGAATCACGACGTCGTTCGAGTGGTTGGAGAGGAGATAATTTTTCAATTTGTTCCCTTCGATTTTCCCTCACTTTTTTGTGTTGGGTGACAAAGCATGTAGCAGAAAAGATTTTACACGAATAAAATTTTTAATTGAAAATTTTGTTCGTTAACAGAGCTTTAGTAAAATTGTAGATGCATTTTTTACTGTGTACAAATTAGGAGTTTGAAAGGTGTTTTTATATCTGTTAAGAGATTTGTGTAAAAGTTAATTATTCCTTTGGGTGCTTTTAACGCTTGGGAAGAATGATTTAATCTTAGGCAATACTTTAATTGTAGATAATAAATTATCCAGGAGCAAAGAAAGCTAGTTAGGCGCAGATTTCATAAGGTTTCTTGTCGATGCCAGTTCTAGAAAAAGCTAACTGATGTTATCGACCAATCCATCCATTTCGATTTACACCCATACGTAACGTTTGCTTTGGAAAATTGATTCTTTCTCGTTTTCCCTTCCGCTTATCCTTTCATCTAACCCAGAAAAGAAGTAGCAGGAAAATATTTACGGTCGGGAAGATATATTAGCTCTGTAAAGGATCGACTTTCCCGCAGTCATCGAGAAGCTCCGCTTTCGTAATCGAATAAATCATTTTATTAATCAAAATACTAATTTAAGCATCATGTATCAGCGATAAATCTTGTGGCCCTGGGTCGAATTCGATGGAAGTCGTTCGTCTTCCGTCTTCTGTTTTCACTTAACCTCAGTGAAGCTTTTCGAGCTGCTTCGATTTCTCGCGAGTTGTTGTTACTTTGTGGATGGGTGGTTACACGACCAAGTGGATTACGAAAGCACTTAACAAGTCGAGCAACTTGAGAAGGGGAGGATAATGATGAGGTGAATGCTTTCACTTTGCTCCAACTCATCGCTTTTTCTTTTCGATGGTTAATTTGTAATGCACTTCCAACTGATGAACTTTGTCTGTTTTATTTCGTTACAGGTACGTCAATGTTGGATTAAGGAATATCACACACCACTGTATAGTAAGTAATACCGGGTAAACCTTCTTGATAAGACAAATTGAAAACATCATAAATCCTAAAAAATGGAAAGTATTTCCTTTGAAACACCGGGAAGGATTTCCCTAGAATTATTTAGAAATTTTTCCTTCGAAATTCTGAGAAAGATTTCCTCCAAAATCCTGAGAAGGATTTCCTTCGAAATCCTGGAAAGGGTTTCCTTAGAATTCCTGGAAATGATTTCCTTCGAAATCCTGGAAAGGATTTTTTCGAAATCCTGGTGTTTCCGTGAGGTCCGAAAAAAATTACGGTGAACTTCGAGACTGTGAACGGAGGGAAAATAAGTACGCGAGACAGTATTTGGGTTACACTTTCAACTGACTTCAAGCTATATTATTAATTCCTTATATACAAGTCATGTGATACGGTTACAATTAATGGGGAATACAAAGCCACAGCGAATTGTCGCATTTATGATTTGGGAGAGAGAGAAAATTTTGGGCAATTCTAAAGATTGTATAAAACAATGGTTAACGTGGTCGACGACTGGAGCGTCTCTGAATTCCTCTACAACACCTGGAAAGGATTTGCCTTGAAATCCTAGAAATGATTTCTTTAGAAATTCTGAAAAGGATTCGAAATCTTAGAAAGAATTTCCTTCAAAATTCTGGAATTTTTAAAAGTTTTTACTTCGTAATCCTGAGAAGGATTTCTTCTGAAATCCTGGGAAGAACAATCAACTAAACTTGGAGACCCATCGTAGTCTTAGAATACAGTACCAAATAAAATTAGCCAGATCTTTGAAAAACGCAAAAAAACATTTTTAAACCGAGAAAATCATCAGTCCACTGCTCGAATAAAAATTTATAAGACAATGGACAGTCATTTCCATGTGAGGTGAATGGAACGCTTAGAAGAGTCGAAAATTATTTAATGATTTTAGAAATCAACTGGCGAAGGCCAAAGTAATTTGGTCAGAGTCGAGAAAACCACCTCCCAAAGGGCAAAATATTCATTCCAGTATGCATACACAGCTCGGATGATTCAAACAACTCTCTAGATTTCTCGAGTTGTTCGACAGGGAGTACTAAGGGGAAGAGCAAAGTTCTAAACCCAAATTAAAGATAGCTTTGCATGTTGTCGGATCGTTGTTGAAGGAGGAACAAGAGACAGGCGGGCACAGAATTTATTAGCAGTCCGGTCCGGCCAGATGGATTCAATTAGGGCAGGAAGTTGGACGTCCGGATGTCGGGATGGTGCCGCCTCTCGTTGCTGGGTGAAGTTTGTGCCACAGGCCAAATGAAGATTAATGGCTTCGAGTGGACGACAGTCATTCGATCTCCGGATGATTACATGCTGAGGCGCAAAGGTTGGTGACCTTTTGCATGAGCTCACAGGCAGGAATAATAATGGGATGTGAATCATTGCTGGGTTTTGATTTGATAAGAAAGCGCTTGAGTCAACTGAAAGTGATATCGAAATCACTTGTGCACCAATATTGCGAACTCCATGGAGACGCATGGTTACTTATATTCTTATAACACGACTTTACGAGTGATTGCCCACTAGGAATTTTATTTTTATTGAAAGCCACTTCGGTATCATTCGAATGACATCCAGAATTGTGCGATTTTTATCGTCGATCGGTATCTACCGTAGCAAATCGAGAGAACAGCCATCTTTCCAAATTTCAAACCACACTGAAGAACATTTTCCATCTGTGGTTGTGGCTTTTATCAACTTGAACATTGAATTGCCTTCCTTCAGCTCCATCCGAAGGAGCACCCATTTCATCGTCTTATTTTATGTCGTGTTTGATGGTCTCCAAATTGATGATCTGACACCATTTTATCTTGATTCTCCTTGATATCTTCGAACGTCATACTGAACAGAAATTTAATGGGAAATCTTATAGCTCTAGGTGGTAAACTTCCGGCGAATCGACCGAGAGCAGTGTTCGGAAATAATTAAATTGATTGGGATTACCGGTTTCTCGATGCTAATGTTATTGGATATGTTTTTTTTATGGATCAGATGAGGGTGCGGTTTGCTCGTAATTAAAAGTGAATAAAGAAATAACGAGGGCCGCCTTCAAGATGAACTCCATAAGAATCCAAAGTTCAATTCTTATTGAGCATTAGCATCAGGGCGATTCTAAATTTTAAAATGTTTGAAAATCTAAGCTTATCTTATATAAATATTAAATATATATTTTTTGAATCGCCTGAAAATTTGCATATAGATTCTTAAGGACCAGAAATGCCATTATGCGCTTTCAGACCGCCATTTCGAACCTCGCCTTATTTTTGAGAAGGGCGTATCGGAAAATGCATCTTTAAAAAACTGTAACTCGAAAACGGTTTGTCCGATCGATTTGAGATCTTCTACAAAGTTGTAGGTATTGCTTAGGACTATATGGAGAAAAATATGCACGGAAAAAAAGTTACAGATTATTTTTTATTTCATAAACTAAATTTTAAAATCGATTTTCTCCAGAAACGCAGTTTGGTTTTTTTTTTAGATATGTTTTAGGGGACAACTTATGTGATTTGTTGCACAATGTTTCAAAATGGAAGAATTATGGACAGTAAAGTTATGATTTTTAAAAAAATTACAGATTAAAAACAAATCGAAATAGAGGAAAACAATAATTTTTATGTGATTATTTGAAAGTACAGAAAAATTGCAATCAAAAAGTACTAAGTAGATGAAAAAAAAAACGAATTTAGTACTATACCATTTAATTCCACTAGAGTTTGTATCCTTTGACAGATACGCGTATTTCGACCTCAACTGTAAGGCCGTCTTCAGTGTCGTGTACTAGACTCGACTTGAAAAAAACCATCGTATGCACACATTATATATTAAAACTAATTCCCTACCCATTGTTTTTTAACTTCAAATTTATGAACTTTTAGGTACATCCATCCCTCTTTTGTTCAAACTTAATATGTTGTGGGTTATGGGGGCCCAACTTAATCCTGGGTAGGGAATTAGTTTGTGTTAGTTAAGAGTTTCTCCATTTCTTTTTTTATTTGAAAATTTTATATAAGTATGAGTATATCTCGAAATTGATGCAACCTAGAAAAATTTTACTTAAGTACTCTTCCAATGCATTTTCTGTACCATCAAATAAACACATAAAAAAATATTGTTTTCCTCTATTTCGATTTTTTTCAAAATTTGAATTATTTTATAAAATTATAACTTTTTTGTCCATAATTCTTCCATTATGAAACATTGTGCAATAAATCACATAAGTTGTCCCCTAAAACATGTCCAAAAATAAAAGAAAAAATGAAAACTGCGTTTCTGGATCGGACAAACCGTTTTCGAGTTACAGTTTTTAAAGATTTGCCATGCATTTTCCGATACGCCCTTCTCAAAAATAAGGCGAGGTTCAAAATGGCGGTTTGAAAGTGCATAATGGCATTTTTGGTCATAAAGAATCTGTATGCAAATTTTCAGGCGATTCAAAATATACAAAAATAATCGGGTTTGCGAAACGACGTGGAACCGCTCCTTAGCTTAGCATAGCTTAGCTTAGACTGACTACACATATCAATGGTTGCTATTCCGTGATTGACCGAAGTCAGTGAAAATGCACAAAGAATCAACTAGAAGATCGGCTGGGATTGGCCATAATCTTCTTCAGTGTGCATAATTTAGTGCCTCTATTTATTTATACATGGTCAATAACGGCGCCGGCCACGTCCTTGCAGACAGATGGGATTGGGGGAATGAATGTTAGTGTGTAACCTTTGCTATTTGGAGACCGTGTTTGCCTCTGCATCTCCACAAAGGTTACTGGGAGGGATGTTTGTTAATGGGGAGGATCCTTGGGTCACAGGATTCACTTTGATAAGCGATTAGACCATGATAAATAATTATTTATGAAATATAAACATGCTTATACGTAAATATAATATTTTCATTTGATATGAACAATATCTATGTAGAGAAAAAATATGCCGACACTTGTAGTGACGAACCTTTCAAAGTTTGTTGAATAAAGTGAACCTTTCGCAAGTCTACACTCGTAGTGTCGAACCATTCAAAGTTTTTTAATTACAAAAATAAAGGTAAAAGGAAAAAGGCGTTTTGAAAAAAAATAGACATAAATAATTTATAAATCAGAGTTTATGTCGACACTCACAGTGACGAACCTTTCATAGTTTGTTGAAAAATCATATTTACATCTCACCGGTGTAACGATTAAAGGTGCAGTCATACATATTTTATAGATTACAAATAGTAGCATGAAACGAGCTCACCAATTGATCCGTCATCCTTGAGCAACAACAATCCACTTTCAGCTTCACTCGTTTGCTCGGCTATTTAAAAGCACTCAGAGAAAATAGGCGCGCGACCCGAGAAGGAAAACAACTGACGACTGCTCGGGCTTTCTTGACGCACTGCCCAGGAGCAAGCGTCAACGTCGAAAGATCAAAAAGAACTAATCGAACGCGGCACTTTTTCACTTTACTCGACCGATGCGCGACATGTTTGATCCTGCCCTCATCGCCGGCCCCCGCAGGAGCAAGCGTCAAGGTCGAAGGATCAAACACAACTCTATATTTTCTTTACCATCGTTACCATAAAAATAGTGTTCTGTGAAATTTTCAGCTTTATAGGTAGTGATTTAAAGGTGGCCCAAAGACAATGTAGGTTTATATGGAAATTGCTTTTGAGAAAGTTTAAGAAATGTTCCAAACACGCTAGTACTGTAATGTAAGTAGAAACTTATCATCCATTGAGCTAATTTTATTTGGGATTTTTGTGCATGTTTGCAGGGCTATAATTCCGTATGAAGCTAAATAATAGCAAACAAACTCACGAATCTCTCTTCTACTATCCGTCGGCTTGAATTGCTCTCTTCAGCATCAGCAAATTTCTTTATAATAGTTTGAAGAAGGAGTTTTTATTATGGGCTGATAAATGTGTACTTACATTTCAGTACTAACGAGTTTGGACCATTTTTCAAAATTTCTCCATAGTAATTTCCATATAAACCCGACTATGGGTACATAACAAAATTATATCAACGTATGTTATTATGATATGAAGATTTTATCAAACATAGGTTGTTACAATTTTGATGCAGGATGTTGTTAAAATAACTAAATTTATAACAAAAAGTTCTATGAATTGTAACATAAATATAACAAAATGTGTTTTTAATCATCAAGTCCAGTTATAATTTTTCAGTATCAAAATTATGAACCTGTATAATATGATTGTCCGAAATTACCCCGAAGGATTTTCTCCCGAAAACCATTTCCCCGTATGCACTGTTTCCCAGAAAGCTTTTTCCAAACACTCCAATTTTTCAATTATCAGCGTAATAGACTTAATTCAGTAAGCTAGATAATTGCTTCAAAGGTGGCAGGTCATTTGGCATAAAGTCGTTTGACATAAAGCCGATTAGCATAAAGTCGTTTGGCATAATGGTCATTTGGCATAAAGTCGTTTGGCATAATAGTCGTTTGGCATAATGAGTCTGACACCAAGATTTTCTTAAGATGAGATTCGGGCTTGTTGTGGAGTCAATAATTGACAATAATTGATACAAAATGTCACTTTATTCTACAAACATATCCTCTTGAATAAACTAAAGCATATTAGGAAAGTTATTGTCAATAATATTTTATAATTAATGCAGAAATTACCCTTCTTTCAAATATTAATTCTTCTTTTTAGTTCCACTATTGGAATATTTTTTTGCACTGAAGATTTTGATATATTTACCCTTCTTTCAAACATTGGATTTTTTTAAATATGATGTAACCAATTATGGGCATAAAAACTGTTTATTTGAAATTGAAACAAATTTCACCTTGTTTTAAACATAGGCTGAGATTTCTTTATTTTTTAGATATTTTGTTGTTCCCAACTGATTAAATGGCTGCAATTGATAACATTGATCTGCTCAAGTTATCAACAAAAAGAGAAATCGATTACTGCAGTTACATTGATGGGTTTTGCTACTTTTCCCGTAATGTCGGTTCCCACGAATGTCATTACCCCGAACGCCAGTATTCCGAATACCAGTTCCCCAAATATCCCGCTTCAACAAAAAGTTCACTTCCCCGAAAAGTTTGTGGCACTCATACTTGTCATAACTTTAAACATTTCAGGGTGGTGAGCGAACTGACCATCTGTTATGTACTCTTCTTTATTTAATTGGCGGTTCTTGTGTATAGCCAAGAATGACAGAATACCAGCTTCTTTTGATTGCTTATCGTTCTTGCTCGTTCACGTTCCAGCCACTAAAGACTATTATTGCACCTATTTAAACTGCATCACTTTTCGGGGAAACGAGTCATTCTAGGAACTGGCATTCGGGGAACCTACATTCAGAGAAACGACATTCGGGGAAAAATAGGACAAGAGCTATGATTCTGAACGCAATTTTTGATGTCTTTTCGTTTTACTATTCCGCAATAGTTTTTGGCGTCCAATCTTCTATAAATTTAATCATAAACTTTGCCTTCTTCTAAAAATAGACTGTTCTTTATATTTATACTGTTTTAAATTATATTATTTAGTCAAGCTAAATGTGTATCATTTATATATTTCGCAATTCTTACAAGATGTGCTGCTAGAATTATAATTATTTTAGAACCTGTAAATATTCAA
The DNA here is from genome assembly GCF_002204515.2 of Aedes aegypti. Lineage (NCBI taxonomy): Eukaryota > Metazoa > Arthropoda > Insecta > Diptera > Culicidae > Aedes > Aedes aegypti. Next base: position 7,669,834 of record NC_035109.1, read on the forward strand.
CATATTTTTTTGCAAACACAAGATCCCCTTTTAACATATGCTGGAAAAATATTATTTCAATCACAAATTTTCCCTCATTTAGATAATAGACAGTGTTTTTGATGTACACTTTCAAAATTAATATTTATATTTATAAAATTTTGGCACATATATTTCCTTTCAAAAATGTGTTGTTCATTTAAGTTATGTTGTGAGAATATATGTACAGTTAGAGCCTTTCACATTTTAAACGAAAAATAATCTGCTCTCTTATATAGACTATTTTTGCAATATGCTGCAATAATAGATCTTTGGATAAGAGCTTTTAAAATTTTGCAAATATTTTTTTCCTTCTTCTACCAAGTAATTTTCATCAAGTGTTACGTACAAACTGAGACAAAGCTTGATCTGCAGAAAAATATGTGCGTTCCCTTTATTAATAACTGCGAACTTTCTTTGCCGATTTACTATTTTCAAATATGTATATCGCAACAACTCAACGATACTTTATGTTATTTTTGCTATGGGCTCAGTGGTGCTGATCTCGGTAAAAGCTTCGAAAATGCCGATATTCATTCTAACTCAATCATTATGCCAAACGACCATTATGCCAAACGACCATTATGCCAAACGGCCATTATACCAAACGACCATTATGCCAAACGACTTTATGCCAAACGGCTTTATGCCAAACGACCTTATGCCAAACGACTTTATGCCAAACGGGGTACAATCGCTTCAAGCTAATGATTCTCTTATGTATGATTTGAATCGAAAAAAGAAGACAAGATATGTGATTTGGAAATCGAAGACAGTTGTATTATGCCAAGAATCGCAATTAAAATGTATAAAATGTAAAAGGTGGGGTCCAAAAGATTATCCAAGAGGTGCACAAATCTGATGCTTAATTTCGTTAGTCCGGACATAATTCATCTGAATGACATGTGGTTGAACGGGCAACGAGAAAATCTATATAAATAAAAATGGAATGGTGTTTGTATGTCACGAAATGGCTTACGAACGGGTCAGCGGATTTGGATGATTCTTTCTTCATTTTGTTCGTCAAGGGTTCCGACGTGTTTGTGTGTATAAAAATCCTAAGATATTCACCGGAAAAGTAGGGAAAACGAGAGTGAACGGAACTGTCATTTTGTATGGGACGATTCGTAGCGGTTTTCAATAGCCTACTTGATGGCAAGACGAAGTTTGCCGGGACCACTAGTTATGAAATAAATTTTGACTGATTGAAAACTTTTTGCAAGATTCGAAGACGTGACCGTGACCCAAAAGGGACATCTTGATCTTGACTGCATGTGCAATTTAAAAAAAAATTGAGTCGATAAGTTTGTTTGAGACGCATCACAGTTTTGCATCGTTTGGAGGCTATTATTCAATCATTACTTCCTCCCATTTCCCAGAAAGTCAAACCCCAGAACGACATTCCCCAGAATGACGTTCCCCAGAAACCTATTCCCCAGAATGGGACATTTCCCAGAAAACTATTCCCCAGAAAACCATTCCCCAGAATGGGTTTTATACGTTTGTAAAGAGTAGAAAAAAAATGGTAGTTTAGTTTTTTTGTCGTTAAAAAATGTACCTACTGAATTGATTCGAATTCCCAGAAGCTTCGAATACCGGATACAGACGTCAATTCACCCAAAATATTATTTTGTCAAATTCATTATTATGGATCTCAAGCGAATAAAATCGGAATTGAGTTAAAACATCTTTTGAACGGCGTCCATAAATCACTTGGTCTTCCATGGAAGGGGGGTGGCACACAAATTTCAAAAAGTTTGTACGGTCAAAAAATCACGAAGGGGGAAAGAGGTGGTTTTGTGGCTAAGTGGTTCATCTGCAGACCCAACCATAATCTTAGGAGGAAAATGCTGTTTAACAATTTTCTTAATTGTGTCCTAATTAATTTCATAATTGTGCTACTGTCGTTTCCCTGAATATCATTTCCCTGAATGCCACCTCTCCGAATGACCCGTTTCCCCGAATAGTGATGCAGTTCAAACAGGTGCAAGAATAGTCTTTAAGGACTGGGTGCTGAACTAGAATGAATGATTAGCAATTAAAAGAAGAAGATAATTTAGATTTGAACGTCATCCTCGACTAAATATATCTTGCCAAAAATGCCAATGATGGTGAAACTCGAAAGAACCGCCAATCAAGTGAAGATGACCGGTTCGTTACCACCTCGAAACACAAAAGTTATGATAATTATAAGAGCTAAAACTTTTCGGAAACTAGGCTATTCGGGGAAACGGGTTGTTCGGGGCACTGGCATTCTGGGAACTGGCGTTCGGGGAAACGACATTAGGGAAACCGACGTTCGAGGAAAAGTAGCTCAACCGTTTAACATAAGCTGTTCCTACATATGCCATACTGTGTTTTATGATCAAACTTGATCCAAGCTATTGTTTTTTTTTGTTTTCATAGTTATTCTTCCTTCTTCTTTCTAATTGTACTTTCAAAGGGAGATTGGTGTAGTGAAATATGTCACAAAGTAAATTAATGGAATTTGTTTTTCGGCTTTCATGGCATATTCTCCCTTCTTTTGAACATACGCTGTTCTTCCTAGGTTTATTGTCTAAATAATTAGGGATGGTACACGATTGTGCAATATTTGCCAGAAAACCATTCGCCAGAAAACTGTTCGCCAGAATGACATCCGCCAGAAAGTACCATATGCCAGAAAACCATTTGCCAGGAAGTACCATTCGCCAGAAAACCATTCGCCAGAATGTACCATTCCCCAGAATGGACAATCCCCTAGATTTTTTTTTTTTATTTTTTTTTCTTCTGATGAATTAAGTTTGCAATTGTAGTAGAAATAATCGAGCCAGAGCGTTAAAACGTTTTGTGAGATTATGTTTGTTAGTATACTCAAAAAAGTACAGGGTCTCTTGGACACCAGTTGACTTAGTGAGCCAGTTTCGAATATCCGTTTTGGGTATTGTGGTTCTAGTATTGTTCTAGTAATTGTTGGGCTAGAAACACATGGCTTCCTCAAGTTTAAAAAAAAATATCGATTTTTTGAGCATTCAACGATTAACACCAACATTTGAAGCTTTATAAATATGAATTGAAAAGACAGCACTTAATCCTGAGGGACCATGAAACAAGAAAGCAGAAAACATACAATAGAATAACAGTTGCTTTCATTGAAAGTTGCTCCACTTTGTTTGCCAATTGATGTAAAGATTTTATATTCAGCATAACGGATAATAAAGTAAGTTTATTTTAAATATGTTGTCCCAGTAAAATGATATTATGATTTGGAAGACTTCGCAAGAGATTCGACCTTCTTTTCAGCATAAGCTGTTCTTCAATGCTTTGTTGCTTCTTATCGACTAATTCATTGAATATTTACGAGCTTTCAATATACGTTGAAACTATTGTTATACAGATGTTATAGCATGGGATTATGTTATTTTATAATTAGTTAATTCCATACGATTTTTTCTCTGAATTTTTCAGTTTCCATTATTTTTTTTATTAATCATGAGCTGCTCTTCAAAGTGTTGCATCTTAAGGGCTAGTTTATTGGATATTTATAAGATTTCGATATACGTTGAAACTATTTGTGCCGTCTGTTCGATGAAGTAATCAATATAAATTGACGCCTATATTAAGCTATTCGGTAATCCAATTCGCATAATTATTAAATTAATTAACTCATTACGCGTGGTAAAGATGGACACATTATGGGTGAAATTATGAAAAAAATAATCCACGTGCTCGGCTGGGATTTTAATCCAGGACTCTTGTATGCTAGACGAGTGCCTTACCAACTAAGCTACCGAGCCACTTAGTGACCCAATAACTGAGTTGGTTACAAGTTTAGAATTCAAATCCTCACAGACCACGCAGACCCCTTTTATTAATGCCTCCACTCGCAAACCAATGTTACATTTACTATAACAATTTTCAGGAACTTTCAGACAAATGAAAACAGTTTTAAAATTAATAAGAACATCCTATATATGAAGAATGGAGAATTCTTATTTGCCCCAAACCATATCAAGTAGCGATAGGCAATGATTCTTTTTTGAATGCTTTTTCATGTACTGAAATTTAGGTGACCATTATCACTAAAAACCTTTGGGTCTATTTTTACCCGAATGTTGTTCCCTCAAATATCATTTCCCCGACCGCCAGTTACCTAACAACACAGTTACCCAATGACACTTTTCCCCGCAATACATTCTCCTGATTGACCCGAAATTTGTATGGATCGTGGTGTTAGGATAGGACCATTCCCTTCTACCCCCACTTGAACGACCACGTGTTTATGGACGGCACCAAAATAGATCCAGTTCAAAATGAAGAAACAGTCTTCAGAGACAGAGTAGTGAACTAGAAAGAACGATAAAGAGAACAAGAAAAAATTCTGAGTTTGGAGAAACTTTAAAGTACCGCTTATCAAAAAAGAAGGGTGCATATCATACCGTTTAGCACCCTGAAATATACAATAAGTTATGATAATTATGAGTGCCAGAACATTTTCAAGAAAATAGGCCACTTGAGCAAACGGGGTATTCAGGAAACTGGTGTTCGGGGAAACGACATTCGGGATATCGATATTCGGTAGAAAGTAGCACAACCCCAACAAACTGAAAATTGAAAGCAAAAATTATCAGGGAGTTGTAAAAGAAATTCTGTTCAATACAATATTCTGATGAAGAATAGCTCGTGGTGAAAGGAAATGCAATTTTCTAGAAGCTAAAACTAGGTAAAACAGCTTAGAATATTGTATCAAAACCTCATATGTAATCTCGAAAGAGATGTAGAATAACAGTGTTATATTGTCTCTGCTCTGTGCACTAGTAGAAAGCTTAAAATGAGAAGAACGAGATTGTTGTATAGTGCTCTTGAAGATATGAAAATGGTACAAGTCGAATATTGTGACGGCCATCTTTGGATCCCGAGATATTTCACCATGCATTAATTGATCAAAATCGACAAGAAAAATAATTCTGGGGAATGGTACTTTCTGGCGAATGGTACATTCTGGCAAATGGTTTTCTGGCAGATGTCATTCTGGCGAATAGTTTTCTGGCGAATGGTTTTCTGGCAAATCATGGTACACATATTATGTCGCGCTAAATTTTAACTTTTTCGACGAGAAAATCGTCAAAAAATATAAAAATCGTCTAAATGGTTCGAAAAACATTTCCGACCATAGGTGGTTAATTTTAAAGAATTTTTGATTTAATGATTCTCCATTCAATAAATGAAAGACTGCAACAAACCGAAAGTCCTACCGTTAAAAATAAAAAACAATACGAAAATGTTTTACCTATGAAAATTATGGGTTTCCTCGAATTTTCCAGTTCGATGCATTAACTATTTACTATTTACCATTTTCCTGGGTTTGAACACCTCAAAGATTTCTTGTTATTTTTTTTTTTTTTTGGGGAATGTCCCATTCTGGGGAATGGTTTTCTGGAGAATGTCCCATTCTGGGGAATGGATTTCTGGGGAATGTCCAATTCTGGGGAATGGCGTTCTGGGGAATGTCGTTCTGGGGAACGTCATTCTGGGAAATGTCATACAATCGTTTGTGTTCCATAGAACATATTCCTTATTTAACTGCTCTAATAATCATATACATAGAATTGTTGATAATTTCAAAGCTAGACTTTCCTTCATTCAATAGTAGGCAGTTCTTTAAAGCTGTGCTGTGTTAATTTTGTTCTACTTACAGCTGCTACTAACATCAACAAGTGTTTTCCCTTCTTTTATTAGAAGGCTGTTCTTCACAGATAAATATATCAACAAAAATTAACAGAGCTACTGAAACTTCAACCAGATTTCGTTTTGGTCATTATATGATCTTCATTTAAATTTTTATTGTAAATGAAAGTATAACAGATTCTAATGTTTTGATCCAACATTTTCAAAGCTTCACATTTTTCATTGAGTAGGCATATTCAAGTAGTGGTTATTATCATTTTGGGTATTTATAATTAACATGCTCTCTTTGTTCGATGTTTTCGGCTATTAGTTTTAGGTCAGTTTTGGCAAAATTGTTTCTAATGACGACAATAAAAAATATATTTATGTTGAAAACTGATTTTGGTTGTCAGAAAATCAGTGTTGATAGACTCACTCTCAAATCTCAACCAATACGCTCTCCCATGAGAGCAAACTCATTAAAGATCTGCTACGCAAATCTCACGCTTGAGATTTTGATGCAAAATCACTCAATCAACTCATTCAGTGGCAAAACCCGTCAAAAACTTGTGAAACCCGAATGTTATTGTTAACGTTAGCACAATAAATCATTGCCGTGTGTGAGTAAACTGTGGAAATACGAGACGATGAGTCAAAAAGGTGAGCCAATTCATCCATGATTTATTGACTACTGAGTTGCGAGAGTGACACGCATAAAAAATCTCAAGCGTGAGTTTTGAGAAATTGAGTGTTTCACAACACTGCAGAAAATTATAAAAAAGTAACATGGTGTTGCGTTTTTTTTTAAGTATGTAGAAGGGAAACTCGAAGTTCAATTATCATTGGCGTAGGAACAGGGGGGGGGGGGGGGGGGGGGCAGGGGCAATAAATAGGCAAAATTACTAAAGGAACTTCTAAGACGTAAAATAGCTGCAGTTATTGGCGAAAAACAAGGCCTAATTCAAAACATATCTTTTCAAAAAAATTCAAACTTACCTAAGGCTTCAAAAAAAAAAAGTAAAAAAATCGGCCATAAGTTTTGATTCCAGCAATTTGTTCTTTCTCTGTTTTCACTTCATTTTTTTTAATAAATTCGTATGAATGAACTTTTTAATTTATCTCTAAACTACGTTTTACCAAGTAAGTTTTTTACAGTCTCAAGAATTTTAGTGATCAAATTCGTTAATGTATATCGAAGAGTGGTTTATACCCATTGCTTCAAATCTTTTAGAAAATAGTCAAATAATATTGAGACTTGCTAAAATGGCTAAACCTTGAAAAAGGTCAAACTTTGCCCTAACATTTTTTTCTAAATAATCGTTGATTCTGTCAAATTCCTTCATATAGGGGAATTTACGTATTCTTGGCAGTCCAAACCGATGTCACGCTTCTTTTGCAATTTTCTCGAACATCAGCAGACAAATTACGTTTTTGCCTGTTTACATGTATGCGCTGCTCAATCCTCTATCAATTCACACCGATAGACTTGTTAAAACCTTCTTGGAAACTTATTTATAACGCTTCGAACAACCAATATCCGTGTGACTAATGTCGGCAGCCTTAAATATTCTCTTCGGCAGATTTTCCATAAGAACTGTAGGCAAACCTCCAAATCAGTCGCACTTTGAGGCGTGTTCATTTGAATGGATGGCATCTATGGCGAAATTGGTAAAAAGAAAAAAAAATATGGTGAAATGGTTCGTCCAGTCTCGGCAATCTCGTCCCGTTGAGCTGACAAAACAAAGAAACATCTGAATGTTTTCATTGATGTGTTTTGAAGAAAAAATTCTGTGTATCTGGCATTTGAAATTTGGTTGCCGATAATAGTCCAATGGTGCCAAAGCCGTAAATGAACCTAGTTTTCCCAAAAAAAAATTTAAAAACTTTTTGGCAAAGTTCATTATAAGCCCTTCAGAAATATTTTTAAAATGCATTGTAAATTGCGTTACAATTCTCCTTTGTTTTTTTTTTTTTTGGAAATTCTACTTCGAATCCCCAGGAATTATATATGAAAAGTATTTTTGGAATGTCTTTTGGCTTCGAATCTCCAGAAGAAATTTATTGAAAAATCCCAGGCATACAGTCGACTCTCCACAACTCGATATTCAAGGGACCATCGATTTATAGAATTATCGAGTTATAGAATATACCGATAGCAAAAATTTCAAAATCAAAGGCTCGAATTTCTATATTTCCTATACTTTTATGATTACTTCTGCAAGCAGACAATATCATTCTGTTGGTAGCATTTTGAAAAAATATCTTTGGACACTTTTTTCAAAATATTCGAAAAAATTATTTTTTTTATTTTTATGTTTTTAAACTTTTATTACAACTTGTAAGTCCTTTATTCACTGCCAAACCAGAAATGGTCCATGTCTCCCTGTACAAAGATGGGTTTTAAGATGGATATCGAGTTATAGAGGGAAATTTTCCTCCCACGTGGCATTGACTAGTGGAGACATTGAGTTATAGAAACATCGACTTATGGAGAGCATGATGTATGGGAATTAGAAGGGACCGCAAAATCCATCGAGTTATAGAATATATCGAGTTATAGAACATCGAGTTGTGGAGAGTCGACTGTATTTTTACTTCCGAAATTAGAAATTTAGCAAAATAACTGGGCAGGGATTAAAAAGGAAATTCATGAAGAAATTTGTGAAGATCTTCCTTAAAACAATGTTTCAGAAATTGTTTTATGAATTTCGCAAAAAATATATATTCTGGAATTAAATTCTTGTACATTTTCAAGGTGGAATTTCTAGAGGCTTTTTGGCTTAATTATGAAGATTATGATGGAGCTCCTTGAGAAATTTGTGTGTGTGTTTTTTTTTAATATGATTTGAGCGATTTTAATTATTCTGCAGTTTATTGTTTATTTATCCAGCCCATTGATTCACCTCTAGAGAAAAATATAGAAAATCACTTATTTTTGGTTATTTCGATCTGATTTAACATTTTGTTGTTTCTCCTTCCTTCACATGACGTATTCTTAGGCACCTTCGTACAAAAATTCGTCCTCCAAAAAGCAACATTTTAAAGAATCCAAAGGAGAAAAATGAATTCCAGGAATTTTGAAATTTTTCAGAGTTCTTATACGTATGGCTCCTGATTTCTGAAAATCCATCAGGAATTCCTCAACGAATTTTCAAAGTTATGCAAAAATTTACTCCAAGTTTTGCGAAACATTTTCTAAAATATAAGATACAAACACCTTCATAAAAATTCCATCTGTTTTAACATAAACCATTGTCTATTATAAAGATGATAAAAATTAACAAGATTTTTTGTAGTTAATCCTACAAAAAACGCCAAAGCTTTTTCTGTGAGTCAGAAAGTCAGAAAGTTCCAAAAATTCTGCGATTAATTCTTGAGTTTCCTGATAAGAGTTCAATATGGTTCCAAATTAAATTTGAACTTTAATAATAAAAAAAAAGAAATCTCTGTACAAATTTCTCGAATTTTTTTTTTCTTTTTGAATATTTGCACAGAAGAGTTTATGAAAGAATAGCTGAACCCATTCCACTAAAAACTTTGAAATGATTGAATTGAAAAAATATGGGTAAGGAATTTGGGGATTAATATCAAATTGATTTTTGGATAAATCTAAAGAAACAACAGTTAGACAATTTTCTTTGAAAAAATGCAGATAGATTTGTTGAAAACTTCTCTGAGAAATCACTAAGAACATTTTCCCAGTTAAATCTTATTTCATTATTCATGAAAACCTTGTGGAATATTAGGAGAAATCAAGAGAGAATCAATAATTTTTTCTGTGAATTTTCCAAGCAATCCTCTACAGGGTGTCGACTCAATTTGGAAAATAAAATTCCCTGACTTTCTCCGACCTTCCAGTAATTTTTCAGAAACATTTCAGAGTACTGAATTTGGTTTAAAGACGAAATAAAATATAGTTGTCGGGCTCAGCGCTATATTTTGTTTACCAAGTTTGGCATATCGCAGTACACTTTCTACGACATTCTAGATTTTGATGTATTACTTCAAGTGCCGTCAAATTTTGAGCAACTACAAGGAGAATTAAGGTTTCTATTTTGACCATAATAGGTCGTATAATTAAAGATTCGTATGAAACAAAAAAAAGTGAAACCTGAGTAGATACCCAGAAAATCCTGAGTCATCTACTTACTAATCATACTCAGTTAAAATCTCCAAGATTTAAAATTTTCAATGTTTTTCTCTAAATGTATTTTTTTAATACTCATAAACTATTACAGAAAATCTTACATTATTCCTCCATAGACTAGTGCGAATATTTCTTCAAGAATACTTTGGAAATTTTTTTCAAGAGTCTCTTTTTTTTCAGTCAAAATGAATTCATTTTATTTTGAATAGGCATTTCAAATAATTCTACGCGAAGATTTGTTACAATTTATTTATTTTAATAAAAATTTTGGACTTTTCATATGAACTATGCCTTGAAAACCAAGGAATTCATCTAAAGATGCTTTAAAAAATCATTCAGGGATTAATTATTGTTCTAATAAAAACTTGTCGTGCCTTCAGTAATGCTGTGAGGAACTGCTCCAAGAATTCAATAATAGATTCTTCTAAGAGTAGTAGAAATCTCACAAAATTTTCAATCTGTCATAGCAGAATTTCTATTTAGAGAATTTCTGGATTCTTAAAAATCTTGGAGCAGGGGAAAAGCCCTAAAATTTCGACTCAAAAGAATTCGGTAAACGTTCGGTAAATGTTACAATTTTAATTAACCGGAAAAGGCCGATGAAATTGTCAATGAAATTAAATATATGATAGCGGGGATGATCCAGACATAACAAATTGCAAAGAACCGCAGATTGAACACTTAAGGAGAATTTCAGAAAAATCTCCAGAATATCTGGGAATTTTTTGGTTTCATTCTGCGATTCTAAACATCAGTATAGGACAGCTCCTAATGAAAATCCTAAAGTAGCGGAACCTTATTCATCACATTTTCAAAATTCGAAATTCCGAGGATTTTTTTTTATAGATAGTAAAATATGGTTTACTTTACCATACATAACAGCGCTTTATCAATTGTTAATAGCTAATATTGATTACCCATTTCGTCCAACAAGTTTATCGTATTCAATAATTTGCAGATAATCAACTCGTATTGATAGATAATTTTCCCTGATCTGTAGTGAAATTCCCTGACTTTCCAGGTCAAAAATTGGATTCCCTGACATTCCCTGACTTTCCAGGTTTTTTTCAGGTAGTCGACACCCTGATTGTAAGAATTTCAGAGAGATTTTTGAACACAATTTTGGTAGTTATTATTGTAATATTTCTTGGAGAAATCCTTAGTATTTCCAGAAAATCCTTAATACATTATTATTGAACAACTTAATGATATTTTCAACAATTAAAACTTATGTGTGATAAGTACGTAGCTTAGCTTCATGGAGAAATGTTTAAAATTCTAATGTCTTCTTTTGTGCAATTTGATACAGTTTCTTCAAAAAATTCCAGATTATAAAGTTTTTATAAAACTCCGGGAAAAATCTGTTTAATAATAACTACTTATTCCGTGGGAGTCCCAGCAAAAACTGAGTGAAAACTGGTAAAGGCGTTCTTGCACTGGAAAAGTACGGAAATAGTTCATGAAGAGATCCCCGATACTTGAAAAGTTTGTGCAAGAACTTCAAAGGGATATTCTTCGTAAGTTCTTTGGAAAAATTCTTGAAGGATATTTTTACTGGATTAGACAAAGAATTGATATTTTCCGTAATTATTATTAGTATTATTATTAATATTTATTTAGGGCAATTTACCATACGTGTGGTATTCGTGTCGAATTTTCCGTAATGAAAATTGTAATTTACAAGCATTACTGATATTCAGAGATAATAGCTGATATGAGACAAAAACACAAACAGATAAAATCAACGCGAATTTTCGCAAACTACGAAATTTGCGAAAATCATGATTATTACTTCGGCAAATCAAGAATTTTCTAGGCCCCCCCTAGGCCCCCTCCAAGAAAAAATCCTAGCTATGCCAATGTCAATTGTGTAGAGCACGATAATAGATTTTATCATTTGCGTACTGTACTAAAGCTCTATGGGCTTATTGTAGTTACAGTCCTTTATGTCACGCTAAGTATTATGAAAAATCTAATTGTTTTAGTTAATGGACATACAGCATAAGAACGTTTGGATGAATAAATTATCTTTACGAAATATTACGGAACAATTTTAAAAACAGCCTATCATTAAAGGAAGGTAAAATTGCAACTAATATATTATCAGCTAAGTGCAAATAATTATTGCAACAGTATACATTTAAAGAATGGCTCACAATTCGAAGAAGGCAAAACTCAGCTAAACGTCCACTCGTCCAAATGTCCATAAGCCAAACAGCTGTAGGCCAAACATACAATTTCATATCATGAGCTTGCTTTTTCATGTCAGGCTATCACAGGAACGATTTTTAAGTTATTTTAAGTTCAATACTCGCGGCACATCATTTTGAACATCAGGTACTTAAAACACATAGATTTTATAACAAGTGTAACAAATTTTCATTGAAATTTACATCAACTAGCACGGTGAACACCTGCAGGATTTTGTATACCTTTTAGTATGTAGCTTACATTACGATATTTTTCGGGGAAATGGTACATTCGGGAAAAAAATCGGGGAAGTGGTTCATTCGGGAAAACGTAATTCGGAGAAATTGCATTCGAGGTAATGGTTCCCCATCAAACACTACCTCAGCACCTACACCACCATGCCTGACTCTATATCTACCTGCAACCATGTACTTCGTCTTGGTAGAAATAATGGCCAGGCCTATCCTCGCTGTCTCCCTCTTCAAAGGCACGAAGGCCTCTTCCACTGACCTGCGATCGATGCCAATAATGTCTATATCGTCCGCAAAGCCAAGGAGCATATGCGACCTTGTGATAAAAGTGCCATTTCTCTGCACGCCAGATCTCCTAATAGCACCATCGAGTGCAATGTTGAACAGTAAATTCGAAAGTGCGTCTCCCTGCTTCAATCCGTCTAACGTCACGAACGAGGTTGACACCTCGTCTGCGATCCGAACACTTGATTTCGAACCATCCAGCGTAACACGTATCAGCCTAATTGGTTTCGCCGGAAAACCATTTTCAGACATTATCTGCCAAAGCTCATTTCTTTTCACTGAGTCGTACGCCGCCTTGAAATCAATAAACAGATGGTGAGTCTGCAAATTATACTCCTGGAATTTGTCTAGGATCATTCGCAAGCTAAACATCTGGTCCGTTGTCGAACGGCCCTCACAAAAACCAGCTTGGTATTCGCCGACGAAGGACTCCTCGAGCGGTCGCAGTCTGTTAAACAGGATACGCCGAATTCAGCAGGGTAATTTCTCTGTAATTGGCACACTCCAGTCTTTGCCCTTTCTTGTAGATAGGGCGGATGAGGCCATCCAACCAGCCGGTGGGCAATTCTTCGTCCTCCCATACCTTCCGAAGTACTCGGTGGATCGAATGGTAAAGCTGCTCGCTTCCGTGCTTGAGAAGCTCGACCGGGATCTCGTCCTTCCCAGCAGCCTTGTAGTTCTTCAGCTCGCTGATCCTGTTCATCCTGTTCCTCGCTACATTTCCATTTTCACCGTTCAACAATTGCTGGAAGTGCTACTTCCACCTGGCAGCCACCGCCGTTTTATCGGTCAGCAAATTCCCTTCTCAATCATTTCACATGGCGGACACTGGTACGGTATTGGGCCGCGCACCATTGACCGTTGCATAGAATCTCCGCATATCATTCCGGTTCATGGTTTCTTGAGCGTCAGCTACCACACTTTCTTCGTGCTGCCTTTTCTTTCTGCGGTGGTTCGCTTTTCTTCGGCTCTCGCTGCCCTATACCGCTCTCTGTTCTGTCGGGTACCGGCCACAAGCATACGGCTTCTGGCGGCATTCTTCATGTCTGTCACCCTCTGGCACTCTTCATCGAACCAGTCGTTCCGTCTTCGTCGTTGACCAGTGCCGATCACTTCCCGCGCCGTTGTTGTCACAGCTTCGTGGATAGGGTCTTACAGGCTGTCGACGTCTCCAGTAACGTTGGTTGTTCCCAATTCTCGTCTAGTTGCTGACGGTACTGCGCAGCTACCCCATCAGTCGACAAGCGTTGTATATTGAAGCGAAGCGTTCTGTTTGTTGTAGAACTCGTGACGCTGGATAACCGCGCCCGAATTTTAGCTACAACGAGATAATGATCCGAGTCGATATTAGCGCCTCGGAAGGTCCTGACATCCATGACATCTGAGAAATGTCGCCCATTAAACTGATGTTTATAAACGTTGCCTGAGGAATCGCATTTCCTTTGCTCAAGATCAGTTAACGAGATATTTAAAACCATTGGAGGAATCGCATTTCCTATTCTAACTATTCCGCACCAAAAGACCAGCAAGTCTCGAAAACGATGAGAACCTTATGCATATTTTATCGAAAACACAACAACCCGACGATACATTTCTCATCCTAAAAGAAAGCTTGTCTTGGAGGGAGCCGGAACCGGAAAGACACTCAAAGTCCCACTGCACGAGTACGTTTTTGATTGTTTCACAAGCAATAACTAACCATCAACAACGAACATCAACAGCAACCGTAGCAGCAACAGTAACAACAATAACAGCAACAATTCAAAAGAATCCCAACCGAATCGAATGAAGAGCCAAGTCGTTCCCCAGTCCTTCCTCTACTTGGTTGGGAGGTTGAGGCAAGTGCGATCGGAAAATAAGATGAAATGTTTACTTACCCCCTCCGACCAACCTGCTGAACAACCATTTTGCACCTCTGCTGTGGTCGACGAACGTATAACAAATGCACTATGGGACGTTTCCATATGGTCTGGTGGCCAAAAATATGTTTGCTTTCTTATGTCATATTCAGGAATTTTGTGATACAAATTTGATATTTTGTTTCCCAAAAGCAAATGTTTGGAACAATCTTTTTCGAATTATAAATCGCAATAGGCTGTTTTGCATCACACAAATCTCTCCTGAAACGACCTACTTTCCTGTACTGAAGTGTGCAATGCGGGAATAGTCAACTTAAACCGGTGTGTAATAATTCATTACGCAACTCTTTCTCATTACGCAACGCTTTCTCATTACACAACTGTTTTGAGTTGCGTATTGAATCATTGCACAACAATTTTTCGGAAATTATAAAATAATATTGAATGCATTCCGATATAATTTCTGATACCCTCAAGTGGTCTTCTACGAAATTGCAAAAATTGTTCACCATTCTGCAACTTGTTATAGTAGTTAATAGGGTATTAGAAATTATATCAGAATGCATTCACCTTTATTTTACAATTTCTGAAAAAATGTTGTGTAATGATTCATTACGCAACTCAAAACAGTTGCGTTATGAGAAAACGTTGCGTAATGAATCATTACAGCACTGGTTTCAGTTAGGTAATGACTATTACCGCACTCCATACTTCAGTGCAGGAAAGTAGGCCGTTTCATGACAGATTGGCATGATGAAAAACAGCCTATTACGATTAATGAATCATTTATGCAACGCTTTCCCATTTCGCAACTGTTTTGAGTTGCGTTATGAATCATTACACAACAATGTTTCAGAAATTGTAAAATAATGGTGAATGCATTGCGATATAATTTTTGATAATCTCAAGTGGTCTTCTACGAAATTGCAAAAAAATGTTGTACGTAACTCGTTGCAGAACTCGATTTTTACAGCACTCGTCGTAATTATCCTACTCGGCAAGCCTCGTAGGATAAATTTACGACTCGTGCTGTAAAAATCATCATTTTGCTACTTGTTCCGTAAACTACTAATACGCAACTGATTTCAGTTGTGTAATGACCACCACGAAACGTTTTTTTCATTATGCAATTTGGAATTTTAAAATTAAAACTGCAAAATAAAGGCGAACGCATTTCAGTATGGTTTCTGATATCCTCAAGTGGCCTTTTACGAAATTGCAAAAATGGTTGTTGGAATATCTTAATGGAAATATTCACTATGCAATGACGAACAAAAATATATGTTTTTTTTTTTCGATTTTTGGCCACCTGATCACCCCATAGTAAAATGCGAGCAAGGAACAGCAGCAACCGAAACACGATTTATGTGGGACTTTGACTGCTGTTTCGATGAACCGACTGCTGCTTCGCTTGTCTCCCTCAACAATGAGGGAGAAAAGTTACTTCCGTTTGTGTGTATGTGCTTCCCATGTGATAAATATTGCTTGTTAGTAGTTTAGCAAAACGCGGGCCAAGGAGGAAGCTGCTGCTTTCCCTCCGATGCACTCAGCAGCTGCTGGTTTTGTTGGTTCCGATCACTCTCTCTCACCGTCTATCCGGGGGGAAATCGAGGGGGACACAAAACACACATTGCACACAACTTCCTGACTGTGTGTCTCCGGGATCGTTTCCACTTTTACGAGTTCGAAATGAATTGTTGATTGGTTTGCTCGCGCTTTGGAACTAACTTGCATCGATGTCAATTGATTGAACATGAGCGTGAAGTTAAATGTGTTGCCCGATGGAATAATGAAGTGGTGAGATCGTTTTATGCTAATATTTTATCGATTGTATCTAGGTTTTGTATTTCCTTAATCCAAAACAACGAATAAATCATTTGTGAGGTATGGTGAGCTCGTTTTATAATTTCTTCCTATTATATTCTGGTGAAATTATTAATCCTCGAGGATCTTTCCGGGTAGCATACTTCTAAACTTAGAAGACATATTGTATCATTGTAATTTTCACAGCAATTTTGAGAAAGTATTCCCTATAATTATATAATTATTATAATTTCAATCATCAAGATAAACCTACTTCTAGCAGCATATCTGCTTCTGATGTAGACTAACTGTTGTTGTACGATGAAAGCTCTGCAGATGAATTGATATAATTTTTTAAAGATGATTCTGATGCAGGTGCATTAATTAGTTGCTTAGAATATCCAAACATGTCTCACTTAATACCGACTATATAGGCTGCATGGTGAGCTCGTTTTATTTTATTACCCTATTATGTAAATTCTTGATGTAGTATTGGACATTCATAGATAATCAATTTCCATTCTATCAATGCTCTTTTCCAAAGTAAATGATGTAATTTTAAGGATATACTGCATTTCAAAAAAATAATTTCACTCCGCCAATGATAGCTTAGAAGAATCCTTCGACTACAAGTGTTGAAATACAGATAAGAAAATTAACTTAAGGACACAACCCAAGTGGAGCTCGCAAATTTTGCCACAAATTAATGTCCTAACTCACTTACATGTAGTTAGGTACTAAAATGGCTCTTTCCATAGAATTACAACTTTATCCACAGTTATGGCCGACACATAAATGCGCTTCATTAAAACAATTCAACTGCTCCAAACAGCAAAGCTCTTCGAATTAACCATCATGCGTGACGATAATTTCGCTGCCATGAGACAAATCACTCATCGTACGTAATTGGCGTCGCAAATCCTTACAAAAATCATCCCGGCAACTTGGTCCATCAACAAACAACACGCGCTAGAATCGGCGGTCATAAACCGAGAGGCGAGGTTTCATCAAACACCAAGCCGAGAGCACCTGCTGAAAGTGACGTGTCCGCCAAACCTCAGCGCCGAAAGCTTTTACGAGGTTCTAAAGCATTTAGTGCACAATCAAACAATCATGAATTTATCGTAGCCTTGCAGCGGTGTGGGCTACCTGAACAGGAATATATGATAAAATTAGAACACATTTATATCAACTGTTGATAATTATATCATGGTTAGTTATATTTTGTTATATTTATGAAAAATGTTCTGCAAAAATTTTCGTCTTAACAAAATAATAATATAAAAACAAGTTATTATTTATTTTACAGCAACAATCGACATATGATGGATTCAACCCGACATAAAGTCGACATTAACCTAACTGCTAAAATGTTAGCTCCTAACTCATGTGCGTTGATGAGCTCATTGGTAGAGGCAATGTCGGACATGTCGCAGTCCCGAGTTCAACTCCCGACTTGATCAGGTTTTTTAAAAGTTGGATTTCGGAAACGGGTATGGTGTAGTGGCCAAATTTAACGCCGCTCACGCCGAGGACTTGGGATCGAATCCCATTGCCGTACCATATAACTCAATGTCTTATAATTTTGGAATAATCGTTTCAGTATCTATTATAACTTTATTACAGTCTGTGCTTATCAGCTTATTTCATAACACACTCTGTTTCAAAAATATATGAAATAAATAACAACGGTTGTTATAATTCTGTTCTACTCTTCAAATCGGGTATGGTTGTTGGCCGAATTTTAAGAGGGGGATGCTGTCACGTAGTTGAAGGCTCTTTTTCCCTTCACCTAGCTGTTGTACGTTCGGGAAATTTTTGTGAAAGACAGTGGGGTGTTGTCCTGTTCATTTTCCTGGAAGGTTGTTAGAGATTCTTAAGGTTGGGAACCTCTATTGTCCCCAACCGGGCTTTGTCCTGGGCCTCAGGGTCGTTTTTAATGCTCCAAGAGGAAATTGGGGAGATGGGCGGAAAAACTTCCCTTTAAAAAAACAACTAAACGTAGTCCTACGTCAAAATTTAACATTTGGAGTGGACAAAAACGAGGAGATGGAGGAAAAACAGGGCTTAGCTTGCAATAATTCTAAGAGTTCATAAATTCACTTAGTTACCATATTTAATTTCCTATTTTAACGAACATATTGTACAAAGGAAGTGGAAAGGAGGAAAGATTGGAATTTGTACTTTACCACTTTATGTCTTGGCTGGCTTCTTCCCTTTCGATTGGCGTGGCAGGAGTCTCCGCTATCCGCCGTAGATTGGGTATGCGATCCGAACGGGGACAGTCTTCAGTTGGTAGGTCGTCGAATTCCCCTTGTCGGCCAATAAACCCACTGAAACAAAGGGGCTCCTTCTCGAACGTTCACACTCGCCTACTCATGGTCCGGAGTGATGTAACAGCACACCGAAGGCTTGAACTTCACGGCACTTGACGGATCCTGGTTTCGCCAAATGGACCGGACGGAATTTGGTGTCACACCACTGATTTCCCGCGATACCGTAGTGCCTTAATCCACCGCACTTCACCGAAACACCGAACTTAATCGTTCACTAATTATTGGAAGAAAAAATCGGGAGTGAAAATCGCGAACTACTGAATCGTTCGAATTCGTTCACCTAATAGAGCCCGTTTGTCTGTTGACAAACGGTTTTATTTCATCGCTGCTGTCGAATCGCTACCAACGTCGTGACAGTTCTCACTGGTAGCGGTGGTGTGTAGTAGTAGCATGGGAATAGGGATGGGGATGTTCATGGTGGAGTGCATTCGGTATTTATTTGTATAATTCATTTTTTTTTAATTTCATTTTATTTTAGGAATAGGCATTTCAATTTTAAATTCATATTATTTTTAAGCAGCCGTGATTTTAATAAAAATGATAATAGTAATAAGGGTAGTAATAAGAAAAATAATAATAAGAATAATATGTAGAATAATGAAAGGAATAATAATAAGAATAATAATAATAATGATAATAATAATAAACAAAAAAACTATTTACAGGGAATATTTACAAAAAAACAAATGTAACCATTTTGAGAGGTAACATTCATCCCCCACTCCAGAATAAAAAAAAACGTTGTCTTTTTTTTAAAAGAAGTCGGGAATGGGAATTTAGGTATAAGGACTTTTGTGGCCCTCCTCTTGTTAAGTGTTAGATTGATTTTGTGCAATGATTTGTCCATGGAGAGGAGCTCTTTTCCACAAAATCACGTAACACTTAATAATAGAGACTGTCCATTGAAAAGGAAATGGGTCAGGGAAAAAGGTCAGTGTGGCCCTCCTCTTGTTAAGTGTTAGATTGATTTTGTGCAATGATTTGTCCATGAAGAGGAACTCTTTTCCACAAAATCACGTAACACTTAATAATAGAGACTGTCCACTAGAAGGAGAAGGTCAAGTAAGGAGTTCTTATTTGGCAGCTCTCTTTTAGCTGAAGGTTATTTTGATTTAGTGGAATGATTTTTCCGTGCAGAGAGGAGCTCTTTTCCACCAAATCACCTAACTTTCAGCCATAGAGTCTGGCTGCCGAACTACGAATCTTATTCCCTCTTAGGATAATTAGTTTGCAGTAAACCTTTTTCTCTTGTTGGTGACTTCCAATCTGGAAAAGTGATTGTTTCCTCGGTGGGAGCTCTTCTTTTCGAGATTAGTAGTCACTGTTTAAGATCAAAGGAATTACCGGGAGAGGCGAACTTCCACGATCCACGATCGAATTGGAGAAGCAGTAGTCCTACTTCCCGAATTCGTGATAGATTCACTGAAAGCTAGTTCTCCTACAGTGGCTCTCTCCCCTGCAATTTAAGTGATAATTTGAAGCAATGATTGATCACGAAAGGAGGCTCTTTTCCTTCAAATTACATGAAATTGCAGAGCGAGCCTGACCACTGTACTCTCTAATTACCATAAGCTGAAATAAGAGGACAATGATTGAGTTGTATCGAAATAATAAGTGAATCTGGAAAATACAGCCTTCCAGAATACAGGTTCGTCAGAATAAAAGCGTTCTTATCCATCCTCTCATCATCAAATCTTTATAAATTAAACTTCTATTTTAAATTAACTCAATTATAGCATATTTTAAAACTAATCTATTATTAGGAGAGAAAATAAACTTTACGGAAATCTCTTCCATAATAATGGGATCATCGCCGAGATTTTCTCTGGATTAGAAAATATACGCGTTCACTCACACATTCATTACCCCCACCTTTCATACAAATTCATTCATACATTCATCTCATTCATACGGTTGTCTGGGATAAAACTTTATTTCCCAAGACAACATGCAATTCATTCACACGCTATATATACTAAATTAAGATTCTAGGGTACCCTATTCTAAATAATTTTGAGGAAGCCTAGCGATATCGCCGCAGACCCCTCGGTTGGACCGACGAACTAATCGATCGAAATCCGCCACCGGGGAGGCGTTATGAAAATGGTAAACATTCCCCTTAGTCCCCTTAGTAGAGGAAAAAGAAGTAGATGATGCGAACAATGTCGACGAGGAGGAAAAACAAAATATTATGGTTCTGACGACGACGACGGACAGGCATGAATGAATGAGAAACACAACAAAGCAATCAGGTGAGTATTCGGATGTTTTCACCGATTTATTGAACCCTTGTTAGGGGATTCGAGATTGGAGGTCAGGGAAGAAAGGCGATGCAGATGTTCACCCGGGTTTGAGATGGACGGCTGGCCAAATCCCCAGATTTTTCCGACTGAGGTCTTCCAGCTCGTAGGAAGACGATCCTATCTTGGCCTTGACTTTACAGGGTAAATACTGCCGCCCTAATTTGGCATTATAGTTTTCAGCAGCCGAAGACTGCTTCATGTTCTTTCGGTAAACCAATTGACCTACCGTGAACGACTTAGCGAAAGTACGGTTTCGCAGATTATAGCGATCCCTGGAAACCTCATGAGATTTTTCAAGGTTCTTGCGAACAATCTCATGGATTTTAGTGAACATCTGCTTGCGTCTTTCCTCCCTGTCTTCCGCAGAAAGTTCCTCACCGTGTCGAGAAAGACGATGGTCGGATCCCTGTTCCGCTAGCTCTTGTCCGTGGGTAATGAAATACGGTGTGAATCCCGTGGAGGAGTGAACACTTGTGTTGAGCATCAGCTCCACCTCCGGGATCTTGGTGTCCCATATTCGCTGGTCCTCTTGGACGTAACTGCGGACGGCCGCGTTTATACTACGGTTCACACGCTCCACGGGATTCGACTGGGAATGATAGCGGGAGTTCAGCCAGTGCGTGATCTTGAAGTGGTCTATGAGTTCCTTGAACTCTTTCGACACGAAAGAGCTGCCGTTGTCTGTGATAATGATTTCAGGGACAGAATTCCTATAGAACCACTGATTTTTCAAAATCACACACATGGCTGAACTATCCAGCTTCTTCACCGGCTGAATCATTACCCACTTTGAGAAGTAGTCACAGATGACTAAGATGTGCTGATTCCCCTTACGACTACGTGGCAGAGGACCAATGAAGTCCATGGAAATAATCTGCCACGGTCGGGAAGCACAGCGCATTTTACCCATTTCCGGGGTAGTTTGTACGTAAGAGGGCTTGACCTCCTTACAGGTTGAACAGGCCTGTATATAGGCTCTAATATCTTTGGCCATTTTGGGCCAGTAATAGCGCTGTTGGACAAGAGCTAGCGTTTTGTCGAAACCGGGATGAAACTTATCATCATGAGCCTGTTTAAGCACTCCGGAAACTTCCTCGGTTGGCAGAACTTGCTTCCACTCAAACCGAGAGTCGTATGGCACATTTTTGACGGCGATAAACTTGTAAAGTTTGCCGTCTTCGACCTTGAAATCGACATAGTCGTCAGGCCGGCGGGTAACCTTCTCCATCAGAGAAGTGTACCATACTGAAGTTGGTGAATCTTGAACTACAGCAATGCTACGCGACAGGGCATCCGGAACGACATTCTCCTTTCCTTTCCGGTGTACCACTGTCATGTCAAACTGCTGAAAGTCCAAGCTCCACCGACTACATCGAGAACCGACCTTCCACTTCGTTTTAAGAATGTGGGTGAGGGCGGACGAATCCGTCACCAAGGTGAAGTGGTAGCCCTCTATGTAGCCCCGGAATGCTTCTATAGAGAGGAGAGCGGCCAGAGCCTCTTTTTCAGCAGCGTGGTAGTTCTTCTGCGGGGTGGTGAGCTTCCGGGAGAAGTAGGATATCACCCTCTCACCATCCTCCTGCTGCTGAGTGAGGACTCCGGCGACAGCTACATCGCTAGCATCCGTCTGGATAGTAAACTCCCGGGAGAAGTCCGGGCTACCCAGAATCGGTGCACTGATGAGCTGCTCCTTGATGCGACAGAACGCTCCCTCTGCGGCTTCATTCCAGCCGATGATTTTTGTTTTCGACTTCAGGAGATCCGACAAAGGCCCACAAGTCTCGCTGAAGTTTGGAATGAACCGCCGGTAATAATTCGCCATCCCTAGGAATTTTCTTAGTTTGGTGATCGTGGTGGGCCTTTCATACTCGACAATGGGTCGAATCTTGTCAGGATTCCCACGAAGACCCTCAGAACTCAAAAGATACCCAAGGAAGGGAATTTCCGGCACCCCAAACTGAGACTTCTCCAGGTTTATCATTAGGTTGGCTCTGTTTAATCTGCGTGCAATTTCCTGAAGTAGCTGGACGTGATGCTCAAATGTCTCCGTTACCACGACGATATCGTCGAGGTAAACGAAGACATATGGCTCCAATACACCGTGGCCCAGAACCCGGTCCATCAGTCTAGCCAACGTGGCCGGACTATTGACAAGGCCAAAGGGCATTCGGGTGTATTGAAACAACCCCTTACCTTGCACGCTAAAGGCCGTATACTTCCGCGAAGCCTTTTCAAGTGGAACTTGAAGGAAAGCTTCCGACAAATCAATCGTCGATAAATACTTCGCTTTTGGAAGTTGGCCTAAGATTCGACAGGGGTGCGGCAAGGGGTAAGCATCACGAACAGTTCTTTCGTTAATCTTGCGCGCATCCAAACAGAGCCGAACCTTATGAGGTTTGACGACTGGTACACAGTTTAGTGACCAATCAGAGTTACTAGGTTCGATGATACCCGCGTCGAGCAATCTTTGCAGTTCTACGGACACCAAACCTTGTGTTTTTGGAGACATGACATACGGGAACTGTCTAACCGGAGGCTTCTTCCGCCATTCTTCGGCGAGCTCAATTTTGTGCTCCGCCAGTGGAGTGGTAGACAATTTCCCCGGGCGAGCGGAAATGAAAAGAGATTTGATGTGATCGATTGTCTTCTGCTCGGAAGCAGAGAGGACAGATGGTGTACGCAACGGAGACGGAGTGAATTCTGCCCCGGTATATTCAACCGTAGCGCACCCTACAACGGTGGGTTGGATCCGGAAGGTCTTCCAGAAATCCATTCCGCAAATGCAATTGATGGCTAGGTTTGGAATAACGAGAGTCGGCACAACCCGGACCACACCGTTCCATGAAAATGGTAGATAGACCTTCCCACGGACCGTGAGCGCTTCTCCGCTCGCTGTTCGCAGGTTGGGTGGGTCTCGCAGTGGAAACAGTTTTTTTGGTTTGACTGTATTATGATGATTATTATGTATTATGTATTATGATTTTTTTTAAATAAAAATTTCGCAAAATCGCGATTTTTTCTGGTCACCCTATTTTAGAAATGGTCACCCTAATAAAAAATTCAAAAACACAGAAGGAAGGAAGGAACAAAATAGCTAATTTTCACGGAATTCGGTGACCCACTAGATCGGTTTTTCATGGAATGGCTGTATAGAATTATCGAGTTCGAAGGAACAAATTTCTGCATTGTCAATACATATATAATCAATTCTGTAAGAAAGCAATATCATTTTGTTGGTAGTGTTTTGCAATTTATTATTCGAATTGGTCGAAGAATCACGCTGATTTTTTTTTAAATTTTAATATTTTCATTCTTTATAACAACTTGCAAGTATTCATTCACCTCCAAACATGAATTAGACCAAGTTTCCTCAAGTAAGAATGATTTTGAAATAAATATCGAGTTATTGAGAGAAATTTACCTCTCACCTGACATCGACTAGTGGAGATATCGAGTTATAGAATTATCGTCTTATGGAGAGCACGATATATGGAAATTTTAAGGGACCGAATTTCCGGCTGCACTCGAAATTTTTGAAGACTTTCTTTGAAAAACTTGGAGAGTTCCTGTGGAATTTCTTGGGTGAAACTCTGAAGAATTTTATGAAAAAAATTTCTGCTCCATGAGAAATCTTTGAAAGAATTAATTGTGAAATATTATGCCTTATGCATTCTTGTAAAATTTCGATTGTACCCCGTTTGGCATAAAGTCGTTTGGCATAAGGTCGTTTGGCATAAAGCCGTTTGGCATAAAGTCGTTTGGCATAATGATTGACTTAAAATGGATATCGGCATTGTTTAAGCTTTTACCGAGATCAACACCACCGAGCCCATAGCAAAAAATGTTGGTAGGTTCTAAACAAGCGTGGTGTTCGTTCAGAGATTTTCCAAGCTAAGAATTTCAAAAATTATTGTGAAATTAGAGAGCATTACTTAATTAAACTCGTGACGGGTCTCTACATCTCAGAACATAGAGTATCTTTGAGCTTGTTGCGATAAACAAATTTGAAACAGTAAATTGGCAAAGAAAGTTCGCAGTTATTCATCAAGGGAACGCTCATAGAATATTTCGCTGCAGATCAAGCTCTGTCCCAGTTTAGACGTAACACACGATGGAATTACTTGATAAAAGAATGGATTTTTTTGCAAAATATCTAAATCTATAGTCCAAAGATCTATCAATGCGACTTAATGCAAAAATTTCCTATATACGAGAGCATATTATTTTTCGTTTAAAATGTTTAAGGCTCTAATGCAAAAAAGTCTGTTCACAAACATAGGTCAAATGAACAACACATATTAAAAAAAATATTTGTGGCGAAACTTTTCAACGGTTCAATGTAAATTCTAATTTTGAAAGTGTTCATCAAAAACACCGTCTATTATCGAGAGAAGGGAAAATTCATGATTGAAATGATATTTTTTCCGGCATACCTCGGAAGGAGATCACGCGTTTGCCCCAAAAAAAGTATATGTTGAAAATTGGCAGGTTTTAAAGTAATTATCATTCTAACAACACATCTGGCAAGAATTGATAAAATAGTTAACATTTAGGTTTACTAAATAATACAATTTTAAACAGTATAAATATAAAGAACAGCCGTTTTTTAAAAGAAGGCAAAATTTATAATTCTTCTAATGGTTATAATTCTTCTAATGGTTGAAGAATGGACGCAAAAAAATATTTCGGCATAATAAAACGAAAAGACATAAAAAAGTGCGTACAGAATCATGGAAGTGGTTGTGCTACTTTTCCCCGAATACCATTTCCTCGAATGACTGGTTTCCCCGAAAAGTGGTGACATGAAAGAACGATAAACATTCAAAAGAAGGAAGTATTCTGTTATTCTCGGCTATACACATGTTGGTAAAAATGCTGAGGACGGTAAAACTCGAAATAACCGCCAATTAAATAAAGAAGGGTGCTTATAAGATGGTCAGTTCGTTCACCACCATGAAATGTATAAAGTTACGACAATTATGAGTACTAAAAACTTTTCGGGGAAGTGGGCTAGTCGGGAAACGGGATATTCGGGGAACTGGCATACGGGGAACCGACATTTGGGGAAAAGTAGCAAAACCCATCGAAGTAACTGCAGTAATCGATTTCTTTTTTCGCTGA
This sequence comes from Aedes aegypti, assembly GCF_002204515.2. NCBI lineage: Eukaryota > Metazoa > Arthropoda > Insecta > Diptera > Culicidae > Aedes > Aedes aegypti. Next base: position 7,695,793 of record NC_035109.1, read on the forward strand.
TAATTTGAGCAGATTTATGTTATCGATTGCTGCCCTTTTGTCAGTTGGAAACAAAAAAATACTTTAAAAAAAATATAGCTCCAAAGAACAGACTATGCATAAAAGAAGGAGAAATTTATTGAAATTTAAAATCAACAATTTTCATACCTATAAAGATGGTTGCATCATATTTAGAAAAAAATAGAACAATTAAAAGATGAGTCAATTTGTGCTAAATATATAAAAATCTTCAGTGCAAAAATTTGTTCCAATAGCGAAACTCAAAAGAACACACTTAGTTTAAAATGCCGAATCTCGTCTAATTTTAAACGAGATCCGCACAACCGAGTAATCGGCAAACAAATTTCCTGGGATCTCAGCAAATAAGAGCCGAGTTCAGTAAATCATGCGGCGTTGCTAAGCAACCGGACAATTTGTTAGCTGAGTCTCGGTTAAAATCGGGAAACTGAGATTCGCACAGCCGAGCTCGTGAAAAAAATCTGAGTGTGAAGAGTTAATATTTGAAAGAAGGGTAATTTCTGGATAAATAATAAAATACTGTTGACAATAACTTTCCTAATATGCTTAAATTTATTCAGGAGCGAATGATTGTTGAATAAAGTGTCATTTTGTATCAATTGACTCCAAAACAAGCCTGATGTCATAAGAAAGATTCAATAGAAAGGTAAAAACGAAAAAATGAGAAATTCTCGGTTTCAGAGTCATTATGCCAAACGACTATTATGCCAAACGACCATTATGCCAAACGACCGTTATGCCGAACGATTTTATGCCAAATGACCATTATGCCAAACGACTTTATGCCAAACGGCTTTATGCCAAATGACCTACCACCTAAAATTTCACTTCTGGAGGTAGTCGGTGACGAATTCTGAGGAACTTTCGAAGATTTATTGGAAATTTAAAAAAAAAAACATCTGATTCTTTGGAGAGCTCTCGAAGGTATCGGTGAAGTGATTCTAGAAGGAATTGCAAGAGGATTTTCCAGAGAAATCATGAATATCGAGAGCATTTTCAAGAGTAGTCCATGGGAAGGGTTTCCGTAAGCTTTCTCTGATGTTCTTCCTAGAGTTTTCTGAAAGTTACCAAGGAATATACAGGACTTATCAAGGGGTTTCGGAATTCCCAGTGGATCAATACCAAAGGTTCTATGAGGTTCTCAATTGGATTTGTTTGTTCCCCGTTGTTTCTTTAAAGTCTCCCAGTGTAGAGTTTTCAAGACAAAATTGTTTTTTATTATTTTTAAAAGATTCCCAAATTAATACTGATATGAAGGAAATCTCTTGATAATGATGGTTTTTCAACATGAAAAAAAAAAACCGTTTTTTGTATTTTGAAGGGCTTGGGACAAGAGAGGCTTCTTCTTCTTCTTTCTGGCATTACGTCCCCACTGGGACAAAACCTGCTTCTCAGATTAGTGTTCAATGAGCACTTCCACAGTTATTAACTGAGAGCTTTCTTTGCCGATTGACCATTTTTGCATGTGTATATCGTGTGGCAAGTACGAAGATAGTCTATGCCCTGGGAAGTCGAGAAAATTTCCAATCCGAAAAGATCCTCGACCGGTGGGATTCGAACCCACGACCCTCAGCTTGGTCATGCTGAATAGCTGCGCGTTTACCGCTACGGCTATATGGGCCCCTGACAAGAGAGGCTATAGCTGTTATAATTGTTTCTTGAAAGTTCAGAAAATTTTACGTTTACTGTAAAATTTTCAGCTATGTATGTTTTTAGTTTTTGAGATATATTTTTTTTGAAAATAAAAAATCAGTCATTTTTCATCGACACACACTGTAGGTCTCAGCGCACCCGATATTATTTTTTTTTCGTGTCAAACAGCATCCAGAATAAAGGTTTAAGATTTTAACTTTTCAAAAATAAATATAGAACTTCGAAATTTTGTTTACATGAAAAAATATTTTAAAAAAATCCAGTTTTTTAGTATTTTTTATATATTTTCATGTAAAACATTCTTTTTTCAGAATTCTATATATTTTTTGTTGAAATGTTGAAATCTTAAGCTTTCATTTCATAAAAAAAGAACGGAAATCGGTTGAGCTGTTCAAAAGTCATATAATTTTTATAAATAAATATTTTGCAAAATCGCGATTTTTCTGGTCACTTTATTTCGGAAACGGTCACCCTAATCAAAAAATTTAAAAACACCTGTATCCTAAGTTTGGATAAGGAACAAAATAGCAAATTTTCACGGAATTCGGTGACCCACTAGATCATTTTTTTATGGAATGGCTGTTTATATAGGACAACAGTAATAATAATAATAATCTTTCCTGGAAACGCTTTCAGAATCCTCAGAACTCCGAAAACACTTTTTAAGCCTCTCGAACCTCTCAGAACCCTAGAGAACGTTTTTGGGTACCGTCAGGCGGGGTAACATTAGTCCTAGGAATTGCCTCATAGCAATAATCAAACATTTTAGTTTTGCTCCAAAAAAATTGTTTTGCACCAAAAAATCTGTTTTGCGCATATTATTTTTTGTTTTGAACGTATTTTTTTGTATAGGCTGATTTATGTAACATAAACTTGATGGAATAAGGGCAGTATCATTTGGTTTTAGATTCATAGCAAAGAAGCATAGTAAAACATATTTTAGCTCGATTTTTAAAGAGGTATCGCTGTCTTACAGGTTCATCCCCAAAGTTGTTTAAATTTTTATTCATTCCAAAAAATGCTACACAACAATCTAAATTTGTAATGAGTGAAGACAACCATTTTTGCTTCTTTACTTTATTTTGTTGTAACCTTGCATGCAATTTCAATTTCAGCAAAAAATTGCTGAATGGATTTAATGTGTTCTGGTAGTAGCTCTGGTTATTCTCAAAGAATCCTATTGAAACCCATTGAAATCCTCATTGAAACAACTTGAAACGCTTGGGAAATCCTTGAGGATGTTCCAGGAACATTTAATTTTTCTTTTATTATTTTGAACTATATTTTGAGAACTTCTGAAAGCTCTTAGATACATTATTTTCTCGGATAATTCTGTGACAAACAGAATCCAGGAATTAAAACCTTGTACCTGGACTAAATTTTCATCGAAACGTATTCTGTTATAATTTCAGTTATATAAAGGAGCGCTTCTTAATTTAGTGGTAGTGTTTGTGACTATAGAGTTAACCGTTTGCCGAGAGTTTTTGGGTTCGATTTCAGGTACGCTAAAACAAATGCAAAAATACCAACTTTGGCAAAGAAAACATTCAGTTATTAACTGCGGAAGTAACCATTGAACATTAAGCTCATAATCAGTCTCAGTTCTAATAAAAGCCTAACGTCAAGGAGTAGAAGAAGAAAAAGTTCTTGGCGTTTAATTAAAAAATAAAAAATGAAACGAGCTCACCAATGTCATTTTTGCAACAACATCAAACAGCTTTCTAATTCGAAACGAAAAAAAAAATGGTTTTCGAAAGCTATATTTTTTTAGAAAAAAGCTGTTGATGTTATTGCAAAGACGACAATGGTGAGCTCGTTTTATTTATGTTTATATGACCTCAATATAGCGATAGCAATAATTTGCTTGTTTCGATCAACCACACCCATTTGATTTCTAGGTAGCTAAATTCGGTAGTCATCCCAAAACTCTGGCACAATTGGTCAAAAACTAAGATTTTTTTTATTTTTCAAAATTTACTTATCAGGGTGTCTACTACCTGAAAAAAAAACTGGAATTATCAGGAAATTTCATTCAACCTAGAAAAACCTGAAATTCTCAGGGCATTTCGGCTATAATCAGGGAAATTATTTTGAATCAGTAATACAAGGTTCAATATGTCCTCTTTTTTTGGAATTTTTTTCAATCATAAATTTATTTTTGCTGCGCCGCCACTAGATTTTTATTTCCAACATAAAACATGTTGAGATAAGGATGCAAAACACGTTCCCATTTACAGTTGAGTGTCGTTCATGAGCATACAGGGTGTCCGCAAATTATCCGTACAAACTTTGAAGGCATGGCTCTATGCAATTAAGCGGAATTATTTTAGTATTCTTGCATGGTATAATATATTGACCTATTATATTCTTTAGCAGTAAGTTTTACACATTTCCGATTTCAAATATTTGTAAAACCAGGACAAAAGTGTTGAAAGGTCTTAGAGAGAGCCGTTTTTCGAGCTTTTTGACGGAAGATAAAAGTCCATAGAACTCACAGGATTTGAACTGATTCATTTTATATTTCCAGCCTAACTTGAAGCCAAGGAACTGTAGATTACTTCAAGCAGTAATAGAAAATTTGGAAAAATTCTTTTTCAGATTTCAGGGAGAAAACATCTCTAAAATGACTAGCGGCCCTCAGGAATAACGTCTCCGAAAAATTAAAATTTGCCTATCTCAGAAAGTAGCAATTATTTCTAAATTATTTGAAATTCTATTTTGTGTCAACATATGGGTGTAATAAAAAAGGTACACGGCCATTGATATTTTATCGTTTAAAATGTGAGATCATCTTTCTCATATTTTGTTGTTCGGATATTTTACGAACACCCTGTATGAATTGGTTGGTTACTAACATGCTGGTTCTGGAGGCAATTTCAAGGAATGTTTCAGGTATTCTAGTGATTCTTTCTAGAATACCTTTATAAACTTGTCCAGGAATGCACTCAGCATTTGCCTTAATTAACAAATTCAATCTCTGCTGAAATTTTCAGCAAAATATTGCTGAACTTTTCTTCAGCAATTTCTGCTGATTATCAATATCATTTCCCTGAATTACAGATTTTTTTTACTGATTTTCATCAATTTGGCTTGCAGAACGCTTCAACTCGGCTATTTTCAGCAAAATATTGCTGAATGGATTTGATGTGTAATGAAGAGAATGGATCGAAAACATACTCTTGTTTCTTGCAATCTTCTTCTTCTTTCTGGCATTACGTCCCCACTGGGACAGAGCCTGCTTCTCAGCTTAGTGTTCTTATGAGCACTTCCACAGTTATTAACTGAGAGCTTACTGTGCCATGACCATTTTTGCATGTGTACATCGTGTGGCAGGTACGAAGATACTCTATGCCCTGGGAAGTCGAGAAAATTTCCAACCCGAAAAGATCCTCGACCGGTGGGATTCGAACCCACGACCCTCAGCTTGGTCTTGCTGAATAGCTGCGCGTTTACCGCTACGGCTATCTGGGCCCTATTTCTTGCAATCTATGCAGTTAAAAAAAAATACAAGGAAACCATGCATAATAAATTCAATTCGTAGAAGAGGAAATCGTAGAACACCGCAACATTATTATCTCCAGTAATCACCTCATAGATTACTCTGTATGAGTTCTATGAAAAATCATCCAAGATTATTTTAAGAAATTGCTCCTAAAATTCCTTCAGGCTTTATTCCACAAAATCTTTTATAAACTTTTTTCAAAATTCCTAAAAAAATCGACTTGGAATTCCTCATTAAGTTCCTCCAGAAAATTCTCTCACAGTTTCTCCAGCAAAATAGTACTGTGGTTCAAATATTTCTCTAATATTTTTTTCAAATAATATTTCCAAACTTCGTGGATTCTTCAAAACTTCATTCAATGTTCCACATCAGATATTACTACAGCCATTCTCACCGGTATTTTTCTAATTATTCATACTTAAATTTCTCCAGGGAGTCTCGCCGAATTTCCTAAAACAATTTCTTTAAATAGGACAGAGGGTTTTTTTCAGTTATATAAGCATTTTATCAAGAAAATCCTAAGAAGAATTTTATCCAGTTCTTTCAGAGATCCTCGTAGGGATTCATCAAGGCACACAAAAATCTTTTTTTTAGAAATTCCACGCGGATTTTTATAGAAAAAATCCTCTTAAAAATCTGAAACAAATCATTGACATTTCCCTGGAGACATCTCTGGAAGAATAACTAGAAAACTGCTGGAGATTCTATTAGAAATAAAAAAAAAACAGGAATTTCTGAATGACTGTTGAATTTTGAAGATGCTATAAACGGGAATTTTGAAGAAAGTTCTAGGGAAATCAATGGAGAACCTTCATTTGAAAATGTCTCCAACGGTCTTTGGAGGGATTCCTGATGGAATCTATGAAGTAGTTTCTATGTTTATCCTCAGAAATATTCCAGATTGAACACATGAAGGCATCCAAAACTAAATTTTTGGAAGAATTTCTCAGAAAGTTCTTTAAAAATCACAAAACAAACTCCTGAAGAGATCGTTGGAGTAATATGTGAAAGAAATCGACAGTAAAACGAACAGTAATACTTGTCGTAATGTCAAGGGACTCCGAAAAAGTCTTTGAATCATTCTTAGTGAAATGTATGACGTGGTTAATGTTGGGTTTCTTTTTGTATTCATAATTAATGTAAGGCCTCTTATTTTGTTCACGTTTAATTTTTGTTTCAGGCAAGAGGTAGCTTGAATTTTTAGTTTTATTTATTTTTGACATGAAAAATACTATGATATTTATTGTTTTTTCGTTTAAGTTCTTTGAGGATTCTTTTATTTATGTATTTTTGAAAAATTTTAGAACTTGGCTTTGTTTTTTTTTTAAACTTGAAGAATCCTGGAAATCTCAGGGAATTTCTTTTCTGTAAATGAGTAAACACCCCGCTTATGAGCCTTTAGCTCAGTTCATAGCGCATGTTCACAATTGAGTTTGAGTTTTCTCAATCTTCTTAATCTCAATCTTCAATTTTCTTAAATCAGGCCCACGTTAGTAACAGTGTTGGTTTTATTAAGAATTTGAAAACCTTTTTTCATGATTTGGTACCTGACTTTAATCAGTTACTAAATCATGACAAATCCAAAAGTGGTTCGTGATTATAATTTCAGCGTGGTAATACCAGAAATCACAAGGATTAGAAAAGCTCCATGGATATCGAAGATGGTAACTGGACTTAACTCCTGTTTTATAGATGCGACTTCTTCATTTTCTTTTTTTCGTTCCTGCCTCTAAACAAAGATAAAACAGCTGTTTCTCAATCCTAAAGGGTATTTGACCGACAGCGATATTTTGGCCTAAAAGGCCTTGCTTAGCCCGGCTCCAAAGCAAAGCATGAAGCCTGCTGAAGTTGTCTGGGTTTAATTGCCGATCAGTCCAGGATCTTTTCGTAATGGAAATTTCCTTGACTTCCCTGGGCATAGAGTGTCATCGTACCTGCCACACGATATACGAATGCGAAAATGGCAACTTTGGCAAAGAAAGCTCTCAGCTCATAAATGTGGAAGTGCTCTTTGAAGACTAAGAACCAGGCTGTGTCTCAGTGTGGACGTAATGCCAAGAAAAATTAGAAGAAGCGATGTTTTAGCGTACGTTTGCCGCTATTACTTTTTAAGACCCGCAATGTTATTGGAAGAAAGATTTATTAGTAATTTGTTCCAATTTTTCAATATTTTGTTCCGATAAAGTACATGTTGGTGAGCTCGTTTTATGTAACTATTTCACCCCAAAAATTTATTCAAAATTATTTGATAAAATGATTGGGTTATTACATATCTTTATCCTTTTTCGCCTAGTTAAAATGCGTTTTCAGAAAGTTTTGACACATTCGTTACTTCTACCATCAACCTCTACAAACCATGATTCAAACAACATTTTCCACCACAAACATCTTGCGTCGGTACACTTTCCATGTTTTCACAACAAAAAAGCACGGATGAGTGATCACTTCTACGATGGCACTAGAACTATGCTCCTCCTCCGGGGTACGTACAATAAATGCATATTTCAAAACAACAATAATGCCTTGTCTGTTGCCGGCAATGTTGTTGTCTTGAAGTTTCGAATCCCATGTCTTATGATAATGCCAACCGCCGCACGGCCAAACAACCTGACTACTGTGTATGCTGGTTGAGGAAGTGATGTCTAGAATTTATGACTAGCTGCTGGCGAATGCCTCCCGGCGGGGAGGCGCAAAACACCTGCATAAATAATAACCGAACCAGGCACCATTTTCGTACTGCAGCAGAACAAGCATCAGCAGCAGGGCATTTCACACGATTAACCTCCTTGCGAAGAAAGTTCAGTGCCTGGGAGAGAGTGCAAGAAGCATAACTCACGACTTAACCTGAATTTAAACAGACAAATATTTATTGTGTATTAACGTGAAACGGTTCCACTTGCCTACTGGCAAAGGTATCTGGAACCATCATCACCGTAAACCAGGCACTCCATATCTGGGCAAGGAACTACTTACCGTTCTTGCTTCAAAGTGGCTGGGGAAAGTCCGACGGTTTCACCTTCGGAGAGGGGCTGGGCGAATGCGGCAGGATACAAATTTCCAGTAATTTCTTGCGCCATTTGAGTTCGAAATCGTCCATCAAACAAATTTCCTACATGAGGTGAAACACAGGTTTGACACAGATTCAGAATGAGATGTGGGACGCGATATTCCTGTTTCATTTTTCTTACTTTCTTGAAAAGAAATGTAATTATTATCAATTTAAAGGCAGCTCCTAGTAATGGGCCCAGGATATAAAAATTTTTCGCTGTTGTTTGCCACGCGATGTACGATAAAATAATTGGCAAAAAAGCTTGAAAGGCTTCGTTCCAGCAGCTTAGATGGCGTCGTTCCAGTAGCATGGGAAGCTTCCTTCCAGAAGCTTGGGAGGCTTCCTCCTAGAAGCTAGGAATGCTTCGTTCCAAAAGCTTGTAAGACGGCTTGGAAAACTACTTTCCAGCTTGAAAGGATTCGTCCCAGAAACTTGTAAAACGTCGTTCTAAAACCTTGGAAAGCTTCGTTTCTGAAGATTGGAAAGCTTCGTTCCAGAAGCTTGGAAAGGTTCCTTCCAGAAGCTTGGAAAGCTTGGTTCCAGAAGCTTGGGAAGCTTCGTTCAAGAAGCTTGGAAAGATTTTTATTCCAGAAAAACTTCTTACTAGCTTCCTTCCAGACGCTTGAAAATCTTCCTTCCAGAAATTTGGAATGCTTCGTTCCAGAAGCATGGAAGGCGTCGTTCCAGTAGCTTGGGAAGCTTCCATCCAGAAGCTTGGGAGGCTTTGTCACAGAAGCTTGGATAGTTTCGACACAAAAGCGTGGAAAGCTTCGTTCTAGAAGCTTATAAAGCTTCGTTCGAGAAGTTTGGAAAGCTTCGTTCCTGAAGCTTGGAAAGCTTTGTTCCAGAAGCTTGGAAAGCTTCCTTCCAGAAGCTCGGAAAGCTTCCTTCTAGAAGCTTGGAAAGCTTCCTTCCAGAAGCTTGGGAAGCTTCGTTCAAGAAGCTTGGCAAGATTTTTATTCCCGAAAAACTTCTTACCAGCTTTTTCCAGACGCTTGAAAATCTTCTTTCCAGAAGTTTGGGAATCTTCGTCCCAGAAGCTTGGAAAGCTTCGTTCCAGAAGCATGGAAGGCTTCGTCACAAAAGCTTGGAAAGCTTCGTTCTAGAAGCTTGGAAAGCTTCGTTCCAGAAGCTTGGAAAGCTTCGTTCCAGAAGCTTAGAAAGCTTCCTTCCAGAAGCTCGGAAAGCTTCCTTCTAGAAGCTTGGAAAACTTCCTTCCAGAAGCTTGGCAAGATTTTTATTCCAGAAAAAAATTCTTACCAGCTTCTTTCGAGACGCTTGAAAATCTTCCTTCCAGAAGTTTGGGAATCTTTGTCCCAGAAGCTTGGAAAGCTTCGTTCCAGAAGCATGGAAGGCGTCGTCACAAAAGCTTGGAAAGCTTCTTTCTAGAAGCTTAGAAAGCTTCCTTCCAGAAGCTTGAAAAGCTTCGTTCCAGAAGCTTGGAAAGCTTCGTTCCAGAAGCTTGGAAAGCTTCCTTCCAGAAGCTTGGAAAGATTTTTTTCCAGAAAAACTTCTTACCAGCTTGCTTCCAGACGCTTAAAAATCTTTCTTCCAGAAGTTTGGGAAGCTTTGTTCTAGAAGTGTGGCAAAAATTTCCTTTCAGTATATTGAAAAGCCCTCTAATCAAATGCTCGGAAAATCTTTCCTTACAGAAGCTGAGAAAATACTACCTCCAGAATCTTGCAAAACGTTTGAAAATCTTCCTTCCTGAAGTTTTGACAACGCTTCCTGCCAGAAGCTTAGAAATTTTCTACACATGACCCTCAGAACGTTTTTTTTTTCTTTCGGATAATTAGAAAACCTTACTATCGAGAGCATGAAAACCTTGTCCTTCCAGAAGCTTTACAAGCTTTTTTTACAAGTTCGAAAAGATTGTGCTACTTTTCCCCGAATGTCGGTTCCCCGAACGCCATTTCCCCGAATGACCCATTTCCCCGAAAAGTGTAGCAGTTCAAATAGGTGCTATAATAGTTTACAGTGGTAGGGGGGTGAATTAGAAAGAACGATAATCAATTAAAAGAAGGAGGTATTTAGTCATTCTCGACTATACACATGTTGCCAAAAAATGCTGAAGACGGTAAAACTTGTAAGAACCGCCAATCAAATAAAGAAGGGTGCACATCAGATGACCAGTACGTTCACCCCCTTGAAATGTATAAGGTTATGAAGCGTTATGAGGGGTTATGTATAAGGTTATGACGGTTATGAGCGCCAAAATCTTTTCGGGGAAGCGGGCTATTCGGGGAAACGGGATATTCGGGGAACTGGCATTCGGGGAACTGGCGTTCGGGGAAACAACATTCGGGGAACCGACATTCGGGGAAAAGTAGCACTACCGTTCGAAAAGCTTGTAAAAGCTTCCTTTCAAAAGCTTGAAAAGCATATTTTCGAAAGCTTATAAAAAGAAGATCCTCTGGGAAAATTTCAGGCAAAATGTATTAATAAATCTTGAAGAATTTATGGATTTTTTTTTTGTTTTTTGAATAATTCCTACTATATCATTTTCCATATCACTAGAATAATTCTCTGAATAAAATTTGCACACTATGTTTTATATTTTTCAGTTACAGCAACATTTTTTTCCGCTTCTCATTGGGGAAGTATCAGCTATTAAAGGGACGTAAGTTTTCCAACATAAAGCGCAACGATCGATCAGTGATTCCTCTGGGAATCAGGAGTTCTTCTTCTTCTTGGTGATACGTCCTCACTGGGACAGAGCCTGCTTCTCAGCTTAGAGTGCAATGGGCATTTCCACAGTTATTAACTGAGAGCTTTCTTTGCCAAAGTTGCCATTTTCGAATTCATATATCGTGTGGCAGGTACGATGATACTCTATGCCCAGGGAAGTCAAGGAAATTTCCATTACGAAAAGATCCTGGACCGACCGGAAATTTAAACCAGAAACCTTCAGCAAGGTTTTGCTTTGTAGCCGCAGACTCTGATCACACGGCTAACGAAGGCCTCTAGAATCAGGAGTTATTGTAGGGAATTAAACACGATTACATCCAGGCATTCCATCAGGAGAACTTCTAAAGATTCAATCATAAATTTCACGTAGGTTTCTTTCAGCAGTTCCTTCAGAGTTTTTATCAGGACTAGCTCTAGGGATTCCATCGGAAGTTCCTCTAGGAATTCCATCAAGAATTCTTCTGGGGGTTTCATCAGATGTTCGTGTAGGGATTCCATCAGCAATTCCAGCAATTCCTCCAGATATTCGATCAGGTGTTCTTTCAGGGATTGCACCTGGAACTCAACTAGGGATTTCATCAGAAGTTTCTCCTGGGATTCTATCAGGAGATATTTCAGAGATTTCACCTGGAATTCCTCCATGGCCTCCGTCCATCGTTGCTCTAGGGTTTCTATCAGGAGTTCTTCTCGGGATACTAACAGAAATTCCTCCAATGATTCCATCCAGAGTTCCTTCAAGAATATCTTTACAAATTCTTCCAAGGATTCATTCAGGAGTTCCTCCAGGGATTTCATCAGAAGCTCCTGTAGTGATTCTATCGAGAGTACCTTTAGGGCTTCTGGAGATTTCATCAGGAGTGGAAAGTCAAAATGCGTTTCGATCCTCCAGGGATCCATCAAGAGTTCCTTCTGAAATTTCACCCGGAATTCTTCAAGAGATCAAATCAGATGTTCCTCGAGGAATCCCATCAATGTTTCTTCTTGAAATATCAGGAGTTCCTCTAGGGATTCTCAGGAGTTCTAACCGAAAACTTATCAGGAATTCTACCAGGGATTTTATCAGGAGTCCCTTCAATGATTAGGAGTTCCTTGAAGAATATCTATAGATAGGAGTTCTTCCAAGGATTCCATCAGGAGTTCCTATAGGGATACTATCTGGAATACCTTAGGGCTTCCATTAGAGTTCTTCTGGGGATTGCATCAGGAGTTCCTCCAGAGTTCTATCAGAGATTCCACCTGAATTGCCTCCAAAGATTCAATCAGGATTTCCTCTAGAGATCATATCAGGAGTTTCTTGAGGAATTTCATCAGGACTCCTTCTAGGGATATCATAAGGAATTTTTCTAGGGATTCTTACAGGAGTTCCATCGGAGATTCCTCCAGGGATTAAATCAGAAGTTCATTTATGGATTATTGCAGGAGTTTCTCTACATTAGGAGTCCTTCTAGGGATTGTATCAGGAGTTACTCCAATGATTTCATCAGAATTACCTTCAAGAATATTATAAGTTTTTGTAGGAATTCCTTTTGGAGATCCTTCAGTAAGTCTACCTGGTATTGCTACAGGAATTCTTTCAAAAGTTTCTCTGGGGATGCTACAATAAATTACACCAGGGATTACGTCAGAAGATCTTCTGAGGATTCCATCAAATGTTTCTCTTTGGATTTCATCAGGAGTTTTTCAATAGATTCCATAAGAAGTTTCCCAGGGATTCCATCAGAAATTCTTCCATGGATTCCTTTTGAAATACTTCCATTACAAAATCCTCCTGGGACTCCATCATGAACAGCTTCTGGGATTCCATCAGAAGTTCTGTTAGAAATTCTATCAGGAATTCTTCTAAAGCTTCCTTCAGGAATACCTCTATGGTTACTCTAGTTTTCAACAGGCTATTTGCTACGGATTCCTCCCGGAATTTATGAATGGATTGTATCAGAATTTTCCTTCAGGGGTTTTTTTTTCAGGATTTCATCCAGCAATTTTACCAAAAATGTCTCATAAAGATTTCCCAAGTAATTTGGGAACCCCCCAGTACATCCTCCATTGGCTCTATGAGGAGTTCCTCCTAGGATTCGAAAAAAAAAGATCTACTTCAGGGAGTCCTCTGAGAATTCCTTTATTGATTCCACCAGGAATTCCTTCGAAGGATTCCTCTAAGGATTCCAACTGAAAATCCTTCAGGGGTTTATCTAAGGATACCATCAGAGGTTCATCCATGGATTGCATCTGGAATTTGTCCAGGTAATTTTCCATGATTTCCTTCAGGAAAATCTGGAAGGATTTCAGCTGAAATTCTCATGGGGATTTCACTAAGAATTCTTTCAGAAACTTCTCCAATATGTTCCAGTGATTTTACCGGGAATTCAAAAAATCCTCAAGAGGTTCTTCCAAAACATTCTGGAAAAAAATCCACCAAAGCTTCCATCAAGATAATCTCTAATGATCCTATAAAAACTCCATCAGTAGTTTTTTCATAGACTTCATCAGTAGTTTCTTTAATTATTTCACCATTTTTAAATGAATTTCGTCAGGAGTTCTTCCAAGGTAAACACTGGAAATGTCACCAGAGTTTAGCTAGAATTTCCACCAGAAAAATCTACCACAGCTTCGCCAGAAGTTCAACCAGGATTTCCCTTCTTAGAATTTTTTAGGTTTATCAGAAATTCCTCCAGGGTATTAACCAAATAAATTCCACAAGCTAACAAGATTTTTTTTTTTCTGAAAAACCACCAATATTCCCGCGAGATAATCGACCAGGAATTCGACGAAGGATTGAACTAGAAATTCTTCCTTTTTTCCTTTTTCTACTCCAGGTAGCCCATTAGGAAGGCAGCTACAAAATTCCAAAAGATTATTCTGCCAGAGATTCCACTGATATTTACTCAGAGGATTAAACAAAGCATTTCTCTAAATGTCTTTAGGTTGAATCCCTTGAAGATTTTTTTTTTTTTTGAAAAATTCGTTAACAGTTTACTGTAAAATCCTTGAAGGAATCATCAGAAAATTCCCTGGGAAAGTTCACTGACTAATATCTCTAAGAATTTCTAGAGATAGATAAAGTTAAGCTGGAGGAATTCCTGGAAATCTTTGGAGGATATTTTGGTGGAATTATTGTAAGAAGCATTGGATGAATCACTGGTTAAATGGAAAGTTTTCGCATAAATCCCTTTAGAAAAAATCAAGATTTTGGAATTTCTGAAGCAACTGCTGGTAGAATTTAAGGAGATGTCCTGAAAAAAGTTCTGGTGAAATCCTTGTGGGAATTTTTCGTGATATATTCATTGAGAAGTATCTGAAAGGATTCGTTATGTGATTACCGAATAATGATAGAATTCTTGGATATAACTTTTAGTGGAATTCCTTAAGGAATCTCTGAAGAATTTATTATATCAATCTTTGGAAGAATTCTTGGAGCCAGCCTTGGACTGAACTCTGAAAAATTACTGAAGAAATCTCTTGAGGATTTTGTTGATCTTTGAAGGAACCAGTGGAGAAAATCCTGAATAATTAGTAGAGGAACCTTTGAAGGAATCTCTGGAAGAAAGCCATCTGCCTTAAGAATTTTTCCCGGAGGAATTTCTGGGTAAATCACCACAGCCACAGAAATCGAAAATAATAACAATCAAATATTCACTTGCTGAGAGCATTCAAACATGAGAAGAATTATGGTGTTGCTGCAATGAACTTTGGGGGCGGAGTCATTGTTGGTCAAACCGTCTGAGCGTCTGTGGGCTGCATTAGAGGTCTAAACAGAAGTCCTCACAGAAGCTTCCTAAGAAGTCTTCACAAAAGTCTCTACTGAGTTTTCTACTGTTATCTCCACAGAAGTATGTACAAAATATTCAACAGGTGTTTTCACAGCAGTTTTTAGACAGTTCTCTTAAGAAATCTCTACAGATATCCTCATAGAAGTCCTTGCAGAAAAAAATACTATGGGTATCCAATCGGATACGTATAATAGGAGTTTTAGAACAAAAAGGCTCACTGATTTTCAAAATGTTGTATGGAACAAAGTCGAAAGTTTATGGAAAGGAAGAAAGGTTTTAGATGATCGAAATCTAATCACCATGCAGATTTTGAACAAATCACTAAATTTTTTTTTCATATTTTCACAACTCTTAAATGTAAAGAACACATGAATCATAGAGGGATAAATTTGAATAGTTTTCTTGAGAAATACAGAATAGAAGTCGAGTTATCAAAATATAAGTCATGTCTGAATTTGAGATCAACCGGTATTCAATATCGGCACTCAAAAAATTTCAACTTCCATTCTTTTACGAAATCTTGGTATTTAAAGAAAGCAGGCTTCAAAATAAATGAAGAATTTGATTCAAAACACAAAAAGAACTTTAACGCACCAACGCTCCGCCGAAAACTACTCCAGATCTACGTTGGTCATCCCCTCAAGAAAAAGACTGATTGACATCCATAACGACGCAAATGTTGAACCCGACCGACCAAAGTCCGTCCGATTCTTCGCCCTCTTGACTGATTCGCGGTACTTACCAACCGAAAGTGGTGTCATTTTTCAAAGCCTACCTCGCCATATTTGCTCACCAAACATTTTCCGACGTTGTGACTGGTATTTGTGCTTCGGGAAAACCGGACACGCACACATTGACCACTGTCCGGAAGTGGAAGCCATTTGTCCAACCAGTCAGCCCAGGCAAAGGAAAAATCCCAAAGCTCCCCGAAAACCAGCCCAGCCGGAAAAGATATGTGTTTGCTTTTCAACGAACGACTTTGTAATGCGACGCGACGACTGGCATCAACGTTCTCAGTTTTTATTTCAGCAGAAAAAAAACCCTTCCCGGGAATTCAATTGTGTTCATGTGTGCAGTTGGTACGAATGGCAAAAAAACTGGGCACATCAGAAAAAGGTTTAGCTTTGAAATCATCGCCATATGTCAAAAACAGTTAGCTCCTTTTTTGGACCGGGCAAAGCCTCCATTGGTTACTCTTCACTGGCAGCAGGCTGTGGCAAGACGATGAAAAATCACGGAGCTCTCCAGAACGTTATTTTTTTAAAATAAAGTTCATCAATGTTGAGCTCATCTCGAGTGTGAGTTATGAGAATTTGTATTTTTTCACAACACTGCCATAGTCGAATCTCCGTTATTTTTTTGTTCCATCAAATTCAAAAAAATTATGACATCGAAGCCACAAATAGAAGGGGATGTACAAGCGAATCACTGAAGGAATTTGGATTATTCCTTGGAGAGATTCCCGAAAACCGTTTTGGAGAAACTATCAGAGAATTTTCTTGCGAAAGTTTGTGGAATTCCATGGAGAAAGTTCTGGAGGATCTCCTGGAACATTCTCTGGAGTACTTCTTAAGTACTTTTTATTTATGATTTAGCTAACCAGTCGAGTGGAACTTTGAACAACTCCTGAAAAACTAAACAAAATGGATACATATAATTTGCAATTGGATTCAATGGACAAATTGAAGTGAATTTTGCGAAAAAATATACGTCTTCTCAGTGAGAATCGAATTCACGACTCCCAAATCGCAAGATAGGGCGCGTAGAGGAACCTGAATTCGATTTGAAGAACTAGATACCTATCCTGGGGTGTATGGAACAGAGAGTCGTGAGTATGATTCTCACTCTGAAGGAAAACATCTTAAAAAGTTCCTCAATATTTCCCTAAGAAGTTTGGAGAACATTCCAAAAATTATTCCTTCAAAATTCCTTAGAAGATTTCGTGCAGGAGTTGCTTCCTGGTCGAACTTTTTCTGTAATTCCAAAAGAAACTTGTATATACTTTGTGCAAATTTTTTAGAATCCCTCGGCAGTGTTGCTGAAGAAATTGCTAAAGGAAGTTCTGAAAAAATGGTTGGTTGTCAATAAATTATTGCATTAATTTATGAAAAAAAAATCTTGGTGGAATAATTTTGGGAATATCTGGAGAATGTCTAGAGGTAAACTTGGAGTAAAAAAAGCTTCTGAAAGATTGTATATGGAAATTCGTGAAATTAATTCCTTAAACGATTTTTAAGGAAACTTTTAGTGGATATCCATCAGGAATTCTGGCATAATTTTGAATAGATAGAATCATTTTATGAAAATTTTAGAAGTTAGCTTTTTTTCTTCAAAATGTAATGCAGAAATACTTGTGGAAGTTTCTGGAAATTTCCTTGAAAAATTCCCGATTTTTTACCTTCATGATCAAGTTTTTCTTGCTAGGTGGAAACGCTTCAGAATGAATAGTGCTCTTCATTTGGTTTTAACATAACTTATTAGCTCTGAAAAATTTAAGACGGAAGAAAAGTATATGTGAATGTAATTAAAAATATGCTACATCCCGAAACGGTTTGGGAGTTCCTGAAGAAATCTTTGGATATATGTTCTGAAGATATTCTCGATAAAAAAATGTACAGATGATTAGACTCCTGTAGAAATCCCATGAGATGTCTCAAAAGGATCTTCCTGATTATTTCTTTAAGGATTCCTAGGACAATTCATTATTATTATAGGATTCTCTGAAGAAATTATTGAAGGAATTGGAGAATTGTAAACATCGATAGAAAAAAATAATAAAGTAACTTTTTTAAGAACTTCCAGAATAACGCCCACAGAGTTTTCTGGAAAGTTTCTTAAAAAATCTTGGAAAACCCTTGGAAACGTTTTCAGATGAACTTCTGAACGTCTTCCTGTAGCAACTCATGGATTGACACCTAGAAAATTATCTTGAGGTGTTACTGAGGAGACCACTGGAGCACGCTGTGTCTGAATCAGGAGATTATTTAAATCAAATGTACATCAGATTTTTTCTCGCTGGAGATTAGTATTTGGTCTACGTTTTCATAATCAAAAGGTTTTAAAATATTTTGTCGGTAAAATTTTGATTTTTTCGACTTTTAAGTTATTTTCTATAGTAAAATCTATAGAAATCTCGTTTTGTTATTCAAATCTGCCCATAAATAATATATGGAAAAAATAATCATCGAAAGAATAATTTAAAACCTTCCGATTATTAAAATATGGACCGAATACTGATCTTTAGCGAGGAAAAAATCTGATGGTTAAAACATAGCGTGTGCAGGAACTACTGGGAAACATGTTAAGAAAATTCTTGAAAAACTTTTGGTAAAAAATCCTGGAACATTTTTTTTTTCAGGAATTCCAACATCAATTTTCGAAGAATTTTCACAGGCCTTTCTGTAATTAAGGCGGCATCCACAAATTACGTAACGCTCTAGGGGGAGGGGAGAGTAGGCTCAAGCGTTACGGCTGATACAAAAATTTGAAATTTTTCGTACAAAAAGTGTTACGCAGGGGGGAGGTGGTCATAATTTTCCAATTTTGGCGTTACGTAATACATGGACGCTGACTAATGATTTTTAAATAAATATTTTAAAAAAGTACTGGATTCCTGGATAGAACCATGGAGAAACTTTCTACATCCTTGTAGAAACTTTGGAATAAATTCTTTTGGGGTTCCTTAAAGAAAGGCCTATTGATAGTCTCCTAGCCTTTCAGAAAAGCTTCTTTTAAAATGAAAAGAAATAATTTCTTGGGGATTCATCAAGGAAGGAATTTTCAACAGAGGCTATGAAAAAAATTTTTTGAGAAATTAATCGAGGAATTCTTAGAGCCAGATACCTTTTGGAGTAACTTTAAGAGGAATACTATAAATAGGGAGCCGAATCCTATTCTTGGCACTTTTGATTCACCTCGGCAGTGGGTTTTTTTAAAGCTACTGAGCTCATTTTTAGCCACAATATGCGTCATATTGAAGTGCTTCTTATTGCAAAGTTTCAGAAAAACTGGCCGAGAAAAACCCCCCACGCAAAAGTGAAACATGTAAGTGCCCAAGTAGCTCTTCACCTTATATCTGAAAAAAATGGCGAACAAATTTTCTGAAGGATTGTTGGAAGAATCCTTGGTGGAATAACTGAAGAAATGCCTAGAAGAAGTTATGAAGGTCGTTCTGGCAGATATTGTTAAGATATTCCAATTAATTTGTTTTAAGAATTTTTATAGAGGAATTTTATAAGAATTCTTTTTCACAGCTCTCCGATAGAGGTTTTAGAAGAAGGAGGAAGGAAGGATGTCTCAGAAGAAGGAATTCCTCGATTATTACCTAAAAGAATTGCTAGGATGTTATTTTTATAGGACACTTTTAGGGATGAATCCCAAGAAATTCTTCCCAATATTGAAACTTTTGGAGGAATTTATAGAAGAAATTCTGTAAGTTCTTCTGGAAGAATGTGGGTGGAGTTCATGGAGAATTACCAGGAATAGTTACTGGCAGAATGGCTGGAGGAAGCTTAGAAATACAATTCCAAAGTTTATTCCTACATTTCTCCTTATCTCATCATTTTTTACCATTAACCGCACCATTTTCCAGCTCTCAAAAATCTCTTCTATTTTTTAATCTGTGCCGATATTGATCATTGATTACTTAGTTTCTTAGTTTCTTGGAGACCGACATTCCCAATATAAAACTCTTGTTCGCCATTTTGTTTTTACTGAAATTATCGAAGAAAATTAAATGTGGGCTAAGCAATGTCAAGTATTAAAGAGTTTTTCGCAAAAAAAAATCGTGAAATTCAGTTGAGTTATTTCTAATAAACCCGACAATGACTTAAAGATGTTTTGTAAAGTTTTCAAACTCTTTATACTCTTTAAAAGCGGTTGCATCAGTTGTCTTCATTTTTCACAACAAACTCTGATCAAATTAAGTTTTGAACAGCCAATAAGCGAACATCAGAAAAATTCTGTAGCTTATGGCTAAGCGTCGGTCCCTCAAAGAATTCCAGAATATCTTCTGAATCAGAAGGCAAATGTTTAAAACTGACGCAAAATTTTAAAATATAAGGGTTTTTTGAGTAAGGAGTGTATCGAAAAAATAATCGCAAACATTTATTACAGTCTCGAAAATATTGGGTTGAACGCACAAACAATTGTATTATATGAAATAACTTAAAATGTATATAAAATGATGTGGTAGTTATATAACATCACTAAAATGGCATTTTGTATGATATTTTTCTCAATTACTCTCAGAGAGCCAAGAAAATCACACCTTTAAACATATTTTAATGTTGTGTATCAAATGTTAAGAAAAAAAAATCCTATGTTTTTGCTTATATATTCTTTGTCACAATTCTCATAACATAGTGAATAAAATATATTGAAAAAATCATTAACCAGCATTTAAAAGCAAATTTAAAAATGTAGAAAAAGTGGGTTTTCAAGAATCTAGTTTTTTTATATTTCCCTTCTTTAACCCTCTAATACCCAAATTTTTATTTTCAATCTAAATATCATTTTTCGTTATCTAAAATCGTTCTAAACACGTTTTGAGCAATGATTTATTTTTATTTGCAAATTTATGAATTTCTATTTTTGATTTTTATAATTTTTATTTTTGAACATCCCTATCTTTTTTCATTTTTTCTTGAAACCTCTCCTGATTACTGATTTTTGGCAATAATAAAAAATCACATTTTTACGGTACTTTTGAACATATATTTTTTTAATTTTTTTTTCTGGAGCATATTTTATTTTCCGTGTAACTAACGGAAAAACAGGTTTGAAATTATTTCAATACCATCAGGCTCTTCTTCCATGATAGGTTGATTGTAGAAAAATATTAGAGATATGATTTTTTATATTACACGTTAAATTAACCCCAGGCATTTGTAGGTTATATAAGAATACAATTTTTCAAACATTTTTCAATAATACAAAAAAGCTTCAAAAGTCATAAAAAACTACCCTTATATGCGTGTTATGAGTCAAGGTTTAAGCCAAAAATAAAACCATTTTAATTTCCGAGCTACAAAAAAATACACAAAATTGCAAAGTGTACCCCGTCTGAAGGCGGGGTTGGGTATTAGAGGGTTAAGTTGATGGCAATAATGACCTATTGAAACGAAATAAAAAAATCTTTAATAGGAAAAGTTTTTATACATAGTTATTAAGAACCGTATGCAAAAAATAGCGTTCTATGAAATTTCAGCTGTATTGGACAAAGCCTCAAAAATTTCATTAACGATTCGATTCATTATCGAAGTGGCTTTTGAAACAAGACCTAATTGCAATAATTGAGCTTTTAAGGATAATATTTTTTTTAAATTCGTTTTATTGGTGTACGAAGTAATTTTTTTTTAGTATCATCGTGCGGAATTACATGAAAAATATAGTGAATATAGAAATAAAGTGATTCTTACTAAATTGCTTCAGAGATACTATAAAATACATTCACAGAACTTCTTTGACCTACAGAATAGTCGTTTCAAATTCTTTCAAGTTTTTACAGAGACACATAAAACCAAGCTCGACAAATGATGTTAACACATTCAAAATGTGAAAGTTGCCTAGAATTCACATATCGCCAAATAGGAAACCACTAAAGCCATAACTTGTACACTTTCCCTAGCTTCTTAAGACGGTACAAGATGTTTTGTAAACTTTACAAATCTTGACGATTCAAAATAACCAGGGCAATGTGCCCCTTTCGAGAAAGAAAGTTACTCAGAGTTGTGGAAACCGCCTACTATGTGTCTTTTTTACAAAGGGGAGATCTGCAAACACGCCTGAGAAGGTAGCTCAGGGAGTGTGGGGACGCTGCATCATCGACGACCTACTAAAACCAGCTCATGCACTGTACTTAGACCTACTAAGTCTTAAACGGTTAATTAGCAATAGCCTACCTTTTATTGTTTTTGTAATGAGTAGAATAGAGCTAGACTAAATAAAATCGTCAAGAAAGATTCAGCAAATAAAAATGAGTAATTGCAAACAATGTTTAGCCAATTTTTCGAAAGTATTCCTTGAAGTGAAGAAAATGTTAAATGTGAGTGTTCAAGAGCGCATAGTTAGCGAGATCCATGTGCCAAGAAAATTGTTTTTTATTATTGAAATATAAAATCGGCTTCGTAATGCCTTCTAATGGTATTCTAGTCTTAGATCAAAGTTCCTTTTAAAATGAAAAGAAATACACCCTTGGGGATTTATCAACGAAAGAATTTTCAACAGAAGCTATGTAGAAATTCTTGGAGAAAGAGCCAGATATCTTTTGGAGAAACTTTTAGAGGAATGCTATAAATATATCTGAGGAATTGCGAACAAAGTTTTTGAAGGATTATTGGAAGAATCCTCTAAGGAACAACTGGAGAAATGCCTAGAAGAAGTTTTGAAGGTCTTTCTGGAAGACTTTTTTAAGGAATTCCAAACAAATTTTGTCAAGAATTTAGTAAAGAAATTTTATAAGAATTCTTTTTGACAGCTCTAGAGGTCTTAGAAGAACTTCTAGGGGATTTTCATAAGGAATTCCTAGATTATTACCTGAAAGAATTGCTCGGAGAATGAATGGAGGTTGTTTTTATTGGATACTTTTAGTGATGATTCCCAAAGAAATTGTTCACACTAATGGAACTGTTGGAAGAATTTATAGAAGAACTTCTGTAAGTTCTTCTGAAAGAATGTTGAATTCCTGGAGAAATACCAGGAAGAGTTACTGGCAGAATCGCTGGAGGAAGCTTAAGAGATAAATTCCACGGATTCTCCCTACAAATTTTTCCTTATCCCCTCTACCGACAGCATCATTTTTCACCACAAAAATATATTTGAACCTGGGGACGGACCTGGTGTAGAGGTTAGAACACACGCTTCTCACGCCGAGGACCTGGGATCGAATCCCATCCCTGAGATAGTCACTAAAAATTTCAGTAGTGACGACTTCCTTCGGAAGGGAAGTAATGCCGTTGGTCCCGAGATGAACTAGCCCAGGGCTAAAAATCTCGTTAATAAAGATAGAAAAAAAAAATATTTGAACCGCGATAACTTTTTTTGTTTTTCGAAATTGTTTCACGATTTTTTCCCAGTTCTCAAAAAAAACTCTTCTTTTTTTTAAATCTGTGTCGATATTGATCATTGATTACTTAGTTTCTTAGGGACCGACATTCCCCATGTAAAACTTCTTTGTCCGCCATTTTGTTTTAACTGAATTTATCAGAAAAAAATAAAATGGGGACTAAGAAAGGTATTAAAGAGTTTTTCGCAATAAAATTGTGAAGATCAGTTGAGTTGAGGATCACGAAAAACTTAATGTCATCGCTTTCAGGGAAATAAGCTCATAAAATAGGATTTTTCTTAGTTTGAGTGAAGTCAAAAATGAGCTATTACCTATTTTATGTTAACTCAACTTCTACAATCAATTTGATATTGGAAAAACAATATATCATCGCTTTGAATATTTCTTGGGTAAAATAAATTTTGAATGTAATCAAAAATTTGTGTTACTGCACAAACATATTAGCTTTACTTCTATAAACAATTTAATGTTGAAAAAATAACATACTATCGCTTTGAACTTTTTCTTACAAGCATATAGGTTCCTGAAATAGGGTTTTACGTAGTTGCTTGAGTAAATAAATTTTGTGTGTAATCAAAAATTTCTATAGCTACTTTAACCCCCCAAACGCCCAGTGTCACCTCTAGGTGACACCTGTTTTATTTTGCTTGTCAAAAATCTAATTCTTCTTTGATTTCCGTGAAATTAGTTGTAAATGAAAGTTTATCTAGAATACTTATTTAGTTTTATTTTTGTTTAAAGTGGTCCACATTAATCCGGAGTGACCACCGGGAATCGGCTCCAAGCAGAAAAAGTCCATTTTCTGTTTTCTATTATAACAGGAATTCAAAACGACATTTTATTTTAAAACTAACGTGGTTTGCATTGTTTTCAACTGTGCTTCAAATATATTAGGTATTAGATTTTTGGAAACAGAATGTTCTTTTTATTCCGATTTTTTCATCTCTGCAAATTTTCGTCTATGCATTTAACATGGCAATGGATTGCAATAATATTCAGAAAGTAACTGTAAGAAGCAATGAATAATAGTCGTAAGATGTCGAAAAAATCAGAAATGGCCACCGCGGTCTTTATTATGGCGGTCTTTATTATTATTTGGGAAGCACCTCAGAGTCTCAAAAGATGACTTCCATTCAGAATGAGTCGAAAATAAAACAAAATTCGTACTTGATAGCTTTTGATTTGGGTTTGATTTTGCACATGTTATTGCTATGATAGAATATTGTTTTCCATAGAAAAATTGATCATTTTGACTTAAGAATAACTTTTGAAAATGGCCTATAATTTTTGCAAGCAAATTATTTGAAAAATTCTAACTCCGAAACTGTTGATTTTAGAGAAAAATGTTCTATGAAGAAGTTGTAGTGAACCGTTGAGACTATAAGAAAAAAAATATACACTGAAAAAAAAAGTTCATTTATTTTCATAAAAAAATCAAAAATAAAACTTAAATGTTAAATTACGCAAAACTCCATTTTTAATATATTTTTAATTTTCATCATAGAATTTTGATAGTAAACAGATGTTTGGTACAAAGTTTCATAATGGAGAAATTTTTGATGAATTTTTTTTTCTAAGGACAACTTTTGGTCGATTTTTTTATTTGATTTTTTGACAAACTAAAAACGTTCTGATGATACAAAAAGACTCTTGAAATTATTCTGAACCATAATGATTATATGGACATTTTTTTTAGAAGTAACAATTTTCGAATTACAGTCGACTCTCCACATCTCGATGTTCTATATCTCGATATCTCTCCCTATGTCGATGATTTCATAGGTCCGTTCAGTCTGCATACATTTTCTCTCTCCGTATCTCGATATCCTCCTTATCTCGATATCTCCATATCTCAATGTGTTTCTGTTAATTCTTTGTTCCCAATTTTTTCTCCGTATGTCGACATGATCAATATCGAAGGTTACTAGACCAAAGTTTTGGAATTCGAAACAAGTTAGGAGTGCAAAATGACGTCTGTTTGTGTATTACTTTCTTAGCAACGGAGTGTTTTTCAATCTAGTATTCATCAAAAATTTGTTATTCGCGATTCTCCATCAAGGAAAATAAGTAAATGGAAAGATATATAGGATTTACTCTTGAAAACGTATTATCAATGATGGAGAAGCGCGAATAACTAATGAAAATTACCTATTTTAGTATTTTAATAATTATTTTTTGCATTATTCGATATAATTGGAAAATGACTACTTCTAGAGAAATTTTCATTACAATAATTATGTATAAGAATCATTTCAAGATTCTTATTGTACCATCAGAACGTATTTATTTTGAAAAAAAAACACAACATTCTAAAAATCGGCCAAAATTAATTTTTCATGAAAAAACATCGAATATTTTTTCAGTGTGTAAATATGTAACAATATCAACGTTACGCTTCTACTCAATAAAATCTTATGAATCTTATTATTATACCTCCAATCGAAATACAATCAAGTTTGCCTGACTCTATGTTCTGTAGTAAAGAACAAAAGTAGAAGTAAGTTTACATGGCTACCTCGCTGGTCACTTTAATCGCAGTTACTCTGAACTGTAACTATATTTCCCTAGCTCGATGGTCCGTTCATTATTATGATTTGACTATAGAATCATAAACATGATTTATTTGACTTTATAATGGCATATTTGTTCGAACCGTTTCATAAACAAATCAGTAACGCATTCCAGTCGTACAATCAAATTTCTATTAGCAAACAGAAAAAAAATACCAATTCAAGAGTAAGTTGGCATGACTAATAAACCAGTTCATCAAATAACAAGATGTTATTACACTACGATGTTTACTATTATTTATTATACGTTCAACCGAAAAAGAATCACAAACTGCACAACTTCCTTTAAATGCCGATATTTTTATTTCACTGGTTCAAAAGTGAATTGGTAAAATGAACCGGTTCAAAAAGTTACACATTACAGTTGAACCACTAAACTGCTTTCAAATTATAACAGCAAACTTTAGCTGTCGTCTACTGAAATAAAAATGATTTTACTGGATCTAAAGGGAATCGGTAAAATGAACTAATCAAAAAGGTAGCACGTTTCAGTTGTACGACTATCCATCAAATAATGTCAGTAAACTTTACTGAGAATCTTAACAACTAAAAATGAAAAATGTACAGGATCAAAAGTGATGAACTAATATAAAGAGTACAAAAAGTTACACATTTCATTTGTACGATATAACGTATACTAAATTATAGCAGCAAACTACAGCGATTATCGTCTAGACAGCATTGCAAAAATCAAAAATGCTCATACCTCTTACTTGAGATTTTTCACGAATGGATTGTAGCTCACGCAACTCAATAGCCAAAACGTAAAACATCATGGATGAGTTGGCTAATCCGCTATAAAAGTAAATTGATTCAAAAAGAAAAGTTTTTCCTCAACATTACACCTCCTGCAACGCTTTATCTAATTACAAGATTTAACATTGTACATACTTCGATTTACATCATTATAAACATATTTCATCATTATCGTCTAACTGAAGCATTACTAATAGCACAAGTTTTCTTATATGCCAGATTAAAAGTGAATCGGTACAATGAACCGGATTAAAAGCAACACATTTCAGTTGTTCGAATAATCTGCTATCAATTGATAACAGTAAACTTCACGGGTTATTTTCTGAAATGAAAACAAATGATTTTACCGGTTCACAAACGCATCTGTAAAATGAATCGGTTCAAAAAGTTACAAATTCTAGCAGCGAACTTTAGCGGTAATCTTCTGAAATATAAATTATTGATTTTACCGGTTCGGCTCATCAAAAAAACAAGATTTATTATTTTAGAAAACATCGAAATTAAATTTTGATTAAATCAGTTTAATGAACCGGTTTACAAATAACAAGCTATAACATTAAACGTTGATTCTCATTATTCTAAAAATACGTCCAACTAAAATGTAATCACTAACTGCATAAGTTTCTTTATATGCTGGCTCAAAAGTGAAACGGTAAAATGAACCGATTCAAAAAATGACACATTTCAGTCGAACGACTTTTCTTCCATCAAAATAAATAAATAAATGTATGAAATATTTTACCGGTCCAAAAATGAATCGGTAAAATGAACCGGTGCAATGAGTTACACATTACATTTGTAGGATTAATTTTCTATCAAATGTTAACTTCACGGAATGTTTTCTGAAATAAAAATAATTTTTTCAACCGGTTCAAAAGTTAATCGGTAGAATAAAACGGTTCAAAAAGTAACACATTTGAGTTTACGAATAAACTGCTACCAAATTATTACAGCAAATTTCAGCGGTTATCTCCTGAAATAAAAAAATGGATTTTACCGGTTCGAAAGTGAACCGGTAAATTGAACCGGTTCATCAAAAAACAAGATTAAACATAAAGTTTCACCTCCCGTTGGAATGAAATTTTTATCGATAACAGTTCACTTTTGGGCGCTGGAGGATTAACAGGTTCTCCTAACTTCCCTTAGTAATTTTATTTGAAAAAAACTACGTGCCAGTGCTTTGAATATAGTTACAAGCAAACAAGCTCATGAAATCGAGTTTTTCGAATTTTGTTAGGTTAAATGAGTTTTATATTTCTTCTCAAACATGTTCACTTACATTCTCTAAGCAAATTAAATCCGTAAATAACTACTTGTCATTACTTTGGTTTTTGATTAACTCAAAAACAGTCTCATGAAATGGGGTTTTAGCAGTTTCCTAGGTGAAATAAATGTTTAGTGTAATAAGAAATTTCTTTTTTTTTAATCATACAGTTTCATTTGACAGGTGAACAGGTGAAAAAAGGAGTTTGCTTAGTTTTCAGGTAAAATAAATTTTAAGTGTTTCCAAAAATGTATGTTTTTATTGAATTTTATCCAACTGACATATACAATCATTTTTTTGAAGAAAAAACTGTATATTATCGCTTTGAATTTTGATTTATAGGCAAATGGGACCATGAAATAGGGCATTCCCCTGAAAAACCTTATATCTTACTACGACTATGTGCTATATTATTTTTCTCTGATAAACATAATTTTAAGCATTCAAATGGTAAAAGAAAATCAAAAATTGTTTTGTTCATTGTAAAGTTATGATTTTTTGAAGATTTTGAACAATTTTCTAATGGCAGCCCCTTACTAGGGGAAGAGCATCAATTTTCGACCCAGCACTAATTTTCGACCCATTCATACGTTTTTGGCCTACTTTGTATGAAAATCCGAAAATTGGCACAGATTTCTTGTGGGTCCCTACTGTTTTTTCTAGCTACGATCATATATAGTATTTTTCTATCGAAGATTTGAAATCAAATGACCAGTTTTAGAGTAATGGCTGTTCAAAAATCTGTGTAACGCTAATTTTTAGCACCGTTTCGTGACAGTAAATAAGTTTATTTATACCTCATAAATGATTGTTTATCATGGCCTAATCGCTTATCAAGGTGAATCCTGTGACCCAACGATTCTCCCCATTAACAAACGTCCCAGTAACCTTTGCGAAGATGCAGAGGTAAACTTCTTCTTCTTGGCATTAACGTCCCCACGGGAACAGAGCCGGCTACTCAGCATAGAGTTCTTATGAGCACTTCCACAGTTATTAACTGAGAGCTTTCTTTGCCAAAGTTGCCATTTTCGCATTCGTATATCGTGTGGCAGGTACGATGATACTTTAAGTCCAGGGAAGTCAAGGATATTTCCATTACAAAAAGATCCTGGACCGACCGGGAATCGAACCCAGACACCTTCAGCATGGCTTTGCTTTGTAGCCGCGGACTCTAACCACTCGGCTAAGGAAGGCCCCAATGCAGAGGTAAACACGGTCTCCAAATAGCAAAGGTAACACACTAACATCCCTTCCCCCAATCTCACATGACTACAAGGACGTGGCCGGCGCCGCTATTGCCCCTGTATAAATAGAGGCACTGAATTATGCACACTGAAGAAGATTATGGCCAATCCAAACATGGAATAGCAACCATTGATGTGTGTAGTCAGTCTAAGCGAAGCTAAAAATACCACCAAAAGGGCGTAACTCCAGAGGGCCCTCCGATATTATTTTAAATGTCGCCCAAGTATGCAGCTCAGCTATAGAAAACGATTATTGAGCACAAATTCACTGGAGGTTTTTTTATAACATTCTCTTGGAAAGCACCGTGCAAACATAACGATGATACAATTGTTTATGTTCATAATCCTTTCATAACTTCTGCTTTCTGCACGACTAATTAGCATTTGCTGTTTCTACTTTCACTAGAGGAGAGGCGGCCCGGTGGCCGATGGTTGTGTAATCAATTAGGGACGTGCCTCGTCCAGGTCACTAAGCATTCCGGCCGGGCACTTGGGGTTGCATATTGCGAGTTGAGGTTGTAAGTTCAGAGCTCTTGACCTCAACGAACGCAAATAAGCAGTTAGAGAGCAGGGCAATTCCGAATGAGGACGGGAAAAAAGTCCCAATCGAATCGTCCAAAGCCCACACGAAGGAGGGAAAATATGAAAACAACAAACGGCTAGATCAGCAGCACCGGAAGGAAGGCGGGAGGGACCAAGGACGAAACGGGAAAAAGTTAATGATAAAGCTGGAATAAAAGCTAAAATCATTTTTAATCTCGGCAAATAAATTTGCTACTTTACTGGCTTTTGCAGTAAATGGTCGCTCCATTCGGTGGCCCGGCATCGCAGATGGCTTTGGCTGCTCGGAAAATGGCTTCACTGCACGTGTTCATACGAATCTAGTACTCTGCCAGGACGAGTCTGGTTGGGTCCTTGGTTACCATTGGCGAAGCGCTTGGTCGGTTGGTTCCCGAGCAGGAACGAATAACTCGCAACTGTCTATGTATGACATTTTTCGGTATTATAGCATAATTAGGGATTGTTCAGTAGTCCAGATATTGTCCACATCTCAATTTGATATGATTATGGTATTGAAAATATGGTGTAAAACAATTGAAAATACCTCATTGAAGTATTTCATGACTATTAAGGAATTGTAATTTCTTTATGAAAACTCATCATTTATTATTTAGGTATTAAAATACCTGATCCAATTACCAGTTTGGTGTTTGTAGAATATGCATCACATATGAGGTATTTTACCTCTTACGCATTGCTCTCTCACATCTTTTTCAGGTGGTAGTATTGAAAATTATCTGGTATGGAATATCCTGGTTTGCAATTCTGCTGCAATTTTCTTTTGCTCGGGTTGGAGGATTGTGACAGAACAAACAAAAAAAAATGGGAAAAACATTCCTTCTCCTCTTCTGGGCGCATTGCTCTGGCTGTTTGTGGGTTTGGCCTCGTGCTTCGGACCCATTGCGCCAGATTGTTACAGAGAGGGGGAGCAGTATGGGTTTCCTGTGGAATATCGCTACGGTCAGCGTTTTTTTTTTCTAATTCCCTGTTCCCGCACTGTGCTTGTGTAGTGGTACGTTGGAAATTGTGGATTTCTATTTTGTTTTTACTTCAAACAGTGCCTCGTTGTTAATTAACTGTGCACTCAGTAAAAACGTATGATTCAATATATGGGTTTCATTTTGTCAACTTCTGCTCTCAGCTCCATTCAGATGTTCGTTGAAGTGCAGTTCTCACCGTTCAATCATCTCATGAACTACACACTTAAAAAATATTCGCAAGCTCGCTGAATTCTTTCGGCATCTAGACTCTTTGCTGATAAATCTGCTAAAAACTAATCGTTACCGAGTTTCCGGAATCCATAAAACCAATATCTCGGTTAATGTGGTTTTTAAACCCGTAACTCGGCATCGCCGCATGCCGAGCACCAACGTTTACTACCTTTTCACCGAATTCAGTTATCGAAAATGCCGAAATATCGGTTTATCAATAAGATTACTGAGATTCTCAGTATTTTGTTCAACCGCCATATTGTTTTGCTTGCAAACGTAAACATTCGCCGCTCTTATGTTTATCATACAAAATTGTGACCATACTGTGATTTGGTTACGAGATCATGGTTAATTCTAAAACGAAATTGTAGCGGCTTGCACGAAATTAATCGTAAGTACATTTTTTGCTTTTATTTCAGTACTCAAAGTCGACAATAACTTGTTTTTCTGTCGCATCCGGAACAGGCAATTCAATTGGATACGAAAGTGTAAATGCATCATTTCAAGTCTATGAAACTACAAACTACATAATTGACTACATTCTTCTGAATTACAGAAGACGATTAATAC
Organism: Aedes aegypti; assembly: GCF_002204515.2. Classification (NCBI taxonomy): domain Eukaryota; kingdom Metazoa; phylum Arthropoda; class Insecta; order Diptera; family Culicidae; genus Aedes; species Aedes aegypti. Next base: position 7,726,711 of record NC_035109.1, read on the forward strand.
GCTAGGATACTTAGAGTATCTCAGAAAGGATTGTTTTGATTTTTTGCTGACATTCCAGTTTTGAAAATACCGAGATTGTCAGTTTATATCAGTAATTGAATATTGAAACGCAAACCGAGTTTATCAGTTTCAACTAGTAAACAGAGATCGGTTTCAGAAAGCCGAACTTCGGCATTTGATTCTAAGTGTGTAAATCGGAAGTTCGTAAAACGAGTGAATCTAGTTCGGGCATTGAGGTTAGTTCGAAAGAATTTAGAAGTTCCCAAAGCTTTCTCAGAAGTGTCAAACGCATTCTCAAGGTTTCTAAATGCGTTTCCTAAGATTTTTTCAGAAGCTTCCGAAGAGTTTATCAGGGATATCCATAAGAAGTGTCATAGGTTTCTTAAGCTTTTATAAAGATTCTCTAAAAGTTTAAAGAAGTTTTCGGGTATTCTCAAGTGATCAGGGTTCTTCTTAGATATTCATAAAGCTTCTCACGCAGTTCTAGAGGGATTCTCTTGATTTATTGAGATGTTCTAAACGGATCACAAAGTTCATCAAGGATTAATGATGCTGAACAGCTCAAAGATTAATTAATTGTTTATTTATTGATCTATGGTAGTACACACTAGAGCTGTGAAATACCAGCAGTAAATAAAAACCGAATCAAGTACTCCACCTTTTGATTGCAGCTAGAATTTTTAAGGCCATCTTCAATGACAGTGACTTGACGAGTCTTAGTCAAAATACGTGCATCTTTCAAAGGATACAAATTCTAGTTGGAATCAAATTGTATAGTACTTTACTCGGTTTTTATTGATTTGTACTCACAACTTCGAAACACCGTTTGACCATTTACATGTAACTAGCGTGAACTGGAGGAAAACTTATTGCTTATTACAACAATTGAACGCTAGAAATCAAGGCTAAGTAACATTGCAATGCATTGGTAGCCGTATAACAGTTCCAGCATACTGTTGATATTATTGAAAGAATTATAAGAGAAACCGCTGGAAAAAAGCTGACAAAAATTTTAGAGATGCTTTTGAAAAAAAATTCTCAAGAAAATCCTAGAAGAGTTCTGGAGGAATCTGTAAGGATATTTCTAGAAGATATTCTATTGAAATCCTTGGAGGAATTTGTGAAAAAAAATCAGATGAAATACCTGGTGGAATTTATTAAAATACATGTGCAAAAATACCTGGAGAAATTCAAGAAGGTATCCTTGAAGAAATTCCCCGAGAAAACTCCTGGAACTTTTCCTGTCGAATTTCAGATGGAATTGGTAGAAGAATGTCTAAAGCAATTCCTGAACAAATCTACTGAAGAGTTTTTGTTCGAGTTCCAGGAGGACTCTCTGAAGTTGGAGGTATTCCTAATTTAACAATTAAAAATATTTACGGCATGCTATTAAATTCTTAAAACAACTATAGTGGGATTCCGTTTTTGGCACCCCCCGATTTAGGCAACCAAATGTATCGGTTTTTGGAAAAATTTTTGAGTACCATAAACATTTGTATCTCTTTAACTATCATCGTGTCTTTTGCTTCAGTTATTTAAAAATAGATTATTTCAGAGCACCATCTTTGTCAATATTCACCGAAATCCCAGCAAATACTAGGGCTCCCGTAAGGGTCTATTTACTTGGGAATGTATTCATGTACTCACAACGGTCCATGGCACCGTTGATATCTCTAAGTATCTCAAATAGAGCTCTAACATATTTTCTCAGGCATCCATACTGTGTGATTGAAGGAAACACATCCAATCAGTTTGATGATGATTTATTGAATGTCAGTCATTACAATTTATTTCATGTCTGTCGTAAGTCGTTGCCTACTGTGATTATTACCTACTCATTTATTACTACATTTCGGCCATCCTGATCAACCGATGTCCTCATCGTCATTTAAATCTTGTTCTAATAAATTATTAGGAGATAACCACAGCTTCATATTTCCAGGTGAACATACTGAGTGAAAAGGAATGCTAGATGCCTGAAAACCCTCTATATCAGTTACTACATAACGATCATTTGGTAAAATTTTATGGATGATGTAAGGCCCTTTAAATTTTTCCGAAAGCTTTGATGGCGAAATCGATTTGAGCACAACAAAATCTCCAACTTTATACTCAGTAACCTTTTTACGTTTTTTATCAGTTACCATTTTATTATAGGCTTGACTGCTTTGAATTACCTCTTTTGTTCTATCTCTTTCAGTTTGCAAATCAATTCGATTATTATTATTTTGAAAATTATCTACAAATGCCTCTAAGTTATGATCTGTAACATTTAAGTTCCGCTGTCGTAACCCGAACAGTAAAATACTAGGATAATTTTTAATTGATCTGTTATACGTGTTATTAAATATGTACTCCATTCTGTTCAAAAGAAGATTCCATTTCAAACCAGTATCATTAATTAATTTAGAAAGCATTGGCGTTAATGTTCGGTTAACCCTTTCTGCTTGTCCATTTGCCTCTGGTGTATATGCTGCAGTTTTAACATGATCTATACAATTATTTTTTGTGAAATTTCTAAATTTAACTGATGAAAAACAAGATCCTCTATCAGACACAATTCTTACTGGTTTACTGTAATAATTAATGTAGTTTGATAAATGTTTTATAACTTCATCTGAATTAGTTGTCTTTGTTGGGTAAAATTTTACAAATTTAGTAAACGCATCAACTACAACTAAAATATGTTTAAATCCTCCACTCGACGGTAATTGAATAGGACCATAATGGTCTATATGAATTGTGTTGAAAGGTTCATTAACTTTATCTATGTTTTTTAAAAATCCTTCTTTTTTGCCATCTTTTGGGCTATAAAATATGCAGCTTAGACAATTTGATATATATTTTCTAACAATTTTCTTCATATTTGAAAACCAGTAATGCTTTTTTATTTCAATCATTGTTTTATCTGCACCGATATGTCCATTTTCGTCATGACATATTCGTATTATACTATCTATCATAAGCTTTGGAATAACTAATAATAATTTATCACTACTTTTTCTAAAAAGGATGCCATTTTTCAATTCAAAATTTGGAAATGTATAGTTCTCTAGATGCTGTTTTATGTTTTTTAGCTTTTCATCCTGTTCTTGAGCCAATATTACATTTCTTTCGATATTCTCTGGTTGTAATAAATTAATTTCTTCAACTTCAAAGTTTTGAGATGAAACGTGAATCTTAGACATATTTTGCCTACTCAAAGCGTCTACATGCCTCATTCTTGATTCATCCCTATATTCTAATTTGTAATCATAATTCTCCAAAAACATAGCCCATCTGCTAATTTTAGGATTAATTTCCTTTTTAACCAAGGTTTGCGCTAAGGCATTACAATCAGTAAATATTTTAAAAGTCATTCCAGATAAATATACATGAAATCGTTTAATCGCGAACACTACTGCAAGAGTTTCTAACTCAAAACTATGTAATTTAGATTCAAATTTATCTGTATTTTTACTGAAATAACTAACTGGACGAAATTTGTTATCTTCTTGTTTTTGTAATAACATTGCTCCAAATCCATATGAACTCGCATCGCAATGAAGCTGAGTTTCCGCATTAGGATTAAAAATACACAATATTGGTGCTGATACTAACATTTCTTTGAGTTTTTTGAAAGAAGTTTGTTGTTCAATGCCAAAAATAAATACTGCATCTTTTTTCATTAAACTATATAAAGGCCTTGCAATTGTTGCAAAATTTTTAATAAATTTTCTAAAATAACTTGTTAAACCTATGAATCTTTGAACATCCTTAGCATTTTTTGGAATAGGAAAATTCAAAACAGCTTCTATTTGCGATTTATTTGGTCGTCTTCCATGTTTATTTATTGTATATCCTAGGTAATCAATTTCTTCAAATAAATATTTACATTTGTCTAAGTTTAACTCCAAAAGATTGTCACTTAAAATTTTGAAAACGGATTGCAGGATTTCTAAATGTTCTTCAAAAGTTTCAGAAAATATAATAATATCATCAATATAAACACAAATCTTTCCTTCTTCAATCAAATTTTTGAAAATCTTATTGATAAATCTTTGAAAAACTGCAGGAGCATTACACAGTCCAAATGGAACACGTAAATATTCGTACTGGCCTGATGGAGTAACAAAAGACGTAAACTTGGTGCATTCAGAGGCAATTTTAATTTGATGAAATCCAGATTTTAAATCTAAAACTGAAAAAAAATGTTTGTTCCTTAATTTGTCTAAAATATCTTCGATCAACGGCAGAGGATAATTATCTCTATGAGTATCCTTATTTAATTTACGATAATCTACACACATTCTAATAGCACCATCCTTTTTTGGTATCAAAACAATCGGACTAGCGAAAGGAGAATCACTTTCTTTTATAATGTTATCGCGTAAAAGTTCTTTAATTTTCTCATCTACTTTGGATTTTTCAGCAAATGATAACCGTCTTGGCTTAAAATGAAACTGAGTACCTGATTTTAAATCAATTTTCATTTCAAATTTTGTTTTAGGTTGCAAAGGTTTGTCAGAAAATAAATAATGCCTTTTTAAAACATCCATAAATTTTACAAATTGATCATCACTTACGTGTCCAACATTCACCGAAATTTTCGAATCATCAAGAACAGAATTAACGGGTATCATTTCATCAAGATGTCCAGCATTCATTTTTTCAATTACAGGTGTTCTAGAAATTTTTATGTGGTTTCTCTCAATAATTGTTCGAACTCCAGGTTTCATAATAATATCCCGGCCAATAATTGCATCGTATGACGACAGGGTTGAATCAGGAACAACCAAAAAGTTAACCTTGAATGAAACATTTTGAACATAAACATTAGTACTGAAACTACCTAAAATGGTCAATCGTGTTCCTCCGATACCCTTATAAATTTTTCGTTTATCATGTTTAGTAATTGTTTCAGGTTTCGTAAATTTAAGATGTATCAGAGAAACAGGACTACCTGTATCGAAAAGAGCTTTTAACGGTTGGTTAATATCAATAACTTTTAAATCTACCAGTCCATTCAATACGTCCAGCTTAGTCAGATTGTCTTTTGTGGTGTTAATTTCTCCAATTGGGTTTGATCCACAGTAAGTTTGATTTCTCCTAGATAATTGGTGGTCAATGTGATGTTCTTGTTGACGACGATCTTGTTGCTGCTTATGATGAACAACGGAAGCTGGCATGACTTGCTGACAAAGGTTGACCAACGAAAAGGCTTTTTTGAGATCTGCAACTTTTGAAAACTTTTGCATTCTTGCCTGAGTCTTCAATTGTAGATCCGGGATCCCTTCGACAAGGTACTCGATCAGTTCAGACTCCGAAAGATGTAATGGCATCGCAAGTACAGTGGGATTCCGTTTTTGGCAACAAAGTTTAAATTTTCAGTTGCCAAAAACGGAACCGTGCCAAAATCGGAACCCATATTTCAATTTTTTTTTTTCAACTATTGGTTTTGAAAACATCATTACAATGTTAATACATCATTTTTATGGAATCATAAGGCGTTGAGACTTCGAAAAGGTTCACTTCGAAGCATTTTTTCGAAGGATTATACAAAAGCTATGAATCTATAGCCCCGTAATGGCAAACGTTTTTCTGGTGGCGTTTTTACGCCTCAACGTCTTCAATTATTTTTTAGAAGCTTTAAGTATAATTTTTGTATAAGAGGGCCTTGTAAAATCAATAATCGCGTAAGTGACCTTTATTCAAGAACTGGACATTTTCTTAAAACTATGAGAGAAAACGAAAAAAAAAAATTGTTTTCTTATAAAGACGGATTTATGTATCGAAAGCGTTGGATATTGCAAAGTGGCATTAGTTTTTTTCTAATTGTATGAACATTTAAAATCAGTTTAACTTTAGACTTTAACGTAAAATTTGAAAAATTCGGGCGGTTTAGAATAGCTTCTTCAACTTATGTTTCTGATAATGGTTGACTGCAATCAAAAGGGCAAATATAAACATTAGATGATGCATAAACGTGACTCGTGATTTGTAGAATTTAGTTTTTACTTGAAATAATTTTAAATTGAGCTTGATATATGTTTGACACCTACCTTATGAAATCAACTGAAATTTACAGGATCCTGTTATGAAACCTCAAGAACCTTAAAGGAATCTTCAGAGTAGTGTTTGATCCTTTGCTCGCGTCACTTGCTCCTGCGGGGGTGGGTGATGTGAGCAGGATCAATCATGCTACGCGTCGCTCGCGTGGCGTGATATAATAGTGTCGCGGATCGAGAATCGGGTTAGTAGTGTTTGATCTTTTGCTCGCGTCACTTGCTCCTGCGGGGGTGGGTGATGTGAGCAGGATCAATCATGCTACGCGTCGCTCGCGTGGCGTGATATAATAGTGTCGCGGATCGAGAATCGGGTTAGTAGTGTTTGATCTTTTGCTCGCGTCACTTGCTCCTGCGGGGGTGGGTGATGTGAGCAGGATCAATCATGCTACGCGTCGCTCGCGTGGCGTGATATAATAGTGTCGCGAATCGAGAATCGGGTTAGTAGTGTTTGATCCTTTGCTCGCGTCACTTGCTCCTGCGGGGGCGGGTGATGTGAGCAGGATCAATCATGCTGCGCGTCGCTCGCGTAGCGTGATATAATAGTGTCGCGGATCGAGAATCGGGTTAGTAGTGTTTGGTCTTTTGCTCGCGTCACTTGCTCCTTCGGGGCGGGTGATGTGAGCAGGATCAATCATGCTGCGCGTCGCTCGCGTGGCGTGTTCGGCGTACAATGTGATTATCGAATAATATCGCGAATCCGGTTAGGCGTGATTATATTATGGATCGCATCACCAAACATTGGTGACTCCCAGATCTCTACCTTATCCCATTAACCCAATATCCTTCCCATGACAACTGTGGAGATGCAGAAGATTCTTCGGTCTCTAGTAACAATGGTTGTCTATCTAACATTCCTTCCCTTCCCCAATGACCGTAAGGACGTGGCCGGCGTCGTTATTGACTTTGAATATTTGAGCTCTCAATTTGTGCACATTGAGGAATGGTAAGCTAATCCCAAGCCCCATTCATCAAATCTCTGTGCAACCTTGATTGCTCTGGTCAATCACGGAGTAGCAACTACGAATTGTACGGCCATTTATGCTCATGCTCATGCTCATGCTCATGCTCAAGAACCTTAAAGGAATCTTCAGGTTCTCATAAGGGATCTACAGAAAAAAACGCTTGAGCTCTAAAGCATCTTGCCAAGCACCCGTAGGATCTCGCATAGAGTTCTCAGGATCTTGCTAAGGATTTTGCTAGGAGTAAACATATTGGAATTCCGCTGCGATGTTGCTGAAAATTCTCAAGTCTCCGATGAAAAAAACATTTAAAGTTTATTATTACACCCAATTCTGTTTTTGCACGGATTTTTTTACACGGCCGTGCAAAAAAAGTTTCCATACATTTTTTTTCGCCAAAACCTTATTTTTGCATGAAACGTCGAGCAATGGTGTTACTTTTTTGCACGGTTTTTGAAATTTTGAACTGAAAACTTTTTTTGCATCCCCCGTGCAAAAACAGAATCGGGTGTATTAGGCTACCACTAGCGCACCTCAAATTCCTCTGGGAACCTTTTCAACTCCCCAAGCTTTGGACATAAATTTTAAAAATACTACTAGGAATTCACATTATCCCGATTAAAAATTACAGGACGCCCTAGAGTTTATTAAGAATTACCAGATTTTGAATAAATTCTTGGATCCCTCAATAAGCCCTCAGTGTCCACTTGGAATCTGCAGATATCCTCATGATTTCGATAAAATTTCTGAAAAGTCCCACAAGAACCAAGAATTCCTTAAGGATTCTCCAGGGTACAGTTAGGGAACTCATAGACTCAGCTCGTAAGGAACATTTTGATGTTGTTGAGACCCGTATCCTTGATTAACAATCTTGTACCGAATTCTGGATCATCCTTAACAAATCTAACGCCTTACAGAGCCTATAGAAAAGAGGGAACGTAGCTTTAATAATAAAGACAGTGAGCCAAGAAGATGAGACAAGATTTATGATTGTAACTCTGTGTGAGTCATAGATTTTTTGTTGTTCTTATGTCGGTGCTGGTGCTTTGTTCAAACAAGCTGTTCCGAATCTGAAGAAAAGTGTTTTTTATTGTATCACCTATTGGAAGACTCACGTGGGCTGGTCACTCGATATGAATGCCTAAGAAAAAATATTGGTCTTTAGTTGAGATACTGGTGGAGATTATTGGTCTCATGAATCGTTGTCAATGTACGACCAATGACCATTCTGAAGTAAATAAGCGCGTACCCGAGTCCTTAGTAGTTGGTGAGATTTGGGAAAATATCGACGGAAATGGAGCTCTGAAATGTAATTGGTGTGGAATTGACATGCTATTCTAACGACTAAAGCAACAGACACGATAATATTTGCAAAAAATTACAAATTTTAATGGTATTGAAAAATGTTGCCAAAAACGGATCCATTTTGTTGCCAAAATCGGGGGGTGCCAAAATCGGAGCATGCCAAAAACGGAGCATGCCAAAAACGGAATCCCACTGTATCTGTTTTTCAATACAATACTGTCCAAAAGGCTCACCGAACTTCCATTTTCTTGACTCCAAATGCTTGTATAGTTGTAATGAACTTTTTGGAACCGAAAATACTTCCTTCATGTTACTGAGAAAATCTTGAAGATCCATTTGCATCAAATTTGGATGAGCCGTGGACCAAAGCTGTGCGTTTCCCGTTAAGCGTTTCAAAATGAGCAACTTCAGTATTTCATCGTCGATCTTGAAAACCCTTTTTAATTGCTTCACTACATTCTCAAAATATTCAAAATTTTCGCTGCTGGTCCCAGAGTAGTTTGGCAGTAGAAAAAATAACTCATCCAGTTTGATTGACTGAGAAAGTTCTTCTCCAGAAAAGAATTTTTCTTGATGGAATTCGCTTGAACCACCGTTGGCTACCGTTCGACATGCATTCGCCCTGTTGTAAATTCCTCCCAATGATGTTTGCGCTCCAGAATGATTGATAACTTCGGTTGAGGTCTGTTGATTCGCAAAAGGAAAACCAGTTCCGAAATTTTCCGAATCTTGCATATCCGAAGGGCTCTGGCTGCTTGAAATCATCTTAGAGTTTTAGCTGTATCCCACTTCTGAATTGAAGGAAACACATCCAATCAGTTTGATGATGATTTATTGAATGTCAGTCATTACAATTTATTTCATGTCTGTCCTAAGTCGTTGCCTACTGTGATTATTACCTACTCATTTATTACTACAGTGATCAGCCCACTTAAGTATGTCTTATCAGAAGGCCGGCTCCAGAGGCACGTTCCCCGCCATTTGGGAGATTTGTGCCATCGCCATATTTGAGCCTATTTCATCATCTACCCGATGGGAGAGGAAAGGGAAGGGAAAGATGGGAGGAAATAGGAGTGGGGTCCCTTGAAGAGGGAAAATCGCATAAGCGAAATGAGAGCATGTAGCTCCATACCACAATGGGTTCGAACAGCGCCCTAAAAAGGGCACTGTAAAACGCATGAGCGTAGAGAGCCTATAGCTCATTACCACAGCGGGTTAAGAATAACAGAATGTCCTGAAGATTCAGGCTTCTGAATTCAGTTTCACTTAATAAGTGTTTACCAAGTAATTGGAATCGCATTTGCGCAAAAACTGGACAGTTACATATCAGGTGATACGAAGTTCCATAATCAGAGTCACAACTATCACTCACAAATGAGTCAGCACGCTGAATATTTGCCATGTGATAGTTGAGTCGGCAGTGGCCTGTCAACGCTCTGACCAAGAGACTGCAATTCTGCTTTGACAGACGTCCACTTCTCCTGTGAAGGGAGTTGTGTAGAAAATTTCCTATAAGTAAAGTGACAAGCAATTGTGAGATCACTCGAAGCAAGGACAATTGTGTCCCAACTCATCGGAATTGGAAACATCCGAATCACTAGGATTTCCAATGGACGGAGAGAATCCATGGAATTTGGTCACAACCAATTCCCAGTGTATGTAGCGATGATCAGATAATGATTCATCATCTGATACATGCCAATTCGTCAACTTGTGACTGATTCTGTTCGAGCAGAGCATTATGTCTAACACTTCTTCTCTAGCAGATACCATGAAGGTTGGGCGGTTCCCTAAAATAAGTAATCCAAGATTTGAACTACTTAAGCACTTTATCAGAGAGCTTCTCAAATTAATAGCTGAACTGCTCCAGATGATGTGATGAGTATCAGCATCACTGCCCACAATCAGCAGAAGGCGTCTTCATAGGCAGTGAACGACAACTCGTTTGAGATTATCCATTGGGGATGGTTCATCATGTGGTAAATACACCAAACAACGAAAGACGTATTTCCTATTGAGGTCACCAACAGAAATGTCAATGGTGACAGCACATACATTTCTGGTTGTTAACTCAGAAAAGAGTGTAGCAACGATAGCGCTATTTACGAGCACGCATGCACTAGGCATGGCACGCGAGTTTGCCATTTCATGTTTCTGAAAGTAGCAAAAACTGGGTCCACAAGGTTACCTAGATAAAAGTTCACAAAAGTAAGGTTTTTGAACTAGCGCCATTTGAGCTGTAGCATTTGCATGAGTCTACAAAGATTGATCATTGCTGATTTTTATACTGAAGATTGGTCTAACAAAGCTATCCTAACCGTAGCCACTACCCAAACTAGGCAGGATTAAGCTTTTCGCAATCTCAGAACGAAAAACACCAGCAGTGAAAAAAAAACAGATCGGTATCTCTTAAAAGTCGCCAAAGGCAAAAAGCACAGAATACACTGTGTAAAACGCATAATGCGGAACCATAAAGGTGAAAATTTAAACTAAAGTACAACGTATTAATAATCCCACCCTTATTTTGCCTCAGGCTTGAGACTGAAGAAGGGCAGCCGATTATCTCGGAGAAACACAAGGTCACCTGCACCATTGCTCCGGGTAGCACAGGAAGTGCATAATACTGTAGAGGGCGCGCTGGTACTCCACATGCTCCGTTTGCGGTTAGGTTTTATTTAGACCCCCCTAACCATTCATTCCTAGGCACGGTAAGCTTAAAGCCGCATGAATTAGGGGTCACCTGTTAGGTGGACTTTTACCACCGGAACAGGCAGTCCGTAGTGTTAATTCTTAGCCAATTGAAACAACCGCTACCGACACTACGCGGCTATCTAGGCTGATCGGGAAAAGGAAGTTAACATTGATGATTAACTCCTCAAAATTGGAGGGCTCCCGTACGGGTCTATTTACTTCGGAATGTATTCATGTACTCACAACGTTCCATGGCGTCGTTGATATCTCTAAGTATCTCAAATAGAGCTCTAACATATTTTCTCAGGCATCCATACTGTGTGATCAGCCCACTTAAGTATGTCTAGGTGTACTTAATAGAAACCTCTTTTGTTCATGTTTGAAACAACGCGTTCGAACATAGCACAGGCATTGTCTCGCCACAAAGCACAAGTTTTGTCTGGGCTTTTCAGCTCATTGTGGAATTACATGCATTGCGCCTGTTAGAGGATACCGCAGTTGTAGAAAAATGAAGCAAAAAGTCGTATTCCTTCACTTTCATGGAATTTCATGAAAAAATTGCGTCATTCAAGTAAATTTCAGAAGTGTCAACTTGTTATCCATAACTTTGACAGAAGCTATACAAATTGATGACCCATCAGTATCTTTTTTTGGACGTCCACGATATGTCTTATTTTGTTACTTAAAAATTTTCAGAAAAAAAATGATCAAAATCAATCAATATTGTAAAATATGTGAAATTATACGATGGGCCACAAACAAAATGTATCCGTAAATGTATACCTTACTGAGTTTTACTGTTTGTTTGTGTTACCAGTGTGTATATTGACCTATCAGCGATGATTATTTGAAGCAACGTTCCCTTTTTGTTAGAGATTCTGTATGATGTTCGATTTTCTGAGAGGCTATCCAACATTCTATACTAGTGGTGCTCTGGCTGGAGTATACGATTGTACCCCGTTTGGCATAAAGTCGTTTGGCATAATGGTCGTTTGGCATAATGGCCATTTGGCATAATGGTCATTTGGCATAATTGCCGTTTGACATAATGATTGACTTATAATGAGTATCGGCATTTTCGAAGCTTTTACCGAGATCAACACCACCAACCCCATAGTAAAAATTTTTCATAGGCTCTCAATAAGCGTGGTGGTCGTTCAGGGATATTCCAAGCTATGAATGTCAAAAATTGTAGAGAGCATAACTTAATAAAACTGGTGACGGTTCTGGTGGAAGATCTTTTCGGAATAATATTTTTTTTTTTAACATCCCAGAATATAGAGTATCGTTGAGCTTATTGCGATATACATATTTTAAAATAGTCAATCAACAACGAAGGTTCGCAGTTAAAGGGAAAGCGCATAGAATATTTCTCTGCAGATCAAGCTCTGTCCCAATTTGGACGTAACACTGGATGAAAAAAAATATTTGGTAAAAGAAGGGAAAATTTATTTTCAAAATATTAAAAGCTCTTATCCATAAATCTATTTTTGCAACATACTGCAAAAATAGCCTAAGTACGAGAGCAGGTTATTTTTCGTTTAAAATATTTAAGGCTCTAACGAAAAATATCTTCTCACAGCATAACTCAAACGAACAACACATTTTTTAAATAAAAAAAAAAGAAAATATTTGTGGCAAACTTTTGAACGATCGAAAGAAGGAAAACATTGTGGTTGAAATTTATTGTTTCCAGCATATCTCGAAAGGAAATTTTGTGTTTACAAAAAAAATGATGGATATTGGCACGTTCTATCTATATATTCTATATTGGCACGTAACTTCTTCTTTTAACGTGTAGTGTCTTCTAACTATCATTCCAACAGCACGTCTTGCAAGAATGGATAAAAAACAAAAAAAGGGTTAACATTTAGTTTAACAAAATAATAAAATTTAAAACATTATTAATATAAAGAACAGCCTATTATTAGAAGAAGGCAAAATAATGATTAAACCAATAGAAGATTGGACGCCAAAAATTATTGCGGCATAATAAAGCGAAATAATAATTACGTTCAAAATCATCGAAGTGATTTTAGTACTTTTCCCTGAATGTCGTTTCTCCGAATGCCGGTTCCCCGAATGACCCTTTTCCCCAAAAAGTGGTTCAGTTTAAATAGGTGCTATAATAGCCTTCAGTGACTGTATGGTGAACGAGAAGAACGATAAGCAATCTAAAGAAGGATGTATTCTGTCATTTTCGGCTATACACATGTTGGCAAAAATGCTGAAGACGGAAAAACTCGAAAGAACCGTGAATAAAAAAAGAAGGATGCATATCAGATGGCCAGTTCGTTCACCACCATGAAATGTATAAAGTTACGACAATTATGAGTGCCACAAACTTTTCGGGGAAGTAGGCTATTCAGGGAACTAGCATTCGGGGAACTGGCGTTCGGGGTAACGACATTCGGGGAACTGACATTCTGGGAAAAGTAGCACAACTCATCGAAGTAACTGCATTAATCGATGTCTCTTTTCGCTGATTAGTTGAGCAGATCAATGTTATCGATTGCCACCTTTTTGTCAGTTGGAAGAAAAAAAAATATCTAAAAAAGTAGCTTCAAAAAACAGCCTAAGTATATAAGAAGATGAAATTTATTTAAATTTCAAATCAGTTTGTATACCTGATTTGATTATGATGATAATTATGGTTACATCATATTCAGAAAAAAAAATTGTGAAAGAAGGGTAAATTTGTGCTAAATATATCAAAATCTTCTGTGCAAAAATCTATTCCCATAGCGGAACTCAAAAAAAATAATTAATATTTGAAAGAAGGGAAATTTCTGGATAAATAATAAAATACTTTTGGCAATAACTTTCCTAATATGCTTTAGTTTATTCAAGAGAGTATGAATGTTGAATAAAGTGACATTTTGTATCAATTGACCTTACAACAAGCCTAATGTCATCAGAAAAAATCAATTGAAACGTAAAAACGAATGTCATGTTAAGAGATTTTTGATTTCAGACTTATTATGCCAAACGGTCATTATGCCAAAGGACCATTATGCCAAACGACTTTATGCCAAATGACTATTATGCCAAACGACTTCATGCCAAATGGCTTTATACCAAACGACTTTATGCCAAATGACCTATCACCGGAGTATACTATGCACTATTAAAAAAAATAATCAAGGATACGAGCCAAACAAACAAATCCAAATGTTCCATACGAGATTCTGGGTATCCTAAGCCGGGGTTACCAACTGCATCCTGGAGGATTCTTCTGGGACTTTTCAACGTATTCTTGATGATACTGAGTGAAGTCTGGGGATTCCTAGCGGACTTTCGGGTTTCTTAGAATGTATAATTTAATACTGGAGATGCTGCGTGAAACCTCACTTCAACTACTGAGGACTGTGGATGTCTAGTCATAAGTATCTGGAGTATTTCAGGAAAAATCTTGAGGATTCTGAATAGGTTTCCAGCAGAACTTAGGGATTGCAAATGGGATCAATAGATTTCTGAACATTTCCATTGGAGACTTTGGAACTTTCTGCAATATTGCTGCCTAATTTTAAAAATATAGACGACAGCATCAGAATTCCTTGTGAGCTCTTGAGCATTTGCCAAATCCTATCGGAATCCTAAGCGAGTCTCTAATGATTGTAGGTGGGATTCTGTGGATTTTAAGCAAGATAAAATACAGTTGTGTACATACATAGATAACTTGATTTTGCCCTTTTTTCAAAACGTTTTTCAGCTCTCCTTTAAAGATTAATCTTGTTATCAGAATTCTTTCTTCACTTATTTATACGTAATTATAAAACTTTAACTGGGTTGATATGATTTAGAGAAAATTTGGTAATGAAACCATGAGCGCAAAAAGTTCTTCGCAAAAAAAGGCTGCAAAATTGGGTTAGTACTGTACCATGTTGATATTGCTGTACATAAAGTAATTGCAACAATGATTCAATGGAGCCATCCAAAACTTACCGAATTATCTTGAATATGACGCTAGGGCCCAAAGAATTGGTCTAAAGTTCTTTATGTTTAAAAGTCAGTTAGTTTTATGATCCAGAACATTTTTTTTTTTGTGAATATAGAAATACGTTTCATAGTGTTTGCTGTATTCATACACAGTTTTGAGGGAATGCCGCATTTTTGAATGCAGGTCACTTATGTTATTAATATTCCTAAATCTGCCACGTATACGACTTATCATTGAATACATTGAAAAAATACAGAACGTCGGCCACAATTAACATAACGGTTCGGAGGATTCATTGCATCTACTTCGGATGGACCGTTTCGAAGTCCGGCTATCGTATGGTTGCAGGAGGACGATGTAAAAGCATCCTAATGATATTCTCAAAAAAAAAAATACAATTAAAACAAAATAAAAAAAGGGTTCCGTTTTTGGCAACTGGATTTTTCAACTCTGTTACCAGAAATGAAATCCCACTGTACTTGATTCTTTTTTGTTAAATACTCGGACGAATTTCTTAAGAAATATGGGGAGGATTTCCTGAAAAGGAAAATTCTAGCATAGAATGTTGGAGCAATACCTAGAAGAATGCTGAGAAATATCAGTAGAAGCGCTTGTGGAGAAATGACGGTAGGAATTAATTAATAGGTCGAGTATAGAAAAAAAAGACAAAATACTGGTTTGAAATAAATGGTAATTGACTTTGTTTTTCTCACAGGTATTCCACTAAGCAACTCGAATATTTATTAAAAGTAAGAATTGTTGGATAAATCCTTGGAGAAATGCCTAAAAGTATCTCAAATTCCGAACGAAAATCTCAAGTTGAAATGTATTCGATCTTGATCAGATATCTTGAAATTTTTAAAAGCATGTTTGAAAAAGTATTTTTGAGAATTTAATGATATATTTTGTTAAAATTAAATTGGATCCAAATGAGCATATTGGGGGGTGTAGCCTAAGCTGTTATCGATTTTTTTTATTTAACTTCATGCATTCATTTACTGGTATTATACTGTTATTACAATAAAACCGCGTCAACAATTCCACGCCATACAACTCGGTTCGCAGCTGCCTCCCTCCATCCTCGAATGCGGCCCACACTCGCCAGATCTTGCAGCACCTGGTCAGCCCACCGTGGCCGCTGTGCTCCTTGCCTTCTTGTACCTGCCGGATCGGATGCGAACTCCATTTTTGCAGGGTTGTTGTCCGGCATTCTTACACCATACCCCGCCTAACGCATTCTTCCAGCTTTTGCTGCCTTCAGGATGATAGGTTCCCCGAAGAGTAATATATTTATATAACTTATAATATCATATTTTTATGGTTTTCGTTTAAAGAAACAGTTGTCCAATAGATTCCTTTGAAAAATTGTAGGTACTTTTAGAACTTCTCTATTAAATTCCTCAAACAATACATGTCCGCATTTTTTCAAAGATTCCTCCAAAAATTCCTACTGTTGACGGATTCCATGTCAAATCGATCAGTCACAGAACTCGACCATCTTCGATTCGGATTAAATTTTGCACATAAAGACAATGTACACCGTCTTCAGCCAAAGGCTGCACAGACTGAACGATCACTAATATTAGGCAACGGACAACACATAACACCCAGTAGCCCAGAGATGAATTTTTCGTTTGACGAAAAGTTTCCACCGACCGGAGTGGGAATCGAACCCACACCCCGTGACACAATACGCCTAAACGACTGACGCCGCTAACCGCACGGCCACGAAGCCTACAATGTTTTTGGTATGGTAGAATAAGTGTTTTCCATGCAAAAATTGATCATTTTGACTCAAGCGTAACTTTTGAAAATGGCCTATAAATTTTTGCAAGCAACTTATTTGAAAAATTCTAACTCCGAAACTGTTGATTTTAGAGAAAAATGTTCTATGAAGAAAATGTAGTGAACCGTTTGGACTATAAGAAAAAAATATACACTGAAGAAATATTTTATTTATTTTCATGGAAAAATCAAAACCAAAACTTGAATTTTGAATTACACAAAAACCCCATTTTTAATATTTTTTAAATTTTCACCATGGAATCTTGATAGTAAACAGATGTTTGGGACAAAGTTTCATGATGGAGAAATTTTTAATAAAAAAGTTTTTCGAAGAACAACTTTTGGTCGATTTTCAAAATTTTGATTTTTTTTGTCAAAATAAATACGTTCTGATGACACAGTAAGCATCTTGAAACGATTTTAAGCCACAATGATTATACGAATAATTTCTCTAGAAGTAGCCATTTTCGAATTATATGGAGTTTAATGCAAAAAATATTGTTTAAATATCAAATGTGCCATTTTCATAAGTTATTCGCGTTTCTCCATTAATAATAATACGTTTTCGAGAGTAAAGACCATATTTCTTTCCACTTTTTTATTTTTCTTGATGGAGAACCACGAGTAACTAATGAAAATGGCCTATTTTAATATTTAAACAATATTTTTTGCATTGAACTCGATATAATTCAAAAACGGCTACTTCTGGAGAAATTATTCATGTAATCATTATGGCTTAGAATCATTTCAATATGCTTACTGTAACATCAGAACGTACCGTAATCCAGGGGCAAATTGATCACTGGGCGAATTTGATCAGGTCGATAACAAGAAACATTTCCTCCCAAGGATGCCAAAGGTTTCGTTGGCACCACAGACATTCCATGTTTTCAAGTTTGTAGATGCCTAATGATAATTTTGAACTATTTCATTTTTATTGGGGTCAGTTTTGCATAGAAATATTCACACGTTTTAAAGGTGTAAACAATACAATTAGAATTGTCGGTGCTAAACAATCCACTGGTGCTATGCTTAGATGTCAACTTTGAGTGTTTAAAATGTTGTGTAAGCTTAAGTATGAACCACTGAACCCTTTTTTGACATCATAAGCATAGCAAGTATAGTATTTTGCTCATAAAACCATTTATTCTCAAATAATGTGCTTATTTCCATGGAAATTGCCTACATTTAGGCGTATTAGGCAGATTATCAAAGTTTAGTTTTGAAATAAAATGATCAAATACTCGAGTTGTAAGAATTTTGATATCATATTCAGATTCAGGAGACCCAAATTTAGTAGATAGGGATTTTTTTATTCCTGAACCTGTTTTGTTATATGGTGATCAATTTCACCCCAATGTGTCATTCTAATTTTTTGATATTAAAACTATTTTTCTGATATGTTAAATATTATTTCATAAAAATTTAATTACATAAACTGATAAAGATCAATGGAGTACTTGTTTTGTCGAAATTTATATGACAATATTTGAATTAAAAAGGACAATACAGCAGTTGTAGGCAGAAATTTATAGGTCATTTTCAAAAGTTACACTTGAGTCGAAATGATCAGTTTTTCTATGGAAAACACTTATTCTACTATACTAAAAACATGTGCAAAATTTAATCCAAATCGAAGACTATCGAGTACGATTTTTATTTTTTTCGACTCATTCTGGATGGAATTCGTCAGATGGTAATGGTCCTAATAAATATAACCCGTCTAACACACCCGTTTAACACGGTTGTCAGTACCGGCTCAATGATTGCTTTGTGGATAGCGATGTGTCGAAATATTTTATCCGTTCTTTTTCAGTACTTGGGCATGTACTTCTTGGGAAACCTTACCACTTTCGCGATTTTAGATAATGACCAAGACCAAGACAACTAATGAAAGCATGAAATCGAGGCTTTTATTTAGTATTATTAAAAAATAACGACTACAAAAGGAATCAAAAAAACGAAACTCATGAAAGATCTACTTGAGGCATCCTTGTAATGATTCTCCGGGAAATCCTGATGAAATTTTGGGAGAAGCTCCTGAATTTTCAATGCCTACTATTTCCATATGGGACAGTTATGCCTTTATGAGCAGAATGACATCAGAAATCGAGCTTTACGGACAATTTTTAATTGTCATAATAACGGTTTGTCGTGGCACCGTGAAAACATTTCTTAAAATTTTATGAATGTTTTTGTAATGAAATAGGATTTAAATGAAAAAATAGGGGTGTAACTTAATAGTTGTTTTTATGATTTGATCTTCTATATAACAATATATTATGAGGGTTTCCATTTAGAAATGGAGTTGTCTAAGAGATTTCTTTAAAAAAAAAATCCTTTAACAACTTCTGTTGCGTCCACCGCAATAGAATGCGCGACATATCCCAACAATATTTGTAACTGCACTACACTCCATCACCTGCATCAGATCTCACACACCTTACTTGCTCTCAATCTCTCTCTAAAATGACTCCCCAGCATCCCATCGATCGTAAGATCGCACCCCGATCCTGCATATCACACTCCATCAGTAGTTATTATCGCACTTTCTCCCCGTCCGGTTGAATAGACGCCGTTGTAGAAGAAGTGATGAAGTGAAATTCAGTTCTCCCCCGACCGAAAAAACCCACAGTGCAGTGATTCTCCTCCCGTGAACCAGTGACCGAACCGGGATTATTCCGCTCCGCCGTTGTAGGCGTAGAGACCGTCGAAGAGGATTCCCTTGCGTGGACATCTTCTCTAATAAATTCCTAAAGCGATAATTGTACGCATTTCTCCCAGGACTCCTCCAACAAATCCTACTGTTACTCCTCTACAAATTCCTGCTTCACTGATACTTCTTAACATTCTTATAGGCATTCCTCTTGGATTTCATGTTTGTACCGGAAATATTTCCAACCATTTCATGAGGAAGACTGCCTGGCACTTCTTTGGAGATCGTTCAGAAGTTCATCAAAAGATTATTCCAAGAATTGCGCCAGAAATAACACTCTATAGTCATTAGAGTGGTTCAAAAACTCGGTTTTGCTCCACACATAAATAATAGGGCTTGTACAGTCTCAATTTTCATCTAAATGAGCTCAAATTTTGGGAGGACACTCAGAATTTTATCTTGAATCGAATGAGCGGTGTGGAGCAAAAACGATTTTTCGAACCACTCTAATAGTCATCGTTTCCTGGCAGGTATGTGCTCCTTTTATTTTAGTTTTTTGCATACCACTAGCACTCAGTGAAAGCTGGCATAGTGGTAACAAGCCTGCGTTCTGATCGATAGGTCGGGAGTTCAATTCCAGGTCGATCGTTTTTTGCTAGACGGGCGCATTACCTATATCTAAGCTGCTGAGAGGTCCTGCAGACATTCCGGCATTTGACACATGTACATGTAAACGTTGAGGCATTCATAACATTATAATTCCGTAGGATGGAATAGCCTTGACTAAACAATTAAAAAAGACATATTTCGCTTGATTTTTTGTTATTCATTTGTTGATCTGTTATTGTCCAAATCGATTCATATATACAGTCAACTCTCCAGAACTCAATATTGAGAGGACCATCGAGTTACAGAACACAAAACCAGTGCAATTGCGATCCAAGGGACTATCGAGTTAGCCATGAAAACCAATTTTTACAAAATATCGAGTTAGAGAGAATGTACTGTAACAGAAAATGCTGTTAGAAATTAACAAGTTTGTACAAGAAAACAACTTTGATGTATTTTGGTGGTCCAATTCTAAATATCAATATCGAAGTGAGTAGAACGCAATCGACGCTTACACTTTGGCCTATTTGAGATATTATTCCAGTCCCTTCAAGAAGACCATCACAATTAATCAATAATCACTCAGGCTGCTGAACGCCCTCGAGAACAATATCCGCCTTCTCGCAAAGATGTTTTTATTTTTTCACGCAACAAAATTGCCATCATCGTCAAAATCAACAAACGATCACCGCCTTCTGCGATTGACACGCCCTTCCAGCTGCCTCCTTTGCGAGTGGGAGTTGAAAGCTTCAAACGGGCGCTGTATTATAATCGCATCCTGCTAATGATTTCAATTGAAGATCCCAGAAATCTAATGAAAATGCAAAAAAGTGGGATATTTCACTCAGTAATCGACACACGGATAGGGATGTCTAACTGTTATCGTTCGATTTTGATCGAAAATTGATGACTCGTAGAACATTTCTATTGTATTATTGGGTATTTACCCAAGTAAGAGCACTTGCCCACTAATTTATCTTTTTGGACTTATAAGGCTACTGAATAGTATTAGTCAACTCTCCCCTATCCCCTAAGACACATCGAATTTCCTTATCTCAATATCGAGAGTAAAAGTTGGTTTTCATGGCTAACTCGAGTACCTTAGATAGCATTTGAACTGATTTTGTGTTCTATAACTGTATATCACTATGTTTATTAAGATACTTGGACATTGAAGAGAACCATTTATCTGTTCTCAAGTCAAATCGTGACATACAAACACTTTTCCATTTTTTTATATAGATAGATACAAGGTAGATTTGAAAAAAATGTGACATCCCTGCCTGACTGTATGAAAAATGAAACGCGAGGATCATATTTCCGCAATCAACGGAGACCCCGGTCAAGAAATGTGAACCGCTGGAAGGAGGAAGTTTGGGAGGGCCAATCCAAAATGGGGATGGAAATGGCCGAAAAAGAATACAAGTGGTAGCGGAAACGGATACGCGCTTCATTGTTCCTTCCTATGAATCGTTAGGGAAGGGAGGTGATGGAGGATGGGAAGGATCGTGGATGGGATTAATTAAAATGTTATTTAATGGTGATTTGAAACGCAACACTCACCGACCCTTCCAAGGAGGCGACGGAAGCAGCCGGCGGGGTGTTTCGTGTTGATGAGAGTTTTCTGTTTGATTAGATTTCCTCTTTTTGAGAAATGGGCATTGAAGAAGATGATGGTTTTCTATTGAATGACTACTGACATTGTTCTTTTCTTCTTTTCAGGTAAAATATGAGACTATAGCTGAATCATGGGTATGTAGGAATACATCAATAAGTAATAATTTAAAACAATTAAGATGAAAGATATAATTACTGTCTCACATCCCATGCAAACTTTATAGAATTTTGTTCTATGATGGATCAGCAGTTAAATACTCTTAATAAACAGCGGTATTTTGGTGCTTAGGACAAAAAATTATCCCGCAGTGTTACAATTGGACTGAAAATGAAAAACTACAATCTAAAATTGCAACCATGGCCTATTTATTAGTAGACAGAATCTGTTCCGTGATAATCGACCTGTCCTGTCAAAATATGAAAAACCGAAGCCATAAAATCCATTCGGAATTCGAAATCCTCCAATTTGTTTCACTTATATTCAATGAGCCGTTACCTGCCTCCGAAAACCAATAAACCCTGAGCAAAACCACTGTCCGTCGAACCAATAAAATCCTCATCCATTATCAATTGCGCGACTTTTTTTTCGTTCGTGAACACAATCATTGTCTCAGTTCCATTTATCTATTCTATTAAAATTTATTTTTAAATACAATTCACCCCGGGGTTGACAGTTCTGAATTAAATTCCGCGCAACCTGCCCGAAGGTGTGAGTGAGGAAACTGCCAATTTGAGCCAAATACAATTACAATTCTCTCATTCGCTTCAATTTCGACGACAATATTTGCCCAGTTGGTGCGTTTGCCGGTGGACAGAAATGGCTGAAAAAATATTTATATTGGTCGCAAATTATTTGCTCTACCTTTAGTTTTCTTGTACTTGGTATTGAGTCCCAATTGGGACAAAGCCTGCTCCTGAACTTTGAACACTTCTACAGTTATTGAGAGCTTTCCTTGCCAAAGTTGCCATTTTCCAATTTGTATATCGTATATTTGTAAAGATCCTGGATTGACCAGGAATCGAACCCAAGCACCTTCAGCATGACTTTGCTTTGGCTTTAGCACTACACTCAGAAAGGCACCTTCATCTACCCACTCATACAGAAATATCCACCCGCGCAAACAAAGGAGACCGTGCTCGCCGGGCGTCGGTTACCGCCAATTTTTTTTTTAATTTCCAGCGGTGTCAAAACGGTTGACACATTCACTCACAGCATCCCGGAAGGGCGAAACCCACCTCCGGGCTTCGGGAAGGTAACCATGGTCACACGACGGACTCATCCAGCAGACAATGGAAAGATATGAGCTTACATGGCCTGCTGCGTGGATCTCGATGGGTGCCACACACTGTTGTGTGGAGTTCAATATCATTTTCGCTATTTATTAAAAGTGTCATCCTCGGGAACACATACACACGTGGCCAACTCGTACCTATGCACAGTGGTCGAAAGTGGATAGATGTTGTATATTTTGTTTTTTACATCATGTAAATTTCAAAGACGGTAGTTAAAATTTATTTGTTTCAAATTTTTAAATCTTAGTTGTTAATATTGATTTATGAACTAAATTGACGAAATATGATGTTTTAAACTCTTTCTGTAATATGTACCGAAGAAGTTGAATTTTTAAAAAGCATGTATTTTTGATCAACTTTCATATGAATTGCGGCCACTTCCCCACACGAAGGGGCACAAACAGAACAGAAGAAAATGTAATAAACCATTTCCAGCGCCGGTGTGGCTCCGCAACGGGAGAAAAACAAGGAAAATGTTTTTGCTCGATGTGGCCCCAACGGATCCCCGCGACGGTGGAAGGGGGGCGGGGACGGGGATGACGTTGAAAAGTAACATCAAATTTGATGAGGGAGTTGAATCCAGCGGATCCGGGATGAGCGAAATCGGACAAAGGTTGTTCCATTCCGGATGACTGCCAGGATGCCCCGAAGCTCTGTGTGACGGAAATATGTCACCATGTCAGAAGACACCTGCTGCTGACGATGTTGCTTCGGGTAGTTTGTCGTAATAATCCGGAGGTGTGTGTTTGAGGGGATTCCACGAGTCACAATGGATGTAGACTTGGGTGACACTCGTGTGGTCGGAGGAATGTTAGTTCGATTAAGTGGAAACATCGGACACAGTAACCTAGATATTTTTGACATTTATCAATGGAACTTGAGGAGGGTCACCGTACGTGACAGAACAAAAGTAAGTTATCGAGAAAATCCTCTAATTTTCAAGGCAACGGGTATGATGTTTAGAGTAGAGCTTTTATTCAATCTGCAAGGATACCTTTTTCAATTTTGAGATTTGATCTCATACGAAAATATTTGGAAGCGACATTTTTCGATTAACTTCATCCATTGTGACACCAAATTCACTCGAGAGATGTTTCTATTATTTTCAAAGTTTGGTAGCTCTTAAGAGCAGTCATTTGCTACACTACAACATGGCGACCGTGACAAGACAAGAACCAATTTTTCGATTTTGAATTCAAAAGCGACGCGACGTGGCAAATCAAATTGCTTAAAGCGAAGTATGCACTTCAACAGAAAAGTAATCGCCTATCTCGATGCGTGGGAAATTTCTTGCAAGAAATGGTCAAGAAAAGCATTTTTCTTTGATCGCAGTCCGCAGTTGAAAAGAAATGTCATTTCAAATGGAGCTTACTGTAGAAAATTTCTTGACCATTTCTTCCGCAGAAATTTTTACTTTTCTTGAGCAGAACAGCATACTTAGCTTAAAGCATAAGGAAAAATAGTACAAAAGTTAAAACAAAGAGCAGTTTTCTCCTTGTAAATAGACAAATCGAAAAAAAAAATTAACTGCTTTTTCAGTTTTGCACCATTTTTACTAAGGCCTTAAAAAGTCTCGTTTAACGACGGTTTAAAACAATCCTTGCTTCGATTCTGAAGAAGATAGTAATCTGCGCCAGTTATTTTACTAGTGATGGTTTGTTTCTTGTGTCAAAGTAGGCTGGAAATAGCCATCTCTGCATAATTCTCCACAATGTCAGTTGGCCCGCATAAAACCGCAAGGACATTTAACAAAGAAAGTCGAATAACTACAAATTCTGGAATCACCGTCGGGAGACTATCTCTCATTTAAATTTAGAAATATTATTGCAATTAATTCCTCATAGCAACATATGAAAATGAAACTTACCCCAATGAAAGATTGTAATGTGCAAAAAATATTGTTCATAATTTCAATTTCTGTTGGTTTGTACTTTTGTGTTCAGAAATTTCATAAGTAGTTACTGATGTATTGTAGAATGAACTATAAAAAGGAATAAGCATCTCCTAGAATAACTCCAGAAGCAATAGTTTGAGATGTTCCAAAAACCACTTTAAGGAATTTCAGAACGAACTATTAAAAAAATCCCAGAAACAACTTCCTAAATTGCAGAAGCAATTATTGAAAGAATTCCGAGAACATTTACGTGAAAAATTCCAGAAGCAGCTTCCTGAATTATAAAAGGAGCAACTCTTGAAGGAATGCCAGAAACGATTTCTTGAGGAATTCCTAAAACAACACCTGGAGGAATTCTAGAAAGAAATTTCAGAAGCAACTTCGTGATGTATTCAAGGAGAAGCTCTCGAAGGAGTACCAGAAGCAACTCTTTGAGGAATTCCAGGAGCAACTACTTGAGAAGTTCCTGAAGTAACTCTCGGAGTAATTACAAGAGAAGCTCTAAGGAATTTCGGAGGAGCTCAATAAGAAACTGAGGGAGGAATTCCAGGAGGAAGTGTTGAAGTAATGTCAGGAAAAAATGCAGGAGAGAATCCTGAGTTGATAATGTATACAACTCATCGAGGGATTTCACAACTTCAAGAGAAATTCCAGTTAAACTATTGAAGAAAATTTCATTTTTTTTCTAGAGGAATTCCGGAAGAAATTCTTTGAAGAATTGTGGAAGCAACTTTTTAAGCAAGCTTGTGATAATGACAGAAGCAGTATTCCTAAAATAATCTCTAAAAGAAAACCAAAAATTAACTGCTGGTAAAATTCAAGAAGAGTCATAGGGGAAAAGCACTAATTTTCGACCTACAAGAATTCTGTGCCAATTTTTGGATTTTCATACAAAGGCCAAAATCGAAAATTGGTGCTTTTCCCCTAAAAACCTCCTGAAGAAATTTCAGAATCAACTATTGAATGAATTTAAAAAGCTACTTCTTGAAGAATTCCTTAAGCAACTCTGCATATCCCGAAACTCCTGGAGGATTTCCAGAAGGTCCTATGTGTAATTCGAAGGTGAAATGAATGTAATAAAAATATGATAGTTTTGGTTGACGCATACTTATTTAATAATTATTCACAGTGGATACACATACGATGAAATCAAGATCGTAGATTGATACATAAAAGCTTTTTTTTTCTCTGTTCGGATGCGCCACTGCGACCAGTATTTAGATCTATTGTGGCATTACCCGTATCCTTAGTGTATAGTGCATGTCGCACTACTCCATTTCCATTGACAGGTAATGAAGCATGAAGGGCCCAGATAGCCGTAGCGGTAAACGCGCAGCTATTCAGCAAGACCAAGCTGAGGGTCGTGGGTTCGAATCCCACCGGTCGAGCATCTTTTCGGGTTGGAAATTTTCTCGACATCCCAGGGCATAGAGTATCTTCGTACCTGCCACACGATATACGCATGCAAAAATGGTCAATCGGCAAAGAAAGCTCTCAGTTAATAACTGTGGAAGTGCTCAAAAGAACACTAAGCTGAGAAGCAGGCTTTGTCCCAATTGGGACGTAACGCCAGAAAGAAGAAGAAGGTAATGAAGCATCGATTTCTGTACAGTTCTTGTTTTGATTCCTCATATATTTATAAAAATCAACTATGATGAAAAGGTCTCGCTATTTACATCCTTCATTGAAATTTTCATCCCAGCGAAGGCGCGCCCCTTAGCAAACACAATCGTTTAAATTTCTGAGCAATCAAATCGGTACTACTGATATTTGACCATGCAACGGAACTCTTGTCATTTCCTTGTTTCGCTTTTAGTTTAATCCCAGAAAAATACTAGAAAAAAGGGGCTTTATGCTATCAGCAAAACCGAATCAAGCTAGAAAATTTGTTCAGTAATCAGAATTTACGTAAGTCCTTGAATTACCAAAGCTTAACAGTTCTTGTTGAGTCAATACTCATGATTGTTACCCTGGCTTCAAGTGTAGTCTCGGGACTGACCAACTCCGAGTCTTTAACCATCTGCTAGGTAAAATAGATTCAATTTCAGAAACTGTTGCCAGTAACAAGGACTTTGTACCGCGAATCCTTGAATTACCAGAACATATTAATCTAGCCCGACTAACAAGATGCGACTTGGGTCCAAATTGGTAGATCTTACCCCGTAACGCACCACGAAAAGGTGATCTACCTGCGTTACGGGTAAAAGCTAAATAATAAATTAGTGAGGCAATTAGGACATATTTTGGCTTTAAGGAAATAAAAGTGAAGAAAAATGTGTATAATTCACAAATTTACGATATTAGTTTATGTTTCATGCACTTGATCCTACTTAATCTTACGACAATTAATTAAAATTGAACTTAAAATACTTCCTAAAACTATGCAACAGTGAGTAAACCTATATTCTAATGAATGACTTAAGACTAAGACTATGAAACTTACTTAAACAGGTGGACTGCCTATATAAATTACAGGATGGTAACAAGGACGTAGTAATGGACATAATTATAAACTGTAGGAAAAGTGACCAAAAATTTATATGTTAGCTTTATTTAAAGCGCTATTGCCGAATAAATATGGAATTCGCTAAAAAAAACTGTGACCCGTTTATTCTACGTCTCCCGCCGCGCCAATTTTCTTAAAGATTTCGACTCGTCGAACCTGTATTACTGAGTTAGTACCGATCGGTTCGTAGAGTTCACGCAAAGGACGAATCCATGATGCCACTCGGGATGCGGCGAAAGCCAGTGCTGGGGGGTCTCAGTGCATTTGCGAGATATGCAAAATCCCGAATCACGTAGCAAATATCGTAGCTTGCGATCGATGTCGTCGTTGGTACCATCGTACATGTGCAGGGGTAACTGAGAGTCTCAACGGAAAGTGGACATGCAAAGATTGCGATTTCGGGAAGGACTAGCAGCACATCTCATTCGACACGGGTTCAGTTGCAACACATGCGACTAGAAGAAGAGAAAAAAGCCCAGGAGAAACTGATCCTTGAACAGCAGGAGCAGGGCCGGATTCGTCAAGAAAAGGCCCTGGCAGCGAAAGCTGCGCTAGATAACAGGTATCTCGACGAGAAATATGCACTGTTGATCGCTGAGGTGGACGATGGAGAAGCTAGCAGTCAAAGAAGTCGTCGCAGTCGATTGAGCCAATATAGCCAGGTTCAGGAGTGGATCCAGGATGTCGATGAAGAGGTGTTGAGAACGTCGACGATATCTTTCCTCCGATTTCGGTTGGCACCGAGGTCAATGTGCCCGTTGGAGGGGTGGATGCGAAGTACACTGGAACAGTTCCCAAAGTCCCATCGAATCCGTTGATCGGTGGAGTGAGCGAGGGAGAAGCACATCCTTCATCCAGACGTGCAATCGATTGGCTGGCCGAAAACGTTGCGACTGAGGGTATGTACGAGAGACCCGATCCCAGCATCAACACCGATCCGATCGATTGATATTGTGCCACAGTCACCAAGTCAACGTTCAATACGTACGCAATCGATGTATATATTGCGGCGCTTATATTAAATCCACATCCAGCGGCGGCGGTAACGCGCAGAAGATATGCGCGCAATTCAAACGCAACGTCAAAATTCAAGTAGGCTTGGATTTTTTCGTCCTTCAAGGACACAAATGTTTCAAATTTGCCCAATCTGAAACATTTGGTGATTTTCATTATCACTGCGACGGTATATCGACATTTTCAGATAATCGCATTACGTGGATTTATTTTGCAGAGCACAATACAACCAGTTTTAACACAACTAGTGTAAACGCAGTCGACGATGGCACAACCAATGCAGCCTCTACCCATACGACCGAAATTGGTTCCACGGCCGCGTTTACCAACATTTTTGTTTGCAGAGCCAATATCAAGGCCAACAGCTGATCAAGCACGTGTTTCACTACCACCAATAAGTGATCCACCATTACTACCCTCGAGCGTTAGACAGCGCACTTTGGTGCCTACGCCGTCGCAGCCACCGCTGATATCGCAGTCGTCGATCAACCCATCATTTCAATCCAACGAGTAGATTTCGACCATGCAACTACCAACATCTGAAGCGTCGTTCTCTCAGACGTCATTCCAGCAGCAGCCGTATACACTCGCAGGTCAACAAGCGGCGATGTGCGATGAATTATTTAGAGAAACAATCGCAACCTCCATCTGTGTTGCGAGAATCAGTAGTACCATTTACCCCACAACCACAGCAGCCGCACGAGTCGGAGAGTACAGCGCCTGTCCATCAATCATTGCCCTCTCTCGCATACAGTCAGGTCTCCTATTAGACACATGGTTGGGGGGCGTAATAGGAATCTACGTTATAGGAGACCCAGGGCTTATGGGATTTCATCACTTTGGGGGTGTCGTTGAATATCTCGTATGCCAAAAGAGATAGCACAGTACTGTCTTCGGCGAAGTTTCAGTGCTAAGTACGATCTACCTTTAGGAGTTGAGGATCATCCTTTTATTTGAGAACTTGGCCAGTAGGGGCGCTTTTTCTGTTTTGCACTATATGAACCATGAGGGATAAGAATGCAAAATTTTGTAACATATGATATCTCTAGATCCTGATGTTTTGGAAGGTTGGTGTCTTCGGAATAATTGTTCAGTAGCTCAAGGGCTGACATGCGGTGGTCATTCTGATACGGAATTACGCCACCAGGCGGCGCTAGTGGACATGGAATTTTTGTTTTACGCATAGCTCAGTAGCCTGACCACTTAGAAAGATGGCGTCTTCGGCAAAGTTGCTTTGTATCACAAGGACTAACATTATTTGAGCCGTTAGTTTCGAAATTTTGCCACTAGGCGGCGCTAGTGAGCAAATAATTTTTGTTTCGCGGATAGCTCAGTAGCCTGACCAAAGTTGTTCAGTATGACAAGGGCTATCGATTTTTCTCGCATTGTCACGTTTAAGTAAAAGTGCCTAGAGAAAAATACATACATTACATTTTACATTCGGTTAAATGTTTGGCGTTCCAACTCTAAGAAGGTGTTACAGGCCTTCGGAGAAGACGCAGCAATCTCGAGGACTTCAGCATCGACAAGGAAAGCCAGGTAGAACGTGTCTATGGTATGGCATGGTTATCAGAAGAAGATGTATTTGTGTACTTTGTCAAGATACCAAATGGTGGCGCGTTCTCAAGATTATTGGAAGTACTCGCATACTCTCCGATGTACTGAAGACCCGCGGTTTCGACATCGTAGCGCTGCAGGAGGTGTGCTGGACAGGAGCATTGGTGCGAACGTTTAGAGGTAATCATACCATCTACCAGAGCTGCGGCAACACACGCGAGCTGGGAACAGCTTTCATAGTGATGGGTGATATGCAAAGGCGCGTGATCGGGTGGTGGCCGATCAATGAACGAATGTGCAAGTTAAGAATCAACCGATTCTTTAACTTCAGCATAATCAACGTGCATAGCCCACACTCCGGAAGCACTGATGATGACAAGGACGCATTTTACGCGCAGCTCGAACGCGAGTACGACCGCTGCCCAAGCCACGACGTCAAGATCATCATAGGAGATTTGAACGCTCAGGTTGGCCAGGAGGAGGAGTTCAGACCGACGATTGGAAAGTTCAGCGCCCACCGGCTGACGAACGAGAACGGCCTACGACTGATAGATTTTGCCGCCTCCAAGAACATGGCCATTCGTAGCGCCTATTTCCAGCACAGCCTCTCGTATCGGTACACCTGGAGATCACCTCAGCAGACAGAATCGCAAATCGACCACGTTTTGATCGATGGACGGCACTTCTCCGACATAACCGACGTCAGAACCTATCGTGGCGCCAACATTGACTCCGACCACTATCTGGTGATGGTGAAACTGCGCCCAAAACTATCCGTCATCAACAATTTACGGTACCGACGCCCGCCCCCGTACAATCTCGAGCGGCTGAAACAACCGGATGTTGCCAATGCGTACGCGCAGCATCTTGAGACAGCGTTGCCGGAAGAGGGCGAGCTCGATAGGGCCCCTCTTGAGGACTGCTGGAGGACAGTCAAAGCAGCCATTAACGACGCTGCCGAAAGCGTTGTCGGATATGTGGAACGGAGCTCAAGAAACGATTGGTTCGACGGGGAGTGCCAGGAGGTTTTGGAGGAGAAGAATGCAGCGCGGGCTGCAATGCTGCAGCATGGTACGCGGCAAAACGTGGAACGATACAAACTGAAGCGGAAACAGCAAACCCGCCTATTCCGGGACAAAAAGCGCCGCCTGTAAGAGGTGGAATGCCAAGAGATGGAGTTGCTGTACCGTTCTCAAGAAACGCGGAAGTTCTATCAGAAGCTCAACACATCCCGCAATGGTTTCGTGCCGCGAGCTGAAATGTGCCGGGATAAGGATGGGAGCATCTTGACGGACGGACGCGAGGTGATCGAAAGGTGGAAACAGCACTACGATGAACACCTGAATGGCGCAGAGAACACAGGCACAGAAGGTCAGGGCAACGAAGGCGATGGCTACGTCAGCACAGCGGACAGCGGAAATCAACCAGCTCCCACGATGGGGGAAGTTAAGGATGCCATTCAACAGCTCAAGAACAACAAAGCCGCTGGCAAGGATAGTATCGGAGCCGAACTCATCAAGATGGGCCCGGACAGGTTGGCCGCTTGTCTGCATCGGCTGATAGTCAGAATCTGGTAAACGAAACAGCTACCGGTGGAGTGGAAGCAAGGCGTTATATGCCCTATCTACAAAAAGGGCGACAAACTGGAGTGTGAAAATTATCGTGCAATCACTATCCTAAACGCCGCCTATAAAGTGCTATCCCAGATTCTCTTCCGTCGTCTATCACCTATAGCAAACCAGTTCGTGGGAAGTTATCAAGCAGGTTTCATCGACGGCCGCTCGACAACGGACCAGATCTTTTCCGTGCGGCAAATCCTCCAGAAATGCCGTGAGTACCAGGTCCCTACGCACCATTTGTTCATCGATTTCAAGGCGGCATACGATAATATCGACCGCATAGAGCTATGGAAAATCATGGACGAGAACAGCTTTCCCGGGAAGCTCACAAGATTGATCAGAGCAACGATGGACGGTGTGCAAAACTGCGTGAAGATCTCGGGCGAACACTCCAGTTCGTTCGAGTCTCGGCGGGGACTACGACAGGGCGACGGACTTTCGTGCCTGTTGTTCAATATTGCGCTTGAAGGTGTCATGCGGAGAGCCGGACTTAACAGTCGAGGCACGATTTTCACGAGATCTGGACAATTTGTTTGCTTCGCGGACGACATGGATATTATTGGGAGAAAATTTGAAACGGTGGCAGATTTGTTCACCCGCCTGAAACGCGAAGCAACAAGAGTCGGGCTAATGGTGAATGCGTCGAAAACAAAGTACATGCTGGTTGGCGGAACTGAGCGCGACAGGGCCCGCCTAGGAAGCAGTGTTACGATAGACGGGGATACCTTCGAGGTGGTGGACGAGTTCGTCTACCTCGGATCCTTGCTGACGGCTGACAACAATATTAGTCGGGAAATACGAAGGCGGATCATCTGCGGAAGTCGTGATTACTATGGGCTCCAGAAGAAACTGCGGTCAAGAAAGATTCACCCCCGCACCAAATGCACGATGTACAAAACGCTCATAAGACCGGTAGTCCTCTATGGGCATGAGGCGTGGACTATGCTCGAAGAGGACTTGCAAGCTTTTGGGGTTTTCGAACGCCGAGTGCTAAGGACGATCTTCGGCGGCGTGCAGGAGAACGGCGTGTGGCGGCGAATGATGAACCACGAGGGAGGTCACGAAGCGCAGGTTTGTCTTCGATCCACTTGGGTTGAGAAACATGTCGCGAGTCGGTCGAGTGAAACTGAAAAAAAAACCGCGATCGCTTAGTTGTGTTTGATCCTTCGACCTTGACGCTTGCTCTTGCGGGGGCTGGCGATGAAGGCAAGATCAAACATGTCGCGCATCGGTCGAGTAAAGTGAAAAAGTGCCGCGTTCGATTAGTTCTTTTTGATCTTTCGACGTTGACGCTTGCTACTGGGCAGTGCGTCAAGAAAGCCTGAGCAGTCGTCAGTTGTTTTCACTCTCGGGGCGCATGTCTATTTTCTCTGAGCTTTTATATAGCCGAGCAAACGAGTGAAGCTGAAAGTGGATTGTTGCTGCTCAAGGATGACGGATCAATTGGTGAGCTCGTTTCATGCTACTATTTCTAATCTATAAAATATGTATGACTGAACCTTTAATCGTTACAACGGTGAGACGTAAATATGATTTTTCAACAAACTTTGAAAGGTTCGTCACTGTGAGTGTCGACATAAACTCTGATTTATAAATCATTTATGTCCAATTTTTTTTTCAAGACTCTTTTTTCTTTTACCTTTATTTTTGTAATTAAAAAAAACATTGAATGGTTGGACACTACAAGTGTAGACCTGCGAAAGGTTCACTTTATTCAACAAACTTTGAAAGGTTCGTCACCTCAAGTGTCGGCATAATTTTTCTCTACATAGATATTGTTCATATCAAATGAAAATATTATATTTACATATAAGCATGTTTATATCTCACCAATAATTATTTATCATGGTCTAATCGCTTATCAAAGTGAATTCTGTGACCCAACGATCCTCCCCATTAACAAACATCCCTCCCTGTAACCTTTGTGGAGATGCAGAGGCAAACACGGTCTCCAAATAGCAAAGGTTACACACTAACATTCCTTCCCCCAATCCCACCAAACTGCAAGGACGTGGCCGGCGCCGTTATTGACCATGTATTTATACATAGGCACTGATCTATGCACACTGAAGAAGATTATGGCCAATCACAGCTGAACTTCTAGTTGATTCTTTGTGCATTTTTACTGACTTCGGTCAATCACGGAATAGCAACCATTGATATGTCTAGTCAGTCTAAGCTAAGCTAAGCTAAGCGTCTTTGATCCACTTGGGTTGACCTGCTCGTTCACGGGAAGGTGATAATCCAAGACCTTTGAACTTACCAAATTAGATCACCTTAGGATTCCACGGTGGTATTTTTCCGGATACCGGTTGTTTTATTTCGTGCGAGTTTTGTTAGGATTTTTGGTACATGGTCTATACCAACTGATGCTATAAAAAAAATCCTATCAGAGAAACACATTATTTTATATTCTTGTTTCTTCTGCAGAATATCTAAGAGAAATCACACGAGCAATTTGTGGCAAAACATTGGATAATTTCCTTTACAAAAATACCGGAAATATTCTCAGCACTTATTATAAAACCTCTCAAGAAGTTCTAGATACATTCTTGGAGAAGAATCTACTGAATGTAGGAAGTTAGATAAATTTTAATCCAACATATCGAAAGGATTTCTGTCATAATCTATCAAGAAACTAGGAAAAAAATCGGTAAACGAGTTTGTGAAGAATTGAAATGATTTTTAGAAAGAATTAATGAAAGAATTACAGAGGTAAAAGTAAGCTATATGTAATATAGATTGACATATTTTTTTGTTGTAGTCTACAGAAAATCCATTGAAATTAGAAGGAAGATAAAAAAAATGAATTGAACCCAGGCACCTTCAGCATGGCTTTGCTTTGTAGCCGCAGACTTTACCACCATGCTTAACCCGTATAAGCCTGAGTGAAAGCAAAAATTCTAAAACCTTCACCACTCAGCGAATTCCTAATGGATTCAAATGATTTTTTGTCAGTATACGGGCACGCATATCTAGTTAGAAGTGGACAGAGGAACGCGGAAATATTCATGTGACCGGAGTTATTCCGGTGGATCACTGGGTCAGGTCGGATGAGAAGGGTACTGTGCGTTTGTGCCCCTGAAGGTAGGCAAATTCAAAGTCACAGATAATTTGCGGAATCGGCTATAATGTGGCCACTACATGACGCAATTTTAGGAAAATTCCATCAGTGTAAACCTGTTGAGAAACGATTGAATTAGATAACTATGAGTATTGCATTTGATTAATCCTACAAATGATTATTTTCGGGTCCCGGGACGCCTCAAATTTATGATAAAGTGGCCAATTTGTATCTGAACATCTGTACCAAGCTTATGGAAATGCATTTTAGTGCATAGTTATGTTTGGTTTCTACTTTTTGAGAATTGAAACGGTTTAGTATCCAACAAATCTACAGCCGGTTCTTCCAGGCATTACGTCCGATTGGCCACATCCGGTATATTTTCAACGGTGCGAAACTCTTTATTTATAATGTTGAATATCCGATTCTAATGATTTATGCAAATTAAAATGATTGTCATTGCAAATAAATAAAGGTTACTTGGCATGTCCTAATAAATAGCCCTTTTTTACCTGACTTGACCCAGTGACCCACCGGAATAACTCCGGCCACAGGAATATTTCCGACTTCCTCTGCCCACTTCTAGAAACAAGATATGTGGGCCAGTTGAGAATTCGCTGAGCGGTGAGGGTTTCAGTATTTTTGCTCTCACTCAGGTCTATACGGGTTAAAAAGGCCCCGTTTTTTACCACATAAAGGGCATAAAAGCATAAACATAACTCAAATGAATCAGAAGTTGTTGTTCATACATTTCTTATGTTCAAATATTTCGCTGAGTACAGGCCTAAGAACATTTTTCCTCTTTTCAATGTATTCAAATCCTCAAATGAGCAGAATCTCACTAGAGAAACAACTAAGATGATTGGAGTACCTTGTACCTTTTAATTCCGCCATAATTGCTTATCTTTGACAGATATGCGTATTTTGACTACCACTTGTAGCCTTCTTCAGTGTCAGTTACTCAGATCCACATTTCATCAAGATAGACATAAGACATAGCCAAATTTCCAAGAAGCACCACAACATCGTCTCACCAAAACGCATTCCATCACACTTCGTAAGAAGGCAACTCGTTACCACGTTACACCATCGCAATAAATCTGCCCTTTTTTCGCACATTCCCCCACAAATCTGTAACAACGTCCTGTTCCCCCTTCACTTGCTGTCACATTTGGCAAAATATTACATTCCTCGTACCCCAACCTCAACCCGGACGTCCAATCCAAATGCTTAGCAAAGATAAGCACCATGGCACCGACGGCACTTCCAAGCCAAAGACCCTGAGCTTTATGATTCATTTCAGGTGTGGGAGCAAAACAAAATGACAAATTACATTTATCTCACCTGCCTGCGCGGATAAAGAAGGAAGTCGAGCGACCCTCGTCTTCTTCGATGTCGTTTCGCTTTATTACCCCCCTTCCACCCCATTCTAGCTCAGCATACCGAAAGTGGAAACATCCTGGAAAGGGAAGCCACTTATTTCATTTGCGCTACCTTGCATGCTGTTGACCTTGTTCCGCAAAGAGATTCTTCTTTCTTTCAAGGGGGGGAAGAAGGATGCCACTTGTTGTTGGCTTCGCATGACGGGCGAAACTTCAAAGCAGGGGGGAAGTATTGTGTCGCATAAATCGCATCAAGCTCGACTCGCTGAATAATAACTCGATATCTAATGGATTTTAAATCTTCTTAGACATCAAGAACAGCAGAACCAACCAGCGGTGTGTCGGAGCGGAAGCAGTTGAAAGCGCAGGGTGACCCTTTTTTGTCCTCTGCACACACACAAAACTTTTACCAGAGCGAAAACAAAGAAATCGTTTTGCTTTCACTCGGTAGTGAAAGCCAAGGAAGTGAAATTGTGGAACAGCGCATTGGATTCCGGGAAAAGTCAGAGGAAGAAGACTCTCAAGGAAGCAACCAAACCAGATGCTGACATGTTCTGAAATGTGAAGCGAACGGCGACGGACGGCGAAAGGAGCATTCCTCTTACAGTTTCAAAGTGTGTTCTAATGTGCTTTCATCCTCAAGTCTGTCGGAAATCCCTTCCAAAAGTTGAAGAGTGCGGATCCGGGCCCTGTCTGAGACACTGAATCTAATGTATTATGAATGCGTGTGCGTGCACAAATACACTCAGTAAAATGAAGTAAATCTAAACAAGAGTACGTTTTGACATTTCCTTTGAAGGTATTCGGCTTAGATTTGAATAGATTAAAAAAGACATCTACGCGTCAATGCTTCCAGTGGGCATTTTGCCCTTTGAAGGAAGCACCACACCACACTAGACAACGGACAAGCACGCAAAGCCCAGTGGTACATTCGGAGAATATCCCTCACGAAAAGTTTTCCGGTCTGCAACGGGAATCGAACCCACACTCCTTAGCACGATGCGACTAAATGCCTGGTGACACTAACCGCACGGCCACGAAGCCCAAATTTGGAGATTTGCTTTAAAAGTCTAACAAGGGCCGGGTCAAGATTATTATAATGACAGGTTTACCGATCTTAGCAGTCAGTGGGTGCGCGGTGTGGTTAGCTGCGGGGAAGGCGGAAGTGACAGCTGGCGAGTTGGCTAGCTGGCGGGTTTGAGTACTCAACCGTTTCTATGGGGTTAGGGAATGTTTGACGATTTGACGAATAGCGCCGACAATTTTTATCGCATAGGATTCATCGGATGTAGCGCGGTTGTTGCACCATGGCCAGATTCATTTCCCGAGCGCGTGCACGGAAAGAAATAACAATTGTGATTGAAAACAAATCTGTAGGGGAAAATCAACTGATGACAATTGTCGTTCTACTATTATTATTATTATTTTCAATAAAAATAAAATGCTTTTAAAAGTGCGCAGCAATGGTAAATCGGTCTGATGTATTCTGCGCAGTTCATACTTATTTTGCACACGGTCTCCTATAATTGTTTTTAATCCACTTCGATACCGTCAATCCCCCCCCCCCCCCCAAACTGGATGGCGTACAAATCGCTCAGCTCAACGCAATTTATAATTATGTATTGAGTTGTATACATTAGTATATATTAGTTGTGGTGCTAGAGGACTTTTTGAAAATCCACTGAGATTCTTTCAGAAACCCTTCTGAAATTATTATAAGTAGTTATTTCTTTGATCGCTCTGTGATTGTTCCAATAACCTCCTTGGGACTTCCTATTGGATTATCCCGGAAACCCATCTTGTGTTATTATGGAAATTTTCTCAGGATTCTTCTGTAAAATTTCCCTGGAATTCTACCGAAAATGATTTAATGATTGCTTTCCAGTGGAATGGAATCTATTTTAAAAATCTGGGTTTCATCTGGGTTCGGGGATTCTCACAAAATTTCTTGGGATTTCTTCTGGAAATTGGAAGTCCAACCGAAATTATTATTTAAATTTTGATATTTTCCTCGTAATCCTTCAGTATTTCTACCGTGAAACTCTTTAAAATTTCTTCGAAAATTCCTCTGAGATTTTTTCAGAAAAAATTCTTAGATTATACCTATCACTCTGGAATACTCTCGGAAAGGCGCCTGAGACTATAATAAAAAAAACTATTATTTCACTTCCCTTTCTTCCGTGCAAATTCTTCGGATTCTTTCGGAAATTCTTCTGGGATTCTTTTGTAAATCCCAATGGAATTCTCCCAGAAATCCCTGTGGAATACTTCCGAAAA
Organism: Aedes aegypti; assembly: GCF_002204515.2. Classification (NCBI taxonomy): domain Eukaryota; kingdom Metazoa; phylum Arthropoda; class Insecta; order Diptera; family Culicidae; genus Aedes; species Aedes aegypti. Next base: position 7,764,926 of record NC_035109.1, read on the forward strand.
TCCTGTTAAGATGCCGTTTTTTTAAATCGGGGATTTTTTTATAAACTTATTTATGGAAATCATCCAAAAATTCTTCTGCAATTGTTTGGAAATCCTCCATATATTCTTGAAGAAATCCTTCTTATATTCTTACACATTTATTTTTATTGTTTTTTTTTTTTTGATTTATTGTTTCTGCCTCAGATAATTTTGTACATCCAGATTTTTTCCGAAAATTCCTTCGTGGACCTTTAGAATTTTTTTCTAAGATTCTTTTTGATTTTCTGTTTTTGGTATTTTTCGTGATTTGAAAATCCGCCTTGAGTTCAAATGGAAATCCTTCTTATTCTGGAAAATATTCATGATTCTTCTGGATGTCTGTGACTTTTCTTTGAATCTTCCAGGGATTCTTGCGAAATAACTTCTGGGATTCTTTTGGATATCACTGTAAAAAACATTCAAAATCCATTCGGAATTCTCCTGAGATTGTTTCAGATATTTACGAGAATCCTTAAAATAATTCCTTTGGAAATCTCCCTCATAATATTTTAGTGATTTTTCTGTGGTTCTTCTGTAAATCGACCTAGGATCCTTCCGGAAATCCTCCTTTAATGCCAAAGCAATTTCCAGAAGAATTTTCAGAAGGGTATTTTTAAGAATCCTGGATATTTTTCCCTAAGAATCTCAATGAAATTTCTGGCAAGAAACCAGAACGATTTACGGTTGAATCTCACGAAAACTTCCGGTAGAATTCTTGAATGCTTATCATTCAAGCAGAATTCCAGTCGTATTTCCGAATGAATCTCGGCAGGTTTTACGGAAGAATCCCAGCAGAATTTCTTGAAAAATTCCAGTAAAATTTCTGGTAGAATCTTCGAAAGATGTTTTGAAGTTCTCCAGCAGGATAACAGAAAGAAATCTGGGGGTATTTCTGAAGAATTTCCGAAAAAATCCTAGAGAGATACACGAAAGAATAACAGAGTTTTCTTGAAAAATTCAGGATACTCCCAGATCCTAGAGGTAATTCAGGAAGAATTTCTGCAAGAATCCTCAACAGAAGGATTTGAGGGATCCTCAGAAAGATTTTCGAAAGAATCCCAGAAGGCTCCCCGAAAGAATGCTAGAAAGATATCTGGAAGATTTCCTACAGCATTTTTGGAAGAGTCCCAGAAATTCAAGAATATTGACGTAAAAATCTCAGTGGCATTTCTACAATAATTTCAGAAAGATTTTTGGAAGCATCCTCGAAAGAATTCTAAAAGGATTCCGAAAGCATCTCAGGTGATTTCCGGAAGAATACCAGAGGTATTCTCATAAAAATCCCAGAAGTATTTCCGGAAAAAAGCCAGTTATTTTCGGAGGAATTCTCGAAGAATTTTTAGTGGAGTCGTAGTACATTTTTTTGGCAAAATCCTCTAAAAATATCCAGAAGAATTGCATCAGGATTTTTGGTAGAATCTTCCATTTAATTTCCGAAAGAATCTTCGAGAATTTCGATTCTAATTTAATTTCCAGGATCCAGTGATCCTTAAGGAGATAAACGCAAAATCACATAGGGAAGGTGTACCGGTATTCGCCATGCACCAGTTATTTGCCACCCCGGATTATTTACCGTTTTACGACATATATGGTTGCCAATTGTTTAGTGTTCCCTATATTGTTTTAAAATTATACGGAAACATTCTTGGAAACCGCAAAATTTTCTCAGAAAATAATAGAAAAAAAATAATTTTCCTTAAAATGTTTGCTCCATTGCACCTATTTTTCGCCATGGTGTTCCTGATTCGCCACCCTCCATAAGAAATCAATGTGGGTGGCGAATTCTGGAACTGAAATTAAAATCGTGGCGAATACTGGTGCAAGTGGTCCAGTATTCGCCACCCCCATTTTAAATACAAAATCAAAGTGTCTGATTAGTTTTTGTATTTTCCCTGCTGAGCATGGATTGAAAGCTTTCGTTTAATGCATTGACAGTAACCAAAGGTCTTTTGATTTATGTATAAACAATATTTTTCCTTAGGCTGGTACATCTACCCTACAGATTTCTGCAATTATTCGAATAAGATATCCAGAATAATCACAAATGGTATCCGAAAGAATTTTAGAAATTGTACCGGAATGGTAACGATTTTTTTAGATGAATCCAAAAGCGATATCTGGAAGTATTCTGTGATTTCCAGAAGAACTTAGAGAAAAATCAGAAATAATCTTAAGATTTCCAGAACAATCCCAGAAAGGTTTTGAAGGATTCATAAATGATTTAAGGAAGAATGCAAGAGGGGAAATTCCAAAGAATTCTAGATTAATTTCTGGACCAATGTCTTTTTTATATGCTGTATCATTATTTACTAGTAATTATAATAAATAAGTATGTATGGAACAGTAACAATTTTAATTTATCGCCATAATTGAACGACAATTTTAATTAGAATGAGCCTCCACCACATCATCCCTCTCAGGAGAATTTTGATTCCCAATATTTTTTTTTTTGCGTTGATTCAGAATTGAAAATATCAAAAGTCTGTTGTAATCACATACTTGTTCAATTGCATGTTGTGTTATTCGATATCCAAAATAAGATTCGCTAAGCCGAACATGTTGATCCTTCCACAAGAACCAACGACGAGCATTGCTTTACGTTAAGATTTTTTTCGTAATGCACAACCAGCATAAACATTCTTCCCCTTTTGTTTATTTACTAAATATAACTTCAACATGTAGCAAAATAAGTGAAGTTGCTTTTAAAACAAACTTTTACATCGATCAACCAAACCATAGAATATCCAATAGCGGAATAATAATAATAATAACCGATCATTTCAAATCGTGCCGCCTGCCGCTCTTTCCGTGCGCGCGCGCTTTCTGCAGAATTGTCAAAACAGACTTTTGTGCCTTCCTTCTTTCGCTGTCCTTCAACTCAACAACTCAGCACGATCCATCTCGGGGTGGATTGGTGAGCTGTCTGGTTGTTGCAGATGAACACTTATCGTGTAGCGTGACATCAACATTGCCACCAAGCTTGCAACTCACCAGACAAACGATAGGTATAATAAACAACAGCCCTACAGTGAAGTGAAAATTTTCTCCAGCATTTTGTCGCGAATCAAATTTTCGACTTTAATGTAGTATTCCGGTGTTGTGTGTCGAAGAAATGCAGATTACTTGAAAAATTGGTTTACAATTGCATGTAAATGTGGAAATTTCGAAGTCATTCTACTATCAGTGCATTACACAGTGAAGTAAATTCAGATACTTTGCCGCGTATACCACACAGATGTGGGTGTAAAAGAAACATTCTATACCTACTATGTCACGCCATGCATCTGGTATCCAAACAACCAAAACAAACTCGCCAGCTGTCACTTGGCATTTCAAAATGGCGGAATGGGAAATCTGACACATTGGACTACATCCCTTCTAGATACCTTGGGACTAGTTACTCTGGTTTAGTAACAAAAACAATGTTTTGGTTTTGAAATAGGGTCCTAAAATTTTTAATAAAATCTTGTTTTTATTTAACAACCCGAAAGAGCATGTTACTTCAACTACTTTAGCATTTTTTTTCCCGCTCAAATAACAGCTATATCATATTAAAACTTTAATTGAAAAATTGGGTCCATAAATGAACCTTGACACTTGAGATCATGTTTGACGTTCGCTTAGGGATCGTTCAAATATTACGTAACGCAACAGGGGGAGGGAGGGGGTCTAGCATAGTGTCACGGTCCATACAAAAATTTAAAATTTTCCATACAAAAGCTGTTACGTGGAGGAGGGAGGGGGTCTAAAATTGGCAAATTTTGCGTTACGTAATATTTGAATGAACCCTTAGTCGACAAAAACAGCACAGGGGTTTTAGTTTCAACACTGGGGTTGTTCCTATCTGACATTTCGGAAGGGACACGGAAAACAAAATACACCCAAAATTTGAGTTTAAGCCAAGGGGTGTGACAAAATCTAAAAAAAATGTTTTTTCGACTTAAACCAACGGAAAACATTAGAAAATTGAGTAAACATGTGTTTTTGGCTTAAACTTAAGCGTTTGGCACTAATATCGGAACAGGGCTTTAGGACCCTATTGCTGATATACTGGGAGGGTTCTTGTGAGACTCATGGAAGAGTTCTAACGAGAATCCTGGAAGAAAGTTGGTAACAAAGTTTCTGGTGAGAATCATATCCAAATAACCACCAAGAACTCGACGCTCCAAATCGGTGCTATAGAGCTATTTCAGGGCTTATAAATCGTTCAATAGTTCTATATTAGCACGATATGTTCGTTTTAGCGAAATATAGGACTTTGTGTGGTCGTTGATTACCTAGGCAGAAGGTTTGTAATGAGATCCCTGGTACGTTTCTAAAAAAAAATCCCTGGAAGGTTCCTCATGTGAATCCTGGAAGGTTTCTGATGAAAACCCAGGAAGGTTTTCAATAAAAAATACTGGAAGGACTCCGATGAGAATCCTAAAAGGATTCTGATGAGAATCTTGAAACATTTCTTGAAAGAATCAGGAATATATTCTGATGAGAACCCTGGAAGAATCCGGATGAGAATCTTAGAAGGATTTTGGTGAAAATCTTGGTTTCTGATGAGATCCCAGCAAGGTTTCTGATGATAATCCTTAAAGGTATCGATGAGAGTCCTGGAACGAGTATGTTGAGAATTCAGGAAATAACCTGATGGAAATCCTGATCCTGATGTGGAAGGGTTATTGTAAGAATTCTGAAAGGTTTCTGATGACAATCCTGGAATGATGAGTATGCTGGAAGAGTTACGAGAGACTCCTTGAAAAATTCTGATCAGAATCCTGGATAAACTTCAATGAGAATTTAGGAGGGGTGGGCTGAGAGAATTCTGATGAGAACCCAAGCAGAATTTAAGTAAGAACTGTGAAAAATCCTGATGGAAATTCTAGGAATATTCTTATGTGAATCCTGGGCATATTCTAATGAGAATCCGTTCACGAGAATTCCGATAAGATTCTGATGAGCTTCCCATGAAAATTCATATATAAAATCGGAGAGAATTCTGATGAAAACCCTCAGAGTTTGCTTATGAGAATCCTCAGAGGGTTCTGATGAGAGTCTCGTGATGATTCTGATGAGAATACTGAGATATACACATTATTATTATTATTATACACGAAGAATATGCATAGCATGTCATCACAAACAATATATTGTGGAGTTGACCGGGGATCCTTGAAACGAAAAGTGGGCGAAGTAACTCACAAGTGGTCAAAATGAACTCATCATCTGGTACAAATGTCGACTGTTGGCTGATTATGTTCGAGCAGAGCGTTATATGTAACACTCAGGGCCGCATTTATTGGGGGGACGAGAGGGCAATGGCCCCTGGGCCCCACCAAATTAGGACAAAAAAATATTATTGAAGATTTCAGATCATATCTGAGTGAACGTATGAAAAAAATTCGGATTTAAGGACTTTTTGATTGAATTTCTGCTGCAATTCCAAGAATTAATCTGCAAGCATTTAAAATAAAATCCATTGAAGAATTTAATAGGGCACCTGTGTAGGAATCCTCAAATTTCTTTAAGGTATTCTTGAATGAATCTCTGGAGAACTTACAGAAATAATTCCTGGAGGAATTTTCCGTAGAAACTTGTGACAAAATTTTCTGGAAAAACTCCTGAAGCATTTTTTTAAATGACTTCTTGATCTAGTTTCTGCTGCAATCCCTGATATCATTTTGCAGGAATCTTTAAAAAATCCTGCTAAAATCCTTTCAAGAATTTACCTGGGCATCTGTTTGGGAATCCATGAATTTGGAGAATTTCCAGACATAATTCCTGTAGGGGTGCAGGTCGTTAGACCGAAGGCCATTAGGCCGAATGCCGTTAGGCCAAAAGGGTCATTAGGCGGAAATAACATTTGATCGTTTACTACGATTTCAAATAGCTAACACATTATTCAGTGTTTTTTCCTTCTTCTAATCAAAGGCTGTTCTGTCTAGTTATTTTTCACAGGGGATATTGTGGGCTTCCAGGTAATGCAAATTATCCTGATCTAACAACTAACAATCCCTTTGACCATAAAATTCATTCGGCGGGTTTTAGGTAATGCAAATTATCTTGACCCACCCTTGTTGATTACCATTGTTGAAATAACGGTCATTTTCGGCCTAATGACCCTTTCGGCCTAATGTTCCTTTCAGCCTAATGACATTCGACCTAATGGCCTTCGGCCTAACGGGATACAACCGAAATCCTTTGACGAATGCTTGTGAAGAAACTGTTGAAAGTAATATCTTTCAAGATCAATTAATAAATTTCAGTAAGAATCACTAAAAAACAAAACCAGAATTAATCTCCGGAATTTTTTCGAAAAAATCGCAAAAAAAAAGTCTGAAGAAATACTGTAGTTATTACTGAAAGGATAATTAAATAAATCTCTGGTAAATTCCTGGAGGAATCCTGGCAAAAATCTCAGAGATGTTTTTGAAAAAATTCTAGAAGAATTCTGGAGGAAACCGTAAGGATATTACTAGAGAATGTTCTGCGAAAAGTCTTGTAGGAATCTGTGAAAAATATCAGAAAGAATATCTAGAGTAACTCGTTAAGGTAAAGTAAAATCTTGAAAGGATCTCTGAAGGATTCAAAAAAAAAAAGGATTCGCTTAAAATCAAAGTGCTGCAGACATTCAAGAAAAAAGAGTTAAAGGAATCTCTGAAAAAAAATGTTAAGTTTCTAGATGAATTATTTGTGATATTCTACAAAGATCTCCTAGAAGAAATGATGGGAAATTCCTAATGAGTCCATAGAACAGCATGTGCTCAAATACCTTGAAGAATCCAAGAAAATTGAATTAATTTCCATTTAATGTATCTTTGAAGAAATTTCCCTAGAAAATTCAGAAGGAAACCTTTGAAAAAAATCTGAAGCCCTTCTCAGAAAAAAAAAACACCCGGAAGCCCTTCTGCTAAATATCGGATGGAATCGAGAGGAGAATCTTTTTGAGCAATTTCTGAAGAAATCTTCTGGTGAGTTTTTGTACGAGCTCCAGGAAAATTCACTGAGAGTTCTGTTTGATCTTTCGACCTTGACGCTTGCTCCTACGGGGGTGGGTGATGAGGGCAAGATCAATCGTGTTGCGCGCCGCTCGCGTAGCACGGTGGAATAGTGTCGCGGCTAGCGGAACGCGTTGGTAGTGTTTGATCCTTTGATCTTGTCGCTTGCTCCTATGGGGGCGAGTGACGAACACTTGTTCGGCGTTCAACGCGTTTATCGAGTAATATCGCAAATCCGGTTAGGCGCATTCATTTCAAATTATATATTTATCGTTTATAAAAAAAATCCCTCCCCCATATCCAAACTCCCAGTGTTTACTTGTGGAAGTGCAGAGGACTCCTCGGCTTCCATAAAGCAAGTAACACGTCAACATTTCCCTTCCATCCCCAAATTAACCTGCATTCGGACGCAGCCGGCGCCGGTATTGTTTGTTATAATAATGAGAGCACCAGTACTTACACATTGAGGATGCTACTGATCCCGAGTAGCGTCTGTTGGTTTCCTGTGTAAGTACAGCTGTTCTTGCAATAACGGAGTAGCATCTGCGGGCGGTCAATCATGCTCATGCTCATGCTCACATCGAAAGATTTCAGATCAAGGTTCGAAGTGATTCGAAGTCATAGTATGGATTTGCACAAAACAAACAAAAATAAACATACTAAAACAAAACATTCCAATTTTTTATGAATGACATTTGGTTGACTCAACGACATTCAAATAGGTTTAGAATGAATCGAATATTATATGTGGGTTAAAGAATAATGTGTCATCCTTTTAGTATAGTCTGCAGCTGATAAAAAACTGCTTTTTACCAAAATAATTTTGACAGTTGATCTCCTAGGAGCGAAATGTCACATATACTTTCGGAATAATTGAGAGGAATATTTTTCTACACGGAAAAGTGATAACTTCATTTAATTTGTACGGCACGTTGCGAAATCAACTCTATTTATCAGCTTTCGACTGCTCAACAAAATTTGAAATCGGAATCATTTCTTGACCGTTTCATGTCCTATCCTATCCTTGAAATCTAAATGATTTATAAATATGCCTGCCATGTATAGTCATTGTGGATCTAAGAACTTCATGAAGTCTCATATTTATATTGATCACTACGATATTTAGGAATGCCTACGGCAGAAAATCCCTTCAATGAAAAGTATTTCAATTCAATTCAATTCACTACGATATTCTGTGAAACTACTCCTTGAAAACAACGCCACCTCGATGTTGCTACTTGTGTTGCCATTAAAAATGACCGTTCATTGTCTTACACAGTTGTACAATCCGACTTAAACATCTGTTATCTGCATTATGATCGTAAGTCATGCTTATGATCAGTTGAAATCTAATTTCTGGTAGTTAGAACCTGAAACTCACTTCAATACCAACAACCAAAAATATTACATTCAGTTTCATCGAATTCTGAAAAAGGCCCCCACTGGATTCTGGCCCCAGGTACTTCTAAAACTATACCACTTAAGTATTTCATCAGAAAGGAGCCTATCAACAGAGCTGCATCAGATTATATGATGAGAATTTATTTCACTGTTCGATTAGCTGATTAAAAATCAACTGATAATCATCAACGTTCTGCTAGAGATTTCAATCGGCATAATTCAGCAAAATTTTGATGAATGAGTTTAGTATGTAGACTGATTGGAGATAGAAGTTCAAGAAGGTTGTGTTCTTATGAGCATTTCCCCAGTTATGAACTGAGAGCTTTCTTTGCCGATTGACCATTTCTTTGCATGTGTATATCGTGTGACTGGTATACCTTGAAAAGTTGAGAAAATTTATTTTACGAAAAGTTCCTCGACCGATGGGATTCGAACCCAAAACCCTCAGGTCTTGCTGAATAGCTGCCCCCCCAGAATCTAGAGTTGTTCAACCATTATTATAAAGCGGCAGACTTATGTGGGTTGGACACAGTGTGCAAATCAGATAGAATCATGCAACAAAATAAACCAAGCCCGACAAAACGCATTTCAAAACGTTGGAAACCTGCAGTCTAACTGTTTGTATGTTGCTAAATCATTACGATTTAAAAAGCAAACCTCTTCCTATTCACTTTACCCATAACATCATTCCAACTCGAACACGACAATATAAAGCGAGATAACACAATTTGCTAAAAATTTTATGTCGGTCGTTCACGCAAGTTTGTTCATTTGTTTAGCCGGTGCTGCTCGCTTAAGGTGTGTAACAAACAGCGACTGAACTTCCCACCCGCCAAGCTACCGAGAGAGGCAGAGAAGCACTTCATCCCATAGCAAAAGTTGGAGGAAGTAGCGATGGTAGGGAGGAAGCGTGGGAATAAACCGACCCTTCAAGGACTCCACCACAGTCCAGCTCCGGAGCCTTTGCCCCACGCTCCCAACATACAGTGGTTCAGATTGGAAAAATCATGGCAAAAATTCAAAAATTACACATCCTCACTATTTTACGATTTTTAATAATAACAAGAGAACTATAGCAAAATTTGGTTTTCATGGCTACCTCGATGGCGCCTTAGATCGCCTTTGCACTGATTTGGTGTTCTGTAACTCGATACCTCCCTAACTCGACGGTTCCCTCAATATCGAGGTATGGAAAGTGGACTGTATAATAGTAGTGTATTTAATAGGATTAATGACAGATTTTTTCTCATGCTTCCTCACTATCTAATATTGCAAATGAATGTTTGGCTTTGTTTTTCAACTCAAAACTTGCTTGTCAGCTTTTAAGAAAACTGAACCTCCGTGCAGCATGAAACACACCGGAAGCTGAGGTTTGTTATAGAGTCGGGCGAAGGCGGTGAACATCATCGCCGTAATCATCATCGCCATCATCGTTATGCTTTTTTTTTTGCTGCCACCTCCCCGTCTTCGGTCCCATTGTTGACTCAAACAAGGTAGATGTGCAGCATCAGGAGCAGTTCGCGTACCATGGTTGCATGAAAAATTAATAACGGCATAAGCAAATTATGTCGATGGCTGCTAGGATTGGCGGCGGATTGCCGGTGGGTTGGAAAAAGGAAAAAAAACTCAGCAACCCACCGCAATGATGCTTACCGAAATTGCAAATGAAAATACTTGGAAAAAACACATCGCCTACTTCGAGACGTGCATACAGTTTCTCCTCCGGCACGGTTCAGGTGGAACGCAAAGGCTGCCTCATTTCGCCTTGTGCAAATATTTTTCTTGTGTTCGTTTTTTTGCCGTGCTTGACGGTTACACGGTCTTACACTCCCCCGACGGTTTGGTTACAGTACACAGTAGTGCAAACATCGGCTTCTGTGAAGTGGAAGTTGTGAACCTTTTTCCAAGTGGACGCTCGGCTGGGTGCGTTTGCACAGTAAGCATTCCGAAACGCACATGTAAAAGGTCAGGGGCCGTAGAACGGGGTGATGTTGCACCAGTTGATACAATAATCAATAATAATATTCCGGGTTCTTCCAAAAATTCCTCTCCCTCTAGCCATTCCTGAGCGGTTCCATGCCAAATCGGTAAACGATGAAACTCGACTACCTTGGATTCAAATGGAATTTTGCACATAGTTTCGATATAATAGAATAAGTATTTTCCACTGGTGGAGAGACCATTTAAAATCAAGAGTAACTTCTGATAAGGGCGTAAGTATTTTTAGCATCATCATTTAAAAAAAATGTACCTCGGAAACCGTTTGTTATAGAGAAAAAAAAATAGGCTTTGTAAAAAAAATATACACTGAAAAAAAAAATACTTTTATTTTCATGAAAAAATCGAAATTAAACCTTAAAACACAAATTGCAAAAAATAGGTATCTTCGATTTTTTTCAAATTTTTTCTGTAAAATTTCAATGTAAAACCAGATGTTTTAAGCACAGTTTCAACATGGTGCAATCTAAAATAAAAAAGTTTTTCTAAGAGCAACTTTTGGTGCATTTCTGAAAATTCAATTTCTGGCCGTAGAAAAGACGTTTTGATGCTGTAATATGATTCTTCATCCAAAACAATTCAAAATGCTAAACAATGATCTTCCTAAAACTAGCCGTTTTCAAGATATTTAGGATTCAATTATATTGATATCATAAAACTTAAGAAAATACGCCCGTTTCATGAGTTACTCCAGATGCTCCACCAACAATGTTACGTTTATCTCTTTCCACATTAATATCCCATGTTTTAAGGGCAGTTTCAACATGGTGCAATTTAAAATATTTTTTTTTTCTAAGGGCAGCTTCTGGTGTACTTCTGAAAATTCAATTTCTGGTTATAGAAAAGGCGTTTTGATGCTGCAATATGATTCTTTATCCAAAAACAATTCAAAAATCTAATATCAATGATCTTTCTATAAGTAACCGCTTCAAGATATTTGGGATTGTATTATATTAATATCATAATACTTAAGAAAATGCTCCCGTTTCTTGCATTATTCCAGATGCTCCATCAACAATGTTACGTTAATCTCTTCCCACATTATTGGGTATTTCGTTCACCACTGGACTGCGCAGTCAGTTTTCATAAGTGCGAGAATGTAAATAAAAGTGCGATCCTGCATCAAATCTTGTTGGTGTCTTCAGCGCACTTATTCTACGATTTATAATGAATGAGTGCGCTGAAGACATCAACAAGATTGGATGCAGAATCGCACTTTTATTTTCCTTCCCTCACTTATAAAAACTAACTGCAGAGTCCAGTGGTGAATGAAATGCGCAATAATATCCCATCAACTTTATCTTTGACACTTACACAAATAAACGAATTGTTGAGAAGTAACAATAACAATACGTAACTAACGAAATAACTTTTTGTGCCACATGTCCAACAGGTGGCGGTAGTGTGAAATGTCAAACACGAAAGAAAGCGACGCGCGCGCCTCTGGTTGTGAACTTGACAACTGTTGTATTTTAAACTGATCGTTAAATTCGTGGGCGATGGAAATTTATCCAGTGTTACGTCTGTTTGTCTGTGGTAATACTTATATTAATTCTCAACAAAATTCCAACAATCATCCTGTATCTTTCGAACAGTTCATCCAACCGTCTAAATGTCAAAGAAAAAGTAGATGGGATATTAATGTGGGAAGAGATTAACGTAACATTGTTGATGGAGCATCTGGAATAATGTAAGAAACGGGCGTATTTTCTTAAGTTTTATGATATTAATATAATTAAATCCCAAATATCTTGAAGCGGTAACTTATAGGAAGATCATTGAAATTAGAATTTTGAATTGTTTTTGAATAAAAAATCATATTGCAGCATCAAAACGCCTTTTCTATAACCAGAAATTGAATTTTCAGAAATAAACCAAAAGTTGCCCTTAGAAAAAAAAAATATTTTAAATTGCACCATGTTGAAACTGCCCTTAAAACATGGGATATTAATGTGGAAAGAGATACACGTAACATTGTTGGTGGAGCATCTGGAGTAACTTATTAAACGGGCGTATTTTCTTAAGTTTTATGATATTAATATAATTGAATCCTAAATATCTAGAAAACGGCTAATTTTAGGAAGATCATTGTTATAAGCATTTTGAATTGTTTTTGGATGAAGAATCATATTACAGCATCAAAAAGTCTTTTCTACGGCCAGAAATTGAATTTTCAGAAATGCACCAAAAGTTGCTCTTAGAAAAACTTTTTTATTTTAGATTGCACCATGTTGAAACTGTGCTTAAAACATCTGGTTTTACATTGAAATTTTACAAAAAAAAATTTTGAAAAAAATCGAAGATACCTATTTTTTGCAATTTATGTTTTAAGGTTTAATATCGATTTTTTCATGAAAATAAAAGTATTTTTTTTTTCAGTGTATATTTTTTTTACAAAGCCTATTTGATTGTCTACCATCCCTCCTCAGACACTATTTCTCTATAACAAACGGTTTCCGAGGTACATTTTTTTTAAATGGTGGTGCCAAAAATACATACGCCATTATCAGAAGTTACTCTCGATTCTAAACGATACCCAATTATATGAGATAATTTTCGTCTCATATACTTAATGCATCTGCGCAGTTTCATCCAAATCGGAATGGTACATGTCAGATTTCAGCATTTTATGGACGATTTCGCGTGGAACCGCTCTCCTATAGATTTAATCCAGTAATAACTGGAAAGTTTCTCCGGAGCTCCATCGTATTTCCTCCATAGTTTCACCAGGAATTTCTCCGGAGTTTCTCAAGCAATTACCCTGGAGTTCCTCCAGAAACGCATCCGAAGTTTCTCCAAGAACGCTACCACAATTCCTCCAGGAATGGCTCCAGGAGTTCCTCCAGTAATTACTTCGAAGGTCCTCCAGGAATTCGTTTGTAATTTCTCTAGGATTTTATCCAGAGTTCCTCCAGGAATTCGTGCGTAAATTTCTTCAGAGTTCCTCCGGGAATTCCTTCGGAGTTTCACCAGCATTTCCCTCCAAATTCCTCCAGAAACTTCTCTGGTGTCCTTTCAGCGTGGCTTCTGGATTTTATTCAGCATTTTCTACGAAGTTCCTCCATAGCTCCACCGCGAATTCATTTGGATTTCCTTCATAGTTCCTTTTGGAGTTTTTCCATAGTTCTATCAGGAATTTCTCCAGCGTTCCTTCAGTATTTTTTTCGGATTTCCCCCATGAATTCCTTCGCAGGTCTTCCACCAGTTCTTCCTGAGTTCCTTCAGCAATTTCTTCAGATTTCGTTCAGGAATTCATTAAGAGTTTCACCAGGAATTCCTTCAAAATTCTTCCGGGAATTCCTTCAGAATTGCTCCGGGTATTTCTCCAAGATTTTTTTCAGAGTTCTTCGAGTAATGCCTCCAGACGTCCGCCAGGAAATCCTCAGCTGGAAATGCTTCCAGACATACTGCAGAAATTCTTTTAGAGTTACTCCAGGCATTCCCGCAAGAATTTCTTCAGATTTCCTCCAGGATTTGCTTCGCAGATTCTTCAACAATTCCTACAGATTTTTTCCAGCAATTCTTTCGGAGTTTTTCCAGGACTTCTTTGGGATTTCCTCTTGAAATTTCTCCAGGTATTCTTTAAAAATTTTGCTGGGAATTCCTTCGGAGCTCCACAGGGAATTCCTTTGGAGTTCTTCAAGAAATTGCTCAAAGGTCCTCCAGGAATTCTGTTGGAGATCCTCCAAAATTTTCTCCACAATTCCATTGGGGTTTTGCCCATAGTTCCTTAAGGAATTTCTTTAGAAAATATTCCGCAACTCTTCCAGCAAATCCTTCTGAGTTCCTCTAGGTATTCCTTTAGAGGTCCTCCAAGATTTTTTCAGAGTTCCTCATCGAATTCCGCCATAGTTCCTCCAGGAATTTAAGTTTCTCCAGGGATTATTCAGCGTTCCTTTAGTAATTCCTCGGAAATCCTCTGGAGTTCTACTCTGAATTCTTCTGGAGTTACTCCGAGAATTCCCCTAGATTTCCTACGGAAAAATTCTATAGAGTTCCTCCGAGAAATCTCCCAGAGTTTCTTTGAGAATTTCTTCTTCTTGAATTCCTCCAAATCTCTTTGAAGAGCCGTTTTGGAATCCCACCGGAGTTTTTCCAGGAATGCTTATCTTCACGAAATTCTTCCGGGGTTCCTCCAGCGATTCCTCTGGATTTCATCCAGCAATTCCTCAGAAGTTCCTCCAGAGTTCCACCGAGATTTGCTCCGAAATTTTTACATAAATTCTTCCGGATTTCTTCCACCAATTCCTCGGTAGTTCCTTTGGAGCTAAGCTAACAGAGAGATCCTACAGGAACGCCTCTGGAGTTCCTCTAGGGTTATTCTCAGATATCCTCTAGTAATTCTTTCAGAGTTCCTCCGGAAAGTCCTTCGAAGCTTCACCGGTAGTTCCTTTAGATTTTCTTCGTGGGATCTCCAGCAATTCTTCGGGAGTTCCTCCAGGAATTCTTACACTGTTCCTCCAGGAGTTTCTCTAATAATTCCTCAGACTTGCTCCGGGTATTACTCCAGAGTTCCTCCGGGAAATCTTCCAGAGTTGATGGGGGAATTCATCCAGGAATTCCTCCGAAATTTCTTCACGAATTCCATCGCAATTCCTCTATGCATTCCTTCGGAGCTCCTCAAATGTTAATGGAAAAATATTTCTAGGTATCCCTGGTGGAGTTTTTGTATGAATCTATACGATTTTTTGGACGTAAACACCAGTAGCAATCCAGAAAGGAATTGTTGAAGCAATTGGAGATATTCCACAGGTAAATTCTGGAAGATACTGGAGAAAATACCAAGTTAAAATCTCCTTATGAAACGCTTACAGAAATGCGGGAGGAATTACTAGAGCAAATTCTGGAAAAAATTCTAAGTGGATCAAAAGAACGAAACTTTAGGTGAAATCTCTGTACAAATTCTTGAAGAAATACCAGTACGATTTATCGAAAGAATTCACAAACAACCAAGAAAAAAAGTCACTAGATCAATCTCTTCAAGAATATAAGGAGAATTTTCTGACAGAAACTCTGGAGTAATTTCTGAAGAAACCATGTGAAGGGAAAACCGGAGCAATCTCTTGAGGCATTTCTGAAATAATAATTTAAGGCACTTATAAAGGAATTTTAGGAGGGCTCTCTGGAAGTATTGCTGTAAACATTTCTGAAGGAACCCTGAAATAATGCCTGGATGAATGTTTGGAGAAATTTTATGGTTATTCACGGAAGAATTTCTGATGTAAATCCTGGAAAATCCTAGGGAGAATGCATGTAAATATTCCTTTGAAAAAACACGTTTGTTTACCAGTTCAGATTTTCTCCCTAACATAGCCACTGTCTCTGATTCCTTCTCATTGGAGGCAAGTGAAAACAGAAACTTTATTTCATCACTGCTGTTTTTTTTTTCATACAACATTTATTCCTATGGAAAGCTTAGTAGTTCTCCACTTCCTTAGTGAAGGTGCAAAAGTTAAGAGTGATTAAAGAAGGAAGGCGATTGTCGGGTTATTTCTCCGGGGAATCCAGTAGAAATTTCTACAGAAATTCGTCCAAGAATTCCACCACGAATTTCTACGTGAATAAATCTGAAGATTCCTCAACGAGGTCCTCCAACAGAAATCTCCAGTAGTTTTTCTAGGCATTCTACCGAAGTTCCTCCGATGTATCTTACAGGATTTCCCACAAGGAATTTCTTTTTGGATTTCTTCCAGGAATTCCTCCGGAAGGTTCTTTCAGGAATTCATTCGGGGATTTCCTCAAGGAAACCCTACGGATATTTCCATCAGAAAATTCTACCAGAAATTCATCCAGGGAATTCCTCCGGGGATTCCCTCCAGGAATGTGCTCCAAAAATTCTTCCAGGGATTTTCTCGAGGAAACCCTTTGGGTTTTTTCTCCAAAAATGCTTCCGGAGATTTTGTCCAGGAATTTCTCTAGAGATTTCCACCAGGAACTCCTTAAGGGGTTTTCTCAAGCAATCCCTCCAGAGATTCGCTCCAAGAGTTCTTCCAGAGATTTTCTCCAGGAATTTTCCCGGGGTTTTTCTTTTGGACTTTCACTAGAGATTTTTTGCAAAAAATCCTCCGAGGATATCTCGCAAGAACTCCTCCGGAGATTTTATCCAAGATTTCTTCAGGGGATCTACAAGAATTCCTCCATAAATTTCGTCCACGAAATCAGTGAGGGATTTCGTCCAAAAGTTCATTAAGAAATTCTATGGCGGATTTTCTCCGGGAAGTCATTTGGAGATTTTCTTCCGGATGTTTTCTCCAGAAATTTCTCAGGCGAATTCTACCAGTGCTTCTCCGGGGATCCGGAGATTTCCAGCAAAAAAACTCTTCGGGGATTCTCTCTAGGCATTTCTCTCGAAATTACTTCTCCCTGGGATTTCCCACAGAAACTCGTTTCATGGTTTTCACAAAGAATTTCTCCGAGAATTTTCTTCAGATTTGCTCTGGGCCTTCCTCCATGAATTTCTTCAGATAAGCTTTGGAGTTTCTCCAGGAATTCCTTCAGAGTTTCTCTATGAATTCCTCCGGAGTCCCTTGTCTTAGAATTCTTATGGAGCTCCATAAGAAGTCCTTGGGATTTCCTCCATCGATTCTCCAAGAATCCTTACAAAGTTCCTTCAAAATTCCGACCAACCTTCTGGGATTCTCTCGGAAATCTTTCTAGGGATCCTTCCAGTCCTTCCTGCTAGATTATTTTGAGCATTCCTACAGAATTTCTTCCCGACTTACCTCTAGGATCCAGGAGCATCCTGATTTTTTTTATGAAAACTCTGTGATTATTCCTTCAAGTATCTCCCTAGGATTCTTTTGGAAATTTTTCTGAAATACCCCCAGATTTCTTTCTGTTATCCAGCTCGAAGGTTCAATCTTTAGGACATTTTTCCAGAAATTTTGCTGGAATTTTTCAAGAAGTCCTGCTGGGATTGTTCCATAAAACCTGCTGGGATTCATCAGGGAATACGACTGGCATTCTTCTGGATATCATTCAATAATTCTACCGGAAGTTTTCGTGAGATTCAACCGTAAATCGTTCTGGTATTTTTTTCTGAAATTCCATTGAGATTCTTCGGAAAAAAATATCGAGGATTCTTGAAAATATCCTTCTAAAAATTCATCTGGGAATATAGAAAATTCATCTGGGACTATAGAATATATAGAAGGATTTCCGGGAGAATCTAAGATCGATTAACAGAAGAATTACTAAAATACGATCAGAGAGATTTCTAAAGGAATTATTTAAGGACTTCCGTAAATATCTGAAACAACCCCATGAGAATTACAAACGGATTTTGAATGTTTTCTACAGTGATATCCAAAAGGATTCCAGAAATTTATTTCGCAAGAATCCCTGAAAGATTTAAAGGAAATTCACAGACATCCAGAAGATTTCATGAATATTTTCCAGAATAATTCCGATGCCCTGAAGAACTCCAGAAAGATTTACGGAATAATTTCAAAAGGAATTTCCGGAACCATTAAAAGTAGCTCTCAGAAGATTCTCAGAAAAAGAAATCAGTAATCAAAGAATCTCATAGGTATTTTGTAAAAGTCCCAGAGGGCAGTCCGGTAGTTTTCTTGAGGGATTTCCATTTGAACTCGAGGGGGATTTTCAGAAGATTCTGCTAAGGATTTTAGAATATGTCCAATGAAATTAACTAAAATCACAAAAAATCAAGAACACTTCCCAATGAATTTCCAGAAGAACGACGAAGAGTTTTTTTTTCGAAGAATCTTAGAAAAAAATGGTAAGAATTACGAAGGAATTTCTGGAACAATTCCAAACAGTCATTCAACATTATCTCTGGCAAATGTCCGGCCATTTGGCCGAACGTCGTTTGGCAGAATGCCGTTTGGCCGAACGTCATTTGGCCGAATGGGTCGTTTGGCCGAATGCCGTTTGGCCGAATCAAGAAAAAAATATCAATTTTTTTCAACGCTGAAGCGTAGAATTCATGAGTATGGACCAATAACTGAACTGCTAATTAACTTGTTGATCTTTATGATGTGGTGGAACGTCATGTTTGTCGCTATATAAATACTCCAAGAGAATACATTAAACTATCCATTTATTCAGGACGAAGTTGTGAACTCGCGTCAAGACTCTGAGCTACCAACGGGGTGCTAGGGTTTGAAATGTTTTTGATAATTTCATAAGAATTTTTTTCTACTCTTGAACATAAGCTATTTTTTCAATTTGTACTGGTTTCTTTACTATTGGAAATAATTTCGCTTATATTTCAATTGGAAAATTTACCTTCTTTAAATCATCGGCAGTTCTTTATAGTTATACTGATATAACAATCATTTGCATTAGACTAGCTTACATCTTTATAAAAGATTTTTCCTCCTTTCGATCATAGGCTGTTCTTTCATATTTTATATTTTTCATAGTTAATGGAACTAAGGCTTATTATACATTCATGGAGTCTTATTAAGGATTAAACCGAACGACTCGGTGAATACTTACTCAAAAGAAGATAACTGTTTCTCCGTTGTGAAAAGAAGAAGCCAAACATGTGGTTGCTAGAAATTATTTAATTTACTAAGACTATCATAAGGATTGAAGCTAATTGATGCTACAAAAAGACGAGTAAGTCGTGAACCGTTTTAGTAACTGACAAGAGCTGACTACCTGACCTTGAAATAATACTAAAGAGCTGTATATCAATGATGAATTATCCTTCTTTGAGAATAAACTGTTCTTTGAAATTCATGACAAATGCATGTATAAATGTAGTTCACTATTGTTTTCAATTTCGGCCAAACGGCATTCGGCCAAATGGCATTCATCCAAATGACCCTTTCGGCCAAATGGCCTTCGGCCAAACGGCATTCGCCCAAATGGCATTCGGCCAAATGACCCGGAACCCTCTGGCAGATTTCTTCAAACAATAAATCATGATTTCTGTAAGTAAATAAGAAGGATTACTTGAAGAGTGCTAGGAGGGTTTTCAAACAATTTCAGAGGAATTTCCATATGAATTTTAATGAACTTTCCTGAAAAAAATCGGAGGGTTTTCCATAAAAAAAGATTTTCAAAAAAATCCCTGAGAGACATCTGGAAGTTTCTTAACAAGATTTTCGCAAGTATTCCACAGGGATTTCTGGAATAATTCCATAGGGATTAACAAAAGGATCCCAGAGGAATTTCCGAAAGAATCCCAAGAATTTGCATGGAAAGTGAAGTGAAGAATAGTTTTTTCTTATTATAGTCTCAGGCGTCTTTCCGAGATGGAATACTCTCACGCATGAATCGAAATAATCTAAGACATGTTTCTGACAGAATCTCAGAAGGATGCTCGAAGAAGTTTCAAGGAGATTCACGGAAGAACTACTGAAGGATTTCGGGGAAAATATCAGAAGGATTAAGTTGAAGATAAATCGAAGCCAAACCTCAAATTTTCAAGAGCACAAATCTGGAGAACCGAACACCCGTTTGAACTGAAAGCTTAATGGATTAGTCACCACCAGCGAGTGACCAATCGATTAAGTTTTCAGCTCAAACGGATGTTTGGTTCTCCAGATCCGTGCTCTTGAAAATTTGAGGTTTGGCTTCGATTTATCCCGAGGAATTTTGTAAGAATCTCCGAACCCAGAAGATTTGCGATAAAATTCCAAGGAAATTTTACGGAAGAATCCTGAAAGGATTTCCATAATAACCCAAGAGGGGTATCCGGGGTGATCCAATAGGAAGTCGCAAGGAGGTTTTTGGAAGAATCACAAAGCGATCAGACAAATAACTACATATAATAATTTTAGAAGGTTTTCTGAAAGAATCTCAGTGGATTTTTTGGAAGTCCTCTAGCACCACAACTAATATATTAACATATTTGTAACATATATCATACATACGTCACGTACATGAAAGTTACATGAATCGTGAGCAATGCTCAATACATGATTACAAATTGAGTGATTTGTACACCATCCGGTATCGAAGTGGATTAAAAACAATGATAGGAGAGCGTATAGAAAATAAGTATGAACTGCGCAGAATACATCACGCCAATTCACCCTTGTTGCGGACTTCTAAAAGCATTTTAATTTTTATTAATAATATTTTTACAATCATTTTTCAGTAGTAGAACAAAAATGATCATCAGTTGATTTTCCCCTCCACTCAGAAACACGGGTTGTCACAGAATTACTAAATCTTAGGCTATTTTCTATCTGCTTCTCTTTCATTCTACAAGAAATTTTATTCCTATTTGTCAATTCGCCTGGATTGAAGCATCACTATGCTTCAACCCATTCGAAATGACACTTGGTGTAAAAATTCACAGCAGAATGAAAGAGAGGCATATAGAAAATAGTCATTAATGCATAAACTTTAGTAATTCTTTGACTTTTTTTTTTATTTCTGAGTGAACAGATTTGTTTTCAATCACAGTTATTATTTCTTTCCATGCACGCGCTCGGGAAATGAATCTAGCCATGGTGCAACAACCGCGCTTCATTCGATGAAGCCTAGGAAACAAAAATTCACTCATCAATGCCATTTTGGTGAATATAACAACACAGCTTAGAAGTTGGTAACACGAACCAATGAGAATATATACCGAGGTGTGAAAGACGACATTTAGTGTGCGTGACATCCGTGTACGGTGCTAAATGTTTCACAACTACAAGCGAGTGAGCTCCCATAAGAAGCCGTGTAAATTGGTGACGTAGTTATTTTTGTTTACGTTTTTTGCTCTTTACTAATGAGCCATTCCACCGAACATGACGATTTTTTTTTAAATTTAATATTTGTATATTTTGAATCGCCTGAAAATTTGCATACAGATTCTTTATGATCAAAAATGCCATTTTGCACCTTCAGACCGCCATTTTGAACCTCGCCTTATTTTTGAGAAGGGCGTATCGGAAAATGCATGGCAAATCTTTAAAAAACTGTAACTCGAAAACGGTTTTTTCCGATCGATTTGAGATCTTCTACAAAATTGTAGGTATTGCTTAAGACTATATGGAGAAAAATATGCACGGTAAAAAAAAGTTACAGATTATTTTTTATTTCAAAAACAAAATTTTAAAATCGGTTTTCTCCAGAAACGCAGTTTAGATTTTTTTATTTTTGGATATGTTTTATGGGACAACTTATGTGATTTATTGCACAATGTTTCAAAATGGAAGAATTATGGACAAAAAAGTTATGATTTTTAAAAAAATTACAGATTTTGAAAAAAAAAATCGAAATAGAGGAAAACAATATTTTTTATGTGATTATTTGAAAGTACAGAAAAATTGCAATCGAAAAGTACTTAGGTAAATTTTTTTCTAGGTTGCATCAATTTCGAGATATTTATATAAAATTTTCAAATAAATAAAGTAAAATAGGCCCTTTTCAAACATATTTCGTGTTTCTCCATTCCAGAAATATTTTATTTTGATTGAGTAAATCGTAGCTGAATTGTTTATTGTTTGATCAAAACCTATATACTTAAGTATTGAAAAAAGTATGCACGGTAAAAAAAATATAAACGAAATTTTCAAAAAAAAATTTGAAGTTCATTGTTCTTAAAAACCGCAAAATTGATGTTTTTAATTTTTGGATATGTTTTGCAGCATATTGTTTGTAATTTCTTGCACAATGCCTCAAAACGGAAAATTTTTGGGTAAAAAATAAATTATTAAAAAAAATAAATGAAACAAATTTATGTAAAACGTTATTTTTGGTGCATTTTTTTGAGTACATATTTTTAAATATGAAAAATTTCTATCGAAAAATACTCAAGTCAAATTTAGCTGAGATGCATCACTTCCGAGATATACACGGTAAATGTAAACGTTATAGTTCCTTAGCATTTTTTATCGGATGTTCACGTTCTTTGGCAAGACTGGCTCTGGTAGCCATACGTTTTAGTGTCCCTCCTATGGCATCGCATGGCCCTTTTCCATGTGATGTTGCAAAATGATGCCATTCAACTTCTATATCATATTTGATTTTAAATTGTCAAAGAGTTGGAAAATTCTTCCTATTTTTATACTGTGATGCAGCTCCGTCAGACATAAAATATATCTTGTTGACAGTTAATTTGTGATCCAATCGCAAAAAATCTATCATTTTAGATATGAATAAGTTGACAGATACAGAATCGTGGCGTAAATCTTCTGAAATTACAACAAAACTTTGCCGTCTTGACGACAATATATTAGAAACGGATGCAAAGTAGCTTGCTGAGCATTCCAATGATGGCTTTGAACTTCATCTTGAAGAATAAATGTGTAGTTTTCCGAAAAATCACAAATTACCACAAATTCACCTTCTATCAAATTGTTTTTTGTGTTATTTAAAAATGTAGCTTGCTCTTTTTTGATGAAATAATGAGGTATTAGTTTCTCCAATTTACGAGTAAAATATTATACAAATTCATCAGGCTGCTTTAAAAAAGTTTCAATATCACACCTGTCGGTTGTGACCCACTGTTCAAATTGTAATTCGTCAATGCCATTCTCTTCGATTTCTGATAACAAGCTTCGTTCAAAGGTAGTAGAATCTGAACATTTTTCACAACAACGTAAGGTGCAATGCGGCTCTACCCCATTTGGCATAATTCCATCTGGCATAATGCCGTTTGGCATAATGCCAATTGGCATAACGGCCATTTGGCATAATTTGAAGAATAAATTTTCTCAAATTATTGTCCTCAACTTTTGGCCTGATAATGATCAGCCTAAATGAAATACATGTCCATTCTAGACAACATAATAGAATCATTTTCGATTTTCGACCAGTGCCCTTCAAGTCACACTTGTAGCTGTGAGATTTTATTCACGTAGCTTCATAAAGAAGTTATATGAGGAGTAAAAATTTGGCACCGTAGAGTGAGCCGACTTGTATCATTCTTGTTATGCTCTTTGAACGTCTGTCTTTAATTATTTTTAAAGCATTAGCTCGATTTCTATCCGTCGCTTGGGTGCCACAATTTTATATTGATTTTTTTTTTTGAGGGCACAGAAGTTAAATATCTCAAGAGAGATGCTTTGCCTTAAATGCTACAACAATCAGTTGATACACGGTTATTAGTTAAGTAGAATATTTCGCCTATTGCTGAACGGCCTTAAATCTCGCCTATTACTGAAGAATATGTGTGTTCCTAACGAAATGTTCAACAATTAGCGAGCATTTTATGCATTCAATGATTGGTGAACTACCCAACTAGAAATTTAACCTTCTTTCAAAAATAAGCTGTTCTTTTAGTATGCAGCGTAGTGAATCATAGGCACGCCATGATCGATTTTTTATTACATCGGATGCCCTTGGTAAAGTGTTGATTCAAATTTCCCGGACGCTTCAAATTCCGGAAACTCATCTTAATTGAATGAGCACGACTCAGTGGTGAGATCCATGATATGATCACGACTAACCGGATTACCGATATTACTCGGTTACGCATTGCATGCCAAACGAGTATGTTTCTGGTCCCATCCAATGGACTAAACACTACTCAATCCCAGACACTGCCCCTAATTCACCCAAAAGTCATTTTTCTTCTACTTTATGCATGGAGAATGTAAAGGACGTGGTAATTATGGGCTTTAGACGAAAAAGTCGGAATTTAGTCTAAAAACATCGCGAAAAAGCCACTATCCGGCATTCGCAGCGTCCACAGTTCGTTATGACTCGCTAAACTGCAAACTCAAAAGAACAGCTCATGTTTGAAAGAAGGTGAATTTAACTAAGGAGCTGTCCATTAACCCATGGTCATTTTTTCGGAATTTCAGACCGGATTGTTTCCTCCCCTGTGGTCAGTTGTCCACACAAAAATTTTAAAATTTGTATGGACTGTGGTCTTCGGCCAAACCTCCCTTCCGCCCATAAATGACCACATGGCTCATGGACGACCCCTAATCTAAATCAATTTGACTTGTCCTAGACAAACATTTCAAGCACTTTAAGGGGGCGGGATCCGTCATTGATTTCGGAATTTTCAAAAGCAGTTTTTTCGTTCAAAATCAAGAAAATTTACAGGAAAATGTGTTCACTGTATTCTATTCTCCAACAGAATAACAACATAGTGAATACATTTTCATCGAATAATTTTCATTTTTGAACAGAAAAACTGCTTTGGAAGTTTCGATGATGACGATGATTGCAATGACGGAGCCTTGAACGTTGAATGTGAAATGTGTGAGAAAAATATTTTTTTTTTTTAATTATGCCAGATGGCCGTTATGCCAAATGGCTATTATGCCAAATGGCCATTATGCCAAATGGCATTATGCCAGATGGCATTATGCCAAATGGGGTAGAGCCGTGCAATCCTCTGTTTTTGTTTCACATAATAAACTGTCAGTAAAAAAATTTAAATCATGCAGTAAATTATATTTCTTTAAACTATGGATTATCAAATTAACATTTTCGTGAATAGTACATAAGCACACATTATGTGTTTCAGAGCTAGTTAACAATTTACAATTCTTCGGTCTCAATTTTGCAAAAGATGAAAATCCTATTTGAACACCACTATGTAATTCACTAAATCGATTAAACGACTCTCTTATTGTAGTCATCATTAACCTTTTTTGAATTGCCAGCCACTTTCCGTCTCTCATTACAGAAACATAATCACGTTGGCCAGGCATCACTCGGCTAGTTTCATCATCTTCGTAAAAGTTTACTACAATTTCTTTTGTTACATTACTTAGCCTGAAAGATGTACGAGATTTACTTGTTCCTTCTAATGACTGTTTAGCTTGTGTTGCCAAATACCTGGATGTATTAAATGTATCCATTATTTTCTGAACCGTCCATGATTTCGGCGAAATTGAAAGTAGTTGGAGTTTTTCGTTCCTGGTGATACCGTCTTTAGAAAATTTATCTTTAATTTGTGCAATCATTTCATCAAACTCGTTAACCTTATCTCTGTCAATTTCATCAATTGTATTTAACTTGAATATTGCTCTTCTTACTTTTTTATTAACTTCTTCATATTTTCGCTTTACATAATTTATTGAATTCATTTTTCACGATCAATTGGAGATGTTAAAATACTGGAAATTGATTTGTTAAAAATTTCAATATTTACCCTTTGTGAACATTCACCTATTTCAGAATCAGTCGTATTGACCGAGGTCATTGACGGTACAGTTACCAAAGACTCCTGACTTGGAACATTCATTTCAGTATCAGAAGTTACATGTTCATCACTGCTCGATGAGCCATCGCTACTAGATAGTTGAGTACAATTAGAAAGTTTTCAACGACAAGAATGAAACATATGAAACATTGTGCAATAAATCACATAAGTTGTCCCCTAAAACATGTCCAAAAATAATAAAAATGACAAATGTATTTTCATAGAAAATCGATTTTAATTTTTTTTATTATAAAATCTGTCATTATTTTTTACCGTACATATTTTTTCCAAATAGTCCTAAACAATACCTACAACAACCGCAAAATATATCCAAAAATTAAAAACATCAATGTTGCGGTTTTTAAGAACTATTAAAGCTTCAAATTTTCATTTGAAAATATCGTTTATATTTTTTGCCGTGCACTCTTTTTTCAATACTTAAGCATAAATGTTTTGATCAAACGATAACCGATTTAGCTACGATTCGCTCAATCAAAATATTTTTTTCTGGAATGGAGAAACACGAAATATGCTTGAAAAGGGCCTATTTTTCTTTTTTTATTTGAAAATTTTATATAAATATGAATATATCTCGAAATTGATGCAACCTAGAAAAAAATTTACTGAAGTACTTTTCGATTGCAATTTTTCTGTACTTTCAAATAATCACATAAAATTATTGTTTTCCTCTATTTCGATTTGTTTTCAAAATCTGTAATTTTTTTAAAAATCATAACTTTTTTGTCCATAATTCTTCCATTTTGAAACATTGTGCAATAAATCACATAAGTTGTCCCCTACTTACTTACTTATTTGGCTTTACATCAATTATCTTGATAAAGCCTCGCCAACAATATTTCGCCAATTCCCTCGGTTCATGGCCGCTTCTCTCCATCCTCGACTGTGACCCACGCTCTCCAGGTCCTGGTGTACCTGGTCAATCCACCTAGCTCGCTGCGCCCCACGCCTTCTTGTTCCGACCGGATTCGTGGCGAACACCATCTTTACAGGGTTGTTGTCCGGCATTCTTGCAACATGCCCTGCCCAGCGTATCCTTCCAGCTTTAGCTACCTTCACGATACTGGGTTCGCCGTAGAGTTGAGCGAGCTCGTGGTTCATCCTTCGCCGCCACACGCCGTTCTCCTGCACGCCGCCGAAGATCGTCCTTAGCACTCGGCGTTCGAACAAATCTGCCACCGTTTCAAATTTTCTCCCAATAATATCCATGTCGTCCGCGAAGCAAACAAATTGTCCGGATCTTGTAAAGATCGTGCCTCGACTGTTAAGTCCGGCTCTCCGCATGACACCTTCAAGCGCAATATTGAACAACAGGCACGAAAGTCCGTCGCCCTGTCGTAGTCCCCGCCGAGACTCGAAAGAACTGGAGTGTTCGCCCGAGATCTTCACGCAGTTTTGCACACCGTCCATCGTTGCTCTGATCAATCTTGTGAGCTTCCCGGGAAAGCTGTTCTCGTCCATGATTTTCCATAGCTCTATGCGGTCGATACTATCGTATGCCGCCTTGAAATCGATGAACAAATGGTGCGTAGGGACCTGGTACTCACGGCATTTCTGGAGGATTTGCCGCACGGAAAAGATCTGGTCCGTTGTCGAGCGGCCGTCGATGAAACCTGCTTGATAACTTCCCACGAACTCGTTTGCTATAGGTGATAGACGACGGTAGAGAATCTGGGATAGCACTTTATAGGCGGCGTTTAGGATGGTGATTGCACGATAATTTTCACACTCCAGTTTGTCGCCCTTTTTGTAGATAGGGCATATAACGCCTTGCTTCCACTCCTCCGGTAGCTGTTCCGTTTCCCAGATTCTGACTATCAGCCGATGCAGACAAGCGGCCAACCTGTCCGGGCCCATCTTGATGAGTTCGGCTCCGATACCATCCTTGCCAGCGGCTTTGTTGTTCTTGAGCTGTTGAATGGCATCCTTAACTTCCCCCATCGTGGGAGCTGGTTGATTTCCGCTGTCCGCTGTGCTGACGTAGCTATCGCCTTCGCTGTCCTGACCTTCTGTGCCTGTGTTCTCTGCGCCATTCAGGTGTTCATCGTAGTGCTGCTTCCACCTTTCGATCACCTCGCGTCCGTCCGTCAAGATGCTCCCATCCTTATCCCGGCACATCTCAGCTCGCGGCACGAAGCCTTTGCGGGATGTGTTGAGCTTCTGATAGAACTTCCGCGTTTCTTGAGAACGGTACAGCAACTCCATCTCTTGGCATTCCACCTCTTCCAGGCGGCGCTTTTTGTCCCGGAATAGGCGGGTTTGCTGTTTCCGCTTCTGTCTGTATCGTTCCACGTTTTGCCGCGTACCATGCTGCAGCATTGCAGCCCGCGCTGCATTCTTCTCCTCTAAAACCTCCTGGCACTCCTCGTCGAACCAATCGTTTCTTGAGCTCCGTTCCACATATCCGACAACGCTTTCGGCAGCGTCGTTAATGGCTGCTTTGACTGTCCTCCAGCAGTCCTCAAGAGGGGCCCTATCGAGCTCGCCCTCATCCGGCAACGCTGCCTCAAGATGCTGCGCGTACGCATTGGCGACATCCGGTTGTTTCAGCCGCTCGAGATTGTACCGGGGCGGGCGTCGGTACCGTACATTGTTGATGACGGATAGTTTTGGGCGCAGTTTCACCATCACCAGGTAGTGGTCGGAGTCAATGTTGGCGCCACGATAGGTTCTGACGTCGGTTATGTCGGAGAAGTGCCGTCCATCGATCAAAACGTGGTCGATTTGCGATTCTGTCTGCTGAGGTGATCTCCAGGTGTACCGATACGGGAGGCTGTGCTGGAAATAGGTGCTACGAATGGCCATATTCTTGGAGGCGGCAAAATCTATCAGTCGTAGGCCGTTCTCGTTCGTCAGCCGGTGGGCGCTGAACTTTCCAATCGTCGGTCTGAACTCCTCCTCCTGGCCAACCTGAGCGTTCAAATCTCCTATGATGATCTTG
This sequence comes from Aedes aegypti, assembly GCF_002204515.2. Classification (NCBI taxonomy): domain Eukaryota; kingdom Metazoa; phylum Arthropoda; class Insecta; order Diptera; family Culicidae; genus Aedes; species Aedes aegypti. The sequence continues at coordinate 7,793,361 of NC_035109.1, forward strand.
ACGTCGTGGCTTGGGCAGCGGTCGTACTCGCGTTCGAGCTGCGCGTAAAATGCGTCCTTGTCATCATCAGTGCTTCCGGAGTGTGGGCTATGCACGTTGATTATGCTGAAGTTAAAGAATCGGCCTTTGATTCTTAACTTGCACATTCGTTCATTGATCGGCCACCACCCGATCACGCGCCTTTGCATATCACCCATCACTATGAAAGCTGTTCCCAGCTCACGTGTGTTGCCGCAGCTCTGGTAGATGGTATGATTACCTCTAAACGTTCGCACCAATGCTCCTGTCCAGCACACCTCCTGCAGCGCTACGATGTCGAAACCGCGGGTCTTCAGTACATCGGAGAGTATGCGAGTACTTCCAATGAAGTTGAGAGATTTGCAGTTCCACGTACCGAGTTTCCAATCGCTAGTCCATTTTCGTCGCTGTGGTCTTTGCCGATTGTTCCGGTCCGTATTCTCTCGTTGACGTTCCTGTGCTGATGTGTTTTTACGGTTGGCTTGCAGGGCCTGACACCAACCCCCTAGATTTCCGGAGGACCATTCCCCCTAAATGTTCGGAGGGCCATAGTGCGCAGTTTAGCTTAGAGTCCTTCTCTGGCACTCGGACGATGATCAGCCGCCCCTGACATGGGGAACAGACGCTGTTGTGAGCCGCTCCTAACGTGGAGTACAGACGCTCCAGGTTTGCAAAAGCAAACCCCCCCTTCCCTGTCAGCATACGACCAAAGTTCCCACCGGGGGTTGGTTACCCGATCTTCCCCAAGGTTACTCGTACCCCGGCCAGTACCACGAGGAGGTAGGGATAGGAGTTGCTGGGCAAGAGGCTAAGGACCGCACAAAGGGGTCTATTTTATTCCTGCAGGTACGCGAGGTACCAATGGTACGCCATGCCCAGCCATTTACCGCGCCAAGTTGTCCCCTAAACATATCTAAAAATAAAAAAAAAAAAAAAAAATCAAAACTGCGTTGCTGGAGAAAATCGATTTTAAAATTTTGTTTTTGAAATAAAAAATAATCTTTTTTTACCGTGCATATTTTTCTCCATATATTCCTAAGCAATACCTACAACTTTGTAGAAGATCTCAAATCGATCGGACAAACCGTTTTCGAGTTACAGTTTTTTTTAAGATTTGCCATGCATTTTCCGATACGCCCTTCTCAAAAATAAGGCGAGGTTCAAAATGGCGGTCTGAAAGTGCATAATGGCATTTTTGGTCATAAAGAATCTGTATGCAAATTTTCGGTAGTGCTTCGTGAAGCCCAAGCAGGACAGTTCGGTTTTGCGTCGTCCGATAGATTTAGCTCACAGTTTCGCGCATGTTTTCGTCGCCGGAGATTTTTTTCTTTGTTTTTTCCTGTTTTGGAGCGTCTTGCTGGGTAATGCTTCGTGATGCCCAAGCAGGACAGTTTTTACATTCAGAAATGGAATAGTGAAAAGTGAAAAATGAAAAAGTGATTTGTTTGATTTGTGTCCTCAGTACTGTTGCCCTAAGTTCACCGAACTATCCGGAAGTGACAGGCAGCACATAAATTTAGAGAATCAATCCGGTGAGTTTGTTCCAGTATGATACTTTTTCTTTTGTGAGCCTTCCGAATCGTTTTTGTCCGCGTCGTGGAACTTCTGATCGTTTCTTGAACGGAAAATGTTATTTTCGGAGTTTGATAATTATGTTCAGATTGCGCATTCTGTCCGGGCGAGTGTTACGCAACTAACAATCGGTTGTGGATGCTTTTTAACCGTTCGATGACCCTGGAGGGATCGATTCTGCTTTTCGTATAATTTTGAGCAGAAAAACCGACTGTGTTATCCTAGGGTGTTTAGTTCGAACGCGCTTCCTTTCGTTTTTGGATTATCTAAAAATACAGTACCACCCAGTACAGTTTTTCAATGGGCACAGTTCAGTTTTTCAATAGGCGTGATTTTTTTTTTTTTTTACGTGTATCGTTATTTTATACAATCCGATGACCCTGGAGGGATCGGTTTTGCTTTTTACTGGTTATTGAGCAAAAATATTACTGCACAATCGACAAGCATTTCGCGAAATACTATTTATACTATAAATAAGCTATTGTTTTCTCTTTTGATTGCCGGCATTCAAAAGATTAATTTGAAAACGCTTAAACAACAAATATTTATGGTCTATCGCCAGCTTTCCAGGCGAATCCTGACAATATACCTTCCCCAACCTCCAACTCCGTAGCACTTATGAGGGTGTCGCTGAGTCGGTGGCCTCTCATTAAGTAAGTGCTACATCAACATTTCCTTCCCCTATCCCAAGTTACGGTAAAGATGGGCGTGGCCGGGATATTCATGCTTTTAGTATTCTTGTTTATGATTTGAACAAGGTATACTCCCCTGCCTTGTTCTTGAAAGTAGTCAGGATGAGATTATTAAAAAGAAACATGAATGTTGCTAGTATCCAATCTACGAAGTATACCGTAACTACGCTAACGCTAACGCTATAAAGAATCTGTATGCAAATTTTCAGGCGATTCAAAAAATACAAAAATAATCGGGTTTGCGAAACGGCGTGGAATCGCTCTATTACATAGCCGTTGCTTTTTCTTCCACACCTTGGTATGTATTCTCATTGAACACGAACATTAGCAACATTAGCATTCTTAGGTTAATGCTTCTACTGTCAGATTTGACAATTTTCAAACTATAAAACAGCGTCAGCGTTTTAAGTAGGTGCATACGTACATTTGACGCAACACATCATTGTGGATTGCTTGATTGAAAATCATTGCCTCAAACCGAGCTGTCAGTTGAAGTTGACGGTGAAGTTAAAGTTGACGAACCATTGTGGCCCACGCTTAACTCGATGATCCTTTAAATATCGAGTATCCGCTGACTTTAACCACTCGGCTAAGATAGGTCCCATAGAGTTTACCCGTATATCAAATTTACTCTGCTTTAGGGTGATTCCGCCCGTTAAAACACTCCAACAAGAACTCACCCAAAATCTACCTTACAAAACCCACAAAATATGCACGCCTTACCGCCTTCCCTTCCTTCTGGCGTTACGTCCCCACTGGGACAGAGCCTGCTTCTCAGCTTAGTGTTCTTATGAGCACTTCCACAGTTATTAACTGAGAGCTTACTATGCCAATGACCATTTTTTTGCATGCGTATATCGTGTGGCAGGTACGAAGATACTCTATGCCCTGGAAAATCGAGAAAATTTCCAACCCGAAAAGATCCTCGACCGGTGGGATTCGAACCCACGACCCTCAGCTTAGTCATGCTGAATAGCTGCGCGTTTACCGCTACGGCTATCTGGGCCGCCTTACCGCCCAACTGCCAAATGGTGCACAGCCTTACTGTGAAAATGCGTTTTTCCAGAGCCGACATTCATTGCCGCACAACCCAAAGGTGGTTGATTCGGTAGGATTTCGACAGCGTAGAAGCTGCCGCCGCAAAAACTAACCTTCTTTGAATAATGTTTATTTTTCCTCTTTAATTTCCCGTTGCTAGGGCGTCAACTGCCGTTGCCATAGTTCGCCTCTTCGTCGCCTACTATACGCAAACTACATACAGTTGGCTTCCATGCTGAAGTTTACCGCTCCGATCCTCCTTAGCGAACATTAATTTCTTCCTGCTCTCGTAAATAAATTGTGTTTTAATAATAGTGAGACTTTTTTTTTTGTTGTGCGCGCCTTCGAGCTTTATCCCACCCGGTGTACCCTTTTTTGCAACGGGTCTCGTTTTGCGGCGAGGCTCCAGAAGGCAAATGGGTTTATGTATATGAAGTTTTACAAGGTCTCGTCGTCGTTTCGCCCTGGAAAATCGGGATCCATGGCACCAGGTGTTATGAATTAACTTTGAGCTTAGTCAGGGATTCGAGAGAAGAAGGAAAAAAAACGCTGGAAGAGTTAAAGCATTTTGCGGCGACCATTTTTGGGTGTAACGCACGTTCAGAATTTTCACAAAGGTGGGTTTGCTTGGGTGATTTTTTTTGTGAAAAATGGCAGTGCGAAGTCGTTTAATCTCCTGGTAGACGGTGTGTTTATTAGGCGACGAGAAACAGAAAGTGAAAAACGACTCTGACTGCATCTGGGGGTCTGCAGGTACCTTTTGGCTTATGGTTTATGTATGAGATGAATAATTGAATTAAACTTTTTGTGCTTGTTATGAAATGATTAATCTTCTGATTCGCAGGACCGCTTTTATGTCATTATGAGATCATTGAAATCTCAAATGCTCTGAATTTATTAGGCTACTGCTTTAAATTGTTATGAATATTCGACCGTTTCACCTTTCGAAATTTGTCTTTCAATCTTATATCCTTTCTAAATTTTGTCTTTCGACTTTTTGTCATAAGTTTATCTTCAAGATAGTTCTATATTTCAGGAACTCACTTTAAGACTGATTCGCACGCAAAAAGTCTAAATTTTATTCCAACGGAAAAAAGACATTCGGAGAAACGACATTCGATCATTTACATACATATTGAAAAAGTTCTGCAATTGGGAAAAACCCATAACTAGTCCGGAAATCGGACTCGCCACCTTAGGATTAGTGATCTAATGCATTACTTGGGCCATGTTGAGAACAAGACTGCATTGGTTTAGATTCAATGATGTAGAAACACTAAAACACAGTCAATCTCCTATAATTATGTTGCTTTCATCCTAAAAAAAACCTTTCAATTATTTAAAAATTTTGCAAATGAAAAATTCACATCATCAGCGCAAAGATCACCCCATTTCCATCCAACAGCACTCGAATAACTCTCCCGATAACAGATCGACAACGGTGTGCAAGGCACTTACATTGATTTTTCCCTCCGGACCGTTCCGAACCTATTTCCTTGAGCACTTTATTTTCATTACACAGTTTCCCCCTTCTGTCTCCCCAGCCAAGTGAAATTGGTATTTGGAGGAAGGTGAGCTTTCCAGTTCGCTATTGCTGCCTTTTTTCCCGAACAAACACGCTCCGAAATACGCCCTGACGAAGATTAAAGAGTTCGAATTGCTACACACATACAGCCATCGCATCGTTGGCAAGGATCTCCGAGGAAGACTCTTCAAGACTCGCACGCAAGCCAAAGTGTAGACGAGAGGGGATATGAAAAATTGCCACTCGACGGAAATTGATGACCGGAAGCCGGGCGAGAGAAAGACTTCCGACGACGAGGCGAATGGCGAGTAAGCTTCCGATGGCACGCAACTTCCCCGAAAGCAAAATGGGGGGCACAGGATTCGATTCGTGCCCAAGGGCAATTAGAACCCGCGAGGTCTGCACAAATCTTTGCACTGATCGTGCGACAATATGTGCATTTTGCGCTGTAATTCATTGTTCCCTTTGGGGGAGTCGCACTTACGGTTTCAATGGCTGCCAAACCGAATGACTGCCTCCCATTCTTCACGATGCTGAAGCCATGGGCGTAGCCAGAGTGTCATTTTCAGGACCCACTGTCCGATGAAAAAAAAAATGCTATGACAATTAATCTTGAGTTTGAATTGTCCAGAGGTTGTCTCCAGCACTCTCTTCTATAAAGTTAATGCGTATGGCGTAGCTAGGATTTTTTTCTGGAGGGGGCCTAGGGGGTTTTGTTATACAGGTGTAATGTCGGTCGCAATAATCACGATTTTCACAAATTTCATAGTTTTAACAGATTTGGATTTTTTTTTCTTATTGTAATATTTGTATCAGCAATTTTCGCTACGAAAAAGCTTCATTATTTTTGTAATCCAGTCAAAAATCCTTCAAGAATTTTAGCGCAAAAAAAAACTCACCAGATATGTCCTTTGTGATTCTTCCACGAACTTTTCAGGTATTCAACCATGTGCTTTGATGAGATTCCTCTGATAATTCCTACGGAAATTTCTCCATGAATTATTTTCGTACTTTTCAGTACTTCCTCCAAGAAATCCCTTACCAGTTTTCACTGAGTTCGTCCTGGGAATCCCAAGGAAAATCATTCCCAGATTTTTTGATCTCAGCAGAAAATGTCTCGAACAATCTCTATCGAATTGCTTAAAAAATCTCTTGAAGAATTCTGTCAGAGAATGCATTAGAGATTCTTTTAATCATTTCTCCTGAAAGGTCTCCTACGTACTTATTACATATAAATTGCAATTGTTAGTATAAAGTGTTCATTCATAACTATTTTTATTGTATTCGAATCCTCTGAGCAGAATCTCAAAAGAGAAACTTAAAAGTAGATTGGAGTATCTTGTACCTTTTAATTCCACCCTAAATGCTTTTGTCTTCTGTGCCAGTTACTCGTATCCCTTATTAATACGAGTAACTGACACTGAAGAAGACTGTAAGTGGTAGTCGAAATACGCGTATCTGACAAAGATAAGCATTTGGGGCAGAATTAAAAGGAAAAAGGTACTCCAATCTTCTGTTCATTAATAATTTGTTTAGAATTTTTAGGAATAACTAAGATTTTTTTCAAAATATAGTACCCAAAATTCTAGGTTTCTCACCAAAAATGTCTTCAAGATCACTAAGCCAGTATTCATTCTACGAATTCTTGAGAGAGTTTACATACAGTTTTTCCAACTTTGCTTTTGAAGTTCTTCCTAAAGTTTCTTTACACGAAATCGCAGCAAAAATTATCCAGACTTCCTGCAAAAAAATTGATTGACTCTTCCTAGTGTTACTGTAAGGATATAATACTTTAATATTCCACAAGAGTTTCATGAGCAATTAAACAATTCTTTTGGGAAATTCTTGAAGAAATTTTTCATAAGATTTATTAGGATTTAGCATTTTTTTCTCAACTTCTCCAAAAATTCCATCAAGTATTATTAATTAATTAATTAATTAATAACTCCATTTTTTTCGGAATGGTTATCTCTGGATTCTTCCATAAATAACATTTAACAGTGTATCCGCTCTCCAGTTTTTTGGTTCAAAAACTGCTCCCGGAATATCTCAATATTTTCTAGGGATTGTTTTACAAAATCCTCTACGAATCACTTCATACCAGATTTCTAATGAAACAAATACAAAAAAGGTTCAAAAGAACTTTCTTGGTATTTTTAATAATTGCAGCTTGAATGTTAGTTGGAAAATTGAATGTAGTAATTCTTGTCGTGAAATTTAAGAATTTAAAATCGTTGAATTTCTGAAACTTGTTGACAATCTACCTCACAGAAAAGCTGCACTACAAAAATTATTGTTTTATTTTTCTTCGTTTTTTATAATAAAAAATGATTATTGTTAAAACGGATGGAATTTTTACTGAAAGTATTTGTAACTAAAATCTAAAAGATAATATTTTGCATGAACTCAGAAGTTTCATGATACTATGGTGAACATACTGATTCCTACCTTTAGAAAATAAAAAAAAAACTTTTTTGAAGGGTCTATTAGCGATTAACAAATTAACGCAAAAATATTACAGGTGTTTTTTTTTTAAGAACATTACCGAAGAAGTATTGTGGTAAAATTCTTAATTTATGATTTTAATTAATTGAAATATAAGGGGAAACTTTTGCATTGCTTTGAAAATTTGATGAGGATCTCCTGATGGACTTTTAGGAATCACGTATAAAAATACTGCAATCTTTCAAAACTCATGATTCATCTTATATTTAGATTCTTTAAAATGTTGCTTTTTGGCGTATGGAAAGATTTTTGTACGAAGTTCATCAAAGCGTCATGCGAAGGAAGGGTTAACCACAAAATGTTGAAGCAGGTAGAACAATAGATGGGCAATGGCACAATGAAAGATAATTTATAATCTTACAACCTCTACAATTAATTTACGAATAAAACAAATTTCTCAATAAGGTTCATCAAAATCTTCTTTAGAAATAATCATTGAAATCTATCCTTCCTTGACTTTTGGTTCTCTAGAGTCCACTCTCGTATCGCATGAAAATTCGGAGGCAAGAGTCAACAACAATTTTTTTTCTAATTCTTAGGTAATCCGGAGATTGAAAGCGAAATTTCTAGAAAAAAAAAACATAGAAGAATTTTTGACGCAATTCGTGCAGTTTTTTGGAAATATTTCCTTAGGACTTTTGATGGACTTCGCGAAAGAATTTGTAATACATTTTTTGGAAAATGATATAAAGAAATTTACAGAAGAATTTCTAATACAACTTTCAGCAAATTATTTCAGTGTTAGGTTAAACAGAATCAATGTTTTTTTTTTCGGAAAAATTGCGAGGAAAAACTGAACTTTTGAAAAATAATTAACATTTTTTAGGTAAAACTCGGGGAAATTTTCCGGAATCAATTGCTAATAAAAAGTATATATAGAAGGAATGGATGTTAACCATGAGGAAGTTGCGATGAAAGTATGAACAAGCCTCACAATTGTATTTGACTAATTTCCAAGAGATTTGCAAAAGGTCTGAGGCCACCCTTAAATATTCCTTGAAGAATTTGATTATTTATACTAAAATTCTATAAAGATCATCGATTGTTTTTGAAAAATTTGTGTTGGAAATTAATCAAAAAAATTATGAAATAATAAGTTGTCCTGGAAAAATATAGTTTAGGCAATTAATTTATTAATGAAAATATAATTAATAATTTGAATCAAAATCAAAGAGAAAATTGATTGCTGAAATAAAACACTATGGTCGGTTTTGTTACATTTTTTCATACCAGGTTAAGTTTCTGTTATTCATCTGAAGAAAACTTGGCCATGCCGGAAAGTCTTGAAAGTTAAGCCTAATTTATTGACAAATTCCCTACTTTGTATTGTCTGAGAAATTCCTTTAGTAATTTCGTCTTGTTTTTTAATTATTTGTTTTCGGACACTTTAGTGAATTCTTTTAAGGGAAATCTTCATCACCGGACACCTTGAGAAGGGATACCTCCAAACACATGAGAATGCAGTGAATGTTCTGCTCTATGCCGAAACAGCATTATTCAGAAAAAGACGAATTTTGGGAATCATATTTCCAGGATATCAACCCTTTTTGTACCACGGTATTTTTTTGCAACAAAGATGTCAAAAAATTGCACTTACCGCATATCACAAGAAAATAGTTCTCACAGTAGCTATTCGATCGACAGCCGGACGGTTAAGCTTTCGGTTGTCGTACGATTCACCGAAGTCAGAACTACCACGCTGATGTTGTGTAATACAAGCGAGGTTTTATCACTATACAGTCAAACCTCCATGAGTCGATATCTGAAGGGACCATCGACTCATGGAAATATCGAGTCCTGGAAACAAAATCCTTGGAAAGCTGTTTGAGGGGACCATCATAGTAACCATGAAATTTTGTTTTCAGTATGGTTCCATGAGTCGATATCGAGTAATGGAACATCGACTCATGGAGGTTTCACTGTAGTTGTACAACATAAAATAACGTAAAAATTCAGAAAGTTTTGCTTCATGCTAAATTGTTTTATTTTTTCAAATTTTTATTTTTATTACCATCGAAAACTCTGGGGGGGCCTGGATGATTCTGGAGGGGGCCAGGCCTCTTAATGCTCTTAATGCCTCTTAATAATGGATGCTGTGTTAATGGCTATACATACAATATGATAGTTCCCGTCCACCTTTTGAAAGTTAGCCTATCAAAGAACGATGCTTTTGACTGAAATGCTGTTTTCGATAAAGTTTCTGTGAACAACAAACTACTACTAGAAAAAATGTTAGAATTAAACTTGAATATCTCGAATGACACCATTGACAAAAATTTTAAAAATGTCTAAACTTGCAATCTGTGCCACGTTAAATGTCTAAATTTTGGAAAAAAAAGTGCTTCTTGCTCCTTTTCAGGTGAAAAAAAAAACATCAGTAATTATTGCCAACCAATAGTAATTTGGAAAAAAGCCACCAGGAAAAACATTTTCTGATGACATTTTGCACAGAGAAGGGTGATATTAGCAATATTCAAATGTCAAAGTCACGGGATTTTCATGACATTTAACAGCTCTGCTCGCAATAACTTGAGAGCGGTCAGGTACAGTAAAATTATATTATGATCAAATTGAAAGGAAATTTTGCGTAGAATCTGTTTTTTGATATCAAAAATATCAACTATTTGCTATTTCGACCTGTTATGCAAACTTCCAAAATCTCCAAAAATATTTTTAAGCATTTGACCATTCTAGGTCAAAGATTCGAAGTAATTGGGTATGCAGATGATATTGTTATTATAGTCCGCGGTAAATTCGATAAAACTGTTTCCGAGCGAATGCAAACAGCACTCAACTTAACTCTAGCATGGTGCAATAATGAAGGATTAAGTATAAATCCTAAAAAAACTACAATAGTACCGTTTACAAGAAGACGTAAAATCTGCATTTCAGCTCTAAAAATAGGAGATGCTAAACTATCCTTATCTTTAAGTGCCAAATTTTTAGGTGTTATATTAGATTGTAAGCTTGTTTGGAATAAGCATATAAAACAACAGATAGAAAAAGCAAGAAATGCTTTCTGGGGCTGCAAAAGAACCTTTGGTAAAAAATGGGGTTTGAAACCGAAGATGATATGCTGGATCTATTCGGCCATTGTTAAACCCATTATTTCATACGCATCTATTTTTTGGTGAGAAAAAACCAAACAAGTCGCTACTCAAGCTAAGCTAAACAAACTACAAAGGCTTGCTACTATTTCAATTACTGGGGCAATACGAAACGCCCCTTCAAATGCGTTGGACGCAATGTTAAATCTTCTTCCACTTCATGACTATATACAAATGGATGCAGTTAAGAGTGCTATCAGAGTCAGAAGGTCCTTAGATAGCGCTGATAATGAACTGAAAGGACATATGACTATATTGAAGCACTTCAAAATAAGTCCAGTGTTCTTAGTGAATGAAGATTATATGTTGAAGCGTAACTTTTTTGATCATCGTTTTTGGGTTGCTGATGTAACTCGTCAGGATTGGGATACAGGAGGACCAACTTTCCGATCTGGATCATTAATTTTTTTCACTGATGGTTCAAAACAAGAAAACATGGTAGGGTCAGGAGTGTTTGGCCCAGGAGTTAATGTATCTTATGCACTGGGAAGTTGGCCAACAGTTTTTCAGGCCGAAATTTATGCCATTCTTGAATGCGCTGCCATTGGTCTTAAAAGGCGCTATAGAAATGCTAATATATGTATGTGTTCGGATAGCAAAGCAGCCTTGAACGCTTTGAAGTCTAGAACTTACACATCAAGATTTGTTTCGGAGTGTGCCAAGCTACTGCAGCAGTTGTCCTATCGTAATAAGGTTAATCTATATTGGGTTCCTGGCCATTGCGGAATAGAAGGAAACGAAAAAGCTGATCAGTTAGCAAAACAAGGTTCTTCCATGCAATTTATCGGGCCTCAGCCATTCTTCGGAATGGCCTCTTGTGCTCTGAAAATGCAATTAAAGAGCTGGATGAAAGCAAAAATTAAACTCAACTCACAGAACAGATAGGAAAGATGATAACGAAAACAACTGCCAAAATAAACGCGAACACTAGCGCACCTGGTGGCGGCGGGCACGCTTTTTACACTGTAAATTATTCTAAAAATGTACAGAATTAGGCGAGTGAACTCGTCTAAATATTTTTTTTTATAATTTTTAATCCAAGGTTGATAAAAAGACGAGGTAATCTATAGAAGAAGCGGTACGTTTTCATTAAATTAAAGGGTAATGAAAAATGATTTTGCATAACCTCTCTGTTTTAGTAATCAAATCCTACAATAGTTTATTCTAATGAATTTAAATATGAATGAAATAAATGTTTGTTAAATTTCCGTTTTTTTTTCAATTTTTTTTATAGATTTTTTTCCTCTGAAACATTATAAAGAAAGGTGATAAAGAGTAGGAGTGAACCCACGAATTGTGTGGGCATTTTTTTTACGAAATCAACTGATTTTAGTTTTTAATAACTGTTCGGAAATTTCATTACAGTTCCGTTTAAATTTGAGTTTTGTGGTAACTCAAAAATTTATTCATAAAATGCTGATAGATTTCAACTGACCAAATTTTACGTTATTTATAAGCTGCGGTGAAGTTTTAAATAAATACTGGATGATACTGGATCAAGAGGAGATGATTTAATAGTTTGCGTCCATTATGATACAGGTATCAGGTATCAGAAGGCCGGCTCCAAAGGCACGTTCCCCACCAGTTGGGAGATTTGTGCCATCGCCATATTTGAGCCTATTTCATCATCTACCCGATGGGAGAGGAAAGGGAAGGGAAAGATGGGAGGAAATAGGAGTGGGGTCCCTTGAAGAGGGAAGATCGCATAAGCGAAATGAGAGCATGTAGCTCCATACCACAATGGGTTCGAACAGCGCCCTAAAAAGGGCACTGCAAAACGCATGAGCGTAAAGAGAGCCTATAGCTCATTACCACAGCGGGTTAAGAATAACAGGATGTCCTGAAGATTCAGGCTTCTGTATTCAGTTTCACTTAATAAGTGTTTACCAAGTAATTGGAATCGCATTTGCGCAAAAACTGGACAGTTACATATCAGGTGATACGAAGTTCCATAATCGGAGTCACAACTATCACACACAAATGAGTCAGCACGCTGAATATTTGCCATGTGATAGTTGAGTCGGCAGTGGCCTGTCAACGCTCTGACCAAGAGACTGCAATTCTGCTTTGACAGATTTGTTAAATACTTCGCCACCTTTGGAGATGGCTCAGTAATATACAATTTTGTTTGACGACACGACTCCAAACTATTCCAATATTGCTTGTGCTGAGTTGCCGCCCAAGAGTTTATCTGAAGCTTCACCCAGCACTTCGAAATTGGAATAGCCGGCTCAGGGCCAATGAAGTCATGCGATGCTCCATCGCGAGCTAGCTCATCAGCCAATTCATTTCCAGCGATGGAAGAATGGCCAGGTACCCATACAAGGTTTACAGAGTTGACTGAATTCAGTTCCTCAATTTGAGTTCGACATGCGATAACAAGCTTCGACCTTGAGTTGGCCGAAGCGAGAGCTTTTATAGCAGCCTGACTATCTGAACAGAAGTATATGACTTTACCCATTACGCGCTGTTGAAGTGCTGATTGCACTCCACACATAAGAGCAAATATTTCCGCCTGAAAAACGGTGCAGTTTCTACCAAGTGAGTAAAACTGATTCAGCCTTATCTCACGAGAATATACTCCTGCACCAGCTCTACCTTCAAGAAGGGAGCCATCAGTGTAACATACTATATTGTTTGATATACTTCTTTCCAAATAGCCAGACGTCCACTCTTCCCGTGAAGGGAATTGTGTGGTAAATGTCCTGTAAGGAAAGTTACAAGCAATTGTGAGATCACTTGGAGCAAGGACAATTTTGTCCCAATTCACCAAAAGTGGAAACAACGAAGTGTGTGTAGATCTACGATTCACTGGATTTTTCTCCAGTAGATCCAGTACCCATAAACGGTAAGAGCAAGAAAGTGCTTCTTGTTTAAGATATATGTGTAGTGGCGCAACGTCGAAAAGGGCCTCGAGCGCTGCTGTGGGAGTTGTAGAGAACGCACCAGACATCGCCATCAAGCACATCCTTTGGAGATGGCCCAATTTTGATTGGATTGTTCTCACTTCGCCCTTTTGCCACCACACAAGACATCCATATGCCAATATTGGTCGAACAACTGTTGTGTAAATCCATTTGATATATTTGGGTTTGAGGCCCCAAGTTTTACCAAAGGTTCGCCGGCATTGACCGAAGGCCATACAAGCTTTTTTGACTCTGAAATCAATGTGAGCTGTCCATAAAAGTTTGGAATCTAGAATGACTCCGACATACTTTACTTGATCAGTCACATTAATCTCAGTGCCAAAAAGACGTAAAGGTCGAATTCCATCGCGGTTTCGTCTTTCCGTAAAAAGAACAATAGATGTTTTATTCGGGTTAACCGAAAGGCCATATTGGCGACACCAACTCTCGACTACCTGAAGAGCACTTTGCATCAGGTCGAATAGGGTGCTTATGCACATACCAACTATCAGAGCTAGATAGTCGTCGGCAAATCCATAAGTTGGAAAACCGCAATTATTGAGTTGCCTCAATAGCGTATCTGCTACGAGATTCCACAAAAGTGGTGACAAGACTCCCCCTTGGGGGCATCCGCAAACACTCAATTTTCGAATCGCTGCTTGACGCAATGTCGAGAAGAGATGTCGGTTTTTGAGCATTTGATGAATCCAATTGGTAATCATTGTAGGTAGCCCATGGTTTCGTGCGGCTTCCAATATGGCATCGAAAGACACGTTATCAAAGGCACCCTCAATATCCAAGAAAACACCCAAGCACGATTGCTTCTGAGCGAATGCTTTCTCGATATCGTATACAACTTTGTGTAAAAGAGTCACTGTGGACTTTCCAGATTGGTAAGCATGTTGATCCACATGAAGAGGCATGTTTGCCAAATAAACATCACGGATGTGATGATCGATAATGCGTTCCAGACATTTCAGAAGAAAAGAGGTCAGACTGATTGGTCTAAAACTCTTCGCTTCCTCATACGACGCACGTCCTCCTTTTGGGATAAACTTTACAGTAATATCACGCCAGGATTTGGGAATGTACCCGGTAGCAAAACTGCTTACAAGTAGCTTTTTCAAAACATGTTTGATAGACTCAAATCCCTTTTGGAGCAGAACAGGATAAATCCCATCCGCTCCTGGAGATTTGAAAGGGGCAAAACTATTAAGTGCCCATTGAATCGATTCAGTAGTTACGATACTGCGAGCCGAGGCCAGAGACTCGTAACTACATGAAAAGACATTTGGTTCATCCGTAGATGCTATGTCCACACATCCGGGGAAGTGTGTATTGAATAGACATTCTAAAACTTCTTCATCGGAAGAAGTAAAGTCACCATTAGGTAAGCGAATTTCGTTCACTTGGAAATCCTTAGATTTTGCAAGAATTTTGTTCAACCGACTGACTTCACTCAAACTGGAAACATTTGTACAAAGGTTTTTCCAGCCGGATCGTTCAGCAGAACGAAGAGCCTTCTTGTAAGCCTTGCGAGCTGACTTGAACGACTCTGATCCAGCTGAACGGCGTCTGTTCCAACTCCTTCTACATTGTTTCCTGAGTCTAGTCAGATCGGAATTCCACCATGGGGTCCCTCTTGTAGTCTTTACAGACCGCAGAGGACATGCTTCTTCAAAAGCTTCCATAATGTAGGATGTTGTAGTATCAACGGCATCATCCAGATCACTTGGATTTTCAATGGACGGAGAATATCCATGAAATTTGGTCGCAACCAATTCAATGTAGAGTTCCCAGTTTGTTGACCGGGGATTCCTAAAACGCAAAGTCTGCGCAGTTACATTTGAATGTTCAAAGAAGATGTAGCGATGATCAGATAATGATTCCTCATCTGATACATGCCAATTCGTCAACTCGTGACTGATTCTATTCGAGCAGAGCGTTATGTCTAACACTTCTTCTCTATTAGAAACCATGAAGGTTGGGCGATTGCCTATGTTAAGTAATCCAAGGTCTGTACTACTTAAGTATTCCATCAGACTGGAGCCTCTCAAATTGATATCCGAGCTGCCCCAGATGATGTGATGAGCATTGGCATCACTGCCCACAATCAGCGGAAGGCCTTTTGTTACGCAGTGTACGACAACTCGTTTGAAGTCATCCGTTGGGGATGGTTCATCATGTGGTAAATATACCGAACAATAGACGTACTTCCTGTTGAGGTCACCAACAGAAACATCGATTGTGACAGCACATACATCTCTGGTAGTTAACTCAGAAATGAGTGTAGCAACGATTGCTTTATTAACGAGCACGCATGCGCGGGGCATGGAGCGCGAGTTTGCCATTTCAAGCTTGCTAAAAGTAGCAAAAACTGGGTCCACAAGGTTACCTAGATAGAAGTTTCCTCTACGAAAGTAGGGTTCTTGAACTAGCGCCACTTGGGCTGCACCATTTTGCATGAGTCTGCAAAGATTGATCGTTGCTGTTCTTTTATGCTGAAGATTGATCTGAGCTAACCTAACCGTAGCCACTACCCAAACTAGGCAGGATTAAGCTTTTTGCAATCTCAGCACGAAAAAGACCAGCAACGAAAAAACCAGATCGGTATCTATTTAAAGTCGCCAAAGGCGAAAGAGCACAGAATACACTGTGTAAAACGCATAATGCGAATCCATATAGGTGATAATTTAAATTAAATGTCAACATATTCATAATCCCACCCTTATTAAGCCTCAGGATAGAGACTGAAGAAGGGCAGCCGATTATCTCGGAGAAACACAAGGTCACCTGCACCATTGCTCCGGGTAGCACAGGAAGGACTCAATACTGTGGAGGGCGCCCTGGTACCCCACAGGCTCCGTTAGCGGTTAGGTTTTATTTAGACCCCCCTAACCATTCATTCTTAGGCACGGTACGCATCACACCATAAATTAGGGGTCACCTGTGAGGTGGACTTTTACCACCGGAACAGGCAGTCCGTAGTGTTAATTCTTAGCCAGTTGAAACAACCGCTACCGACACTACGCGGCTATCTAGGCTGCTCGGGAAAAGGAGGTTAATATTGATGATTAACTCCTGACGTGCCCAAGCAGCCTGTATCAAGAGGAGATGATTTAATAGTTTGCGTCCATTATGATACAACTACTGATTATATTTCATTAAAACCGTCAATTTAGTCAATTGTTACATTTATGTCATTTTTAAACAGAAAATTTGAAAGTGTGCAAACAGCCAGAAAAGGCATAAAATTAAAAATAACATGTCGGTACACGGGAAAAAAAATCTGTGGTAAAAATTACTATTTTAGCTGACCATGCCCATTCTTAAAACTATCATGGGATATCATGCCATTTTACCATGATTACGGTACACTCCACCATATTACCGGTACATTCGACAGAAATCATTTGCACCAATCTAATTTCGACTATAGACATGGTAAAATCCAGCGCATTTCTTGTCTGTTTAAAATTTCCGGTGCGAGCGCATAAGTTAACCCCCTAAAATGGTAGTTTTTACCGCACATTTTTTAGTGTGTAGAGGTTTCAATTATAAGCGGAAGAAACTTTTTGTTCTAATAACTGCTAAAAAAAACAGTGAAATAAATACAAATATTTTTTTGTGAAGGAAAAAAATCATAATAAAAGTTAGTGTTTTTTAATTCATAAGAAATTTAAATCATGTTGAACAATAATTGCAGTATTTTCTAAATATATTACATTTAGAAATATGGGATTACGTCGAATCAGTTCGGTGCCATACTGAACAAGTGCAGTTAAGACACCTAAACGATCTGACATATTGTGTATTTCTTTCACTACTGGACTACGAAGTACGGCTTCATAAGCGCGAAAATGCGAATAAAAGTGCGGGATTGCATCGAATCATGTTGGTGTCTTCAGAGCACTAACTCTTCGGACTGCGATGAATAACCCCGCTGAAGACACCGACTCAATTTGATGCAATCGCGCTCTTTTATTAGAGTTCCCGCACTTGTTGAATCTTGGGAATAAATGATCAAATAGTAGTATAAATTCCATTAAATAACCAAACAAAACCACACGAGTAGAAATAAGATCCCAAAATCATGATTATTCACCCTGATATCATGATTCCAGAGTGTTTTCATCTTATGAAAATACACCATGATTCGGACTCATGATTTCATGAGTCAGATTGCCGTAACGCAACACAAGCGTTGTTTTCGTAGCTGATTGCTCGAAAATCATGACTCGCGCATCCATTTATGATCTATTTATAGTTCTGTCAGTCAACCCGATAAACGGAAAACAAAATAAAATAAATCTTGTCAGAGCGAGGTTCGAACCAAGAACCTTCTGATTGGCAGACCCGCACTTTATCACTCTACCAACTTGTCGTGTTGAATACAGGGCGATCGATACGAATGACTTGAAGCAAAGCGCAACGGTTAGTATTGTCACTCTGGATGTTACGCTTATGAAGAATCATGATTTGTCTTCCTGATATCATATCAAAGCCAATTTATGAATTTCATGACTCATAAATCATGATTGGGGAATCAGATTTTTATCCGTGCAGCAACAAAAAAAAATTCACTAAGTTTTTCATCTGATTTTGTAAAATGCGATTCTGGTTGAATATCGGAATTCGGTCATCGGTTTGCCCTTTCTGGCTCTACAACATACGTCAGCCATTGTACTCAGGCTGGATTGCGCTATACAACGTGCCATGTCGGGCGCTAAACCTGAGGATTTGGTGACCAACCTTTTTCATGCATTCCAAACTATTTAGTGGTGCCGGAGCAAATTAGAATTATATTCATTTAATTCAACTGAATTAGATAAGATAACACCGTTACAAATTAATCAACCTTGCACTCGTCTAAAAATTGTGCAAATTTCAGATGGACTGCTGTTTTTTCTGCTCCATTTACATCATAGCAATCCTTTGAAGGAAAACTACAAACAAAATGCAATGAGCCTCTGTACGTGCCATACATTCCTTTGTTCTTTTGACTTTTACTGTGCGCCGTGTATTGGTGCTGTCTCGCTCTCTCTCACGGACAACTTGAATACAGGGCACACAGTAAAAGTCAAACGTGTTATACCATGCATAGGCTCATACAGTGGAACTGAACATCGAACTATTTCAACTACATCCTTCACGAGAGAGTAAGCGCGATCGTATGGAAGAGCCGTGGCGTGCTTGTTATTTTTTGGGAAAAAATCACTCGTCAAGCAAAAACTGTGTGCCGCAACAAGTAGTAAAACTTTTTGTTCGACATCTGGATATTTATTACTTTTAACGATGAAAGAAAAAGGTGTGCACGATTGAAATCAGCGTTTTCTTTTTCAATATAATTATTCAATGACAAATTCATTCACTGTGCTCCAAGGGACCGGGGGAGGTTGGTAGTTGTTGTTTCAGGTTGAAAGCTTCAGTCGCACATCATGGATATTACCACACCAACTATCTTACACATCCCCAGAGATAATTTTAACACAAAAGGATGCAAAAAGCCAATATCAGCGGAAAATCATTCATTTTAAAATTCAAAACGTGTCGGGCTTTTGTTGACAAATGTTTTGATTTAGGTGCACTGCAAGGCTGCAAGGCTTACTATGCTGCCGGATCAACGGTGTTGACATAACGTCAAACAAATTATACGAGCGAATGAGATCATTTTAGACGAGATCAACGTCAATATCTGGCACTGTAAATTGCAATGGGACAAACAATGTTTTATTCGCCTACTCTTCTTCACATTTTCTCGTACTCTAGTCGAAAATCACTAATTGTTCTAGGATGGCTATCTGTTCTGTGCTCAACTGGAAGAACGCAATGGACTTTCGCCAGTCCACACGATTCATTGCAAACATTTAGATAAAGGCCTGCTAGAGCCTAATGAAATTCGAATCTACCATCCAAAACAGGTACTAAATTTTATCCGAAATGTAATACCTGATTGGGATGCACGCCAATAGCTGTGGAGATAGTTACTTCATAGTAATATATTTCTACAGTACGGCAAAAACAAAGAGGATAACACCACAATAGATCAAATTAATGGTCGCAGTGGTATCATGTCCCCACAAAAGAAAAAAAAAATTCTAGGTTATACGGCCAAACTTACTTCAACATACTTGTAAATAAAAATATAAAAACATCGATGTCACATCATTTACACCCCTCTACGGGCAGCTTCATTTATTACCGCTAAAAATATTCAAATCACGATTTTTTTTTTTATCTCGATATTTTTGCACCAGATTTTCACAAACCCTCAATAAGCTCTACTAGTTTAAGAATATGTGTGGATATTGATAATTGGTTATCTGGATCCGAAGATATTCCAAAATTCCTTGGGGGACCGACGCGTAGCCATAACCCACGTAAATATCCCAGGCTACAGAATTTTTGTAGTATTCGGATATTCACTTTGAGGAATGAGCATTGATGTTTCTGGTACTACCATGGACAAATAAAAATCTTGAAAACTCTATATCGAAATGTTCAGATTTCTCCAATATAACTGAACCGATTTGTATAGTTTTTTTTTTCAGATTAGCTCCTTATTACCTGGGCTTGTATAGTAGACATTTTTTTTAATAAATTGACCAAAAACAAAATGACCACCAAAGACATTCTATATTGAAAATGTCGGTCTACCAAGGAACATCGGAATATCTTCAAAACTAGATCGCTCTAGATTATTATCGACACGGATTCTTATTAGAAGAGTTTTTTTTTAGATCTTGTGAAAAAATGGTGCAAAAATATCGAAAAACAAAAAAGTTATCATGTTTTGAATATTTTTTGGCCGGGAAAAATGAAGCTTTTGAGGGGTTAATCAATCGCACTGGTTTGTGTTATAATATTTCAACATTTTCTTAGTAAATTCTTGATGACATGCAACTTGAATTCTATATAAAAGTCTGGTTTCCGATAGCTCTGAGTACTCCTCCAAGATCTCTTTATAAGACTCCGTCAGCAATTCCTATTATGTTCCAGAAGGAATTCACAAAATTAATTAGGGTTATCGAAGAATCCTTACAGTAGTCATCTTATAAGTTTTCAGAGGGCTCGACTAAGAATTCCATTAATTGCCATTGCTGGCAATTTAGCGGACTTGATCTATGAATTCTGCCTTGAATCTTAAGGGCTTTCTCAAAAGTACCCTAAAGATTCTCACAGAAAAATCTGCAATTTTCAAAGATTTCTTCGGTAAATAATAAGAGAACTTGACCAGAAGTAGTTCTTCAGCAATGTATTTTGAATTTCGTCAAGAAATATAGCAAATTTTATCTAAAAGATGTCAAATAATTTTTGACCCTGAAACAGTCCTGCGATATCTCCAAATATTCAAACAGTATTTCATCTAAGGATAGTGTAGGAATGATTTTGGAGATTTTTTTTATCCAATATTTCCTTCAGGAATTATAGGAATATATCAAAAAGTTATTCAACGGATTAATCCAATCCATCACTCCAAAGGATTTTTTTTAATATATTGCTATAGGATAGTTCCTGTTTTATAATCAATTTAAAAAACCATCCTTAAATATATCGTGGGCCTTCCTCAGCCGAGTGTTTAGGGTCCGCGGCGACAAAGCAAAGCCATGCTGAAGGTGTCTGGGTGTCAATTCCCGGTCGGTCCAGGATCTTTCGTTAAGAAAATTTCCTTGACTTCCTGGACATAGAGTATCATCGTACCTGCCACACAATATACGAATGTGAAAATTGGCAATTTTGGCAGAGAAAGCGCTCAGTTAACACTGCGAAAGTGCTCATTGAACACTAATCTGAGAAGCAGGCCCTGTCCCAGTGAGAACGTAATGCCAAGAAGAAGAAGAAGAAGAAGAAGAAGAATATTGGGATAAATTTGCGAAGAACAAGAAAAAAATATGCGGAAGTCTCTGGATGGGTTCCTAGAGGAATTCTTCGAATTATGCTTGACAGAATTCTATGAAGACTTATTGTTGTCAATTCAGAGTTTCTGAAGTAATCCTTGGAAAATTATATACAAAGCTCTGTAGAAATTTCGATAATATGAGAGAAATTCTTACATGTTTAGTTTATTTTCTCTTGATCATCCCAAAAGAATCTCAGTAGGTTTGTTCATAAAGCATGAAGCAGCTGGAATTTCCAAAAGAATATCTAAAGGTTTCTCGACCAGACGGAAGAAACAAGATTGTAACATAATGTGTTCCCCTGATATGATTTTTTTTATATCATCAGTTGTTTTAAAACACTAACGGTATGTGTAGTTAAAATAGCATAAATTCTAACAAAATTAGCACCAAATTAAACTAAAATATAACAAACCCTGTTACAATTATATTAAAATTATTACAGAATGTGTTGCAAGGATGTAACATTATTGCAAATTATGTAACTATGGGCTTCGTAGCCGTGCGGTTAGTGTCACCGAGGCATTTGCATGCTAGTCCGTTGTCTAGTGTGGTGCTTCCTTCGAAGGGCAAACAGCCCACTGGAAGCATTAACGTGTAGTGTCTTCTCTTTTATAACTCTTTATGACATCGGATGTTATTTGCAACAACTTATAAATTTTATGTCAAAAATATAACAAATGTTGTTATAAATGTGTAACTAAAAATATAACAAGTTGAGAACAAAGTCATTTTGATAACAACATTTTATCAATTTCTGCTATTTTTATAGGAATGTGTTATAATTTTGTTATGTGGTTCTGGTCGGGTTTTTCTGAAATATCTCTCAAAGAATCCTGACAAATGGAAAATGCTAAGGTTGTACCGTAATTTCGGGTGAAATTGATCATTTTATACGGTTTTTCTTGTCTAACTTTTAAAATGTTGGTAATGCCAAACAACTGAATGCAGAAAAACAAGTACGAAGGAATGCCTCATTGACCTATGTACCGTAAAACGGGGTAACTTTGATAATGCGGGTAACTTTGATAGACCCCTAATATATTAAACGAAATAACGAAGTTTCTGTCAACCAGTTAAGAAAAAAGAATGCAAAAGTAAAGAGTATTAGTATGACACTTCATGTCAAAGCTATTTTTGTTGGAATCAAGTGCGTTTGAGGATATTTATGCAAATATTAAAAATTTACAAGATTTTAGCATTTTTGCAACGCTTACAAACAATCTGTTCTACGACCACTATTTGATAAAGTCATAATGAGTTTGTCACTTACCCATGACAGTCTAGTTATAGTAGAACATGAATTCGGTCTCAAATCTCTCAGCGAAAACCATTTTCACAAACTGAGACCATTTTTGTAATCTAAGTCAGAAATTTCCATATAGCGTTAAACGCCGACAGGTATGCAACGCCCTACAAATGTTCCGTAATTCATTCAATCTTGTTCGATTTATACTCCATTATCAAAGTTACCCCAAAACAGAAAACCTACTTTCGATTACACGAAAAATTATATATCCATTCAGAATAAATCTTTTGGCAATCTATCAAGTGCAATCGATAACTAGGACGTCAGTACTTGTTTTAAACATATAAATTGAAATTCTTTGAAACAGCATGCATAAATATTGAAGTTTTCTTCGAAAAAACTATCAAAGTTACCCCGTTTTACGGTACCAAAAGTTTGTGGATTTAGTGCTGAAAAATATCTCTTAAATAAAAAATCGGGGGATCTCTTTTCGGGGTGAAATTGATCACTTGGGAATGCGATTATTGTTTGTTTTCGAAACATATACTTAATAAACTTGAGCTGAATAGTTAATTTTCAAGAATTACGCGGAAAACGCCTAAATGTATGCAATGTTCAAAGGAATTTCCTTATATCTAACAGAAATTCAATTATTTCAATCGAATGAGCGAATTGGTACGAGATTTCGTTATGAAATCTGGTTTGGGGATATATCTTAAGCCTTCCCAAACTTTCAGGATTGTACCATGTTTGAACCCTTGTCTAGAACTAGAAGTTTATTGATGTTTGTCAATACTGCACCGTACATGATTTTGAAATATTACATTATTTTTATAGAAATAAACATTCCTCAACGCAAAAAATTTTGCAACACACAACTTGACAATCCTTATGACAAACAACGTTCATTCGCTGCAGGTTACATTGATATTTGTGCTCCATTAGGAAGAAGTAAAATCAAGTGACACGGCAATCAATTTCACCCGAATTTACGGTACCAATCTTAAAACCAGACAGAAATCCTGCAGAAGCTTCTAGCTTTCGTCCAATCAGTTTGTTTTCCTCCATCAGTAAACTTTTTGAAAAGGTCAACAGAATGATGGCCCACATCAACGAAAATTCAATTTTTGCCAATGAACAGTTCGGATTCCGCCATTGCCATTCGACCACTCATCATCTTTTACGTGTAACAAATTTGATTCGTTCCAACAAATCTTCTAAAACTCAACTAATGATATTCCCACATAAACCAAAAGCTCTTTATTAGTAACCTTCAAGTAGACATGTTGTTTCTTTTTTATTTGTCTATGAATTACCAACCGAACCCAAATCTTTCTACAGTTGAAGCTATTATTTCTGCTCCTTAACTATGTACAGTAATTGAGGGGTTTAGATACAATGAGATGTAAACGATCAAAGTTTTTTCATTCCATACAAATTGTATGGAAGCCAGAAAAACAAGCCAATCTTCTACGAATAATGTTATTTTTTCGGTTGGACGGAAATATCATTTAAAAATAACATTGGCAAGCTTGCAATTTCTCGGTATACATAACACAAAACCGACCAATATATCATTTTTGGTCCCTCAATTGAAATGTGAAAATAGGGAAATTTTTCAACGTAACACTTGTTGGATAGCCTTGAAAAATTTTCCAGGACAAAAAAGCGCCGCCTGAAAGAAATTTAATGCCAAGAGATGGAGTTGAGATTGGAGTTCTCAAGGAACGCGAAAGTTCTATCAGAAGCTCAACACACCCCGCAAACGGTGGATGAACCTGCCTACGGCAAAAAATCCCTTCAATAAAAAGTAGTTCAATTCAATTCATTTCACATCCCGCAAAGGCTTCGTGCCGCGAGCTGAAATGTGCCGCGATATGGAGGGCAGCATCTTGACGGACGGACGCGAGGTGGTCGAAAGGTGGAAGAAGCACTACGATGAACACCTGAATGGCGCCGAGAACACAGGGACAGAAGGTCAGGGCAGCAAAGGCAATGGCTACGTCAGCACAGCGGACAGTGGAAACGAATCAGCTCTCACGATGGGGGAAGTTGATGTCACTCAACGATTGTACCCCGTTTGGCATTAAGTTGTTTGGCATACCCGAGCAGGTGAAAAAAGCTCAACAATAGCTAATTTTGATATGGACATCTAAAAGTGATATTAACTAGATAGATATAAGAGATAAAAGATCTAAAATTGATATCTAAAATTTACTCCTAGAATATCATTAGCATATCATATTTAGCTTTTGTAAGATCTAACCAATATCAGCGAGCTATTCATTTGATTTGCAAACATCAAATTTTGATATGGCTTAGAAGTTCCAGGAATAAAATTAAGATATTATCTTCAGATCTTTTATCTCTTATGTCAATCAAATCAATATCTCGATTTGATGGTCAGAACTTCGCTTCTGCTCGGGTAATGGCCGTTTGGCATAATAGTCGTTTGGCATAATGATTTACTTAGAATGAATATCGGCATTTTCGAAGTTTTGACCGAGATCAACATCAAATTTTGTTTGTAGGTTCTCAACAAGCGTGGTGTTCATTCAGAGGTATCCCAAGCTATGAATGTCAAAAATTGTGTTGACATTAGATAGCATAACTAAATAAAACTCGTGACGGGTGTGGTGGAATATCTTTCCGGAATAATATTTGTTTCTACATCCCAGAACATAGAGTATCCTTGAGCTTGCTGCGATACTACTTGGTAAAAGAAGGGAAAATTTATTTGCAAAATATCAAAAGCTCATATCTAAAGATCTATTATTGCAGCATAATGCAAAAATAGCCTATATTCGTTTAAAATGTTTAAGGCTCTAACGTTAAAAAAATCTTCTCACAGCATAATTTAAATGAACAACACATTTTTGGAAAAAAAAATTCGAGGCAAAACTTTTGAACGATTCAATATAAATTTTAGTTTTGGTAGTGTGCATCAAAACACAAAATTGTGATCATAAAAATATTTCATATTACGAAAGGAGATGCTGTGCTTGCAAAAATAATAATGTAAAATTGGCAGGTTCTAAAGTAATTATCATTCTAATAGCACGTCTTGTCAGAATTGATAAATCAGCAAAATACAAAAATGGCTAGCATTTAGCTTTACTAAATAATAAAATTTAAAACAGTATAAATATAAAGGACAGCTTATTTTTAAAAGAAGGCAAAATTTATGATTAAACCAATAGAAGATTGAACGCCAAAAATTGTTGCGGTATACAAAAATTGTGAACGAGAAAGAACGATACACAATCAAAAGAAAGAGGTATTCTGTTATTCTCGGCTATACACATGTTGGCGAAAATGCTGAGGACGGTAAAACTCGAAACAACCGCCAATTAAATAAAAAAGGGTGCATATCACATGGCCAGTTCGTTCACCACCCTGAAATATATAAAGTTGTGACAATTATGATTGCCAGAAATTTTTCGGGGAAGCGAGCTAATTTGGTGAACTGGCGTTCGCGGAAACGACATTCGGGGAACCTATATTCGAGGAAAAGTAGCACAATCCATCGAAGTAACTGCAGTAATCGATCACTCTTTTCGCTGATAAATGTTATAGATTGCCGCCCTTTTGTCAGATTGAAACAAAACAATATCTAAAAAATATAGCTCCAAAGTATTGCTATGTATAAAAGAAGGTGAAATTGATTTATATTTTAAATGAACAGTTTTTATAGCTATAAATATTATTACATCATATTTAGAAAAAAAAACAGCATGTTTGAAAAAAGGGAAAATTTGTGCTAAATACATCAAAATCTTTAGAGCAAAAATTATTCCAATAGCGAAACTCAAAATAAGAATTGATATTTGAAAGAAGGGTGATGTCTGGATACATAATAAAATTCTATTGGCAATAACTTTCCTTACAAGCTTTAGTTTATTCAAAAGCATGTGATTGTTGAATAAAATGTCATTTTGTATCAATTGACTCCAAAACAAGCCTCAGATCATCAGAAAGGTTCAATAGAATCGTAAAAACGAATGTAATATTATGAAATTCTTGGTTTCAGACGCATTATGCCAAACGACTATTATGCCAAACGACCATTATGTCAAACGTCCGTTATGCCAAACGGCTTTATGCCCAACGAATTTATGCCAAATGACCTTTTTGCATAAAGTCGTTTAGCATAATGGTCGTTTGGCATAATGGTCGTTTGGCATAATGGTCGTTTGGCATAATGGTCGTTTGGCATAATAGTCGTTTGGCATAATGAGTCTGAAACCGAGAATTTCCTCACATGACATTCGTTTTTACGTTTCTATTGAATCTTTCCGATGATCAGGCTTGTTTTGGAGTCAATTGATACAAAATCACACTTTATTCAACAATCCTATGCTTATGAATAAACTAAAGCATATTAGGAAAGTTGTTGCCAATAGTATTTTATTATTTCTCCAGAAATTATTTCAAATATTAGTTCTTCTTTTGAGTTTCGTTGGAATAAATTTTTGCACTGAAGATTTTGATATATTTTGCACAAATTTATCCTTCTTCCAAACAATCTAGGTGTTTTTTTTTCTAAATATGATGTAATCATAATTAAATATATATAAAAACTGTTGACTGAAAATATAAATTAATTTCACTTTCTTTTATACATAGCAATTTTTTGGAGCTATATTTTTTCTGGTTTCCAGCTAATCAAAAGGTGGCTGAAGTTATTGGCGAAAAGAGAAATCAATTATTGCAGTAACTACGATGGGTTGTGCTACTTTTCCCCGAATGTCGTTTCCCCGCACGCCAGTTCCCCGAATGTCAGTTCCCCGAATATCCTGTTTCCCCGAATAGCAAACTTCCCCGAAACATTTTTGGCACTAATAATTATCGTAACTTTACACATTTCAGGGTGATGAACGAACTGGCCATCTGATATGCACCCTTCTTTATTCAATTGGCGGTTCTTTCGAGTCGTCAGCATTTTTGCCATCATGTGTATAGCCGAGAATGACAAAATACCTCCTTCTTTTGATTGCTTATCGTTCTAGTCACTGAAGACTATTATGGCACCTATTTAAACTGCACCACTTTTCAGGGAAACTGGTCATTCGGGAAAAAGAGTCATTCGAGGTAAAAGGTCATTCGGGAAAAGGGTCATTCGGGGTACTGGCATTCGGGGAAAAGTAGCACAATCACTTTGATGATTATGAACGCAATTTTTGATATCTTCTCGTTTATTGTGGCGCAATAATTTTCGGCGTCCAATCTTCTTTTGGTTTGATCACAAACTTTGCCTTCTTTTAAAAATTCTTGCAGTTGTTTATAATTATACTGTTTTAAATTTTATCATTTAGTAAAGCTAAATGTTAGACATTTCTATATTTTGCTGTTTTATCAATTCTTGCAAGACGTGCTGTTAGAATGATAATTACTTTAGAAAACGCCAACTTTTTTTTTTGCAAACACATGGTTTCGTATCGAGATATGCTGGAAACATATTATTTCAATCACATTTTTCCCTTCTTTCGACGGTGTTTTGATGTACACTTATAAAATAAAATTTAGGTTGAATCGTTCAAAAGTTTTACCACAAATATTTTCTTTCAAAAATGTGTTATTCATTTGAGTTATGCTTTGAGAATTTGTTTTTTGCGTTAGAGCCTTAAAAATTTTATAAGAGAAATAATCTGCTCACGTATATAGGCCATTTTTGGATTATGCTGCTATAATAGAGCTTTTGATATTTTGCGAATAAATTTTCTTTTCTTTATCAAGTTATTTTCATCAAGTGTTACGTCCAAACTGGGACAGAACTTGATCTGCATCGAAATATTCTATGAGCGCTCCCTTCATTAATAACTGCGAACTTTCTTTGCCAATATCTTCTTCTTGTTTTTATTCTTGGCATTGACGTCCTCACTGGGACAGAGCCTGCTTCTCAGCTTAGTTTTTTTATGAACACTTTCACAGTTATTAACTGAGAGCTTCCTTTGCCAAAGTTGCCATATCGTGTAGCAAGTACGATGATACTCTATGCTCAGGGAAGTCAAGGAAATTTCCATTAAGAAGAGATCTTGGACCGACCGGGAATCGAACCCAGACACCTTCAGCATGGCTTTGCGTCACGAGTTTTATTTATCTATGCTCTCTAATGTCACAACAATTTTTGACATTCATAGCTTGGAATATCTCTGAACGAACATCAGCTTCGAAAATGCCGATATTGATTTATATCAGTATGCCAAACGGCCATTATGCCAAACGACCATTATGCCAAATGACTTTATGCCAAATGGATTTATGCCAAACGACCTTATGCCAAACGACCTTATGCCAAACGACTTTATGCCGAACGAGGTACAATCGATTCAGAGAGCTATCGACTTACAGAGGGATCAAAGCATGCTAGATTGAAGAGACCGCGGATTTCATCGAGTTAGGGAAAAAAAACTACTTACTATTGTTTTGATTTTTGATAGTCTACAATCACCCTAGATAATGATTCTAAAAGCTTCTGAATTGGTTAGAAAATAACAAAGTTATGCATACTTCACTGAAGGACATTCATATATTACATATTGCAAATTCACCTTCAAGTCGCTTGCTCCTCCTTCTTCTTCTTCTTCTTGGCATTTACGTCCTCACTGAGACAGAGCCTGTTACTCAGCTTAGTGTTCTTATGAGCACTTCCACAGTTATTAACTGAGAGCTTTCTATGCCAAAGTTGCCATTTTCGCATTCGTATATCGTGTGGCAGGTACGATGATACTCTATGCCCAGGGAAGTCAAGGAAATTTCCATTACGAAAAGATCCTGGACTGACCGGGAATTGAACCCAGACACCTTCAGCATGGCTTTGCTTGGTAGCCGCGGACTCTAACCACTCGGCTAAGGAAGGTGCCTCCTCTGAATCTGAATATATTCGGTTCAAACTTTGATGTGATGTGAATACAGATGAGATTTTTTCCAGACCCTAATATAGAGTTTTTGAGTTACTCGCCCTCTCCCCTCCATAGAAATCCTGGCTACACCCTTAGCTGAAGCCAATAGTTTACTTGACCTAACAGCTGGGTTTGAAGTCAGTCGTCGTCGTCGTCGTCAACGTGCGGGTCTTGCAGTCTCGAAGCACCAGCCAGAGTCAGCTAGTCAGGACTGGGAAGAAATATTATCCTGCATCATTCACTTTCCCCCCTCGTTTCACATAGGAGAATTCTTCCGTGTCGTTTGGCGCACGCTAGGGACCATGAGACACGGAATCGGCATCACGTGCGCTGCAGTTGCACTTTTTGTGCTCCCCAAATCCCAAACTGTTGGCGTTCGGACGGTGGGCAAGGATCATGGCGGAAGGCAGTCAAATCGTCTTACTGTTTTCCGGAAGCTGAGCAACAATCACGAAATGGTAATTCATTTATTATTTCTGAACGGTGCTCTCGCCCCCCCTTTGACTTCCGACGACATTCGATTCCAGAAGCGCAAAGTCGAGAAACAGCTGTGCGGAATGGATTACAGCTCCCAGTCCAAGTGCTACGTACCTCAAAGGGTGTGTGTGTGTGTGCCAAACAACGAGCAAAAGAGCGTGGATTTCCGGCAAACAATTTGTAACGATGCAAAATTGAACCTAACCTCATTCTCCCCCGGGGGGTTGAGGAAAACGTTTCTCGCTGCTCGGCGGAGGGAGAGAAAGTTTTGTTTGTTCTGGGTGAACGATGACGACGACGAAGACGACGACGGTTGGTGATTCTCCCTGGAGGATCCGAGCGACACGTGGGGAAACTTGTGCATGTAACCACGTATTGTAAGGGCGAATATGAGGTGCTAAATTCAATAAAAGGAAACATTCATTTGCTTCAATGCTGAAGGAGATGGAGAGACACTTTGGTTTTGCGAAACTACTCTGTCAGAGCTGTGTCTAAACAAATAATTATTATCCCCGGACTGGAGTAGCTTTTGAGCCTTGTTAATCTCGTGAAACTTCAGAGAACTTCTTGAGAACTCTCCAAGAACACCTGTGAACGTTTTGAGAAGAAACGCTTGCACATATTCCATCAATTCCCTGCTATTAGAGGTTTGAATTATGTGTATCCATGGTTATCAATTTAAATTATATTGTTTGAAAGTTACACAAATATGTGTTGAATACAGTGAGGGACTGAAATCCGTACAGGCTCAAAATCCGTACAGTTCATACAAATAGTAGGCTTCTTCTTTCTGGCATTACGTCCCCACTGGGACAGAGGCTGCTTCTCAGCTTAGGGTTCTTATGAGCACTTCCACAGTTCTTAACTGAGAGCTTACTGTGCCAATGACCATTTTTGCATGTGTATATCGTGTGGCAGGTACGATGATACTCTATGCCCTGGGAAGTCGAGAAAATTTCCAACCCGAAAAGATCCTCGACCGGTGGGATTCGAACCCACGACCCTCAGCTTGGTCTTGCTGAATAGCTGCGCGTTTACCGCTACGGCTATCTGGGCCCCAAGAGGTAGTCGAATGTGTCTCTTGGTGTTAAGTATTGCTTGTGAACAAATAGTAGGCGTTTTGTATGAAATGGACGGATTTAGATTCATTTTTTGAGTGTACGAATTTCAAAAATTGCACAGTATTACACTTTCAACTCAATGTTTTTTTTTACAATATGAATAGTGTCACATCTTCCACTTCGACTTAAAGCCGACCACATGAAGAACAATCTCTCAGCAAGTCAGTTTCAGTTGTAGAGCTCTGTTCAAAAGTATTTCCCTCTTCCGTAAAATTTGTAAACCTGTCAGAAAAAGTCAAAATTCCATACAAAATCTAAACGGTGTAGAGCCTTATAGTGTATTGTGGATGAATTTCCCATTGGCAGTACCTGACCAAATGAGAAGAGTATGATTTCAAGGTTTAACCCTTTGGGGCCTGATTTTTTCCAAGAACTATTATACAGTTTTTTGAACGCCTTTCAATAGTTTTGGTGCTCAAAATGCTAAACATAACAAGAAATGATGACACATATTTTTTGGGAGGTGCTAGGTCTTCCGAACTGCTCTTGAGTTCATAACTTGAAGTCTATGCTTGTAATAACAATTTTGTTCATCATGTAAGGTGATGAACTGTACTGCCCATAAAAGCATAACTGTCCCATATGGATTTTTGAACCAACACCTTTTTTCCTCGCAACATCCATGTTTTAATATGTATTTTACTATGCACATAAAAATTTACACACTTTGTTTGAAAATGTTGTGGAAAAATATAAAGTTGGTACAGTCCCATATTGAAAAATAAAGGCATAACAGTCTCTATATGAACTTTCAACCAAAATAGCATTTGCGAAACATGAATTGTGTTCAAGTTTATATTTTTTGATGATCAATAGAAGCAAAATGAGTTACCTGTGAAGTTGTGCTGAATGAATATGGCACGTAGAAATGGACTAGAAAATCATGAACATTTGTATGAGAAGTCAAACTTCAAACTTTGAGCGGTGTTTTCTCAATGCCTACTTTTTCAATATGGGACAGTTATGCCTTTATGGGCAGTGTAATCTACCGAATATTCTGAACCTTCAGCAAATATTATCAGATCATTTCGAATGTTCTAGATTATCTAACTTGTCGGGATGTTCAGTACATAAGATCTACAACGCGATGAGAGTCAGGATTTAGTGGTAATAAATTAATAATCACGAAACGAAGCACTTCCGAAACATGGTGTATTCGACAAAGTTTCCAGTCATAATTAGCAACATCTATTGGAAAGCATCCATTAATTATGTCACGTAAAAATATACTATTTTCAGCCCCCCTGCTTTTCACCTTTTGTTTGAGAACAATTTGTGAAAACGTCAGTAGAGTCTAAATGCGTAAACGAGTAGAAACACGTTTTGAATATATGTGTTTGTCGACGAATCTTCTTTTTTTTTCTTGGCATATCGTTCCCACTGGGAGGAAACTGGCTTCTCAGCTTAGTGTTAGTTTAGCACTTCCACATTTATTACCTGAGATCTTTCTCAGCTAATGACCTTTTTGCATGGATATATCGTGTGGCAGGCATGCGCCCATACTCTGTGCCCAAGGAAGTCAAGACTATTTCCTTTACGAAAAGATCCGGTAATCGCCATACAAATCTCGAGGTCTACTTCTTTTTTGCAATCGTGCAACACGACTATCCGTGTAGAGGCGTCACTACTGTACTGTCACAGACAAACAGACGTAACACTCTTGAGAAGCTCATGGTACATGCGTTTAACGATGAATTTGAATTTCATTTGACCGACGCGATCGTTCCACCAGAGGTACTAGTGTTCGACCGCTTTGACTTTTGTAGTGTACACGTTGCTGAATGATGCGAACAAAACTTACAGGCAATTCGTGTAGTAGTTTGTGTGTTAGGCAAACGTCAACTAAAAATCCATCATGGCAGACAGTGCTTCGCGCGGTTCTTGCAACAGATGGCAGTGTGGACTATAAGACTATCCATGAGGACACTTCGCGATTGGGTTGACAGCTCAAAGTGCAAGCACAGTGAACACTAAACTTACCGAAATTTCGTTAAGCGTCATCAGTGCTTACCAATCTCCTTTGTTCCCCAAGCGATGACTGTCAAAAAATCATGGTAAACAAAAAAAATTAGCTGATCACAGCTGTTTCATGGATTGCCTTATTGTCAGTTAAGCACTTGGTACACTCTTTGCCAAGGGTGCAAATTTTTCCGCACGCATATGCTAACACTTCAATGGAAGCTTGTTCAGTGACGACATTATTTATCTCCACCTCTTTCTCTCATTCGGCGTCGCTCCGTATAGCCGAGAGGCTTTAGAAGTTTCACGACACTCTCACCCAAATCTAGTTGAGAGTCTTCCATAGGGCACTTGGTGGCTTTGTTTAGGTGCTAAACGGCTCCATTTTATTCGGCTGGAAAATGCATCGTAGTGCGTTTTTCGTTTCAAACCGTTTCCCAGCCGAATCAAATGAGGCCGTATGGCATGTCACTAATGCACTAATGTTTACACGCGTGGAAAAAGTCAGTCAGAAAGAAAGAAGTAAACAGTTGGGATTTGTACGGCTGTGCAGTAAATTTTCTGTAACTGCAAAGCATCCGTAAATACGAGTAGATAAACATGTTTTTGTTTCTTATGTTTTCATGTCTTTTTGAAGACAGTCGAGGAACTGAAGAAAGTATGGGTTCACATGCAAAAAACGGTTGATTCACAGGTTGTGCAGAATCTCATGGCCGGATTTGAGGCCAAGGTGCAGGCATTTACGTATGGACTGTAAGTTTAATAGTTATTTTTCAATCCCTAAAGTTTTGATGGCAATCGGATGAAAACTCGAATTTTGCGAATCAATTTTGTGTGAGGCAATTTCATCGTGGACACCCTTTACTCTATGCCCAAGGCAGTCAAGAATATTTTTGTTACGAAAAGATCCGGGACCGACCGGGAATCGAACCCGGAACCCTCAGCATGGTCATGATGAATACCCGCGTCTTTACGGCTTCGGCTATGGGGCCCTATATAACCTGGTAGATTATATAACTGGACTCTATTTAGCGAAAAAAAAAACACTGCCACAAGGGCAGATTCTGAGCTCCAGGATAGTTTGGAAAAGCTTTTGAGATTCTCAGAGCTCAATAGATTCCGTTTGAGTTGAAAATATTATTATTTGCAGCGTTGCCAGATCTACGGAAATTTCCGTAGATCTACGGAATTGAGCACTTTCTACGGATCCGTAAGATAATTCTACGGAAAATGTATATTTTCTGCAGAAAGCTACGGAAATTCTCATCATTCTACGGTAATATACGGATTTTTCAACGGAAATCTACGGAATTGCAATGCCGGGGATCTCTCCCCCCGCTTATCACTTTTCGTCTACGGAATGATTTCCAAAGAAATCTGGCATCGCTGATTATTTCTAGCGCAAGCAACTACTGCTGGAAATTTCGAGAATTGAGCTTCGGAATAGTCTGAACGTCGTAGAATATCCCAGGACATGAAAAGGCATGTGAAGCAGCGTTTTTCTTGACATAATAGGTATGTATTACCAAGTACGAACATCAATTGTATTTACAAAAGGCATTTTAAGCTACTTTTATACTAATTATTCTATTTGTCAGACTTCTGCATGTTCAGGATGTTCTAGGTTGCCAAGTAGGACATTAAGGCATACACCTAAAATTTTTCCCTGACAGGGAAGTATATTTGCAAGGACTTTTCCGAAGACAGTAAATTTTATTCATTGGTTCTGTTTATACAGCCATTTTCCGACTGCGGTCATAAATGACCGTGCCGGCCCCAAAGGGAAAACTTTGATCATTTTAGCGAGAAAAGTTACTGGAACAAGGGTAGACCTGAAGTTCTGAACTCCAGGGTAAATTGGAGGGCCTGGAATATCACCAACGTTCCTTGAAATAGCCAATTGGTCTGTGAGAAGGTTCAGTGAACATGGTAGATTATATAACTTCACTCAGTTTAGAAGGAAATATTACTGGAAAAATAGTAGACCTGAAGTTCTGAAGTGCTGGGGAAATTTTGAAGGATCTGCAATACCTCAATCGTTCCTTGAAACAGCATATTGATCCATGAGAAGGTTCAGTCAACATAGTAGATTATATAACTTCACTCAGTTTAGAAAGAAAAATTACTGGAACAGGGGAAGACCTGTAGTTCTGAACTCCAGGATAATTTGGAGGGCCTGGAATACTCCAAACGTTCCTTGAAATATCTTTTTGATTCGTGAGAAAGTTCAGTGAACATTAAATAACTTCATCGTTTAGTAAGAAAAATTACTAGAACAATTGTAGATCTGAATTTCTGAACCCCGGGGTAATCTGGGTGGCTCGGAATGCCCCAAACGTTCCTTGAAACAGCTAATTGATCCGTGAGAAAATTCAGTGAACATGTTAGATTATATAACTTCACTCAGTTTAGCGAGATAAATTACTTGAACAAGTGCAGACCTGAAGTTCTGAACTCCAGGATAATTTGGAGGGCCTGGAATATCCCAAACGTTCCTTGAAAGAGCTTATTGATCCATGAGATGGTTTAGTGAGCATGTTAGATTATATAACTTCACTCAGTTTAGTGAGATCAATTACTGAAACAAATGTAAACCTGAAGTTACGAACACTAGGGTAATTTGGAGGGCCTAGAATACCCCAAACGTTCCTTGAATTAGCTTATTGATCCGTGACAAGGTTCAGTAAACTTGGTAACGAGCAGCCTAGATAGCCGCGTAGTGTCGGTAGCGGTTGTTTCAACTGGCTAAGAATTAACACTACGGACTGCCTGTTCCGGTGGTAAAAGTCCACCTCACAGGTGACCCCTAATTTATGGTGTGATGCGTACCGTGCCTAGGAATGAATGGTTAGGGGGGTCTAAATAAAACCTAACCGCAAACGGAGCCTGTGGGGTACCAGGGCGCCCTCCACAGTATTGAGTCCTTCCTGTGCTACCCGGAGCAATGGTGCAGGTGACCTTGTGTTTCTCCGAGATAATCGGCTGCCCTTCTTCAGTCTCTATCTTGAGGCTTAATAAGGGTGGGATTATGAATATGTTGACATTTAATTTAAATTATCACCTATATGGATTCGCATTATGCGTTTTACACAGTGTATTCTGTGCTCTTTCGCCTTTGGCGACTTTAAATGGATACCGATCTGGTTTTTTCGTTGCTGGTCTTTTTCGTGCTGAGATTGCAAAAAGCTTAATCCTGCCTAGTTTGGGTAGTGGCTACGGTTAGGTTAGCTCAGATCAATCTTCAGCATAAAAGAACAGCAACGATCAATCTTTGCAGACTCATGCAAAATGGTGCAGCCCAAGTGGCGCTAGTTCAAGAACCCTACTTTCGTAGAGGGAACTTCTATCTAGGTAACCTTGTGGACCCAGTTTTTGCTCCTTTTAGCAAGCTTGAAATGGCAAACTCGCGCTCCATGCCTCGCGCATGCGTGCTCGTTAATAAAGCAATCGTTGCTACACTCATTTCTGAGTTAACTACCAGAGATGTATGTGCTGTCACAATCGATGTTTCTGTTGGTGACCTCAACAGGAAATACGTCTATTGTTCGGTATATTTACCACATGATGAACCATCCCCAACGGATGACTTCAAACGAGTTGTCGTACACTGCGTAACAAAAGGCCTTCCGCTGATTGTGGGCAGTGATGCCAATGCTCATCACATCATCTGGGGCAGCTCGGATATCAATTTGAGAGGCTCCAGTCTGATGGAATACTTAAGTAGTACAGACCTTGGATTACTTAACATAGGCAATCGCCCAACCTTCATGGTTTCTAATAGAGAAGAAGTGTTAGACATAACGCTCTGCTCGAATAGAATCAGTCACGCGTTGACGAATTGGCATGTATCAGATGAGGAATCATTATCTGATCATCGCTACATCTTCTTTGAACATTCAAATGTAACTGCGCAGACTTTGCGTTTTAGGAATCCCCGGTCAACAAACTGGGAACTCTACATTGAATTGGTTGCGACCAAATTTCATGGATATTCTCCGTCCATTGAAAATCCAAGTGATCTGGATGATGCCGTTGATACTACAACATCCTACATTATGGAAGCTTTTGAAGAAGCATGTCCTCTGCGGTCTGTAAAGACTACAAGAGGGACCCCATGGTGGAATTCCGATCTGACTAGACTCAGGAAACAATGTAGAAGGAGTTGGAACAGACGCCTTTCAGCTGGATCAGAGTCGTTCAAGTCAGCTCGCAAGGCTTACAAGAAGGCTCTTCGTTCTGCTGAACGATCCGGCTAGAAAAACCTTTGTACAAATGTTTCCAGTTTGAGTGAAGTCAGTCGGTTGAACAAAATTCTTGCAAAATCTAAGGATTTCCAAGTGAACGAAATTCGCTTACCTAATGGTGACTTTACTTCTTCCGATGAAGAAGTTTTAGAATGTTTATTCAATACACACTTCCCCGGATGTGTGAACATAGCATCTACGGATGAACCAAATGTATTTTCATGTAGTTACGAGTCTCTGGCCTCGGCTCGCAGTATCGTAACTACTGAATCGATTCAATGGGCACTTAATAGTTTTGCTTCTTTCAAATCTCCAGGAGCGGATGGGATTTATCCTGTTCTGCTCCAAAAGGGATTTGAGTCTATCAAACATGTTTTGAAAAAGCTACTTGTAAGCAGTTTTGCTACCGGGTACATTCCCAAATCCTGGCGTGATATTACTGTAAAGTTTATCCCAAAAGGAGGACGTGCGTCGTATGAGGAAGCGAAGAGTTTTAGACCAATCAGTCTGACCTCTTTTCTTCTGAAATGTCTGGAACGCATTATCGATCATCACATCCGTGATGTTTATTTGGCAAACATGCCTCTTCATGTGGATCAACATGCTTACCAATCTGGAAAGTCCACAGTGACTCTTTTACACAAAGTTGTATACGATATCGAGAAAGCATTCGCTCAGAAGCAATCGTGCTTGGGTGTTTTCTTGGATATTGAGGGTGCCTTTGATAACGTGTCTTTCGATGCCATATTGGAAGCCGCACGAAACCATGGGCTACCTACAATGATTACCAATTGGATTCATCAAATGCTCAAAAACCGACATCTCTTCTCGACATTGCGTCAAGCAGCGATTCGAAAATTGAGTGTTTGCGGATGCCCCCAAGGGGGAGTCTTGTCACCACTTTTGTGGAATCTCGTAGCAGATACGCTATTGAGGCAACTCAATAATTGCGGTTTTCCAACTTATGGATTTGCCGACGACTATCTAGCTCTGATAGTTGGTATGTGCATAAGCACCCTATTCGACCTGATGCAAAGTGCTCTTCAGGTAGTCGAGAGTTGGTGTCGCCAATATGGCCTTTCGGTTAACCCGAATAAAACATCTATTGTTCTTTTTACGGAAAGACGAAACCGCGATGGAATTCGACCTTTACGTCTTTTTGGCACTGAGATTAATGTGACTGATCAAGTAAAGTATGTCGGAGTCATTCTAGATTTCAAACTTTTATGGACAGCTCACATTGATTTCAGAGTCAAAAAAGCTTGTATGGCCTTCGGTCAATGTCGGCGAACCTTTGGTAAAACTTGGGGCCTCAAACCCAAATATATCAAATGGATTTACACAACAGTTGTTCGACCAATATTGGCATATGGATGTCTTGTGTGGTGGCAAAAGGGCGAAGTGAGAACAATCCAATCAAAATTGGGCCATCTCCAAAGGATGTGCTTGATGGCGATGTCTGGTGCGTTCTCTACAACTCCCACAGCAGCGCTCGAGGCCCTTTTCGACGTTGCGCCACTACACATATATCTTAAACAAGAAGCACTTTCTTGCTCTTACCGTTTATGGGTACTGGATCTACTGGAGAAAAATCCAGTGAATCGTAGATCTACACACACTTCGTTGTTTCCACTTTTGGTGAATTGGGACAAAATTGTCCTTGCTCCAAGTGATCTCACAATTGCTTGTAACTTTCCTTACAGGACATTTACCACACAATTCCCTTCACGGGAAGAGTGGACGTCTGGCTATTTGGAAAGAAGTATATCAAACAATATAGTATGTTACACTGATGGCTCCCTTCTTGAAGGTAGAGCTGGTGCAGGAGTATATTCTCGTGAGCTAAGGCTGAATCAGTTTTACTCACTTGGTAGAAACTGCACCGTTTTTCAGGCGGAAATATTTGCTCTTATGTGTGGAGTGCAATCAGCACTTCATCAGCGCGTAATGGGTAAAGTCATATACTTCTGTTCAGATAGTCAGGCTGCTATAAAAGCTCTCGCTTCGGCCAACTCAAGGTCGAAGCTTGTTATCGCATGTCGAACTCAAATTGAGGAACTGAATTCAGTCAACTCTGTAAACCTTGTATGGGTACCTGGCCATTCTTCCATCGTTGGAAATGAATTGGCTGATGAGCTAGCTCGCGATGGAGCATCGCATGACTTCATTGGCCCTGAGCCGGCTATTCCAATTTCGAAGTGCTGGGTGAAGCTTCAGATAAACTCTTGGGCGGTAACTCAGCACAAGCAATATTGGAATAGTTTGGAGTCGTGTCGTCAAACAAAATTGTATATTACTGAGCCATCTCCAAAGGTGGCGAAGTATTTAACAAATCTGTCAAAGCAGAATTGCAGTCTCTTGGTTAGAGCGTTGACAGGCCACTGCCGACTCAACTATCACATGGCAAATATTCAGCGTGCTGACTCATTTTTGTGTGATAGTTGTGACTCCGATTATGGAACTTCGTATCACCTGATATGTAACTGTCCAGTTTTTGCGCAAATGCGATTCCAATTACTTGGTAAACACTTATTAAGTGAAACTGAATACAGAAGCCTGAATCTTCAGGACATCCTGTTATTCTTAACCCGCTGTGGTAATGAGCTATAGGCTCTCTTTACGCTCATGCGTTTTGCAGTGCCCTTTTTAGGGCGCTGTTCGAACCCATTGTGGTATGGAGCTACATGCTCTCATTTCGCTTATGCGATCTTCCCTCTTCAAGGGACCCCACTCCTATTTCCTCCCATCTTTCCCTTCCTTCCCTTCCCTTCTTTCCTCTCCCATCGGGTAGATGATGAAATAGGCTCAAACATGGCGATGGCACAAATCTCCCAACTGGTGGGGAACGTGCCTTTGGAGCCGGCCTTCTGGTACCTGATAATAGATTATATAACTTCACTCAGTTTAGTGAGATCAATTACTGAAACAAATGTAAACCTGAAGTTACGAACACTAGGGTAATTTGGAGGGCCTAGAATACCCCAAACGTTCCTTGAATTAGCTTATTGATCCGTGACAAGGTTCAGTAAACTTGGTAAGTTATATATCTTTACTCAGTTTAGCAAGAAAAAATACTGGAATAAGTGTAGACCTGAAGTTCTGAACTCCAGGGTAATTTGGAGCACCTATAATATCCCAAACGTTCCTTGAAACAGCCTATTGATGCATGAGAAGGTTTAGTGAACAGGAAAGATTTCATAATTTCACTCAGTTTAGCGAGATAAATTTCTGGAATAAGTGTAGCCCTAAAGTTCTGAACTCCAGGGTGATTTGGAGGGCCCGGAATACGTTCTTTAAAACATCCTATTGATACGTGCGAAAGTTCAGTGAACATGGTAGATTATATAATTTCCCCCATTTAGCAAGAAATACTACTGGAATAAATGTAGACATGAAATTCAGATTTCCAGGGTAATTTGGAGGGCCTGGAATACCTCAAACGTTTCTTGAAGTAGCCTTTTGATCCGTGACAAGGTTCAGTAAACTTGGTAAGTTATATATCTTTACTCAGTTTAGCAAGAAAAAATACTGGAATAAGTGTAGACCTGAAGTTCTGAACTCCAGGGTAATTTGGAGCACCTATAATATCCCAAACGTTCCTTGAAACAGCCTATTGATGCATGAGAAGGTTTAGTGAACAGGAAAGATTTCATAATTTCACTCAGTTTAGCGAGATAAATTTCTGGAATAAGTGTAGCCCTAAAGTTCTGAACTCCAGGGTGATTTGGAGGGCCCGGAATACGTTCTTTAAAACATCCTATTGATACGTGCGAAAGTTCAGTGAACATGGTAGATTATATAATTTCCCCCATTTAGCAAGAAATACTACTGGAATAAATGTAGACATGAAATTCAGATTTCCAGGGTAATTTGGAGGGCCTGGAATACCTCAAACGTTTCTTGAAGTAGCCTTTTGATCCGTGACAAGGTTCAGTAAACATTGTAGATTATATAACTTCACTCAGTTTAGCGAGAATAACTACTGGAACAAGTGTAGACCTGAAGTTCTGAACTCCAGGGTAATTTGGAGGGCCTGGAATATCCCAAAAGTTCCTTGAAATAGCTCTTGGTTGGTAGATTCTATTTGAATTTGTAATGTTATTGTTTTTAACCCAAACAACTACTGTTACGGTTGTAGATTTCAAAGAGTGTGCTTCAGGACAGTTTGGACTTCCTAGAACATCCCAGGACATAGCAAAGCAAGTGAAATTGTGTTTTCGTTAAAAGAGTAATTCTGTATTATCTAGCCTGAACATCATTTATTTACGGTTATTCCTATTTGATTTTTTCTGATAAATTTGAAACTATTCATAGGTAAATATCTGGTGAAATCACTGGACAAATTCTAGTATTATGCAAACCATCGAAAAATTATTTATTGTGGTTTACTAATGCAGATATAGTAGGCAATCAAGGTAACATGTTTGATTTTATTATTGATGTTATTTTATGAGGAACTCCCAGCAAAACTCATAGAGGTACCCCAAATTCTTGGTTTAAAAAAACTTCTTGTAAAAAAAGAAATTTCGAAGGAATATTTAAAAAAAAATCTTGAAAAAAGGCAGAATCTCCTGTGGAAATTTTTGCTTTTATCACTTGAAGAACTTATTATACAGAGTGTCCGCATATTATCCGTACACAATTTGAAGGCATACCTCTATGCAACGGAGATGAATAAGTTGTGCACTCTTACGTTGTTTAATATTATATTCTTAAACAACAAATTTTACCCACTTCTGATGTTAAAATATTTGTAAAATACGACTGAAAGGCGTTGGGCTGTCTTAGCGAACGCCATTTTTTGAGCTTTATGATGAGAGAGAAATGCCCTTCGAACTCAATGGATTTGAACTGAATAATTTTCTGTTTCCAGTATATCTTAAAGCCAAGATTATGTAGATAGTTTCAAACATTAATAGAATATTTGAATTCATCTCTTTTTTTTTCTCCGATAAATTTCAATTTGATTATCTCAGTACGAATCAATCACTCATTTGGAAGTTATCAATCATTGTATTTTTTGATATTTCATAAATGTTTCAAAAACATACATCGACATATGGTTTTGTAATGTTTTTTAATTTATGGACACCCTGAGCAAATTCAAGCAGAGCTCTCTGAATAAAATGAAGGATGTTGTAACTGTTTTGTTTTAACTGTCCTGTGAGTAAAACTCGATGTTGGTTGGGACACCTTTAGCTGTAATTAATTTATTACATGAGTTTTGATGTTTTAATTGGTTTAACTTAACAATTTTACTTACAATTTAAACATTTACCCCGTACTATTCCTTTAGCTTTAACTAGTTTCAAGTATTTTTATTCATGTATTGTAGCTAGGATAACATTTTATATTCATCAGACAATAAATTCAAGGTTTTAGTTTTAAGCTTACCCTCACATTTTGGTTCACAATTCTTCCACAAATTCAATTTTAAGTTTGTTTTCCAAGGCAAAATCTTGCTGGATTTTTCTTCTTCGGAACTATAAATTTTACCTTACTCGTTTCAAAATCGCAATGCCATCGATGATGGATCACCTTGCACGCCTGTAGTATTTTACAACCATAACGAGCCGAGGGGTTCTCGTCGTCAAAAAGGACGAAACCAAAAGGATTTCCAATTATCTGAGGAATTCTCGCAAACTGCTAAGATGAATACAAGGAAAAAATCCTCAGATGAATCGCAAGGAAGAAATAAATAAAAATTAA
Organism: Aedes aegypti; assembly: GCF_002204515.2. NCBI lineage: Eukaryota > Metazoa > Arthropoda > Insecta > Diptera > Culicidae > Aedes > Aedes aegypti. The sequence continues at coordinate 7,836,283 of NC_035109.1, forward strand.
ATAAATTATTCTTGGAGTTATTGGTGAAGGAATGTTTGGGGAAATCTAGGGCTCGACCAAGGGTACCCTTAGAAATCCCTTCAGTGGTTTTCAGGAGCGAATGCTTAGAGGTCTCCTCAATGAAATTTTTGGTTGAAACCTTGATAAATTCCTAGAACGATTCCTGTAGGCGATCTTCGAAAACCCTTGAAAAAAATCAGGGTCGAAGTTTTTCGAATCCCTGGGGCATATTTTTAAATCTCCTAATGAATTGACGTCCATATCGAAATGCCAAATAAATTTTTACTAGCTATTTAATAGTGGTTTTCGGCTTGAAGCAGTTCTTTCTGAAATTAATTGAAAAATTCCAGGCAGCATTGTCAGAATATTTTTGACATAAAAGCACTGGAAAAAGATCCCTGGATTTGTTGCTAATGTTGATTCTGAAGAAATCTAGTTAAAATTTCTGCAAAAATTGCTAAAAGAATTTCTAGATGAATTCTTGGAAAAATTTTCCCCTTTATTCAACGTAGCCTTGGAAGAATTTCTAAATACGTTTAACAAAAAAAAAGTTATTAAAAAAAAAGGAGGAGAATTTTTGCAGAAATATCATGAATAATTATTTAAGGTCACCCGAGAATAAATTTAGATGGTTTTTTAATGATTAATTAATAAGGAATTTTGATTACCTCAAGCCTGAAGCTCACAAATTCTCCAGATTTTTTGAGGCCTAAAAACATCGGTACATTTATTTGGAAATCATAATTCATGAAGTAAACATTTATAAACCCAAGGCCGTAATAAAACTCGACATTTTCGGAAAAGGTATCCTAGCCTACTTAAGTATCCTTATGAGGTATAGCAAAACGCGGCCTACATCGAAGGCTCAGTTCTTTAATGCGCCCAATCGTTTGAAAAACAACAAGGAAAATAACTTACAAAGTAAATATTTGTGGAGGCCCCTAAAATATGGGGGCCCAAAGTAACGGTCCCGGTCCTCTCTGCTTACTCAAAATCTGGCCCTAAAGTATAAAATATAGGTGACAATCAAGGGGCCCCTGTACATCGTGATTGAAATCTCCTCTAAAACCTATGCTTATCATGCAATTTTTTCAGTTTGGAATCATACAAATTGTCAGTTTCCGTCAAGCTAGGTCGAACTTAATGCTATAAGAAATCCGCACTGCAATTTTGGGGCCCGTATGAGCTCGGGGCCCGGTGCGGACCGTACCCACCCCAAACCCCTCTAGCTACGCTACTGAGAGGAAGATCGCCGAAATTTCTCGGTATCGCGTACCATCGGCTGATCAACGGATTTCAAAAGATGAGGAGCTTTCAAAATTATCGACACTACCATACACTAACCAGAGTTCTTACTTTTTAGCAAAGAAATTTAATCGTAACAGACAGATCGCAATGAAACACGACTTGACCGATAAATCTTTCGAGTATGTACTGCGCTAGTTCTCACTCTGAACGGGTGCCGGTCACACGATTAACTGTAACTGTAATGAGCCTCACGGTGCTCCCCTGACCGTTATTATCAGAAAAAAATCTCCATCAAATCTGTGCTCACCAGTCGATTTCTATAGCCAAGCTGCATGTCCGGGCAAAATTTAAAAAAAATCGTAGGGCCCGTTTTGAAGTTACGCCCTTTTGTATGTGTAAGTCCATTAATTCTAAGGAAATCTGAGATATTCAAACGAGTTTTCATTGGCCGAGATTATCAGGATAGATATAATATTAAAATTTGAACCAAAGTAGGTTTATATAGTTATTTGTAAGTTCTGGGAAGAGTTTTGAATGAGAAGATAGACGAAATTTGGAGTTATGTCCTTTTGGAAGCGTAACTATTGAAAACACTTATTTTCAATAGTTCAATTAGGCATTCTTATACCTTTGAGCATATTCAAATGTTTTCAATGGCACATTGCACTTATATGCCGCCAAAGTATTTCACAATTAACTGATTTTCCATAGGCTCAAGTGTTTTAAGGCATTACGGAGCTAATTTCATCATGTAACCAATTTAGTTCTTGTAGCACAATATTTTGGCTAGCTTGGTGAACCCATGTACTCACGATTCAGTTTATTTTACATGCAATTAGTGTTACCTGTTGTACATCGAAGAGAAGTATACGTCAAGGAATACTTTACGGGGTAAGTTTTCGGTTATGGATAACAGTGTATGGAATAAAATAAAATTAAAAACGTAGAAAGCAGCGATACAAAATGGAAGAAAACAATGCAAAGTTTAGAACATCCGTTGTTATTTTGTTTAATGGAGTTCAAATTTGTAGCATTTACAGAGCTTAATTTTATATGTTTGTCTTTGTCAATTTGGAAAACTTTGTGAGGCTCCAAAAGTATGATTTATTTTTACTTCACAAGCACAGTCTGCGATCGAAAACAAAAAAGTTTACATGGAAATTTTCAGTTTGTGTAGGATTGAAACCATATTCTGGTGTGTCGTCCAGCAGGTTATCAACAGGGCCACAGAACAATTTACGATTTTCCGGTAATCAAAACTGGAATTTACGTAAAATCCATGAACAACTCTGTTTTAACCATATTTTATATATCTTTTCAAAATTATACCCCTTGACTTTGAATTCCATTATCCCGAATACCCGAAGACCATCTCCGCAAGTTCCAGTTTCTAGAATGGCATTACTTTGAATTCCATTATCACGGGACAATGTCATACAAGGTAATTATATATTCGGGACAATAGCTTTCAGTCTAATAGTGCGTTCAGGGTGATGACACTCGGGTTAATGAAATTCGGAGTTGAGGTTTAGAATTTTCTCAAGAGAGTTTGATCACAGACAAACAGACGTCACACTCTCATCATTGTCCACCTTTTTAACGGTCGGTTCAAAAACATGATAGATGACCAATCCACCACCCGTAGCGCTCGCATCGTTTTTGTTTGCGTTTGACGTTTACACACTACCGCCATCTGTTGGCCTGTCGGCCAAACACACAAATTTTAGCATTGGGCGCACATGTCCTCGTGACTATGGTTTTGATCGAGATTTGTTCTAAGTGTTACGTCTGCTTGTCTGTGGTTTGATTTTCAAGGGAGACATGTAGCATAAAGCTCTGAAAGTGTTATGATTTTAAATTCAATTAAACCAAATAATAACGAATTTTTCTTACTTTTCTTAAGCATATTTCAAGTGTTGAGGCTTTCTCTTCACGAGTTACCATGAGAATGGACTGATTGATTTATACAATTCTTTTATTGAGAATTTTGCCCTCCAATAGACTCACACCTAAATAATTTTGTCCCACCAAAATATTCTCCCACCATGTTTGCCATATATTGGATGGCGTCGTAGCTAACAAAACCAACAAGTAACGCACATGTAACGCATTATGTTGGATTGTACATTGAATGCAATGTGCGTGCTTCTATGAAAGTGCCATATAAACTGATGTGTGAGTATTTATTTTTCTTCGTTGAAGATGTGCACGATAATCTATTCCTCAACTAAACGAACAATACTATTGTATTCATACAGAGCTCTTACGTGTTCGTGAAATCGAAAAGACCGAGAAACCCAATGGTGAAATTGTAGATTTTTTGAAAAATACAAATGTAGTAATGTATGCTACAAATGATCACACAAGTATTGACAGTGGTCTAGAGTTCTATAGTTTGGTCAATTGTGCATTACTCAGCAATTGAAGTTTATGTTCTGAAGCAGTACAAAATTAGCCGCAATAGCCGGTAGCTTCTGCTTCTTCTTATTGGCATTACGTTCCAACTGGGACAGAGCCTGCTTCTCTACTTAGTGTTCAATGAGCACTTCAACAATTATTAACTGAGAGTTTTTTTTGCCAAAGTTGCCATTTTTGTATCGTATATCGTGTGACAGGTACAAACATACTCTATGCCCAGGGAAGTCAAGGAAATTGTCATTACGAAAAGATCCTGGACCGACCAGGAATTGAACCCAATCACCTCTAGTATGGCTTTGGTTGGTAGCCACGGACTCTAACCACTCGGTTAGGGAAGGCCCAAGGTCGCTAGTTGGGCCAAAACAATATTTTATGAATAATAATAATGACACGAACATTGCGCTTGAGCCTTTGAAATAATAATCAGTTGTAAAAGACTTTGGCGACATATAAGTGCAATGTGTCATTAAAACCATTTGAACATGCCTAACGGAATGCCTGCTTAAAAGAATGCCGAATTAATCTATAGGAAATTAGTATTTTCAATGGTTACACTTCCAAAAGGACGTAACTCCAAATTTCGTCTATCCTCTGATTCAAAACTCCTCTCAGAAGTAACAAATAACTATATAAACCAACTTTGATTCAAATTTTTATATTATATTTATTCTGATAATCACGGCTAATAAAAACTCGTTTAGGCGCCTCTATACGAGCCATAAAATCTTTTGTTCTTTCGACTTTTACTGTGCGCCGTGTGTTGGTGCTGTCTCGCTCTATCTCACGGGCAATTTGAAAACAGGGCGCACAGTAAAAGTCAAACTTTTTTAATTTCATGGCTTGCTGACCTGATCGAGCATAACAAACCTGCCAGTTGTCACCCTTTTTTCCAATGGACCGATGCACGAGTTCACTATCTGACGTTTGAGCGGTGCCGTGTTATTTATGTGACCATGGCAACGAGTGTATTCGGCACCGCTCATACGTCAAATTAGTGAACTCGTGCATTGGTCCATATGGCGGAATGCTCCATTTGACACATCGAATTACCTCCCTTCTAAATACCTTGGTCACATCCTCCACTTTGACCAACCCCCCCCGCGCAGTGACAGATAACGCAATTTTCACGTACCTACTTGCAACGTAAACAATGGGGCCATCCATCGCTGCCGGCACGATTTTTCACTATGGCAGATCGGAATTTTGTTTCGTTGTTGACGGATGCAAAACAACGAATGGCATGGAATGAAATAAGGGCGAATCTGATATTTTCGTCTGCCAATGGAAATAAATTTAATAAAATCATCAAGTTTAAGCACCAAATGAGCTTAAGAGCGCACCAATTCGTTCGGTGAAAAGATTAAATGACCTCCCGCATAGAGAATCACAGTTCGCCTTACATTCAAAACAATTAATCACATTTATCTGTTAAGGTTAATGTACTCCGAACAGTTGATTTTATGTTGAACTGTATTCAGTCTAAGGCTTAAGACGTTTAAAAATGGTTTGCGTGATGTATGCCAAACAGTAACAATAAAAGATACTGTCCAGATATTGTAAAATTATACAGAGTTTCAAATCTGCAAGAAATGGTAAAATTATTACTTGACATTCTGCGAAACGGTCATTATCGCAAAACACTAACACATTTACATTTTACCGTATGCAACCTATTTTTACCAGTTTGGCAAACAGTTGCTCGCTTTAGTGTTTGTGAGCGAAGTACCTACAATATTTTCATCGTTTCGCCATTTGTTTTGTTTGGTTTAGGAGTGAAAAAAAACTCGTGCGGATATAAATTTTCAAGTGGCGGATCTTTATTTGAGAAGGATTCAAGCTTCTTCCCTCTGTTTTAAGGCTTGTGAGCTAGATCCCAAGTGACCTGTTTCATATCCAGATATCGCAGGTAAGAAGAATTTATTCTGTGTAACTTAGATCCAAGTTCTAACGGGCACCAATTTGTTGTTTCCAGGATGTGCTGTTGCAGTGACCTAGAAATGAAACCAACAAATTATTACCGTTACAGATCTTCCCGTAATCTTCTAGCTGAGAAAACGTGCTTCCAAGGCCCAGGATTGTGTGAGCAAGAATCCCAGAGTTTGGAACGGCGAAAAAAAGTTGTGAAATAAGAAGCGCAATCTGTTTTACAGTGTAATTGCTCTAATATGAATAAAAATGCATAAAAGATCAAATCCATTCATTTTTCATTGATTAATCACAACAGGGATAATTCTTGGGTTAAATACCATATCTCAAAATTAAACGATAATTACATATACAGTATTTGTTTTGATTTAAATTATAAAGTTCAACCATTCTCTACCTGTTTGGATTACAGTAGATTGTAACGAAAAAATTTTGTTCGACAAAATCGACCTTTTTAAATGGTTACATAACTTAACCGCCCATTCCCCACATTGTAATTTGTGCAATTACCATTCCCCGAACTGTAAAACCCGTTTATGGTACTGTTGGTTTATTGTTATTTTTAATTTTACACCGAATTATGCGAATACTGTTGTTAATTGTTGTGGATTCAATGGGAAACAGTAGATGTATGGTTCATAATTATGCGGGCTGTTAGTGCTTTATTTTGCGGGAAAGTAATCCATGAGAAATTACTCACAATACAGCCTAACTGATTTTGTGGATCGCTTTTCTGCTCTCAAAAGAAATATTGTGGGCCTCGTGGCCGTGCGGTTAGTGTTGTCAGGCATTTAAGCGCATCGTGTCATGGGGTATGGGTTCGATTCCCGCTTCAGCTATTGAAACTTTCCGTCAGGAATGTTTCTCGGCTGTGCCACTAGAGCATGCTTGTCCGTTGTCTAGTGTTAAGTTACAGTTTGTGCAGCTAAATGGCTGAGGACGGTGTCTTTGTCTTTTTATTTGAACGGGTTTCAATGAGATCAAATCAAGTCAAAAAGTGATAATTTTTTTATTTGCAGATTTTTTTTTTCTATGCGGCTTTGAACTCTTTTTCTCATACTCACCACCAGAGATCTAAGTTTCAATCAAATAAGCCTATGAACTATTGTACGATGACGTCACGCTGCAACTTCCAGCGAGAGGAAAACCTTTACTGCATACAGAAAAATGTATAAAAATGTATGTATACAGAAAAATAAACGATTTCGTTGCACATTCATCCACGCATTGTTCATCCGGTGAACATTCGTGTTGGTGCGGATGTCATTTTACGTAAACATATTTAGATCGAAAAAAAAAATGAGAAGAAAAGAAGACCGTGGATGAACTATCCAGCTTTTCAAAAGTGGTAATGGCCGCCAAAAGTTAGCTCACTTTCTGGTAGGGGAATATCCCCCAGTGCTGGACAGCACCCAATACCGGACAAAGTCGAAACATTGAAAAATCATGGTCCAAACAAGATGGTGTATTAGTAGAAAAGAAAGCTATTATGTAGACTAATGTTTGCGTAGAATAACACATCCTTGAAATGGTTTATGGACAAAAGGTCGAAAGACAAAAGGTGGAAAGGACAAAAGGTTGAAAGACAAAAGGTCGAAAGGACAGAAGGTCGAAAATGATTTACTTGGTGGGAAATTTTTCCTTCTTTGAAAAAACATTTTCGACCTTTTGTCCCTTCTTTTTTGTTCTTCGACCTTTTGTCCTTTCGACCTTTTGTCTTTCGACCTTTTGTCCTTTCGACCTTTTGTCATAGATTCTTGAGCCTATTTAGTAATTATTTTGAATATGAAAAAATACTTTGGATCCCGCAAGCATGATCGAACATAATCCTAATTTGATAGTATGAATGTATTTTGTACCATAATTGAAGTAAATATGGACAAATTTCAATTTTGGTTGGGCACCTCCTGTCCCTCAGTTTCGGACAGCTTGATTTGTTATATGATATCTTTGTAATTATTGCATCAGTGTCTCAAAATACTTTCATTTTTCATGGGTTCCGTCGACCATGGTATCAAACGTGCAATAAAATTAAGAAGAATGAACATTTATAACACCATCGTAAAATGTGCTATTTTTCATCATATATGAAAGAGGTTTTTGATAGGCATCTTGCAAACTAAGAAAAACTCAAATTATTTTTGTAAATGTTGCAATTGCATTGAATTGGTAATTATAAACTATAGTGTACACATTCAATGATGTTCAAATTTACAGAATTCAAGGCATTTCCAGATCGTGTCCGGTATTGGGTGCCACCTTTCAAGATCGATCAATTTGGTACTAAAATACATCATCAAAACTCAATGTCAAAATTCATATTTATATTTTCAAATTTATTTTTGTACACTATAAAATGATAATATTTATCATAAATGGGTAACGCGAGCCCATAAAATCAATATTTTTCGAATTATTAATTTAGTGGCTTAAGTGTCCGGTACTGGGGGATCTCCCCCTACACGCAAAAAAATTGTGCGGTAAGAATCACTTTTTTAGGGGGTTAACTTAAGCGCTCGCACCGGCAATTTTCAGCAGACCAGAAATGCGCTTGATTTTACCATGTTTGTAGTCGAAATCAAATTGTAGTAAATTATTTCTGTCAAATGTACCAGTTATATGGTGGGATGTACCGTAAACATAGTAAATTGGTCTAAAATTCCATGGTAGTTTCAAGAATGGGCGTAGTCAGCTACAATAGTAATTATTACCACAGAATTTTTTCCCGTGTAGGGATCCAACACATTGACATTTGGTTTGGGTACGGTCAATTGACTTGTCCACCGGGTTGATAAATTCACTCGGTCTAATGATTTTGACACTTTAGCGGGTCACGCTTCTCAATAGTTTTTTCTGCGCTCGTGTTCATACATGTCACATGTCACCAACACTACCCTAAAATTGCTGGTGGAAAATATAAACAAAGATCAGCTGTTCCCAGCAAAATCAAACAGCAGTATTTTCTACCAGCAAATTTGCGCATATGTTCGTGACACCGCTCGGCAAGAGCTCAATGCAATGAGAATATATACCAAGGTGAGGAAGAAGACATTTAGTGTGCGTGACATCCGTGTACGGTGCAAAATGTTTCACAACTACAAGCAAGCGAGCTCCCATAAGAAGACGTCTAAATTAGTGACGTAGTTATTTTTGTTTACGTTTTTTCTCTTTACTAATACATAGCCATTACTTCTTCTTCCACACCTTAGTTTATGTTCTCATTGAGCTCAATGCTCCCCACGTGTTTCGGTCAAGTGTCAAAATTCACGCACTGAGTAAATTTGGTGCACCGGTGGATAAGTCCATACCAAGCGACCCATGTCATACGTCAGATCACTGGATCTCTTTTTTATAAAAGTGGGCTCATTTTTGGTGATATTAGCGCTCGTATAAAGCTGGAAAGTTCATCCAATAAGTTTATCTGATTGAAACTTAGATATATGGGGGTGAGTGTGAGAAAAAAAAGTGTTCAAAACCGCAAAAGAAAATGCGAGTCAAAAGCTGGATATGATCTTGATTTCAAGCTTATCCAGATTTTTTAAAGTGCTAATGGCTGCCGCAAATAGGCTCGCTTTCTAGTAGGGATCGGTCGATTTGACGTTTGGCTTGAGTCGTTTTATGGACCGATGCACGAGTTTACTATTTGACGTTTGAGCGGTGTCGTGTTATTTACGTGACCATGACAACTAGTGAATTCGGCACCGCTTAAACGTCAAATTAATGAACTCGTGCATCAGTCCATATTGAGCGGACCCAAGCCAAACGTCAAATCGACCAATCCCTACCAGAAAGCAAGCCTGTTGGCGGCAGCCATTAGCGCTCGTAAAAAGCTGGATAACTATAGTAAATTTTCCATAAATTAATAGTCCTCGTAAATATCTAAGGGATGATTCAAATATTACGTAACGAAGAAATTTGCCAATTTAAATTCCCTCCCTTCCTGGAGTAACAGATTTTGTATGGAAGTTTTCAATTTATTGTATGGATCGTTACACCAAAGACAAATAGACGTAACACTTAGAACAAATCTCGATCAAAATCATAGTCACGAGGACATGTACGCCCAATGCTAAAATCAGTGTGTTTGGCCGACAGGCCAACAGATGGCGGTAATGTGTAAACGTCAAAAGCGAACAAAAACGTTGCGAGCGCTGCAGGTGGCGGATTGGCCAATGGCCACCTACCATATTTTTGAATCGACCGTTGAAAAGGTGGTCGATGCACAATGATGAGAGTGTGACGTCTGTTTGTCTGTGGTTACACTACAAAAGACCCCTTCCCTCCCCCTGTTGTGTTACGTAATATTTGAACGATCCCTAACAAACTAGTCTTGGTTTGAATTGCCAAGAGGTCAAACAATAATTTCGTAAACATAGGATCGGTTATTATAAGCAACTTTACAGCATGCGGACCACATCATACCACTATCCAAAACTCGCTCGTGGGCCATACAAAATCTTCCCGATGGCCGTACAAATCCATTCATTTCAACAAAAATTGTAAAACTTTTTTTTATGTCCATCAGCATAATTCTAGTTTACGCCCTATTTTGAGCTCACTCCACGATTTCATTAAGTTTGACAGTACCACGGACCAACATTTTTCGGTACACTGACGTTGTACTGCAGCTGTCATGATGCTCCCGGGTTGACTTTGACTGAAAGTCGACCACATGAAAAAATAATCTCAGCAAGCTAGTTTCAGCTATGGACCGATGCACGAGTTCACTAATTTGACGTTTTAGCGGTGCCGTGTTATTTATGTGACCATGGAAACCAGTGAATTCGGCACCGCTCAAACGTCAAATTAGTGAACTCGTGCATCGGTCCATAGAGCTCTGCTCAAAAGTCTTTCCCGTCTTTCCCTCTTCCGTAAAATTTGTAAACCTCAAAGTCAGTAAAAGTCAAAATTCCATACAAAACCAAAACGGTGTAGAGCCCCATAGTGTATTGTGGACGAAACATACTTTAACCGAATTTCCTATAGGAAGTACCTGACAAAATGGGAGGAGTATGATGTAAAGGCTTAAATGACTTCAATAAAAACACGTCTTTTTCTGTTAGTTATCACTAAACTCCTGATCTCTTTGTATTTCTCTTATTCGGTACAAGTCAGAATATCTTCTTTTTTCTCATTTCTATTTTTTTTTCTTTTTCGCTTTCTCAGAGCGAGTCCTCAAGCGTTACCACACTATTCTACATAAATCCTACCTAGCATTTGCTGTTTGAAGTAGTAGAATACTAACTCGCCAATCAGCGCAACCAAACTTAAGCTCAATCCGCAAAAATAAGCGAGCCACATCAACGTAAGATCCCCGACGGCGATCGGTTTATCCTGATTGCTTGGATGAGTGGCGAAGCCCTCGAATGGTTCCATAGACTTGTACAGAGCATTCTCCGCGTAGAATACATTAGCGTAGACGCGTATTGTAACGTTTTACGTTTTTTGTAGTTTAAAAACATTAATAATAAACAAAAAAAAAATAAAACAAAAAAATGATTTTAGTTTTTATAGCGTTGAATAAAAATATTTTGTTTGCGTTCGTAAAATGCAGCGATCCATGTAGCGTAAGCGTATGTGGATTGCGTTTGCCATAACGAATTATGAAAGCTTCGCAAAGCGCCATGTACACATTTTGGCGGACTACAGGCGTAATTCAGATTTGTCGCCATACCTACCCGGCGCCATGCAAAAGCAGTTGGCGCGATTTTCTATAATAGTTGCTTATTGTGTGAATAGTTGGACGGTTAGAAGAGGCAGTTTCTTGGCGCAAGAATTTCTTCAACTCGTTCATTTCGCTACGAAGTTGGCTGGAGTACAGAAGTGCGCGAATCAAGTATTCTAATACGCTCAGTTAAAGTGAAGTTTAAGTTGAATTTTAGTTCGAAGTGATTTTCTAAATTCAAGGTAAAAGTTAGTGAGTGAGTTTGTGCAAGAAGTTGTGTTAAACGTTTGGTATTTCTTTCATCTTTTAGAGGACCGAGGTCCGTAAATTACTCGCGTTTCTGTTCAAAAGATTTTATTACGTTTCTACACGGAAAAAGGTAATTATATTTAATTAATAGCATGAAGACTTAAAACTAATGTGATTTCGCGTTGGACATGCAGCGCTCTGCGCTTTTTCCGTACGGCTGGATTTTTACGTCGACATTCGGCATCCGTCACCGCCGAATCGTGAGTTTCGTTCATCGATAATTTTGGTAGTCCGTTCATCGTTGAGACCCGTGTGCAGTGCAAAAGGCCCGCCTTGAAAGGTAGTTAAACGGAGGCGTGAGTGAAGTCGCTAAAGTGCTCTGTAGCGAATTTTCTCCTTCGGACGCCAATTACCGAAGGTAAAGGTCCCATCACGTTACACCTTGTGGACCATTTCGTCGAGAGGTCGGTTCGTCGAAGCGTGACGTCAATTACACGCCGCGAACCTCGATCCTAACCCAAAGATAGGGCTGCATTACTCCCCGCTCGGATTAGCGGACAGGTACGCGAAGCCGGGTCGTTGGGTACGTGCTTCTCTATTGGAAGGAGCGGATCGTCCCGGGTATAAATCGGCGCAATCGCCGTCTCACTCTCGAGATCCGAAATCGGAAGCTTCCGTTCCAGCCGCCACTCCCTCCGCAACGTTATTCCGGCCATTTTGCACGCGGGTCAAGTCATCGCTGCCCGCCAATTTGCAGCACGGACACGCCGGTGGTCGCCATCTCGTTACCGCCATCGCTGAGGTCGATCGTCGCCATCCCATCGAGTCTGCGGAGTCGACATTTCGTTTCCCGTCAACGAGCCATCATCGAGTCAACGCCAAAATCCTGCGCAGGTACGTCAAGAGCTTATTTTACATGGCCATGTTTGCTCATTTCCATTCCGTACGGTTTTTGCTAGTCCAATCCGAATGAATGGTGAATCGTTTCCTAAAAATAAACAGTTTGAAGAAAGATTAGTTACTTTTTCCGTTACGTTTAACTATGCTTAAATAAAACTACTCGCTAACTTACATTACGTTTCGTTCCGTTTATTAGCTCATTTGAGTAAGCATCCTCTTCTGAATTCCCTAAAGCTTTAAGGCTGTGGAGGAGTAAAAGTCATTCTTGCGTTGGATTTTCTAGTGTTGTTTACCAAGAACCGTTCAAAACTCTCCCAGAGAGAAATAGTCTCTAAACGTCGGGCAAATCTGAACACGACTGGTGGTCTCTCATTGAGAGTGGCGCTTAAGCCACCGAGTTTGCTAATAATCTCTAGTAAAGTTTTACGAACGGTTACATTGGCGCCCAACTAAAAAATTTAAACGTTGCATTTCTTTCAAAAGCTATTTAAATTGAAAAAAGTGAATTTTAAAATTGAATTTTAGTTTATTCTCTCAGAAATTTTGAAATTGAATTTTATTATTTTACATTTTTTTAGCTATAAGTTTGAAGTGAATTTTGTTTGTAGTTTCTAAGGTCTCGAATTTAATTCTTAAACTGAACTGAACTTGAATTTTATTTTGAACTGAATTTTGATCGCCAACCTTATTTTTACTTTGAATAAAATTTTGTTTATAGTTTTAAGGATCTGAATTGAAATTTCTGTTGAATTACTTTCTAGTTTTTAAGTTTTCGAATTGAATTGAACTTTTTAATAGTCCTTAAGTTTTTAATTTGAATTTTTCCTTCTATAATTGAATTAATCTGAATTGAATTTAAACTGAACTGAACTACTTTTCTAGCCTAGGTATTTTTGATTCTTTTTTCTACATTAGTTCTAATTTTTTCCCTAAGATTTTTTTTTGGATTTCCTTTTTGAATCATCGAATTGAGTATTTCTCATTAAAAATTAGAAGATTTCGCTAATTTTGAACTGAGTTTTGAGAGTTAAAAATGGCTGGTCCATACATTCGACCGACAGTTGATCATTTGTTGGAGGAGGAAGTCGATTTTGAGTTACGTCTCCGCAAACAAACGGTTGATAGAAGAGAGAATTTGGAGGACAAGAAGAGATTGTTGAGAAGGTTATTCAAGGAAGATAGGAAGTATAATGTCGTTCATGAAAGCGTAATCAAGTATTCGGAGGAGATTAAAACGATCGCGAAAGTGGTAGAAGAGATAGTAGGGCAATTACGAAAGAAGTTTGATAGAGCTTTAGTATCGAGATTGAGGCACTTTTTAATTCGGGTTTCTATTTCTTATGTGGAAAATGAGGAGGAAGCAATCGCAAGGAAAGAAGCATGTGAGCAGATTGAGAAGATTCTCATAGAATTAGGTCAGCACGTTCGAGAAGAAATTGGTAAGGAGGATACAGATACAGGTAGGAAAGGTTCTGGTAGTGATTCATGGAGAAATCCAGATCCTAATTCAGCTGTGAATTCTAAGAAAGGAGAAGAGGAAGATTTCAAGAGCAAGGAACAGTTAGGTGAGGATAAGGATATAGATTTGAAATATCGTTTAATCGATCCTGGTGCCCTTTTAAAGACACCACGGAGGTCGATTCGAAGCTCTTTCGAGTCCCTCCATTTTGATAAACTTGAGTTAAAGTGTTCAGAAATTAATTGTAAATGCGGTGAGTGTGATGGGAAAGGAGCGCAGAAGAAAGTTTCAATGAATTCTAGGGGATATCATGGAGATTTAGATAAGAATAAAGAATCTGAATCAGGAGAAAATGATAGTACGAAAGGAAGATTTGTTTTTAGGAAAGAAGTTTTTGGGAATTACTCAACAAAACGAGAAGCGAACTTAGATAACGGGAGGAAAAGCGAGATAGGAGATGAGAGCGGTTATGAGAAGGAGCGTAAAAATTACCGTTTTAGAGATACTCAGTACACAAATCATAGAGTTGATAGATCACAGCGTGATAGGACGCTGAGCCCGGTGATAAACTTTAGAGAAACACGATCAAATAGAAGAGGAATGGAAGATAGGGAAGGTAATAGAGAAATAGGAATTTCGTCTAGGCGTAGACAATACTACAGTGAGTCGGAAAGTGATTCTGAGAGGGATCATAGAGGAAGGTTTATTAAGCGGAGTAGTAGTAGGAGCAGGAGACACAGACGTTATTCTTCAGTGTCAAGTAGCTCTTCAGTAGGCGCTACTGCTCGCTACAGAAAATCCAGAGTAGAGAATTGGAATTTAGTATTTTCCGGAGATAATAGATCGATGCAAGTTGAAGATTTTCTTTACAAAATCAAGAAACTTGCAAAGCATGAAGGAGTTTCCGAGAAGGAACTATTGCAAAACATTCACCATCGTTTAAAGGGAGAAGCCTACGATTGGTGGTTTACCCGAGAGGACAGATTTAATAAATGGAGCAAGTTTGAGGACGAAATACGTTTCCGATACGGAAATCCAAATCGCGATAGAGGTATCAAGGCCCAAATACGCGAATTGAAGCAACGTAAAGGAGAGACGTTTATCGCATACGTCACGGAAGTTGAAAAATTGAATCAATGCCTTCAACGACCTTTTTCCTCGAGTACTTTATTTGAATTGGTATGGGAGAATATGCGACCTCACTACAGATCAAAATTGTCAATTATGGACATTGAAGACCTAGAACATTTGATCAAGATCAATCATAAGATTGACGCAAGTGATCCCAACTTTTATAGATATCCGAATAGTCATCGTAGTGAAGTTCTTCACTTAGAGGCAAATGAAGATTCTTTGAGCGACTATTCGGAAGACGAGGCTCCTGTACAAACTGTACAAAAAGCACAAAGAAACTTTCAAAAACCAATCGCAAATAATCGCGAACAGCGTCAGTCTTTCACAGAGCGAAAAGAAGGACAACAGAGGTCTCCACTAACCTGCTGGAACTGTCAGAAAGCTGGCCACGCTTGGAGAGACTGTAGAGATCAGAAATTCATACCCAGATATAGTCACTTAACAGCGCCTATAACGGATTTATTGAAAAAATCCAAGAAATTCAAGTGGACTGACGAAGCTGAACTTGCGCTAGATGAATTAAAGTCAGTTTTAACGTCGGCGCCAGTATTGGCGAACCCAGACTACACGAAATCTTTTATTATAGAGACTGACGCCTCACAGTTAGCTGTTGGAGCTGCATTATTACAGCAATTTAACGATGGAAAGCGTATAATTGGATATTTCAGCAAGAAATTATCCAGCACTCAAAGAAAGTATGCTGCCACAGAAAAAGAGTGTCTGGCAGTACTTTTGGCAATTGAAAATTTCCGCCATTATATTGAAGGAACCACCTTTACTGTTGTAACAGATTGTAAGAGTATAACATGGCTCTTCTCAATTACGGCCGCAAATGCCAATTCGAGGCTTCTTCGATGGGCACTTAAGTTGCAATCGTACGATTTCACCTTACAATATCGCAAGGGAAAGGATAATGTACTAGCAGACTGCCTATCACGAATAGACAGTATTCAAGTTATTGACGACGAACATCAAAAACTAATTGATAATATCAAGAAACAACCTCAAGACTACAAAAACTTTAAGGTGATAGATGATAAAATTTACAAATTAGTCGACGATTTTTCAAAATTCTCAGACAAACGCTTCGAGTGGAGATATTACCCCACTTTAGCAGAAAGGGAACCATTGATTGAGTCTATCCACAATATTGCTCATCTTGGCTATGAAAAGACTCTCAATGCGCTTAAACAGAAGTATTTCTGGCCAAAAATGGCTTCGGATGTTAAGAAGTACTGTAAACAATGTCTAGCGTGCAAAACTTCGAAAGGGATTAACGTGAATCCAACTCCGCTTATGGGCTCACAAAAGAAATCTTGCGACTATCCATGGCAATTTCTCACGCTTGACTACGTTGGCCCTTTTCCTCCCTCAGGCAAAGGAAGGAGTACTTGTCTATTAGTAGTCACAGATGTGTTTACGAAGTTTATTATGGTTCAACCATTCAAACAAGCCACTGCATCATCGCTTGTTCAATTTTTGGAACAGGCTATATTCCTTTTATTTGGTGTACCAGAAATAATTTTAACGGATAATGGTTCCCAGTTTACATCAAAGGAATTTGCCACATTACTCAAACGGCATGGGGTGAAACA
The DNA here is from genome assembly GCF_002204515.2 of Aedes aegypti. Classification (NCBI taxonomy): domain Eukaryota; kingdom Metazoa; phylum Arthropoda; class Insecta; order Diptera; family Culicidae; genus Aedes; species Aedes aegypti. The sequence goes on from NC_035109.1 coordinate 7,852,877, forward strand.
CTGGTTAACACCTTCGTACCACCCTCAGGTAAATAATACTGAGAGAGTAAACAAAGTAGTTACAACAGCCATAAGAGCTACACTGAAGGGAAACCACAAACAATGGACTGAGAACTTACAGGAAATTGCATGTGCAATACGCAATTCAGTCCACGATTCCACAAAATTCACACCATACTTTCTTACGTTTGGTCGTAACATGATTTCCAATGGAAAAGAGTACGAAAATATAAGAAATGGAAGTACATCACCTAATACTACCTTAAGTGAGGAAGAAAGAGAGGAATTGTATAAAAATGTAAGGAAAAACTTAGCAGAAGCTTATCAAAAACAATCGAAATACTATAATTTGCGATCCAATAAGAAAGCTCCGCAATATCAGGTAGGGGAAAAGGTTCTAAAGAAAAATACAACCCAATCCGACAAATCTAAGGACTTCTGTGCTAAATTAGCACCTAAATACATCGAAGCTTACGTTAAAAGAACTTTAGGAGACAGTTACGAACTGGTAGATAAGAATAACAACAATTTAGGAATATTTCACGCTAATTTTTTAAAGAAATTTTAGAGAAAAAGGAGTTCAAGCTATGACATAAGAGTAAAATCGAAATGTACAAGAACAACACAAAAAACATCAGGCAAATCCACCAAAAACGATGGTAAATAGGTGTATTCAAAACTAGTGTTAGTAAAATACAAAAAATCGCAAACCTAGCCCTAACAGTTACTTAAAATCTAGATTAATTGCTTAAAATTACACATTATGTTTTTCTCACCATACAATTGTTGTTTTCGGTTGTCGTTGTCCTTCTGTTGTCATCGTATGCCCAAAGCTCTTAGTGTTCTACTTGTGAATATGATTGTTGTTTTTCCGCTGATAGTTCTCCGTCCTAAAAGTAAAAACTTCAATTTACTAACTTTGCTTTGTTTTGATCGCGAATTCATTAATTTCTTACCTCATTTGTTAATCAGCCTCCTAGAGAAAGTTTGTTTTCATCCAGTCCATCCATTTTCCGGCTAGTTTTTTTTTCCCCCAGTCCAAATTATCCTCATTAGTAGCATTCCTCCATATTTCAATTGGTGCAATCATTAATTTTCTTGCAGATTTTCACGAGAATTCCACCATTTTGTCCTTAAGTTTGTCGTCCAAGTCCGTTGTCCTAGAAATTTCCTTCCGTTTGCATAATTTCAGATTTCCGTCGTTTGTGTCACCTGTTGGAGAAGAAAAAGAAAGAGAAACATTTAAAACCATAATATACTTGCCATATAAAAACAAAATATTAGAAATACACCCCCGGTTTATGTAAATCAAATAAGTCTGCAGGTTTTTTTCCACTCCATTCTTTGGTTTTTTGTCGTGCCGGTCCGCTTCACTGTTTTGCTTTGTCCACTCTGACGATTTGACGTTTGTCGGGATGGCATAGTCTTTTTCACATCCAGAGCGACCGCGCGGATGACAGTGACAGTTCGCTAAGCTGTCAAAGTAGTTCATGCGATGTTATAGGTCTGTTCGATATTCTAATTTTCAGTTTTGGTTAGAATTCTATGTTTTTCGTCAAGTTTCAAATTGATGGGTAGAATTCGTATTGTGGTCCTGTAAGGATTACGTTAAAGCAATTTTAAATGCAGATTGTGTCAAAATGAGTTTTGATGTTGCATTTAATTGCAGTTCGTTGAGTGATCAAGTGATTGACGGTGAAGTTTCCGTTGTTTGATCATGGTTTACATTACGTTCAGTTCAGTTGAGTTCAGCTAGAGAGATTATTGAATAGAATTTGTACGTTGATGAATGAATGACCTTAGTGTATGTTACTTTTTCAGTTCAGTTAAGTTTTTGTGGAGTTGCAACGCTTAAGTTTTTTGTAAGTTATGAAAATTTGATCAAGTTCTTGATCAAATTTTCATAAAAATGGATGGGGTGATGTAACGTTTTACGTTTTTTGTAGTTTAAAAACATTAATAATAAACAAAAAAAAAAAAATAAAACAAAAAAATGATTTTAGTTTTTATAGCGTTGAATAAAAATATTTTGTTTGCGTTCGTAAAATGCAGCGATCCATGTAGCGTAAGCGTATGTGGATTGCGTTTGCCATAACGAATTATGAAAGCTTCGCAAAGCGCCATGTACACATTTTGGCGGACTACAGGCGTAATTCAGATTTGTCGCCATACCTACCCGGCGCCATGCAAAAGCAGTTGGCGCGATTTTCTATAATAGTTGCTTATTGTGTGAATAGTTGGACGGTTAGAAGAGGCAGTTTCTTGGCGCAAGAATTTCTTCAACTCGTTCATTTCGCTACGAAGTTGGCTGGAGTACAGAAGTGCGCGAATCAAGTATTCTAATACGCTCAGTTAAAGTGAAGTTTAAGTTGAATTTTAGTTCGAAGTGATTTTCTAAATTCAAGGTAAAAGTTAGTGAGTGAGTTTGTGCAAGAAGTTGTGTTAAACGTTTGGTATTTCTTTCATCTTTTAGAGGACCGAGGTCCGTAAATTACTCGCGTTTCTGTTCAAAAGATTTTATTACGTTTCTACACGGAAAAAGGTAATTATATTTAATTAATAGCATGAAGACTTAAAACTAATGTGATTTCGCGTTGGACATGCAGCGCTCTGCGCTTTTTCCGTACGGCTGGATTTTTACGTCGACATTCGGCATCCGTCACCGCCGAATCGTGAGTTTCGTTCATCGATAATTTTGGTAGTCCGTTCATCGTTGAGACCCGTGTGCAGTGCAAAAGGCCCGCCTTGAAAGGTAGTTAAACGGAGGCGTGAGTGAAGTCGCTAAAGTGCTCTGTAGCGAATTTTCTCCTTCGGACGCCAATTACCGAAGGTAAAGGTCCCATCACGTTACACCTTGTGGACCATTTCGTCGAGAGGTCGGTTCGTCGAAGCGTGACGTCAATTACACGCCGCGAACCTCGATCCTAACCCAAAGATAGGGCTGCATTACTCCCCGCTCGGATTAGCGGACAGGTACGCGAAGCCGGGTCGTTGGGTACGTGCTTCTCTATTGGAAGGAGCGGATCGTCCCGGGTATAAATCGGCGCAATCGCCGTCTCACTCTCGAGATCCGAAATCGGAAGCTTCCGTTCCAGCCGCCACTCCCTCCGCAACGTTATTCCGGCCATTTTGCACGCGGGTCAAGTCATCGCTGCCCGCCAATTTGCAGCACGGACACGCCGGTGGTCGCCATCTCGTTACCGCCATCGCTGAGGTCGATCGTCGCCATCCCATCGAGTCTGCGGAGTCGACATTTCGTTTCCCGTCAACGAGCCATCATCGAGTCAACGCCAAAATCCTGCGCAGGTACGTCAAGAGCTTATTTTACATGGCCATGTTTGCTCTTTTCCATTCCGTACGGTTTTTGCTAGTCCAATCCGAATGAATGGTGAATCGTTTCCTAAAAATAAACAGTTTGAAGAAAGATTAGTTACTTTTTCCGTTACGTTTAACTATGCTTAAATAAAACTACTCGCTAACTTACATTACGTTTCGTTCCGTTTATTAGCTCATTTGAGTAAGCATCCTCTTCTGAATTCCCTAAAGCTTTAAGGCTGTGGAGGAGTAAAAGTCATTCTTGCGTTGGATTTTCTAGTGTTGTTTACCAAGAACCGTTCAAAACTCTCCCAGAGAGAAATAGCACAGACAAACAGACGTAACACTTAGAACAAATCCCGATCAAAAACATAGTCACGCTGACATGTACGCCCAATGCTAAAATTGGTGTGTTTGGCCGATGGACCAACAGATGGCGGTAGTGTGTAAACGTCAAACGCGAACAAAAACGATGCGAGCGCTGCGGGTGGTGGATTGGCCACCTACCATATATTTGAATCGGCCGTTAAAAAGGTGGTCGATGGACATCGGTGAGAGTGTGACGTCTGTTTGTCTGTGGAAATAGTCTCTAAACGTCGGGCAAATCTGAACACGACTGGTGGTCTCTCATTGAGAGTGGCGCTTAAGCCACCGAGTTTGCTAATAATCTCTAGTAAAGTTTTACGAACGGTTACAGTATCCACTCGATCAGTCCAACGTCTTCGTTGGAGATTGCCATTACAGGTTCCGTTTGTATCACCAGTTCTGACCGCCGATAGCTATTAACTGCCATGAACTCGCCCACCGTCAATTCAGCGATGGTATCGATGAAATAACAAAGATATCTATCTTTGTGGCTTCTAGGGGAATTGTACGATTCGTTCGAACTTGATAGACAGTTGTTCGATACGTGAAACTTCAAGACATTGGCAGCATGTGACGATTCCCAGCAACAAGTTTTATTCACCTGATCGAACGTGTCCAACTCCGGAAAGTAGCGGGTGTTGAGCAGAAACGAAATTACCAGCGAATTGTAAGCTGTCATCACAACTACGTTCAACAGATTGAGAACACCTATGTTGAACCGCTCTAGCTGCCGGTAGAAGAGCAATGGTGAGCTCTCAATTGAATTTGCAACAATTTCCCGAACACTTGTAAGATACTCCCATACATTATATCTTCGGGAATAAAATAAGCGAAGGGAAGCAGTGGCTAAGATCGTGACCCCAATCACGATCCAGGTCTCGACATCGAATGGATCCACTAGGATGGAGATCATCGGTTTGGGTTCGTGCAAAACTGGCACCAGAGCTTGAATACCTTTAGTTTGATGCATATACATTTGATGGTACATTGAGCCGTAGTCGAAGATACGATATAAAATAGCAAACCCGATTTTGTACCCTCTTACTTCGCCAATGGTTGCATTCATATTGGCCACTAGGAAATCGATGAACATCAAATCTGAACTGGTATATCCTTTGACGGCCATAAGCGAGCCTGCTAGATCACGGGTTGCTTCGATAAAGGGATTGTGTTTCAGCGTCGTCCATTGGCTATATTGTTTCCGATAGCGATTGTAATGCCGAATGACCAACTGCGATTGGCCAACAACGAAGAACACTGCATCGTAGATGTTGTGCTTGATGAATACTTCATGGACGTGATCATAAGCGGCTGAAGACGTCACAACCCGTTTTCGGTTAATCGCACGAAACCCGGAAGCATTTGCTATAGGAAAGTGTTCCACAAATAGCAATGAGCACGATTCGTACGGACGAACTATTTCTTGGTAATAGCTGACTTCGGAGAAAACCGTTACAGATGTGGACGACCTCCAAAGGTACTGATTCAAAATAGAGCTCAATGGTTGCGACAGATTCGCGTGATAGTAGACGTATTCGGCATAATCCGATTCGCAGATTAAGGGTTTTGAGTGGAGTAAAATTTGTGCAACTTCGGTATCCAATAGGCCAAGTGCCACTGGGAAAAGCCAACGGAAAATATGCGAGGCAATCATTCTGCGGCTAGGTTGCTTCGATTGTAGACTGTTGTAGTGGTGTTAATGACGGAAGTAGAAGTTCGGATGATTATCATTATCGAATCAAATATTCACGATTGAGCATTGTGACACATAGAATGCCATTAAAAATGTATTGGCAATCGATGGCACAGCAATCAATACTACAACACCAACCGGTCGCAAAAAAGAAAAAGTTTTAGCTTCCCTTAGTTCATAGGCAACGTGCGGCCAGCAAGCTTTGACATTCCATTTACTTTTTAAATAGACTCAGTGCATGTAGTTCATCTGGAAGTACTTGAGCTCCGTATAAATCCCACAGAAGTTGTAGTTTTGTTGTTGATTTGTGGACGGATGTTTGGTTTTAATTGAGTTATGTGACCATGATAATGCTTGAAATTTTATTTGCATCTTAGTGAATTCGAAGCCATCGAAATCAAACTTGATGTGTTGTGCAACACGACATGCAGAAGGCGTTAGTGTGGAAGGAAAGCGATGCACGTGCCTCTAGTTGGAAAGCTTAGAACTTGAGGATAATCATTTTAAATGTGATTGATGGATATTTCATCGATTGTTTGTGGCGATAACTTCAGAAGTTTTGTAAGAATTTCGGTTATATTTCAATAGATTCCAGCTGCAAGACTTCAGGATATACACCCTTATTCTTGTTTACGACCGTATTTACTATTCGTACGAACGAATCGATTCGAACGAGTTCGAAAATGGTATTCTTGTTTTCGTTCGAACTTGTTCGTATACGATTCGTATGCGAAAAAGTGTTACCACATATGCAAACACATTCGGAGCAATTCTGAACCACGAAACGTCAAAACAAATCAGTTTGTTATTGTTTTGGTAGCAGATTCGAATTTTTTGTTCTGATCCGTTAGGAATTACGGTGCTTGGAACTGGAGGATTTTTTGTATTATTTGGTAAGAACAGCTAAATCATCCACCTTATTAAAAAAGAAGAAATCATAAGACGGATGTATCATTCTAGTTATGAATGCTTTTCGCGGACCTGTTCGGTGGATGGAAGCAATTCAACGACAGCAGAAAATATGATGGAAAATGGATTTTTTTTCACCCAAGTGAATCGTTGGCGCCTGCTATCTCGTGATGCGTTTGATAAAGAATCTCAAACCTCGAATCGATGCTACTGCAAGTCCTTCCGGTGATCACTTGAAGATGGAAACTAGTTGTATTGCGAGTAGGAACATTGGAGAAAAGCCGCTTTCGACTTGAGTGATGCTAGTCGTTTTGAGCTAGTGGCAGAGCTAAATACTATTTTTAAAGACTTGGTCACTATTCTGATGCAAGTCAAAGGAATCTTCTGTCTGGCGTTACGTCCCAACTGAGACAGAGCATGCTGCTCAGCTTAGTGGTCCTTTGAGCACTTCCACAGTTCTTAACTGAGAGCTTTCTTTGCCAATTGAACATATTTGCATGTGTATATCGTGTGTCAGGTACAAATACAGTAAAATTTGTACACGATTTATGTAGGGTTTTTACACAATTTTCGGAATCATCACGATGTTTTCTTGCACGGATTTCGAAAATTACACGATTTTTTTACAAGTATAAATATGAACAGATTTTGCATGGATCCCGGAATTAAAACGGTTTATTTTTTGCATGCATTATTTTACACGGCGCGTATCCCCGTGTAAAAAACAAACCTTTACGAAAAAAAAATCCTTGATCGGTGGGATTTGAACCCACGCCTTCAATTTTGTCTTACTGAATAGCAGCGCGTTTACCTTATCTGGGCCTTATTTCAAATGATTGTCAGAAGAATTTCTCTAGAATTTGCAATAGGAAATTCTTATGCATTCCAAAACTACTAAATCCAGCAATTTACACAGGGACTATTTCCACCAGAGATTTTTCTTTTTATTTTTCCCCGATTTCTCTGGTTGTACTCTATGAGATCTTCCAGAGATTCTTATAAGAGTTCTTCGAATAAAGTCCACAAAGAACTATTCCATAATGTTGAACGAATCGTTAAGGGCGTATTTCATGAAACCTATTAACGTTCCTTCATAAGTTTCTACGCTGTTTTTTACGATTGTTTTTCCAGCAATATTCAAATTATTGAGCTTTTATTCGCGTCTTCTCCCAGCAGTTTTTTCAGGGATTATTCCTGAAAATGTATTGAGAACTCTTCCACGAACTAACAAGGGATTCTTAGGATGCTCTTCCAGAAATTTCTCCAGTTTCCATCCACGGATTTCTTCTGCAATACATTGCTCAAGAAATTTCTCAAGTAAAATATTCAAAGGATTCAAGATATTCTGCAGGATATTACCAAGGTACTAGATTTATTATTTTTTCAATATTTTATGCTCATTAGATAATCTTTCAAGACTCCCTTAAGAGTTCAGAAATTTTCCTTAGATCCTTGGAGTTTATCCAGAATTTCTACAAAAGTTTGATTTTGGCAACACGGAAATGCATATTCCGTCATCAATCCTATTAATCTTAGCCTTTTTGAGATGAATTTAATTCATGGTCACTATTACGGTGATAATAGTTTGAATAAAAAGAAGCGTTGGATTTTGTCACGATTCAATTTAGGCAATATAAATTTGTTTGCCATATTTCTTACATCGACCGGGAACTGTAAATTGCCTTGAATAGTAATTCCGTAAGGTACTTTTAGGAAAATTTCTGGTTGAAGGCTTAAATTTCGAAGGGAATCTTGAACAAAATTACTTGGGAAGCCCTAAAAGAATTACTATTTGATCTCCTAAAGAAATCTTCGGAGCGAATGACTTCGAAGAAAACTTTGAATTGATACCTGAACTAATTTCTGATGATAGTCCTGCAGAAATTCTTATGAAAAATACATACAGTATTGAACAAAACATTTGCAACTTTTTGATTTTCCATACAAAATGACCAACTTTGGTAAGCTAGATCTCAGTTATTAGTTAACCGATTCAAATGATATGTTCACAGAATGTCACATGAATGTTTTCATACAATCGATCCTTTTTCTTATTAAATCCTAATATATTTTATTTTTACTAAGCTGCAATGTGAAAATTTTGAGCACTCCACCGCTTCCACAAAGGTTTAAAAAAAAACTGCAGTAATTTTCACAGATTACCCTGAAAAAAATCCTAGCGATTTTCTCCAGTTGTTTTCCAACTGATTCTTTATTATTTCTAGAAAATTTCGCACAGATCCTACATGAGCTCTTCCACTTAGGTTTATTCCAGAGTTTTTGAAAAAAAAAATCGTTTTGACATTTTTTCAAGAAACTGTGTAATAATTCCTACTCAATTTTTTTTCGTTTATTCTAAACATTTTCATAAGAACCCTTTTTTTTTTTAATTTATTCACGATTACTCTCAGTAATTGCTTCAAAAATTCTTCAGGCATTGTTCGATGAAATCGGACTTATAAACTTTTCCAAGAATTCCTCGCTAAATTTGACATGGGATTCCTTAGTATTTTTTTCCAGGAATTCTCTCCGCATTTTCCCAGCATTCATTAAAAATATTGTTGGATAATGTTTGAACCAAATTATTTTATTTTTTTAAATGAAAATTCAAAGTCTCAATGAATTTTTCTCAACTTCATTCAATTTCTTCAAAATGTCTTGTAAAACTTTATTCAGAGATTCGAATGTTCTTTTATTCAGTTATTTTAGCAATTTATTAAGACAATTCTAGAAACTGCTTTATCAAGAATCTAGGATTTCGACATTCCTTGTGGATTCCCCAAAATTCTCTACAACAAAAAATCTAACAATTTTCTTGATCTTTTCCTGGAGACCTTGATGAATGATTGGAAAAATTCTTTAAAGATTTCACTGGAAAACTTAATCAAAAAACTCCAGGAATTTCTGAAAATGGTTTGAATTCTTGAAGATGTTCTAAATCAAATTTCTGGAGAACTTGTAGATTCTTTGAAACATGAAACGATTATTGGACGGATTCCTGATACTTAGAAAAATTCCAGATCAAAATTTTGAAGGCATCTTAAACCAAATTCTTGGAAGAATTACTTACAGAGTTCATAAAAAATCTCAAATCATACTCATGGAAAGATCTTCGGAGTAATATGGGAATGAAATCTACAGCACAACGAGCAGTCGTAATGACACGAGTACGTTTCGGATGTTCATTAAACTGAATCCTATTTTAGGGAGTCTTTTTTTTCTTAAGTTCAAATAGATCATTTTTAATATCTGATTTTGATGATGAAAGCCACTTTCAGATCATTTGATAATCATTCTTGATTTTCGTGGAATTATAACAAAATTACCATTTATTCCTTGAGTTGTTTACACATTTCCTATCCTTCTGGCGTTACGTTCCCACTGGGACAGAGCCTGCTTCTCAGCTTAGTGTTCTTATGAGCACTTCCACAGTTATTAACTGAGAGCTTACTATGCCAATGACCATTTTTTGTATATCGTGTGGCAGGTACGAAGATACTCTGTGCCCTGGGAAGTCGAGAAAATTTTACAACCCGAAAAGATCCTCGACCGGTGGGATTCGAACCCACGACCCTCAGCTTAGTCATGCTGAATAGTTGCGCGTTTACCGCTACGGCTATCTGGTCTACACATTTAAAACAAACAGATAATTGTTTCATTGAAGCGATAATACTTATCGTTAGAATTTTTTGTTTGAGTATTTCAAAGCCAAACTCCTATCTTTAAAAATAAATTTGTAGTCATCTAATATAAAAAAAATCATCAATCATTTTTATATTTTGAAGAATTTCTCGAACCTGAAATTCTGTTGTTGGAAAAACCTGGAAATATCAGGGAATTTTATTTCTGTAAATGAGTAGACACCCTGATAAATCATAATTAACTAGTTTTCTAGGAAAAATGTAGTTTTGAGTTTAAGAATCAAGGTTATTCACGCGAAATTGCTTTAAAAAATTGAAGCGTAATCGAACAAAGAATTTATTGCTTAAATAAAAAAGTGCAGTAGAATTGACCATAGTTTGCTATGGTCGATTCTGTTGCACGTTTTATACCATGTTAAATTTCTGCCACCAATCTGAAGAAAACCAGGTTGAAATTCCTTGGTGAGATCTGATATAAATTGAGCCTTAATTTTCGCCAAAATTTTACACTGACCCCTGTTGCTACGCCAATGCGTCCACGGTAACTTCTTGGGGTTCATGAATAACTCCATCCATAAACTCCTTCAAGGATTCCTACAAAAACCTTTGAATAATGAAAAAACTTGTTCCGTAAAACTTATGAGAACTCGTCCAAAAAAAAAAAATCAAAGATTCTCACAAAAATTACACTAGTTTCCATTTTTATTTTTTTAAGGAATTTACACCACTTTTAAGGAGTTTACACACTGAATTCTTTACGATCATTCTGACTTTCTTTGCCGGTTGACCATTTTTGCATTCGTATATCTTGTGACAAGACTGGAAGTCGAAAAAAAAATCCTTTACTCGACAGGATTCGAACCCACGACTCTCAGCTTGGCCTTGCTACGAAAATCGCCAAACATTGCCTTAAGCTAAGTATGCTGTTTCGCTCAAGAAAAGTAAAGACATTTCTTGACTGAATGGGTCAAAAAATTTCCTTTGAAATGACATTTCTTCTCAACTGCGTACTAAGATTAGAAAAATGTGTTTTTCTGGATTATTTCTGGAAAGAAATTTTCCACGCATCGATATAAGCGATTTCTTTTCGCGTCCGTAGCAAACCAGCCTTTAAGTGTCCGCCAGGGTAGATGCGTCACGCGAAAATCCTTTGGAGTTTGATATTTCATTATTAATAATTGTTATTCCTTCCCATGCAATTTTCGCGTCGCTTCGCGTGACGCGTCTACTCTGGCCGACACCTTAGGCAGCGATATCTTGAGAAATTGCTCCAAGGACTCTCAAAGGTCAGCTGTCTTAAATCGTTTAAAAACATTTTCAAAGTTTCAAAGAAATTTGTAGAACACCTCCGAGAACTGAAATTTTCCTTGTATAGTGTTTTGACCACATTTTCCTTGTATAGTTTTTGACACACTGCCTGAATTATTCTACGGATTATTCAAGGTGTTACATATAAGTATTAGATACATGCTGGTATTTTCTAAGGATTTTATCTGAAGTTTTCTTGCCAATTTCTCAACCGTTCCCCGAAAATAGTTATCGGGAATTTGGAAGTTTTCAAGAGTTCCTTGGCAAATAACTCAAGAAACTAACCAGAAATACTTCAAGTAGCATGGACAATGGGGGCAATATGAGCCACCCCGGATTTTACCTCAAAAACAGTGTTTTAATGTTAAGTGTCATTATTATTTGCTAGAAGATGCATCAAACAGCCATCACAATGAAAACAGTAAAAATATTTGTTTGAATACTCGAAACATTCATAAAAATGTACACATTTGTCTTAAGCTTATATTTTTTGTAGTTTTCAATTAAGGCTATAAAACAATTATATTTATTATTATGGTAAATTTTACCAAGTCATTAAAAATTCTGATAATACAAAATTATTGGAAACAATCATCTTTATTAAAAAGTGAAAGGGCGGGGCAAAATGAGCCACCTAGATTTATGCTAAATAAACAATGTTTCGAACATAAAAAAGTATTGCCTAGAATATGTTTTACTGCATTTCTTGGTGCATAATTACAAATGGAACACTTTGCTATTAAATAGGTTTAACCAAATATCGCAATCTAATACAAGATTTACATAGTCAGCTTACTATGTTTTATGTGTTTATTAAAAAAGCCAATAGAATCAATAATTTCAAGCAAAGCTAATAAAACTTTCTTTCCAATATTGTACTGTTTATCATAAGTTAATTTAATTTTTTTATTGAGAATTTAAAGACTTTTTATTGAGAATTTTTTTAATGAAATCCACATGGAATCCTTTTCAAAATTCTTCCAGAGATCTATGGGATTTCTACAGGAATATTTTGGTAAAAACTTATAGGAAACATTTAAACAGTTCATACAAGAATTCCAAAAATAATTTAAGGATTTCATGCAGTAGTTCGTTCAAGATTTTCTACGGGCATTCTACTAAAAAGTTTAATTGAGAAACCTTAGCTTACAAAGGTTTACGGACACTTGAAAGAATTCTTTGAAGGGTTTCTTAATGAATAGCATTATTGATTCAACTCAAATGCCTTTGAAATTTGAATACACTGAAGACTATGGAGATTAACTTGATGGGAGATTCCTCAAGACATCTTGATGAAAGTCTTGCAAAAATTCCATACTTTTTTAGAATTGTTCACTAACTCTTCTTAAGGTATCTCCAGACATGAGCGCCAACTTGTGACGTAGTTGGGGACGAAGCTCTCCAAAACTCAGCGAAATTTGAAGTTTTCCGAGCAAATGCAATATTTTTCACATAAATATGAAATATTTGTATAAACAGCATGTTTGGGATTGTACGTTTTTAGAAGGCCTCGCCCACCTCAACTACGTCACAAGTTGGCAAGGTCTCCAGGGATTCAATTACCAATTGCTTACGAGATTTTCGTAGGGATTACTCAAGGATCTGCTTTGTGGCTTCTTTAAAAAAAATCTCCAGAAACTAATCAAAGATTTACCAGACAGGAACTCGTTTAATGATCAAAGTGTTTTGCTCAATGTTACTCGATGAACTCCTAAATTTATTTCATTTAGAATTGCTTGCATCATTAATCCATGAATTTCTTCCAGCTCCTACCATTCCACCAGCAACACAAATTGGTATTTGTTAGTTCTTTTAGTCCTGAAATAATTGTGGAATAACTTCATTATTAAAAATACCAACGACAAATGATCTTAAATAACTTACATTTCAAGTAAATCGTAATGAAAAACGTAGATTCCACTGACTTCGGAGAAGAAAAACTCGCGATACGTTCCGATTCGCAAGTTTCGAGTAGCGAATTGAAAGTAAACAATAATACGCGTTCGAACGAAAACGAGAATAGACTAAACATTCGAATGATTGATGTTCGAAAGATCGAATGGTTCGAATTTGCTTCGAACGAAAACGAGAATGCGAATTAGCGATACTTTCGAACGAATCCTATTCGTACGTAAACAAGAATAAGGGTGATAGGTATTTGGAGATGTCAAGGTAAACTTGAACAATTTGACAGTTAGTTCTCCAACCTTAAGTTTTTCAACTTATCCTGCTTGTTTCCTGTTTCCGCTACTATTTCCTTCGAGACTTTGTTGTATCAATAAGTTCATACACTTTGATCCCTCTGCAATCCCCGGTACCATCCCGATTAATCAATACATTTCATTTCATTAAGGAAGCATGTTTCTTCCTCACGTTCATCATAAACTCAATCATAAACCTCCTCATACTGACTTTAGCCGAAGGACTAGCTGATTACAACCTTCACAAAAGTCACTAATTCCAGATCAGCCCAACAGCACCGCAAAACTTTTACTTCTGCTACCTTGCAGGCAGACGATAGTTCTTAAACATTCACTAAATACGGGAAACCGAGCGAATACTCCCTCCCACCATCGTCTCACACCTGTCGAACCCCTAAAGCTCAGAATCCGGCAAAAGGTGAAGACGTTTGTTTGTCTGTCTGTCACTCACCCACACACACACACACACACACACACACACAGTCAAACACATCCCAAAAACGACACGACGAGAAAGTTCGTCGTCAAATTTGCAAACGACCATCAAAGGGAGATAAAACTCGATTTTCCCCGCTTGCCGAGTTTCTTATGTCCCTCAATCCCCGAACCCGTCACAAACTCAGTCGAAGCAAACCATGGAAACCGCACAACGTCGACCGACCCCCAAAAAACCCGATCAAAACGGAATAACACAATTAAAACACAATTATATCAAGCGATAATATTTATATCAAGGTTGGTTTTATTCAGATATGTTTTTGATACGTGTTCGTAATAGTTGACATAATGATAACAAAACAAATTTTAATTATTTTCAATAAACTTTAAAGAGTATGGCTACTATGATTTACAGTTACAGTCGACATAGGATGGATTCAACCCAACATAGACAAGAAATCAACCTAACTACATTTTGATCAACGACCTGACACTGACCCGATGCAAACCCGACATCGGGCACAATTTAACACGATCGGACTCGACATCTGGTAGACATATCAGGTGGGAATCACCTCATAAGCTCTCTTTGTGAACTAAAAGAGAATCAGAATCAAAACGTACTAGTTATAAATACAGTCAATTCTCTATAATTCGATATTGAAGGAACCATCGAGTTAGGGAGGTATCGAGTAAGAATACTAAACCACTGCAAATGCGATCCAAAGGACTATCGAGGTTACCATGAACACAAATTGTTAGTATGGTTCTCTAACTCGATACCAAGATACAATATATCCCGTAACGCGGGTAGATCACCTTTTTGTGGTGCGTTACGGGGTAAGATCTACCAATTTGAACTCTAGTCTCATCTTGTTTGTCGGGCTAGGGTAATATCAAAGATGATTAGAAGGAACAAGATAACCGACTCCTGTCTTTTCTAGGAGACATGAATAGCGCCGCTCTGGTGAGTCAAAAGCTAACTAATATGTAACGTTCTCCTAGTGACCACCAGATGTTGAAGTGTTCGTTTGTGACATTCACGCTTAAGAAAAGCTACACAGCTCAATCGGGGATGTTCGATATTGCCAATCATTTATAAATGCCATAAAATGTAAGAGAAGAAGAAAAAAAAAACAGCACAGGAATATTTTTTTTTAGTATGTGTAAAATTTCCACCAATTTTGTGTTGATCCAGAAGAGCCTGATTTGATGTGAGTTGTACTCATTCCTGTGTAAATTTTTCAAAGCGTGTTTGTTTTGATTCATCATCGTTTTGTAATTGCACGATGATTTTAATTTAGTCGAAAATAATGTTTACGCGCTTTTCACTCAACAGATGGCAGTAGTGTTACTTGAATATCGTGTCGTCGGCAAAATGTATGGCAAAATAAAGAGTCGATCATCTTTTTCCTTTTAACCATCTTTGGTAATATGTTCTGGTACCTCAAGGATTCGCGGTACAAAGTCCTTGTTACTGGCAACAGTTTCTGAAAATTAATCTATTTTACCTAGCAGATGGTTAAAGACTCGGAGTTGGTCAGTCCCGAGACTACACTTGAAGCCAGGATAACAATCATGAGTATTAACTCAACAAGGACTCTTAATTCAAGGACTGTACTATTAATTCAAGGACTCACGTGAATTCTGATTACTAAACAAATTTTCTAGCTTGAATTGGTTTTGCTGCTAGGATGTGATTAGTGTTCCGTTGCATGGTCAAATATCAGTAGTACCGATTTGGTTCCTCAGAAATTTAATCGATTATGTTTGCTAAGGGGCGCGCGTTCGCTGAGATGTAAATTTCTATGAAGGGTGTAAATAGCGGGACCTTTTCATCATAGTCTATTTTTATCAATTTCTGAGGAATCAAAACAATAACTGTACAGAAATCGATGCTTCATTACCTATCAATGGAAATGGAGTAATGCGACATGCACTATACACTAAGGATACGGGTAGTGCCACAATAGATCTAAATACTGGTCGCAGTGGCTCATCCGAACAGAAAAAAATGGGAGAGTTGCATTGATAGCCTCATTGGTGGAGGCTACGTCAGCCATGTCGCGGACCCGAGTTCATCTCCAAACATGATCAAGTTTCTCAAAAGTCGCATTTCTCATAAAAAAAAATAATGTCATAAAAAATTGAAATAAATAACACCAGTTATTATAATTCTGTTCTATTCTCCTGCTCGGGTAGTCATATGATTGGGAAAAGGTGTCGCGTTGGAAACGAACGGCTTGCTCCGCGTCGCCAACTTGGATGCGAACCAGCGAGCGACCTACCTAGCTAGCTATTGGTTGTTTGATATTGGAGTTGAATGTTTGATTACTGTTTTCGGTTGATGGGACTTCAACCGAATTGAGTTTTGAAGCCGGTTCTAGCTAGATTGCTACAATTTTTTGGCTCTTTCGGGTGCTTCACGTGAAACGGTTTTCTCCCTTTCGACGACGTGAAGATGAAGAAGTTCGTCGACGTTTTGACGGCGCGGTTTTCGGTAAATTTTCAATTTGGTGGTCTATTGTTGAATTATGGCTCGGGATAAAATGTTATATTGACATTTGCATTTGTGAGACACAAAATACAGTCAACTCTCTCTTACTCGATAGCCGATCTCTCGATATCGGGTTAGAAAACCTTGAAATGCCCTGTTTGTTGCAAGAATTTAAATATATTTGAAGAACACCAATCTACAGTCGTTTTTTTTTTTTAACTAGATATTGAAGGGAGCATTGAATTAGGTAGGTATTATCGAGTTATAGAACGCAAAACCAGTGAAAATGGTTTTGTGTTCTAGAACTCGAGAAATACCTTCCTAGTCTAATGGTCCCTTCAATATCTAGTTAGAGAAAATCGACTGTAGATTGGTGTTTCTTCGAATATATTTAAATTCTTGCAAGAAACAGGGCTTGATAGCCTTCACTAAGATTTTGAAGGTCCTCCCTCTCCTTGTGCATTTTCCACTTATTCTTGACTCACATACTTCTCATTCCATTTGACGTTCTAGTTAACACTAGTTTCAGGTCAAGCTTGCCAGACTCTCTGTTCGTTTTAAGCTGATTTTTTTAGTAGCTTTCGTCTCACTGCCGACTCGAAGTCAATTGTTTCTTGTTTCTTTTTCAATCACTCTCAATTTTCTTTCGATTCACCTTTGACTCATTCTCGAATCTCTATAACCCAAATCCCTTTCAACTGTATCTCTGTCTCGTCCTCAAATTATTCTCAACTATATTTTTATTTACTCTGGTATTAGTTTCGAAACACTCAAAAAATTGTTACTTGACTCTCGATTATTCTATTGATTTTGACTCATGCTTCATTGTTCCTCAAAATATGCTCCAATGACTCGTTTTCACACCAGCCTTATTGTATACTTACTTAATGAATGAAATTGTATCAATAGAAGCCGATATTGTATTATTTGGCTCACTTTCCACTCTTGCTCTAATCTTTCGTCACTCATCCTCAACTTGTTTGTATACTCACTCTAAACTACCTCGCTTCACAACCCACTTACTCATGACTCATTATCCAGTCAATCAGTTTTGCAAAATCACTCAAAATGAGAGGAATCAGCCACATCATCCACATGAGATAATGAAATTGAACCAGATTTCAACTCTCTTTTGGTGCAATTTTCACTCACTCTTGATTTATTATTTACTCACTCTCGATTTCAACTTCTAATCATAACGATTTTCCGACTCATGCTCGACAATCTCTGTTTTTATTCTGAGCTTATTCTTGGTTTACTCTTGACTCCAAGCAGAATCACACAAGATTTCCTCACGCGATGCCGATCAAGCAATCAGTTTCGTTTCATCGTCGACTCGATTAAAGATGGGCAAAATTAATCGGAGCCATTCAAATGAACCGAATCACTCAATTTTCTGATCTTTTCTGATATTCTTTATCGTTCGTATCTCGGCTTTATAGGCTAGGAGAAGTGGCTGAACTTGTCATTATAATACTTGTCAATTTTCATACAAAATTTACTCTTTCTCTTCTATAAATTCTTTCTGGGTGAATCACTTCCCCTGGCCTATTGTAACGCGTGACACGTGCCTTGCTTTGCGCGCCGCGCCACAAATGCCATCACAGTTTGCTGCCTCTCCGTGCTTTTTTTTATTATTTTATAGGCACTCCGTGCTCGTGGCCACTACTGTGCCGGACTCAGTTGCTCTGTAGCTTCTTTATCGATACAGATCTATTTTCAATTTATCTATATTTACATCTAGTTTCACTCTCTCCTACTCTTTTACTCTCACACCGAGCAGGTAGGAGAAAGCTCTGCTATTAGTGAGGCTAGCTGCCTGCGAAGAGGATCAGTTTGTCTCAGTCACCATCTGATACTGACGGAGGATGGATGTGCTCCCCAAAGCACAGTCCTCCGTGAGGCGTCTTCTGGTGGCTGGACGGGTTTTTTGTGGAGGGGCTGGGAATCGAACCCATGACCTTCCGCTTATGAAGCGAAAGCGTAACCTCAAGGCTACAGACCCCCCTACAAACTCCGTGCTCTCAGAATTGACAGACAAATTTGCCCCATCCACTTGCATTACAGGCAAACGAAAGATAAAGTGCTCACCCGAACAGCAAAGCGCGTAGTTTTGCATTTTTCGCATTGGTTCGGGTAGGGGAAATCGGCCGAATATCGTGTTTGTGCCCGTTAGAATCGTAAGTTTCTGGGGAAGAATGTACGATGAATGAGGGAGCACAAGAACGGAATGAACCGTTGGATCCGTTCGCTCGATATGCTTTTTCTTACGAGCAGGCTTCCTTTTTGCTCTTGACCAAGCTTGATAGAAACTCCTTTCGATGCGAAGATGAGGCTATTTTCCTCAAGCGATTCGAGTGAGAATGCAAAAAAATGCAAGAATTTTTCCTGGTACTCTCTCGCTCTTGTTGCGATGCTCACCTTTACTCACGCTTCAAAAGAACTCTTGAGTGTCCTACCCTAACAAGGCAGTCCTTGGGGAGTTGTGAGAGCACTCTTTTTTGATGGAATTTTACTCTGTTGTGTTTTGTGCTGCATCTTCCTCGCTCATTTTTCATTGCCTCTCCGCTTAGCATTATTTCGCTCTCTCGGGAAGAGGCAAAGGCAGCACGCTGCTCTAGAGTATGTCATCGAACTCTGATGATGTTGAGGAGTATTATCCAGCCTGCTCGTGACTTAACCTCTTTCTCCCTCTTTTTACAGGAGAGAAGTGATTTTACCCACACACACAAACTGAACGTCCGTCCTCTGCGGGATGAAAAGTTGACACGTTTATGTTTCCTTGTTTTCATTTCCATAGTTGCAAAGATTTTTATTTTGCCAACCTCAGTGCTTTAAAGAGATAGATAATTTGTTTCCTCTCTCACTTCTGGGGAAAGCATTTCTTGGCAGCTCTTTGTTGCCACTTTGCAGCTCTTTGTTCCGAAGAGCAAAGAGAAAAGCTGAACATTAGTTGTCAAATTGAAGTTGTGCACTTGGCTAGAGCCAACGTTTCACTCCCCTCTCTCAGCCAGAGGTTATCGAATGAATATCGAATGATGATTCATAATTGTTGTGAGCGTACGAATTTGCTCTCTCTATCAGATCAAGATGAGTAAAATGAAGTGATTCGGATCATAACCGTTCACTGAAAAGAGTTGTCTTGTCCATCTTTACTCTCAATGCACTCCCCCCGATAGGCTTTTGCATTTTTCATACGTTTCCAATAAGCTGTCGATTTTTTCTATTTCTCATCATACGTAGCTCACTGTTGTTACACTCTCGACTCAGTTGCTACTTCCTTCTCTTTGAAATGTCAAAATCCAACAGTTATGAATCCAGAATTCTCTTTACTTTCTCTTCCCAATATGTGATTAGTTTCGTGCCACTCTCGACTCTTCACTTCGACGATCTAGTGAACTATGAATCTTCTCGTTCTATTTGGTCTCCTTTTGGCTTCCTCATCTCACTCTCAACTTATTCTCGACTCAATTTGTGGAATATGAATTCCATTGTGTTGATTGATTCCGAGCTACTCTCTTACACTTGGCTCGCCATTGGCTCATTTTCGTATCATGCTTTACGGAGCCAAAAATATACTCCGCAGCGGATTATTTTTTTGTTTAATTTTCCAGTTCTCTATCGAATACCACACTTTACGGAGCCTAAACTTCGATGTACTGTTCTTGTTCCTGTCAGAAATGAGTTTCTAGTACTTCTAGTAAGGTTTTCGTAGACTCATTCATTACGGTTTACGGAGCCAAAAATATACTTTGCGACGGATTTCGCTTTAAATTATTGCGGCATCAGTGTTGACACACCGAGAGAGCAAGCTCACTAGAGATCTGCTTCGAAAATTTTATGATTGAGTTGTTCGTGCAAAATCACTCAATCACACTCAAGATTGTCAAAAACTCGTGAAAACCAAATGTTGTTTACTTTATAAAGGGTTACTATTATTCAAATTGACTAACAAGAAATCATTGTATTGCGTAAAAAAACTAGAAATATGAGAATGAGTACAACAGATGACCCAACTCATCCAAGATTTTTTAACTGCTGAGTTGCGTGATTGACAACGCACGCATGAAAAATTCCAACCGTGAGTTTTTCACAACACTGCTAAGGTCAATTCGAATATCACGCTTTATGGAGCTGAAATTCCATTGTCCATTAATTAACTCAGAACCGGTTCTCACTTGCACTAGATTGGTCATTGGCACATGCATACATCACGTTTGCAAGCATATTTTTGGCATACATGTCGGATTCCTTTCTGTATGTTTTGAATCTTTCACATATCACGCTTTTCTCGATTCTCACTTCCTGTACTTCTTTGGAGCTCCAAGCACTCGTTTCCTGGATGGACTGGATTTCGATTTGAATTATGAAATATCTCTCAGATTACTAGATTTGTAATTTTTACATAAACACACATGGACATTGCTAGGGTTTCTGTTAGGAGGAGGATTAGATTCCGATTACATTTCTTCCAAAACTAACGTCCAAATTTCCGCAAGCATCCCGAAATTAGTTTTTTCGAAGTGTTTCTTTAAGTAACTCGTCAGAAATTTGACAAGAAAATGTCTCGTGATTCTTGTAGCGATTTCTTCAAGATTTGATTTCAGTTTTTGCTCTGGTTATGTTGTGTCTCAAATGCTCAACAAAAAAGGAATAAGTTCATGATATTTATATTAATATCAATTGCAATGATTCTTCCGTAAACTGCTCCAATGATTTCTCAAGTGATTTTTTCTAAGCATTCCACAAATGGTGCACTCAATTTCTTGACAGATTCCTTCGAATATTCCCTCTTGAATTCTTTCAGGAGTAACACTTAAAATTCCTCTAGGGATTCTTTCACGGACACTGTAAACGTTTGTTTCAGGAATGAATACAAAGCTGTTTCAAAAATATCTTCTAAATTTCACCAGTTTTTGTGTCATGTCAAGATATTACTTTAGACATTACTCCTATACTCTTAGTATTTTACTAGGACTCTGTCATACGTGTTCCACAATTTTATCAACGATTCTTTTATCGAGCTCTTTGAAGGAATTTCTTTTCAAATTTTTAATGAAAAACAACTTAGAATTTCTTCTGTAAAAATTGTTAAAACTGAAGAAACTTCTGGATGGATTTTTCAGGAATTCTTGGAAAAAGTTATGTATAATATGGATAGAATTCTAGAGAAATCTTTTAAATTGCGCTCAAAGAATGTTCAAAAGAGCTACTGGAAAAAAAATCGTAAGATTTTCCAAAGAAATCCACAGAATAACTCTAATAGCTCTTATTCTGAATCAATTTTGTTGATCTAGGAATAATTCTTAATTCTTGGAGTAAAATATTATTTTCCAGAAATTTTTACTTGAATTCTTTCAAAAATTATACCTCGATCACTAAAATTCTTACAGAATAAGAACTGTAAGATCTACTCTGTGGATTTCTTAAGAGACTGTTACCAGTTATTTTCTCAGGAGCTCTTTTTAACATTCCTTTGAGCGTAATTTGAAAGATTTGTCCAGAATTATTCAGAGATTTCCACACAGTTTTTCCCAAGAATTTCAGAAAAATCTGTCCTGAAGTTTCTTCAGGAATATCTTCTGAAATAGATTTGGAAATTCATTCAGGAAGTTCTCCAACAATTAATCCATGATTTTTTCCATGAATATTCCTTGCAGACATTTATGGGTTCCAGGAATTAATATTTTGATGAATTTTCTTTGAATTCTGCACATTAATTTTTGGCAGTGCTTTAAACCCGAGGTAAGCATTGAATGAAGTCCTGAAACAAACTATGTTCCCAAGATTTACTAAAAACAAATGATTCAAAAATTTCATCAGAAAGTTTTCATAGAAATGCTTTGGAAATTATTTCAGGAAATCCTAGAAGAATCTAAAAATATCCTTTGCAGAAATTCATGGAATCCAGAAAGTAACATCTTGAAAAAAAAATTATTTTGGGTTAACAGATTAATTCTTAGTAGTGATTTTAAAGATAACCATACATAAATTGTATTTTTTACTTTAAGAGATTCAATACTAAAGAGGCTTTCGGCGAATTCCATCCAAAATGAGTCGAAAAAATTAAAATCGTGCTCGATAATCTTCGATTCGCAGTAAATTTTGCACATCTTTTCGGTATGGTAGTATAAGTGTTTTCCATAGAAAGATCGATCATTTTGATTCAAGAATAACTTTTGAATATGGCCTATAAGTTTTTGCATGCATTTTATTTGAAAAATTCCTACTCCAAAACTGTTGACTTTAGAAAAAAAAAAAAGTTCTACGAAAAAGTTGAAGTGAGCTCTTTGGACTACAAGAAATATATGTACACTGAAAAATATGTTTTTTCATGAAAATTTCAAAAATAAAACTATAATTTCAAATTACACAAGAATCCAATTTTTATTATTTTTAAAAATTTCATCGTCAAATCTTGATAGAAAACAGATGTTTGAGACTAAGTTTCATGATGAAGAATTTTTTTATAAAAAAGTATATCCAGGAACAGTTTAAAAATTTCTTCTTCATGAAACTTTGTCTCAAACATCTGTTTCTTATCAAAATTCTATGGTTAAAATTTTACAAATAATTAAAATGGGGTTTTTGTGTTATTTAAAATTTAAGTTTTATTTTTGACTAGTGGTCCCGGCAAACTTCGTCTTGCCATCAAGTAGGCTGTTGAAAACCGCTATGAATTGTCCCATACAAAATGACAGTTCCGTTCAGTCCCGTTTTTCCTACTTTCCCGGTGAACATCCTGGAACTTTTATACACACAAACACGTCGGAACCCTTGACGAACAAAATGGAAAAAGAATCATCCAAATTCGTTGCCCCTTTCGTGAGCCATTTCGTGACATACAAACACCATTCCATTTTTATTTATATAGATTTTCTTATGAAAAAAATATAAAATATTTTTTCAGAGTATTTTTTTTTCTCTTTTAGTTCAAATAGTTCAAAAGCTTCTTCATAGAACTTTCTTTTTCTGAAGTCAACAGGATTGGAAATAGAAGTTTTCAAATAAATTGCATGTAAAAATTTAAAGGCCATTTCCAAAACTTATTCTTGAGTCAAAATTATCGATTTTTCAATGGAAAACACTAATTCTACCATACCGAAAACATACGAAAATTTACTGCAAATCGAAAATGGTCGAGTTCGGTGACTAACCGATTTAACATAGAATTCGTCATTCATCTCTAATAAATTTCAACTGTTAAAATAAAACCATTAAGTCCTGAAAAAATCTCTTTTCTGAAAAATTCCTGAAAAATTTCATAAAAAGTTTGTTTTATTAAGCATTTTTTCCAGGAGAATCCAGGAAATGATGTCTATAGCAATACAGCTGAATATTTTTGGTAATGTTTTAAGAGATATTCACAGATAAATTATAAAAGCAAACATAAAACTCGATGCACCATTGAATGAAGTCCCAGAAAATCTATTTGTTATGGAATCTTTTTTCTAATGTATGCTTGGAAGATTTCCTGCGTCAATATTTGGAGGAATTCTGAAAAAAAAATATTCTAGGGAAATCGCAGGATTATTTGCTGAAGTAAAAAAAAAGCGAGATGTTTTAGATTAACTTTGATGTATTACTTGAAAAAAATACAGCCATTCCATGAAAAACCGATCTAGTGGGCTCCGAATTCCGTGCAAATTTGCTATTTTGTTCCTTATCCGAAATAAGGATACACATATTTTTGGATTTTTTGATTAAGGTGACCATTTCCGAAATAAGGTGACCAGAAAAATCGCGATTTTGCAAAATTTTTATTCATAAAAAAATTATAACTTTTGAACCGTTTGAGCGATTTTCAATCTTTTTGGACGAAATGAAGGCTAAAGATTTTGAATTTTCGGGAAAAATATCAAATTTCACAAAAATTGTGTTTTTTACATGAAAAAACTCAATAGTTTCCGTTTTTTTCGTGTTTTGAAGGCCTCGGGACCAAAGGGGCTATTGCTGCTCTCATTTTTCTTAGAAGTTCAGAAATTTTTACGTAAATTCTCAAATTTTCAGCGATGTATGTTTTTTAGTTTTTGAGATATATTTTTTTGAAAATAAAATATCAGTCATTTTTCATCGGCACACACTGTAGATCTCAGCGGCGCATTAGATTTGTAATGTTTAAAAAAAATCATAACTTTTGAACAGCTCAACCGATTTCTAATCTTTTTTTTTTTTGGAATGAAAGCTTAAGGTCTCAACTTTTCAGAAAAAATAGAAAAAATAGAAAACTTTGAAAACAACATTTTTTTTTTCATTTAAATATATGAAAATTTCTTAATAACTAGAAATTTTTATATTTTTTCACGTTTAAACATATTTTTATCAGATTTTTCAATTTTGTCTGAATAGTTGAAATTTTAAGCTTTCATTCCATACAAAAAGATTGGAAATCGGTTAAGCTGTTCAAAAGTTATAATATTTTTTATACATTACAAATCTAATGCGCTGAGACCTACAGTGTGTGCCGATAAAAAATGACTGATTTTTTATTTTCAAAAAAATATATCTCAAAAACTAAAAAACATACATCGCTGAAAATTTGACAGTATACGTAAAATTTTCTGAACTTTCAAGAAAAAATGAGAACAGCGATAGCCCCTTTGGTCCCGAAGCCTTCAAAACACAAAAAACGGAAACTATTGAGTTTTTTTCATGTAAAAAACACAATTTTTGTGAAATTTTATATTTTTCCTGAAAAGTTAAAATCTCTAGCCTTCATTTCGTCCAAAAAGATTGAAAATCGGTCAAACGGTTCAAAAGTTATAGTTTTTTTTATAAATAAAATTTTGCAAAATTGCGGTTTTTCTGGTCACCCTATTTCGGAAATGGTCACCCTAATTCTAAAATCCAAAAATACGTGTATGGTTTGACTTTATTAACGAGATTTTTAGCCCTGGGCTAGTTCATCTCGGGACCAACGGCCTTACTTCCCTTCCGAAGGAAGTCGTCACTATAACTTTTTACGTCATAAGTGACTATGTCGGGGATGGGATTCGATCCCAGGTCCTCGGCGTGAGAGGCGAGTGTTCTAACCACTATACCAGGTCCGTCCCCTAAATACGTGTATCCTTGTTTCGGATAAGGAACAAAATAGCAAATTTTCACGGAATTCGGAGACCCACTAGATCGGTTTTTCATGGAATGGCTGAATAAAAACATAATACTTAAGGTATTTATGGATAAATTCGAAACTAAAGAAAAATTCCAAATTTTGTAAATCTCTTTCTAAATTTTTGATAAAGTTTTGAGGAAATACTTTAAAAACCATGGAAAATTTTTCGATAACTTTTTCCATGGTGATTAGCGATGCTCTATAGCCAAAGTTACGTGAGATTTATGACATTTACCAGCCCAAGGTCTCAAAATCAAAAATTCTTGTGCTATTCTGAATTCTAATCACATAACACGGAAAATCTCAAATTTTGAGCCAAAAATAAATAGAAGTGAGTTTCATCTGTATTTTCAAGTTAGGAACACAAATTTGTTAATTTCTAACAAATTTTGGAGCTTTAAGCATCATTCTCTTCATAATTTAATTTACGGAAAGTTTGTTGAACATATAATTTGTCTAAAATCAAAACTAGTTAAATGAAGTTTTTCCCAAATTGTTCATCTTTTCACTAAAAATCATCTATATTTTACCAAATATTTTAACATTCTTTTGAAGCAAATTTAGTAGTTTTCAAACTGTTGGCACAACAAATTTATTTAATAAATAGTTTTGATTAGTTATTGAACCAAAATTGCCTAGAAACATGAATTTTCAACGGAAATTACTATAGTTTTGTATTTTTTATTAGTTCGTTAAACTTAGGCAAAAACTGTTTATTATCATTTGTTAAAGCCTTATTTTTAAGGCCTTTTCGCCTTAGAAGCATTTTTTCATAAATTTGATAACAAACAATATTTGTTTGTACAACGCACAATGGTCGGAAAAAAACGAAGTTTGGCCAAAACTAGTTTTATCGCCTTAATCGATGAAATATGTATTCTGAATATGTTATTTGGCGTTTTTATTGTTTCAGAAGGGGTTGTTTACATATTACGTAACTTTTTTGAAAAAGTTTTTTTTAATTAGAAATGCAATCAAACTTGGCTGAAAGCACAAATTATGTTTATATTTTAACGAGTTTGATTAAATTATGTATAAAGAGTGCTTACATATATTTTATATCAACTTTGTATGAAAAATATCGTCAAAATGTATGAAAATATTGCATTATTCAAATAGCTCTAACTTGCAAATCTGCAAATTTCTGCAAAAAAAAATTAAAAGTTTTTTGTGAGATCTAAGGATGCATTTTAAAGTGCAATATTCAAAATGGCGGCGACATGACGCGAAAAGAGTCGTTTTTCATGTTCAAAATCATCAAAATTTATAAAGTGTAATATTGAAAAATAATCATACTTCAACCAAATATTTTTTTCCATCCTCATGTTCGATAAAAGTGTTGAACCATAAGCTTTCAGATAGTGTGTAACTTTGGGAAAATATTGCATTCCTTAAATATGAATTTTATGCTTTATTTTATTGTTACATTTTTCAATTTTTTGACTTCAGTCAGTTTGACGTCATAAAAGTCAAAGAAATTCAAATTTTAGTTCAATTTCAATTAAGAATCATAATAATATAATACATGAGGTATATTTTAAAATAATAAAAACCATAAAAATCTCAAAAAATTTTTGGTTGTTTGGCCGCTCCTTTATATGGAGCCCGACCATTGTGCAATGACCGGAAAAAAATGAAGTTTGGCCAAAACTAGTTTTATTGCCTTAATCGATGAAATATGTAAATCTAATATGTTATTTGGCGTTTTTATTGTTTCAGAAGGGATTATTTACATATTACGTAACTTTTTTGAAAAAAGTTTTTTTTTCATTAAAAAATGTTATCAAACTGGGCTGAAAGCACATTTTTTGTTTGTATTTGACCCAGTTTGATCAAAATGTGTATGAACAGTAATGAAATATATTTTAAATAAACTTTGTATGAAAAATATCTTCAAAATATATGAAAATATTGAATTATTCAAATAGCTCTAACTTGCAAATCAGCAAATTTCTGCAAAAAATTTAAACGTTTTTTGTAAGATCTAAGGATGCATTTTGATGTGCAATATTCGAAATGGCGGCGACATGACGCGACAAGAGTTGTTTTTCATGTTAAAAATCATCAAAATTACTAAAGTGTAATATTGAATAGTATTAAAACTTCAACCAAATATTTTTTTTCATCCTCATGCTCGATAAAAGTGTTGAACCATAAGCTTTCAGATAGGGCGTAACATTGGGGAAACATTGTACTCCTAAATTATAAATTTTGTACTCTATTTTATTGTAATATTTTTCAATTTTTTGACTTCAGCCAGTTTGCCGTCATAAAAGTCATAGAAATTTAAATTTTAGGTTAATTTCAATTAAGGATCATAATAATATAATACATGAAGTATATTTTTAAATGATAAAATACATAAAAATCTCAAAAAAAGTTTTTGGTAGTTTTGGCCGCCCCTTGATATGGAGCCCGACCATTGTGCAACGTTTAATTTTCAGTTAAAACAAGATACTTCATAAACTTCAGTTAAACAGTTAGAAAGTAATTTCCGGTAAAAAAAATCAACAATTGGAAAAACTTGATTTTTCTCACTAAAAATCATGTTTTTGGGTAGTATTTGTTAAAGAACTAA
This sequence comes from Aedes aegypti, assembly GCF_002204515.2. Lineage (NCBI taxonomy): Eukaryota > Metazoa > Arthropoda > Insecta > Diptera > Culicidae > Aedes > Aedes aegypti. The sequence continues at coordinate 7,880,935 of NC_035109.1, forward strand.
GTCAAACCAACTTCTAAATTTGTTTGAAAAAACTCAATTTGCTTTAAAAGCATGTAAAAAGATCTGAAATCGGATGAGTATTCATAAAGTTATGTTTAAACAAAAATGTTTTTATTACTAAAAAGAGGGAACATTTGGAGACAGCTACTTTAAACTAATATTAGTTTTGATTTTAGACAAAATTACAAACTTTGTGTGAATTTAATTTTGAAGAGAATGATGCCAAAAGCTTTGACATTGGTAATAAAATAACAAAGTTATGCAGACTTCACTGAAGGTCATATTACATAACTTGAAAGTTCTCCTTCGGCACCTTTAAATCATAATATTTTTGGCTCAAAATTTGAGGTTACTTTTCTTATGTGATATAGATTGTTCATTGTTGTACTCTTCTACACGATTTTTTTTTGGTTTTGAGTACATTCGAATATAAGCCTTACCCTACTGCATAGGTTTTTCGGAACAAACTTTTTGATTTGTCACAAGTCATCAAGGAATTTCAGAAAAAATGATTTTTGAAGGGCTTAATGGAGTCATTGAAGGCAAAAAACCGAGAGAATAGTTAGGATCAATTTCTAAAAGAAAATCTTGAGAAATAACATAAGATATCTGAAGAAAAAAAAAACAAACAAATGGTTTGAAAAATTAAAACAAAAAATCTTGTTGTGATTCTTATAAAACATAATCCATTAAGTTATGGGGATGTTTTCCGTTATGTTATGGGAACATGGGTTTGGGTATTAGACTGTTAGAATATAAAGAAGTATTCTCAATGGTGCGATCTTAGATAAATACTAAAGAAATCTCTACAAAAATCCCAGTATGTCTATGCTAGAATTACTGAAACATTTCTTGATGTACAGCCAACTCTCCCTCACTCGATACTTCGAATCTCCATATCGAGATAGATAACCATAGTGAAAATTTTCATGGTTACCTCGATGGTCCCTAGGATTGTAGTTGCATTGTTTTTTTTTCTGTAACTCGATACCTCCCTAACTCGATAGTTAGGAGAAGTTGACTGTAATTCCTGATTAAAAAGAAGCTTTGTCAGGATTCAATAAATGAATTATCAGAAGTTTCTTGTTTGTGAAATATTTATAGAGATTTTATGGAAATCCTCGGATGAAATTCACTAAACGGCTTTGAACTTCAAGATCCGTGGACTAATTCCGCACAGTAGCTCATAGCATCAAGTAATTCAACCAAGTTTCCAAACAGTGGAAACTACTTTTCATCGCCATCTATTTCCACTCATTACATCATTATCCACCATTCAAGATCTGCCCTGTATGTGTGATACAATGCCGTCGACTTGTATTCCATTTTCATCCCATTTCCAGTGTGGTATTTAATTTCCCCTCAGCAAGCTATCGGGCAAGCAATTTTGCCACGAGCCGGCTTCTGTCATAGTTTCCAAGGAAATCGTCCTTGCAGGGCCTACTTGGTTTACGGTAGCGGAACGACATCAGGCAGTCAGCGGTGGAGGTTGTTTCGAGATCATTATATTCGACCCAGATAGCATCATCCCCGTACTAAACGACGGCGACGACAACGCAAGGACTCCAGTCAAGGAGGCCATGGCCAGCATCGACAGACGCCGCCAGACAGGAAGTGGGGGGGGGGATGGGCCGGAAAGCCCGGAAGCAGTGTTTATCTTTTGTCATCTCGAGAAGTGAAGCGGCAAAGATGTCTATTTGCATTTTGCTTCCCGACGACGCAACGTTGTTTGCCGGTTCGTTTTCGGTCTGTTTCAATATGAGGATATGTCGTCGCTTTGGTAACGATGGAAAATAAATAGACTGCTGCCATTACGGGCATAAACAGCTTTGTGGAAGGTTTTACCGAATTGGGCTATTATAGGTTCTGTTCTAAAATAAGCTTACTGTTTTCATTCAATAGCAATTTTATTCAATTCACTCAAATTGAAATCAACTTCGTCGAATGTTCTCGAAAATGTCAAAAGAAAAAATACTTGCGAAGGTTCTCATGATCCATCATGAAAGACATCCAAGCAACCTCTGCTTTCTCCGTTAGTGTCGTCTTTTTGGCAACGAATTTCTATGAAGACCACCTGCGGGCGCTTTACAGTAAACATCTTCATCATCGTCTTTCTTCGCCTACTACGGCCCAACCATCAGCCTACTTTGTTTGTGTGAATCGAATCCAGGCAAAGTGCTTCGAAATTTTGGCACAGCAAGCTTCAGTGACGCAGTCTGAGGAAAATAAATTATTTCAGTCCGTTGAAAACTTCCGTTTTTTCATCGTGGCATAAAGCTGGGCAAGAGGCCAAGAGGATTCCGGTTCGGAGTTTATTTTCGCTGGCAGCCTAACCTCGTATAAAAGCGTCAACAATTGGGACTTTGAAAACACATTTTTTCGCAGTGAACTCATGAATATATGAATTGGATGCTGTTGATTCTGTTTCCACTTGTGTTGGATGGATGATCTGTCATTTTTTTTTCTTGCTTGCTTGTTCAGACGAAATCCAAGTAGGAGGTAAGGCGAAAAATGGATTTTTCCGTAGAATTTCATTCAATCCTGATTGAACACATTTCTTGAGTGATATTTGCGGTTTGTCAATAACTTACTTTGAAAAATCACAGAACAACTTCAACACGCACCTCGTTTGAGCTGGCCCCAAGGCGGAAATGGGCCACCCACTAGGACGGAACCGGGTCGCAACGGCATAGATGCATAGCATGGGCGTAGCCAGAGGAGGGCTTGGGGAGCACGCTCTCTCCTCCTTCCCTGGCCGATGAAATGAATAGAAGTTATATGGAATTATAAGAACGCGAATTATATTTTTTATAATTTTCGTAAACTATTTTGCCTATAATCTCAATGAAACAATTGTATCATTAGAATCTTCTTTGATAATTCTTGTGGTTCACTGAAACTTCAGGTTTCCGCAAAAGATTTCTATTTAGATTTTACTAAAAATATCTCACAGATCTTGAAGATTTTTGCAACGGATCTTGCCAGCAGAACAACTAGTAGTCATATAATATTTTCCCTTGCATTTTCTCAACAAAAAAAAGGAAACTCTTTCGCGAAATTCTTTAAAAGTTCTTTCGAAATATTTCAAAAATACATCATATACACATCAGTCTTTATATATTTTTGTCATAGGGCTAAAAGAGAACCTGACTACGCCCACGTAAAACGGCAATGCCTCCCTTAACGAGATGAATAATATATCCATTTCGACGCAATTCGTTTGGCTCGACCCATTACGATGATTGCGCGAAATCGCCTCACCTTCCCTGCGGACGCCGCCTGCTGAGCCCTCCCGTGCGATGTTTCCACTCAACGACCTCAGCATGTTCTCTTGATCTCCCGGCGCGGCTCGATGACGGATGCCAAATTCCTAGAGACCTACGACAGACAAGGCTGCCTGTAATAATCCAACTTTTTCAATTGTCGTCAACGGCCATTTGTGCGAGTTTGGCGCTCTCTCAGGTGGAATTTTCCCTACTTTTATTTTCGTTGCCATAGGGGAGGTAAAAAGCAAAGCTTGCTCTGATTAATAACGGAGTAATTTTTCCTTCCTCAAGCATTTTCCTCGTTTTTTTCCTTTGACGCAGGGGTCCTTTGTTTGTTTTGTACCCTCTCTAGAACAACACGAATCCCCAACAGTTCTCTTATTTATTCTTTCGCATATATTAGACCAAATAACAGCCTTTCTTCAGGTAAAAGCACGCAGCAATTGAAAGAAAACAAGCTTCCTTTTCTCGGAATTCGTTACTGATAATGGCCCACCGGTGATAAGGGAAGCGGGGTGAAGGCGAGGGAAACAAATCCTGTTGATAGGTTTGCAGCCAGGCAGGCTCAGTAGGCAGACAAGTGCCCCAGGCTAGCAATCGAAATAAATGGCCGTCATCGCTCGCCACTCTCAGTAGTAGGCCGTCGCCGCCGAGACGTTTTCACAACAGCGCAGCGGCACTCCGAATGGGAGGTCATTAGTTATCAGGAATTTATCCAAGGAGGCCTTGGAGAAATGACCACGGGAGTGCTTTACTATTGTCCGCGATCGAAATAGAAACGGCCTACAGGAGTATTGAATTGCTTAAAATTTCGGCTCCGTAAGGCGGGATGAGCGCTTGAGCACAGAACGAAGTTCTAGATTTGGATTGGATTTGGATTGGATTTGGATTGGATTGGATTGGATTGATTGGATTTTGGATTGGATTTGGATTGGATTTGGATTGGATTTGGATTGGGATTTGGATTGATTGGATTTTGGATTGGATTTGGATTGGATTTGGATTGGATTTGGATTGGATTTGGATTGGATTTGGATTGGGATTTGGATGGATTTGGATTGGATTTGGATTGGATTTGGATTGGATTTGGATTGGATTTGGATTGGATTGGATTGGATTTGGATTTAGATTGGATTTGGATTGGATTTGGATTGGATTTGGATTGGATTTGATTGGATTTGGATTGGATTTGGATTGGATTTGGATTGGATTTGGATTGGATTTGGATTGGATTTGGATTGGATTTGGATTGGATTTTGGATTGGATTTGGATTGGATTTTGGATTGGATTGGATTGGATTTGGATTGGATTTGGATTGGATTTGGGATTTGGATTTGGATTGGATTTGGATTTGGATTGGATTGGATTTGGATTGGAATTTGGATTGGATTTTGGATTGGATTTGGATTGGATTTGGATTGGATTTGGATTGGATTTGGATTGGATTTGGATTGGATTTGGATTGGATTTGGATTGGATTTGGATTGGATTTGGATTGGATTTGGATTGGATTTGATTGGATTTGGATTGGATTGGATTGGATTTGGATGGATTTGGATTGGGATTTGGATTGGATTTGGATTGGATTTGCGGATTGGATTTGGATTGGATTTGGATTGGATTTTGGATTGGATTTGGATTGGATTTGGATTGGATTTGGATTTGGAATTTGGATTGGATTTGGATTGGATTTGATTGGATTTGGATTGGATTTGATTGGATTTGGATTGGATTTGGATTGGATTTGGATTGGATTTGGATTGGATTTGGATTGGATTTGGATTGGATTTGGATTGGATTTGGATTGGATTTGGATTGGATTTGGATTGGATTTGGATTGGATTTGGATTGGATTGGATTGGATTGGATTTGGATTGGATTTGGATTGGATTTGGATTTGGATTTGGATTGATTGGATTTGGATTGGATTTGGATTGGATTTGGATTGGATTGGATTGGATTTGGATTGGATTTGGATTGGATTTGGATTGGATTTGGGATTGGATTTGGATTGGATTTGGATTGGATTTGGATTGGATTTGGATTGGATTTGGATTGGATTTGGATTGGATTTGGATTGGATTTGGATTGGATTTGGATTGGATTTGGATTGGATTTGGATTGGATTTGGATTGGATTTGGATTGGATTTGGATTGGATTTGGATTGGATTTGGATTGGATTTGGATTGGATTTGGATTGGATTGGATTGGATTTGGATTGGATTTGGATTGGATTTGGATTGGATTTGGATTGGATTTGGATTGGATTTGGATTGGATTTGGATTGGATTTGGATTGGATTGGATTGGATTTGGATTGGATTTGGATTGGATTTGGATTGGATTTGGATTGGATTTGGATTGGATTGGATTTGGATTGGATTTGGATTGGATTTGGATTGGATTTGGATTGGATTTGGATTGGATTTGGATTGGATTTGGATTGGATTTGGATTGGATTTGGATTGGATTTGGATTGGATTTGGATTGGATTTGGATTGGATTTGGATTGGATTTGGATTGGATTTGGATTGGATTTGGATTGGATTTGGATTGGATTTGGATTGGATTTGGATTGGATTTGGATTGGATTTGGATTGGATTTGGGATTTGGATTTGGATTGGATTTGGATTGGATTTGGATTGGATTTGGATTGGATTTGGATTGGATTTGGATTGGATTTGGATTGGATTTGGATTGGATTTGGATTGGATTTGGATTGGATTTGGATTGGATTTGGATTGGATTTGGATTGGATTTGGATTGGATTTGGATTGGATTGGATTGGATTGGATTGGATTTGGATTGGATTTGGATTGGATTTGGATTGGATTTGGATTGGATTTGGATTGGATTTGGATTGGATTTGGATTGGATTTGGATTGGATTTGGATTGGATTTGGATTGGATTTGGATTGGATTTGGATTGGATTTGGATTGGATTTGGATTGGATTTGGATTGGATTTGGATTGGATTTGGATTGGATTTGGATTGGATTTGGATTGGATTTGGATTGGATTTGGATTGGATTTGGATTGGATTTGGATTGGATTTGGATTGGATTTGGATTGGATTTGGATTGGATTTGGATTGGATTTGGATTGGATTTGGATTGGATTTGGATTGGATTTGGATTTGGATTGGATTTGGATTGGATTTGGATTGGATTGGATTGGATTTGGATTGGATTTGGATTGGATTTGGATTGGATTTGGATTGGATTTGGATTGGATTTGGATTGGATTTGGATTGGATTTGGATTGGATTTGGATTGGATTTGGATTGGATTGGATTGGATTTGGATTGGATTGGATTTGGATTGGATTTGGATTGGATTTGGATTGGATTTGGATTGGATTTGGATTGGATTTGGATTGGATTTGGATTGGATTTGGATTGGATTTGGATTGGATTTGGATTGGATTTGGATTGGATTGGATTGGATTGGATTGGATTTGGATTGGATTTGGATTGGATTTGGATTGGATTTGGATTGGATTTGGATTGGATTTGGATTGGATTTGGATTGGATTTGGATTGGATTTGGATTGGATTTGGATTGGATTTGGATTGGATTTGGATTGGATTTGGATTGGATTTGGATTGGATTTGGATTGGATTTGGATTGGATTTGGATTGGATTTGGATTGGATTTGGATTGGATTTGGATTGGATTTGGATTGGATTTGGATTGGATTTGGATTGGATTTGGATTGGATTTGGATTGGATTTGGATTGGATTTGGATTGGATTTGGATTGGATTTGGATTGGATTTGGATTGGATTTGGATTGGATTGGATTGGATTTGGATTGGATTTGGATTGGATTTGGATTGGATTTGGATTGGATTTGGATTGGATTTGGATTGGATTTGGATTGGATTTGGATTGGATTTGGATTGGATTTGGATTGGATTTGTTGGATTGGATTTGGATTTGGATTTGGATTGGATTTGGATTGGATTTGGATTGGATTGGATTGGATTTGGATTGGATTTGGATTGGATTTGGATTGGATTGATGGTTTGGATTGGATTTGGATTGGATTTGGATTGGATTTGGATTGGATTTGGATTGGATTTGGATTGGATTTGGATTGGATTTGGATTGGATTTGGATTTGGATGGATTTGGATTGGATTTGGATTGGATTTGGATTGGATTTGGATTGGATTTGGATTGGATTTGGATTGGATTTGGATTGGATTGGATTGGATTTGGATTGGATTTGGGATTGGATTTGGATTGGATTTTGGATTGGATTTGGATTGGATTTGGATTGGATTTGGATTGGGATTTGGATTGGATTTGGATTGGATTTGGATTGGATTTGGATTGGATTTGGATTGGATTTGGATTGGATTTTTGGATTGGATTTGGATTGGATTTGGATTGGATTTGGATTGGATTTGGATTGGATTTGGATTGGATTTGGATTGGATTTGGATTGGATTTGGATTGGATTTGGATTGGATTTGGATTGGATTTGGATTGGATTGGATTGGATTTGGATTGGATTTGATTGGATTTGGATTGGATTTGGATTGGATTTGGATTGGATTTGGATGGATTGATGGATTGGATTTTGGATTGGATTTGGATTGGATTTGGATTGGATTTGGATTGGATTTGGATTGGATTTGGATTGGATTTGGATTGGATTTGGATTGGATTTGGATGGATTGGATTGGATTTGGATTGGATTTGGATTGGATTTGGATTGGATTTGGATTGGATTTGGATTGGATTTGGATTGGATTTGGATTGGATTGATTGGATTGGATGATTTGGATTGGATTTGGATTGGATTTGGATTGGATTTGGATTGGATTTGGATTGGATTTGGATTGGATTTGGATTGGATTTGGATTGGATTTGGATTGGATTTGGATTGGATTTGGATTGGATTTGGATTGGATTTGGATTGGATTTGGATTGGATTGGATTGGATTTGGATTGGATTTGGATTGGATTGGATTGGATTTGGATTGGATTTGGATTGGATGATTTGGATGGGCTTTAAATTTGCTTTGATTTGGCATTGAATTGGCTTGGATTCTGTCTAAGAAAAATCCATCATCCCTCGGTCAAAAATCAGAAAAAGGGGCACCTCACCGAGATCAGCAACGTAATCGACCAGACTAGAAAAAGGTTAATTCAATAAGAATTGTAATTTAATGTGGAAAAACCGACAAACGAACGATGATCGGGAGGGGAGCGTGCTCGTCCGAGAGAAGGAAATTGAATCTGAAAAGTTGGTGGAAAACAGATTTTTCTCATCGTACCCAACAACTTACACACACAGGCTCCGGTTAGGGTACAGGTTAGGGTGGAAATAACAAGAAATGTTTCGCTCCTAATTTTTGACGTTTGCAATCTAAGCAGGCGGTGGCCTTCTTTCTTCGCTTCGGGCGGAGGGTTGCGAATGAATCTGCAATTTATGATCGGATCGCCTGCACTGGATGGGTCATTTTCCGGTTGGTTAAACTGCCCGGTAGAAAATTTTGTGTTTGCTGGACGAACCGGTGTTCACCGGAATTGTTTGCCGAAGCTTCGTAGAAAAGTGAAAATCTCTATTATGATAAATGCCGTCGGAAGTTTGGTAAATTGTTCCGGTTTCCATGCCTACCGACGACGAAGCGACAACGAAGCCTCGATTAGCAGCGCCTACTTCGAACATTAGGGTGATGAAAGGATCGGTGTGCTGGGAAACGGTTTTTGCACATTTTTGACGATGATGGATGAAATTCGTTGGAGGCAAAAAGACGTAACGTCAGAGCGAAACAAATCCCCGACTTCCCATTGTGGGGAAACGAAAAAAAATCGTGGGATCCAATTTTCCGAAGGTAAACAAACAACGGGAAAAAAATGTTTTGTAACAACATCGCTATTGAATGATGGGGGTGAGAAAATTTGGTGAAAAGTATGTGGAGGCACAGAAGAAGAGGGTTTCCGCTTGAAGTGCGAGATAACAAAGAAGGGATCCTCCGAGTGGGATGTGCGTGTGTGATGATAAGGCACAACCCATCACGTGCGGGTTTTTCCGACGGTGAAATGAGAAGCAGACAACCGGGCCATTATAAAATGGATTTCCAGTGAATTTTTGGTCCCTCTTTGAGCCTAAACAAAATTGAAAGAAAACATTGACAGGGAAGATACCCTTTCAGGAGGTGGAATAGATGATACAAATTGACCCCATTAATATTTGATTACCGTTTGTTGATTGAATTCTGATCAGTGTATTCGGTCCAATATTTCATTTTGTATTACAATAAGGATTGAATTATGGACGATCTGATAGTTTATTTTAACTATCACGCGTTCATTCGAATGTTGCATTAAAACAGTGTGTTCTGTGCTGATTCGTTTTTGGCGCTTTTTAACCGATGCCGACCTGGTTATGTTTTACTGCAGTTCATTTTGTGTGGTGTGGCGTTTTTCTTAAAATTCTTTGATATAGTGGTCACCGTGTAGACGATTTCAGTGACTATCTGTTACTGGAAATTTGCCTACCCACAGGGGCATAAAAGCACAGCACCCAGTGACCCAATGGAAACAAGATATGTGTACGAGTATACTGACAAAAATATATTGAAATCCCTCTTACAGTCACTGAGCGGTAAGAGTTTTAGTTATTTTCCTATTATTCAGGCCTAAACGGGTTATAAAATACCACCACACCAGCAAACCAAAAAGAGCACACCGACTGCTGCGATGCAGCCTCGTGTTTACTATTTCATCCCGCCTACTACGCCGAGTACTACGCCATTCTACGAACTTCCTCCAGTCGGAGCCGTGCCGTCGCGTCGCCGTCTCAGAAGGCGACATTATTAAATCACTTCCACTAATCTCGCATCCTTACGGTCGTCGTCTCTCAGATTACCGGAACTGAATCGGACACCGTCATCAACTTCTTCCGTTCGATGAAGACGACGACGACAACGACGTTCAACAGACGCCTTCTAGCTCGAAGACTAAATCGCGTCGCGTTCGAACGAAACTCGGGCTACTTTTGCCTTGCCGTCGCTAATACTGATGATGCGTTCAACAAAAGCTAATGAGAACGAAATTTTAATTAGCACTAATTGCAGTCATCGTCAAGCCAGGCGGAGGGTGTTATACTTGTTTTTAGCGTAAATATCGCGCTTTACACACACCCACGATTCAGCAGCAGCCTGTGGGAACCATGCGTGAAAACTCTATTTCAGTTTAACCCTTTCAGGACGTTTTTTTTTCTAATTATACATTTCAATTTTAAGTTTTTTGTTGCGTTGTATCATTAAAGTCACAGAAAAAGCAAAAAAGTTACAGAAAGGATTTTTTCGGATGTTCTAGATCATTCAAAATGTTCCGGAATATCTATGAAAAGGGAATATATAAATAATGTATTGTAGAAAAAATTGATTTCTACCAAGGTATACCCAAAAAACCAACTAGAGGTCGAGAACATCATATGTTAGATCAAAAAAGCGGTTAGCAAAACTTCGTAGATTCTCCAAATTTTTGGAGTAAAATCGCTTAATCAAGCGGATTAACCTAGATTCGAAGTTTTTTATTTTATATAATTTGTTTTAACATTATTATGTCATCATACGACCAATGTTGCTTTAGGAATTTAACCCTCTAATACCCTACCCCGCCTTTAAAGCCTGTCCACGATAAATTTCGGACACGGATGGCGGGTGTACCACAGAAAGTTCGAGAATTTTACAGAAAGAAGGATTAACATCCTTGTCAACTGTTTATTTTGTAGATATAACAATTGTTTTTGTTGAATTATGAGTAACTTTTTTTTGCTGCCATTATTTGGGTGTCCGAAATTTAACGTGGACAGCCCAGTCAACATTTTGGTTGGTATAACTTTTGTTATGCATCATTCTATATGAATCAATTCAATCGTATAGAATGCATGAAAAGGCTATATACCTACCAAAGTGGAGGCTATATGCGTACTTGGCACGACTTTTTCAGACTTTCTGTGATCAGATATACGATGCCACAAAATTTGGATGAAAATGAAAAAAAAGTTTCCAGCGAGTCTCGAACGCGTGATCTTTGGATCAGGAATCGGACACCTTACCCACTAAGGGTCCCGCTAAGGGTTACACATAAGATAGGTGATTATTTGCCAATATGTATACATGTTTCATGTACAGCGACACATACTTTGTTGTTCTTTGAGGCCCATCGTCAGCAGATACAAAGTTTGGGTGGCAATTTTTGCTAAGTTATTGCGATTTCATACGATGCTTTCTGGATTGATATATGATCTTAACTTAACGCGATTCTATGTTGCACTATTTACGACATGTTTTGTTGTCAGCACAGATTGTCGTTTATGAATCGTATTGGGGATTTATATACAACTTGTATTAACATTGATAACGTTTTGTCTGGCATCTTGCGCGATTCTGATTTTGGACGCATGAATATGTGATTTTAGATGCACATTCTTATACGATACGTGGTTCACTGGGAGGCTTTAGACGGGGTACACTTGGCAATTTTAAAAAAAGACAATTTACACCGTCTTCAGCCAAAGGCTGCACAGGCTGAACACAATCACGAACATTAGGCAACGGACAACACAGAACACCCAGTAGCCCAGTGATGGATTTTTCGTTTGACGAAAAGTTTCCACCGACTGGAGCGGGAATCGAACCCACGCTTCGTGGCACAATACGCCTAAACGACTGACGCCGCTAACCGCAAGGCCACGAAGCCCACAATTTGTGTATTTTTTGTAGCTCGGACATCAAAATGATTTTAGTTTTGGCTTAAACCTCGGCTCATAACACGCATATAAGGGAAGTTTTTTATGACTTTTGAAACTTTTTTGTATTTTTGAAAAATGTTTGAAAAATTGTATTCTTATATAACCTACAAATGACTGGGATTAATTTAACGTGTAATATAAGAAATCGTATCTCTAATATTTTTCTACAATCAACTATCATGGAAGAAGAGCCTGATGGTATTGAAATAATTTCAAACCTGTTTTTCCGTTAGTTACACGGAAATAAAATATGCTTCGGAAAAAAAAATAAAAAAAAATATATTTTCAAAAGTACCGTAAAAATGTGATTTTTTATTATTGCCAAAAATCAGTAATCAGGAGAGGTTTCAAGAAAAAATGAAAAAGGATAGGGATGTTCAAAAATAAAAATTATAAAAATCAAAAATAGAAATTCATAAATTTACAAATAAAAATAAATCATTGCCCAAAACGTGTTTAGAACGATTTTAGATAACGAAAAATGATATTTAGATTGAAAATAATTAGAGGTATTAGAGGGTTAAATAAGATAGGGATAGATAAAAGATGTTCCATTCAACACATTGATAAAACATGTTCAAATATATACATTAGATCTTTTCTGCAATTCTTCTAGTGTATATTAGTTAAGCTTAACTTAGTTTTCACTGACTGACGTGTCTTTGATTGCTATTTCGTGAAACTTAGTGACAATCTAACTCGACCTGTGTCTAGTGTAGTGAGACGACCTTACTGTGGAGGTTAAAATATGCGTTTTTGTCAAAGAATACAAACTGTAGTAAAATTTGATACAGCTCCACCTGGAATTTTCTAAGATAAATATCACCAGCATTACCACTGGAATTACTGTAGATTATTTTTTCAGTTATTCGTCAATGAGGGTTTCGAAGTATTGATTCCTCCAAGGCATCCGACAAAAATATCCCCTAAAATGTATTTGAGGATTCTATTATCTTTATTAAGAATCTCAGATTTTTTTTATTTCTCCAGATACTTAACACTATTTTGCAAGCATTATTTTGGAAGCCTAACTAGAAATTTTGTCAAAAACTTCTCCATATTATTGATATCTTTATAAACGACACTTTCAGTCGTTGGCTGATTAATTTTATTGGTAACTCTATAAAATACTCCAAGTATTTCTCAATACATTTGAAGATTCTATTGAGAAGGTGAAGATGAATCGAAGCCAAACTTCAAATTTTCAAGAGCACACATCTAGAGAACCAAACAACCGTTTAAGCTGAAAACTTAATCGATTGGTCACTAGCTGGTGGTTACCAATCGATTAAGTTTTCAGCTCAAACGGGTATTCGGTTATCCAGATTTGTGGTCTTCAAAATTTGAAGTTTGGCTTCGATTCATCTTCACCTTAAGAGTTCCGCTAACATTAACTCGAGGAGTCTCTCCATAATGTGCTTCGAATATTCCATTTTGATTTTTGAATTCCTCCAAGAATTCTACTCAGAAATCATCCAAACATTGTTATAACAATACTGACAAATTTTGACAGGAATCAATTGAAGTTTTTTCTCAATTCATTTCAATTGCATCCGATTTTTGTCTCATAATACCCAAAAGATACGTTTTGGAATTATAAGAAATTATTCCATGATTCTGTAGTAATCTTGTACAGGAATTCAATCAATAATTGCTCTACGTTCCTCTACCTTCATAACAACATCCCTAACAGTAATTTGTCGAAGCTTCTTAAGTATTTCGGAAATTGGTTAAAAGAATCCCAGTTTTATTATTTGTAGAAATTCTGAGAAAAATATTAGGACGATTCGCGTATTGATGAACGGCCAAAAATCTCTCCTATTGTTGAATACTCCGTGCATTCCTTAAAGCGTTTTCAACAATTAACGAGCATTTTAGCTGTTCAACAATGAGCGAATTACCCTAGGGAAATTGCAAGGCTTATTTTATATGAAACCTGTTCAGGATTGATCCAAGTCTGAGATTAATTATAAGTAAACTCTCTGTGTAACACCGCATAATTCCTGAGCAGTACAATGATTAACTGCAACGTGAATACCCGTGATATTAGCACTTTACTTCTAATGTTCGATCTAGTAGGCGAAGATGTTTCACTCTTTCACTTTTTACGCAACTGTCAACCAGAGTACACGCGTTTCAGAAACATTAACGAACAAAACCAATGCAATATGATTTGTACAAACGTTGTTACACTTCTTCTGACAAATATTAAATTATAACACATGGATGACCTGAAGATTAAATTCCGGAGCAACTCTTGGAAGTTTCCGTATCTGTACAAATTTTTTGAGGAAGTTTTAAATGCCTCGTTAAGAGAACTCAAGGCAGGCTTTACCTATTCGATGACTTATCTAGAATAGTTCCCGCAGGATTATCTAAAAATATCCGCCGGATTCCCACTAAATTTCTATTGGGATTCCCCTTAGCTACTAATAGAAACCACAAAAGATTCCCACAGGATTCTCTCAATTCCCGCAGAATTCCTAAAGGCTTCGCACAAAGTTCCCAGAGAATTCTCACATGACTCTTATGGGATTCTTACATGATTCCCAAAGTGTTGTCACAGGATTCTCTCAGGAATTTCAATTGTTTGCATATGGCCCTTGCAAGATTTCCACCAAACTCACACCGGATCCTCTCAGAATATCCAAAGGAATTCCACAAGATTCCCAGGATTCCAGTAAGGATCCCAATGTATTTTCAAACGATTTGCTCACTATTTGTGCAGAATTTACACTTTGCACTGTATTTCAACATAATTTGATCCACACTTGAATCTTGTGGATCAAATTATGTTGAAATACAGTGCAAATGTTGTGTAAATTCTGCACAAATAGTGAGCAAATCGGTTGAAAAATGATCCACACTTGAATCTTGTGGGGACGGATCTGGTGTAGTGGTTCGAACACACGCCGCTCACGCTGAGGACCTGGGATCGAATCCCATCCCCGAGATAGTCACTTATGACATAAAAGTTATAGTGACAACTTCCTTCGGAAGGGAAGTAAAGCCGTTGGTCCCGAGATGAACTAGCCCAGGGCTAAAAATCTCGTTAATAAAGATAGAAAAAAAAACTTGAATCTTGAAATCCACACTAGAAATCCAGGATTTTATTCCAGAAACCACAAATATTTATTAATTTATTTATTAAACAGAATCCTAGGATCCACACTGAAATCCTAAGAAACACACTAACACAACGATCCACACTACAGTCCCAGGATCCACACTGCAATAAAACAAATCGCACTGGAAACCCAATATCCACATTAGACGCCTAGGATCCACAATGAAGTAACACAACCCACACTTATATCCCGGGATCCACACTGCAAACCTAATATCCAGCCTGCAACACCAGGATTCACATTGCAATCAAAGGATCTAGATTAAATTTCCAGCATCCCCACTGGAATCCCAGAATCCATACTGATATCCCAGGATCCACACTAAAATACAAGAATCCACACTGGAATCCTTAGAACAACACTGGAATCCCAATACCAACACTGGAAACCAAAGGTTGATGCCAAAATATCAAAAATTACATTGGAATCCCAGAATCCACTCTAGAATTCAAAAATTCAAACTGGAATCCCAGGAAACACTGTAGTCCCAGGTTCCACACTGCAGTTCTAGGATTCACAGGGTCCACACTAGATACCCAATATCTGCACTGAAATTCTACTATCTGCTCTGAAATACCAGAATCTTCACTGATATCTACGCTACAATTAAAAAATCAGCTCAAAAATACCAGGATCTATACTCTTATACCAAGATCCACACTGGTATACCAGAATCCACACTAGAATTGCAGAATCCATATTGACTTTCTTAGATTTATATTGAAGTTCTATCCACACTGGAATCCCTGGATCCACACTGAAAACCTAGGATTCTCACTGGAACATCATAATAGGGTCCTAAAATTTTTAATGAAATCTTGTTTTTATTTAATAAGACGAAAGAGTATGTTCTTGCAACCACTTTAGCAATTTTTCCTGTTCAAATAACGGTTATATCACATTTAAAATTAAATTACAAAAATAGGTTCAAATTTGAACCTTGACACTTTAGATCATGTTTGACATTCACTGAGTCGGCAAAAACGCCACAGGGGCTCATCTTTTTAACATTGGGGTTGTTCCTATTTGACATTTTGGAAGGTACACGGAAAACAAAATACACCCAAAAATTGAGTTTAAACCAAAGGGTGTGACAAAATCCCAGAAATCCGAAAAAAATGTTTTTTGGCCGTAAACCAACGAAAATCATACAAAAATTGAGTAAACATGTGATTCTGACCTAAACTTAATCGTTTGGTACTAAAATTAGGACAGGGCTTTAGGACCCTATTCACACTGGAATCGCAGCATACACACTGGGATCTCAACATTCACATTGAATGCTCAGGTCAATATTGAAATCTCAGGATCCACACTAGTATACCAGGATCCACACTTTATTACGAGGATTCACACTGGTATCCCAGAGTTATTTCTAGAACACCAGGATTCATACTGGAATCCCAGGATCTACATCCCAAAATGCACACTGGAATACTATGATTCCAACTTGAACTCGAAGATCCACACCATGGCTCTACGATTAACATCACAGTCCCAGAATACTCTCAGAAAGCCTACGATCTACATTGCCATCCCAGGATCCACGCTGGAATAAAGGCATCCACACTGAAATATCGGAGTCCACACTTGAGCTCTGAGATTCACACTGGAATCCTAAGATCCACACTAAAATTATGCTATCCACACAACAATCCCAGGAATTTCACTAATATTCTCGATCTATACTACAATTCCATGATCCCTACTGAAATTCCAGGATTCACATTGGATTTCTAGAACCCACAAAAAAGTCCTATAGGATCCACATTAGAATCACAAGTTTAATACTGAATCTACATAACAATCCCAGGATCCACACTGAAATCCTAGGATCCACTCTACAATCACAAGATCCACATTGGAATCGAAGGATCCACACTGCAAAAAAGCTATGATCTAGACTACAAGCCTAGGATCAACACTGGAATCAAAGGATGCACATTGAAATATCAAGTTCCACAAAGGAGACTGGAATTCTAGTTTTCACACTGGAATCCCATAATCGACACTGAAATTCTACGATCCACACTACAATCCTAGGACCCACACTAAAATCAAAAGATCCACATTGAAATACCAGCATCTATACTGGGATCCCATGATTTATTCTGAAATCCGAAGATCCATTCTGAAATCTCAGAATTTACATTAGAATGCCGGAATCCTCACTGGCTTCCAGGATCCATTCTACAATCTTTCATGAATTTCTCATTTGGATACCACGCTTATTGTAATGTAAGACTAGCGTGGTGATGCCGCTGACGAAACAGTTAACAAGGTCAATTTGGTCGTGGAAAAGGCAAAAGCAGGGTTTGATAGACAACGATTAAATGTACACTGGCCAAGTAAGCAGCTTTGGCAGAATGTACGAAACTTAGGAATTGCAACCAAATTTACTCGTCCTGTTGACAACGATCTCACTGCAGATTCTATCAATGAATATTTCTCGTCTAATTTTTGCGCTGATGACTCCAGTAGGTGAATTCCGGCGCACATTTTCTTCGAAGAGAAGAAATTTTCTTCCATAACCCACCAGCAAGAAAATTTTCCTTTCTTCGAAGAAAATACGCGCCGGAATTCGCCTACAGAAGTCCTGAAATAATTGGCAATAAAAGCGGTTTCAAATTCCGACCAGTTCCGATTGGACTGCATTCCTATAAGTTATATCAAAATAATTAATGTTAAGAAACCTAACTCTTCATCATTTACTAATTTAAGACCGATAAGCCTATTATCTAGTATCTTCAAAGTCTTTGAAAAACTTATTAAACGTCAAATTTCGGAATTTGTAAATAGAATAAATTTGTTACATTCCTTCCAATCTGGATTTAAAAAATACCATAGCACTGAAACTGCTTTAATGAAAGTTCACGACGACATTGCTCGAACAATCGAAATAAATGGTATGACTATCTTGTTAATGATAGATTTTTCCTAAGCTTTTGACCGAGTGTCCCACAATAAGCTAGTAAGTAAACTTATTTCGCTGTATGACTTCTCCACTGAAGCTGCAAGACTTATTTAAAGTTATTTGTGTAATCGTAGTCAAACTGTCTGGCACAATGGAAATTTTTCGGACTTCATACCAGCTATATCAGGAGTTCCTCAAGGGTCGGTACTCGGTCCACTTCTATTTTCTCTTTTTATAAATGACCTCCCGAGTGTTATGAACTTTTGCATGAACAAATTTACATTTGCACAGACGATAGTTCCGAGTTGACAGCAATTGCGAACATGATGAATAATGATCTACGCTTGATTATGAATTGGTCCAATGAAAATTTGTTGCCTATAAATCCTAGCAAAACAAAAGCTGTGCTAATTTCCAAACAAAAAACCAACATTACCCCTCCAAAAATTTATATCAATGAATCCGAAGTTAGTTTTGTACAAAAAATCAACAATTAAGGTGTTATATTCACAAATAATTTAGAGTGGGAGGAACATATTATATATCAGTGTTCAAAAATTTGTGGTTCATTAAAACGACTAAATCTTACAACTAGAAATTGCAATATTAATACAAAATTAAAACTTTTTAAAACATTGCTGCTTTCACATTTCATAGATGGAGATTTCGTTTACACAAATGCTTTAACTGGATCACTCCACAAATTAAGACTAGCGTTAAACGCTTGTGTTAGATATTAGAGTGGTTCAAAAAATCGTTTTTGCTCCACACCGCTCATTCGATTCTAGATCAAATTCTGAATGTCCTCCGAAAAATTGAGCTCATTTGGATGAAAACTGAGACTGCACAAGCCTTTTGAAGTTTATATGGGAATTACTATGGGAAAAGCAAGCAATTCGTTCAATCGGTCATAGTGTTTGCCCATGTGCTCTTGGGGATTAGAACTATGTTGATACTGTGAGTTACAATAATCAGTTACAACTTTGCCGAAGACCGTTTTTAAATCGGACGCCCCAGTAATTAGTTCTTTTGAAAATTTTCCGTTCTGCGGTAGCCGCCAAGTTCTACCGCAGCTGTCAAAGTTCTACCGCAGCCTTGAGAATCATTTTATCATTAAGTCAAACCATCTAATCAAAGTATGCTAGTAGAGTCCAAAGCTTTGAAAAACAGCCGAAAACAACAATCATCAGTCTGGTTTCCAAGGTATCATCGCAACCGATCTATGATGTTTTGTGAAAATCAGTAATGTGACTGCTGCGGTAGCTTTCTGTTCAACCGTAGAACGGAAAGTTATTTCTAAAATTGCAATATTACACAGTTCGAACAAACACGTAAGTTCAAGTTCCATGACTGATGGTCGTAGCAACCTGTAGCAACCAATGTGTTAATTGTTTGTCAAAATGTCGCTACTGCTGTTGCTGTTATTGGAGTATATTGTTAACAAATGTTTTCCCTCAACTAATCCTTCTTTATTTTTAGGTATGAATTCAAATTCTCCGATGAATGCCTTCATAGGCCCTTCC
This sequence comes from Aedes aegypti, assembly GCF_002204515.2. Classification (NCBI taxonomy): domain Eukaryota; kingdom Metazoa; phylum Arthropoda; class Insecta; order Diptera; family Culicidae; genus Aedes; species Aedes aegypti. Next base: position 7,900,544 of record NC_035109.1, read on the forward strand.
AAAAAGGAATGCAAGAATTTTCAGAATTGCCTTCATGAATGACGCAATAATAATGTCAAGGAAGTCCTTTGGAAATTTCGTTCGGAACTCGGAAATTGCATGGTTTTTAAAAATTCCTCCAGGATATCGTATATTGAACTTGCAGCGATTCCTTCCAAAACCCAGTTACAGACTTCGTGCTAAATTTCTCCTGCGTTTTCGTCAAGATTGTTTCCAAAAAGTTTTGCTGCGATTTAACATATTTTATTTCAATCAATCCAACAAATCCTCCATAAATTCGCTCTGTAAATCTTCAAGACATAAATTAAAACTATTTTCCGGTTTTTCAACATTCTTTGTCGGTTACTTCTAGAAGATACCTCACGAATCCGTCCTTATATTTCAAGGCCATCGTCTAAAAAACTGTGAAGAACTTCATTGAACGTTTGTATACGGGAATATTTATGTAAATTTCGGGAGTATCCTGTGCATTTCTCAGATACATAAAAGTTTGTAATCTGAAGAAAAGTTACACAAATATATATATATACTAGGCACTGCTACATCGCATTCCTTCAGAATTATCTTGGTAGATCTACAAATATTTCAAGAGTTTCCTCCATTGCTCTAATATTTCTCATAATTATCCTAGAGTAGACTACCTGGCTTTTAACCAAAAATATCCACTTTTTTAGAATGTCACTTTTTTGAGGACTCGGTTTGGAATGGAATAGAATTTTCAAAATTGAATTCAATATGATTAAATTTCTTTTTAATGTATTTGAAAAACTAATGAAGCATTGCTGATCCAGATTATTTGAGGAATCCTTAAAAAAAAATAAATCATTAATCGGACAGGATCCGGCATTAATTTTAGGATTTATAAAAGCAGATTTTTTTTTTCTCATTTGAAATCGACAACATTTTCATTAAAAAGTGTCCACTATATATTATTCTTTTCAATAGGGAGCAGAACAACTTCTTCTGAACAATCTGAAGTTTCGATCATTACGATGACGGATTTTTCAACGTTAAAATATTACGAAATTAATTAAGAAAACTTTCTTAGAGAACTTTTTCGCAAAAATTTGGCAACAAATATTTTTACGGAAAAATCTACTAGTATTTCCTGAAAGCCAATATAAATTCTTCATTTCATAAATATTTACTGCAATTCCTTAATCATTGTTTCTTTTCATTCGCTAAAGATTTTTAATATCTTCTCCAGATTCCTCAAAGATTTCCTTGGACACATAAGCGATGAATTTTCTTGAGATTCCATCAAGAATTTTTTCATGAATTATTTTTATTTATAGTTTCAGTGAATTTGTAATTAATTGCTCTAGAAAATGTCCACCGTGTTTTTTTTTTTTCAAAAATGTTAACACATGTATTTCAGAGAATTTTACAGGCCAGGTGTTCTTACACCAGGTTTACTGATCAATTTTACTAATTTAAGCTCACCTCGTATGTAGCTTCCAAACGAAATCGAGGTTGGAGGGGTTATTCTCTGTAAGAATTGTAGAAAGGACCCATAATGAATTTCTAGAGTTATACTAGTAGCTATTTGTTGAAAAAACACTGGGAAAATTCTGGTAGAACTCCTGAAACCACTCTTGGATGAATAATTAAAATAATTGAATTGAATTCCTGAAGCATTGAGCACCTTTGAGTTATTTGCCATATTTTGTTTATTTTTTTAAGTTAATTACTGGTAGAATCCAAGAGAGAATTTCTAAATGGTTTCCTGAAGGAATGCCTGAAATAATCCTAGAAGAATTCTTGAAAATAAATTGAAAAAAAACATTTAAAATCTTCGGACTGATTTAAGAAGGAAAGTATTTTTAAAAACATCCTGCGATAAGTTCTTGGAAAAATTCATGTTTTTATTTTCACGTGGAAATAATAATAAAGTCATTATGCAGCTTTTTATAATCTACTAATCTACTGAATAATTTTAAATTGGGAAATTGTAGGAAAGATTTTCAATTTAAAATGTATGGAACCCGTATCATGTCGTACACGAAGAACGCATAGAATCAGTACAGAAGCAATTCCTTTTATACGCCCTTCGGAAATTGAATTGGACTGTGCTGCCACTTCCGTCGTATGAAGCACGCTGCATGCTCATCAACTTGGAAACACTTAAGCAACGCCGGGAATTCGCAATGATTCTCTTTATAAACAACATTATTTCGAACCGTGTAGACTCCGCTGCACTTCTTTCTCAACTAAACTTCTACACACCCTCTCGGCATTTAAGAACAAGAAAATTATTTTCAGAAAAATCATGCAGAACGCATTATGCTCAAAACGGACCAATAAACCGTATGATGCGTCAGTATAATGTACATTGCGAATTCATTGGCATTACTATGTCCAAAGAGCAGCTTAAAACACAACTAATGAACAATAGAAGTAATCCATAGCATGTAAGAAAGTATTGTAATTATTGTATGTAGTCTACCTATGCTTGACGAAATAAATAAATAAATGTATTCCTTTGAAAACTTCTTCAATATCAATGCACTTTTACGATATATTTACAAAGATACTTTCAAAAACTTTACTGTTTTATGGATTTTTCAGATGCTCATCAAATTTTACATCGTTTTTTCAAAAACTCTCTAAGATCCCTTTTTAAAGTTATTCGAAAAATTTATTAGGGACTTTCGTAAAAAAAACTCCCGAGATTTCATTTCCGAGTAGTTACCCGGCTAACGTTATACAGCTACCCAGTAGGTCGTTTCATTATTCAAAATTTTCTTCAAATCTCTACAATATCTACTTCTCCTGGGATTCCTCTAAATATTTTTTCAATGAATTTCTCCAAACAATAATCTAGGAATTCCTTTAAGAAGAACTTTCAATCACAACCGTATATTCTAAACCAGTTCCAATGAAGCTCCATTCCAATACTCCCAAGAATTTCTCTAAATAATTCTTCCAGAGACTCCTCCGGTGATTCCTCCAGTTGTTGTTTGATGAGGGGGACTTTAACCCGAGGGTCATTCGTCCCTTGATTCCTCCAGTAATATTTCGAGAGATGTTTCCTGGTATTTCTCCATAAAATCCATAACTCGTCCAAGGATTATTCCAGGGAAATTCTACCCCATTACCCTGAATGCCATCACTCCGAATTCCATTACCCCGAATTCCATCGAATGTGATTTCCACGAATTAACATTTAGCTTGACATGATTTGGGATCATTCAAATATTACGTAACACAAAATTTGCCAATTTGAGACCCCCCCCCCCTCCACGTAACTGCTTTTGTATGGAGAATTTAAATTTTTTGTATGGACCGTAGCATCATGGACGACCCCCTCCCTCCCCCTATTGCGATACGTAATATTTGAATGAACCCTTATATTGATGGCATTTCCCCATATATTGGAATTCGGAGTAATGTCATTCTCGGGGTTTTCGAGTTCGGGGTAATGGCGTTCGGGTCAATGACATTCGGGGTAATGGGATTCGGGGTAATGGGGTAGAATTGTCTGAGCATACTCCAGGGATTTACTAATTTACAATTTACTCGAGTAATCCTCCTTAGATTTCTCCAGCAATTTCTTAAGGAATATCCCCAGAGATTACATCAGAAAACTCTTTTTATTATTCCTTCGAAAGTTGTTCTAGGAATTTTGTCAGCAATTTATCCAGAGATTTTCCCAGGTATTCAAGAATTTCTCCAGGATTTTTTATTCCAAAGATTTCCAGAGATTCTTCCATGAATTCTCGCAAGGGATTCCTCCATAAAATCCTACAGGGATTCATTTTTTTTAAGTGGCGAACTCGCCAAGAGCGAAAAGCCACTCAAATGAAGATAAATAATAATAATAATTTTTTTAGAGGTTTTTCTAGGGCATAGTTTCCCAGACCTGGGAACCCCCAACGCCTCGTCACCTCGCTTTTTATTGTACATACAAAGCGAAGCGCTGACGGGTCGAGGATGCTCTAGGGATTGCTCCTGGAATATATCTAAGAATTTCTCCAAAAACGTCCTTTGATAATCCTCTGATTAAATTCGGGTGGAATTCATGGTTGAATCTCTGGAGGAATTTCTGTTTGTTTGAGGCTCGGCTCAGAACAATTATTTGGAGAGATTTCTGAAGTAATGTCTATAGTAATACTAGAAGATGTTGCTCTGGTGTAATCCTTGTAGGATTTCCTGAAGAAACCCAGAAAGATTTTTCTGGAGGAATCTTTGGAGCAATCTCCACAAGATGACTGGAGAAATCTCTGAGGGAACATCATGAGAAAGCGCTTGAAAATTCCCGAAAGAATCCATGGAGGAATCCTTGTACAAGCTACTGGAGAAATTCTTTAAAAAACTTATAGAGGAATCTCATTAAAAATATTAAATCTATGGAGGCATTTCTGCAGGAACTCCTTAAGAAACTCCTTGTGTAATCTCTAGCGGAATCCCTGTAAATATATTTCTGGAGGGATCTTTGGAATAATCCTTGGTGAAATCCGTGAAGAAGCTTCTGGTATAATCCTAGAGGAATTGCTAAAGGTACTCCTGGAGTTCTATCTGATCCGGTCTGAAAAAAATGAAGGTTATTACATATTCTTCCTAGAGGAATCTCTAAAAGAATCTTTGGAGTAGTCTACGGAAGAATTCCTGGAGAAATTTCTGAGGAAACATCATAACAAATTGCTTGAAAAATCCCTGGAAGAATGAAGGAATCACTGGAGGCATTCCTGCAGGAACTTCTTAAATTACTCCTTGTCTAAAAATATTTCTGGAGGAATCTTTGGAATAATCCTTGGTGAAATCCGTGAAGAAACTTCTGATAGGAATTGCAAGGTACTCCTGGAGCCCTATCTGAGCCGGTCTGAAAAAAATCTGGGTATGATTAAAAGTTCTTCCTAGAGGAATCTCTGGCAAAATTCTTTATGGAATCCCTGGAAAATCGCTGTTAGGATCACTGTAGAAATTTCTGTAACATCCCTGGGGAGAACTTCAGAACCATCCTGAAGACACTGGAGATTTTTTTCCGTCACCAATGTTTTCATTATCAATCTGACCAAATGAGTAATTTGTTTTCCTGTTGTTCTACACAACATTCTACGGTTGCTATGCAACGCAAGTTCGACGAACCAACATATTTGATTGCACGAATATGTTCCAATAAAATGTTCGCTTGTAGTTCGTGCACATAAATATTACACAGTTCGCGCAAACATTCGTGCAACTTGCACAAATGTTCGTGCATAGCGCGCACTGTGTAATCAAGGCTTTATAGGTTGTCCTTTCAATAATTTCTACAAATATAGAACTTGCATCAATATTTTCAAAATAATAAAAACATCACATCCAGTTTTCCTCAATGAAAAAATATACCATTGAGAGGCACACGAACAGGTAATTACAGAGTTCCACAACATAGTTCAATGTATTATAGTCAATCCTTCTTTGTTAGAGGCATTGTTAATTGGAATAGTTCGCCGACTTCCATTAAGCTGATTAATTCTAAGTAAAGCATGCTTCAAAAGGGATTTCTTATTGTACTTACAATAGACGGTTGTGTTAGTTAAAGAGAACAATTTTTTAAAATTCAATTATGTACGTTAGAGTCATTTTTTTCATCAATTGCAATCTTAACTGTAACAATCAAAAAGAAGTATATCTAACGTTACAAGGTGATCAATAAAAAAAATGATAGATTTCATGCTTACAGCGTAACCTAGTGGAAGAAATCTGATTTAGAAAACCTGTTATTAGACTGCCTCTTTCACAACTTTGCTGAAGATACCAGCCATCCATTTTGGCTAAAAAAGTATTTGTATTATTAAAAGTAACTGATCTCAAAATAGATCACTGGCCGTTAATGGGTTAAAATTTCTAAAGGAAACTTAAAAGTGATTCTTAACTCTCAACCATATTTTCAAGGAAAAAAATTAAAGTTGCGTTTATCAGTTATTTTCAGATATTTTTTTAAAGGATCCTTGCAAGAGACCGACAGAATCCCAAGAGAGTTATTGAAACTATTGAATAAAGGAATGTCTTGAGTAATATCTACAGATACTGTCAGTGACAAAAGGTATTGTTGGGCCCACCCCACGTTAATCAGTAGCAAAACCGCTAGAATATGATGCTAAAAAATGTCAAGGAAAAGATGCACAATACCATTTACTTTTTATTCCAACTTTTATCCAAATCTCGAGTTTGATGGATCCCTAAAGCAAAAAATGAATATTAACAAAATTGTAATTAATTTCCAATTTGGTTCGGCTCCGTAATGCCTGATGGTTTTTGAGCCTTTGAATAAACGAATAACATAAAAGAAAGAATCGGTTACTGAAGAAAACTGGTATTCTAACGAAAAGTTCACTTTTCAGTGATAAGGGGCCGTCCATAAATGACGTAGCATTTTTTCACTATTTTTTTACACCCCCCTCCCCCCTCGTAGCATTTAGTCACAAATGCTGATACCCCCCCTTGGAAAATACGTAGCATATCAAGCAACCCCCCCCCCCCCAATGATTTTTTTATTTGTTTTCCTCAGCTTAAACGAAACATTACAATCCTGAAATTCAAAACAAAGTTTTATATTAATCTATATTAATAACTGACTGAAACGTCAGGATAATCTGACGAATGATAGTTCGATATACCGTAGCGCTAAAAAATCAATAGAAAAACAGTTTAAACTAACTTATTTCCTGTTTAAGTTACATTATTTTGGTTCACAGTTTATTTTTTAATTTGGTTAAATTTAGGTTACATTTTATTTGTAGTTCTTTTGCTTTTGTTACAACCTAAAACAAGTTTACAGCTGAAAATGTAAAAAAAAATAATATATTAAACAAAATTTTTGTTATATTAGAGGAATCTATAAATTATTCGTGATTAAGAAACAGGTTTCAGTGAATATGATCAACAAAATACCTTTATTTAGAATGGATCTACAGTCATTATTCTCTAGATTCAAATCCACAATAATTGTATTATTAGGAATGTTTCAAAAATCAGCGATTTTCAATTTCAATATTTCAACTAAATTTTGTTATCGCCACCCATACTGAAATATTCTTACACAACTCATAATGAAAAAAATGATTTAATAAAAATGATCTTTTTCTGAATTATCGAGTGATTTAGGCAACTTAATGATAGGACAATTAACAAATTACGGATAACACTCGAATTTGTTGTCATCATTGTTATACAGGCTGTTCCATCAAGAGCATTGATATTTCAAAACAAATCGTTGAATTGGCTGAATGGAGATCTATTGCAACATTAAACGCACTGAATATATATCTTGTTTTATTATACTAACGTTAATATTTGCCTGAGAATATTATATTCTTTTGAGGATCAAAGCTCCAACAGAAAATATGAATTAATCCTTAACTGTTGATTCTTTGTCTTGTTAACGAAAGAAAAAGCAATACTTTCCAAGTCGATAAAGCATAGATATTTACTTAACTTATTAAACTTTTAATTTGTTTATTTATAAATAAAATAGTTTGGACACTTATGCAATATAATATTCACATAACTATTTAAAGCTTCATAAAATCTGCTTGATTGTCAGAAAAAATAGAAAATTTTAAATTCTATCATATTAATGATTTGCAGCTGAATCATAATTTTTTAACTGAAGTTCAATAATTCAGACAAAGAAGTTTGTTAAAAATAATGTTTGTTATTTTTTTTAGCGCTACTCTTTTTACCGAAATTATTCAAAATGCTACGTCCACAAGTTGGGACCCCTCCCTCCCCCTCGTCACACATCGTCACAAATTCGTAAAGACCCCCCTCCCCCCTAAAATGCTACGTCATTTATGGACGACCCCTAACAATGCATTTTGATGTTCTCTGAACTGAATATAAGTGTGAGACAAAAACGTTGTTTCGATTTTTAGGAAAATTTTGAGTTTCAAAGGAGGAATTTGGTTAGTGTGCTCTGATAGGCAGCCAATGTGTGAATATGAAACCATTGATTGGTTTCAACGTCTACCAAACGTATCCCATGGCATTCTACCCTCATCATCAACATTCCACAACATCCCATAACACCTATGGGAGGTCGTAGAGTTCTCTGCATCTTTCTTTAGTAGGTGTTCGATAAATCATTCCTTCATATTCTCCAGCAATCGCAAGGACGTGGCCAGGACTGCTCTCGAATGTTGGAGGTTGCGTAACTCTTGTCTAAGAATCAGAGTCAGAGTTAGTCCCTAATCTTTGACTTCGGTAACGGACGGGATGGGGGCAACCGTCGTACGACAGTCTAGCACTGTACCACCTACGAATTTAATGTTAATACTTACGCTAACGCTGATTCCAATTTCAGGATAATTTTGAAATCAAAATGTCTATTAAATCGAGGTATATCTGTACTCGTTGTTGTTGAAAATGTAAAAGCTATGGTTGGTCTAGTAGATAACTTCACTCAAATTCTCGGATTATTTGAAGAACGTAAATATCTGATATTTAATAAAAAGATTTCACTGATCTAATGTATCATCAATGATTCATTGTTAATAGTGTGCTATGAAGACGTGAATTAATACTTGTTCTCAAAGCATCGAGAACCAAAGAAACGTGTATGTTTAGAGAGGCATATACACTTAAAGACAGTAACTAAACATCTACATGTTGCCGACCTGAATTCTTGGTTGATTTGATAAACTTGGGACGTCCAGTAAATAAAAAACTAAATTATGCGCTAAGATTCATGAAACATAGTTGGATATTTCTTGGGTTGATAAAAACCATGACAGAATTAATTGTTCTACAGCCAACTCTCCCTTTCTTGACATTTGTTTACACACTTAAATTATTTTACGGATTCCTGTGAAGTCTCAACAACTGAACAGTTCGGTGAAATAAATTAAAGGAGTACGGTAATTTTTTACAGTATTCGGTAAAATTCACCGGAATCCGTTAAATTCCGACGAAATTATGGTGTTTCATTTCCCCGAACTGTTCAGCTGTTGAGATTACGGTGAAATTCGCCGATTTCCGGTAAAATGAGCTAAGTGTCTAAGTGTAATTTCAATAAATAATTAAAATAATAATAATAATTATGTATCTTGATATCCAGATGTATAACGATAACGATAGTAAAAGTTGGTGTTCATGGCTAACTCGATGGACCTTCAGATCACTGTTCCACTGGTTTTGTGTTCTGTAACTCGATATCTCCCTAACCCCTTCAATATCGAGTTGTGGAGAGTTGACTATAGTACATTGTTTTCTTTAGAGCCTTTGATGCTCTTGAATTTATGAAAATGAGCCACGAAAGTCATTTAAAAACTTCTAGGCTTTGATAGGCTTATTACCGTTGTCGAAGACACCATCGACGCCCTGGTTAAACTAGTAGATCTATTAATTAGAGCTTCAATTTGATTTGTAGATCCTATAATGTCAAGTATCTAATAGCATCAAATATGGCAATGCTGCACATAGACACACAAACTATGGTTGGATATTTACTGTTGAAAAGAAAACAGTAGGTGTGTTTGTAGATCTAGTAGATTATATGACCTAAACTCTTTTTTTTATAACACTTAAGCATCTCATATACAAATGGATAAATTAGTTATAACGCAGATATGCTTGAAGATAAAGTGACCAGATTTATTTTGCTCTAATCCAGGACAAATATTATAATACTTAGAATGTACCCAGAAATATCACATAGAAGGAGTTACGTTTCTATCTTTTGATACTATAGCCAAAAAGTGGGTCTTAATTTATTGATGTTTTGAGAAGGAATTTATAAGATTTTTTTTTAAATTTAAATTATGTGTAACCATTTCGTCTATTCTATTGGTGCCTTTCACCGGGCGCATATGGATCACTTTTTTGTAACTTTTTGTAAGGTTATTATGAATTAAGTTATTGTCAGCTATTTAATTAGATATAATGTAACTTTTAAGAAACATTTAACAAATTATAAATAACTTTGAAAGAAAGAAAGTTATGGTGGTGGAACTATTATCATATTGAAACATATTTTAAGATATATAGTCAGTCCTATTGATTTAATGTGGGTCCCCTGAAACTAAAAAAATAACTCCTTCTTAGAACTATGAAATAAGGGTGTCCGGCCATTTGGTCGTTTGGCCGAATGCCGTTTGGCCAAACGCCATTTGGCCGAATGCCATTTGGTCGAATTTCATTTGACCGCATTGGTCGTTTGGCCGAATGCCGTTTGGCCGAATCAAGAACAAAAAAAAAAATGATTTAATTTTTTCAACGCTGATGTGTAGGATTTATAAGTACGGCCCTAATCTACCAGTTAACTTATCGATCTATATGATGTGGTGGGTCGCTATAAGTGCTCCAAGAGAATACATAAAACTATCCGTTCATTCAGGACGAGTTTGTGAACTCACGTCAAGACAAGTTTATGGTTGGTCGTCTCTGGGCTACCAACGGTGTGCTCGGGTTTGCATAGTTTTTGATAATTTGCTAACTGTTTCTCTGTTTGTTGTGAAAAGAAGAAGCTAGACTTGTGATTGCTAGAAATTATTTTGTTCACTAATTACTATCAGAAGGATTGAAGGAAATCGATGCTACAGAAAGACGAATAAGTCCACAGCAAAAAAATCTTAAATTTACGTGACACGTAAACTTTTATGATAATCATGTAAAACGAGTTATAACTGAATATTCAACAATACATAATGTAAACTGTCTCATTGCATTCGAAAATGCTTGCAATCTTGAGAGAAACTGAAACATTTCATGATCTAACAACTACCGAAAAGCTAAACATTACATATAATTTGCAATTGGATTAGATGGACAAATTGATGTGAAGATTTGCGAAAAAGTTACACGTCTTCTCAGTGAGAATCGAACTCACGACTCCCCGATCTCTAGTTGGGGCGCGTTAACCACTACGCCATGAGAGGACTCATGAACGCAGAAGTTAACCTGAATTCGATTTCAGCTCAATAATCACGTGGTCCTCTTTCGCAAAGTGCACCTCTTTCGGAAGAATTAGATGCCCATCCAAACACAACGCTTTCTATATATATCCAATGCCTAGCCCGAGAGCGCATTGTTTTTTAGATATAGGAATAGCACACTACACTAGCCAGCAACTGCGCTGGCTGAGGTTTCTATTGTGTGGGCTTCCAATGGGTCGCGACGTTCTCAAACGACCGGTTACGGAACATGAGTCCGTTGCTCGATAAATACTTGTTTTAATTATGAATCGTGGTTTACGGCCAACCAGCCGAGTGGAAGTTTAACAACTACCGAAAAGCTAAACATTACATATAATTTGCAATTGGATTAGATGGACAAATTGATGTGAAGATTTGCGAAAAAGTTACACGTCTTCTCAGTGAGAATCGAACTCACGACTCCCCGATCTCTAGTTGGGGCGCGTTAACCACTACGCCATGAGAGGACTCATGAACGCAGAAGTTAACCTGAATTCGATTTCAGCTCAATAATCACGTGGTCCTCTTTCGCAAAGTGCACCTCTTTCGGAAGAATTAGATGCCCATCCAAACACAACGCTTTCTATATATATCCAATGCCTAGCCCGAGAGCGCATTGTTTTTTAGATATAGGAATAGCACACTACACTAGCCAGCAACTGCGCTGGCTGAGGTTTCTATTGTGTGGGCTTCCAATGGGTCGCGACGTTCTCAAACGACCGGTTACGGAACATGAGTCCGTTGCTCGATAAATACTTGTTTTAATTATGAATCGTGGTTTACGGCCAACCAGCCGAGTGGAAGTTTAACAACTACCGAAAAGCTAAACATTACATATAATTTGCAATTGGATTAGATGGACAAATTGATGTGAAGATTTGCGAAAAAGTTACACGTCTTCTCAGTGAGAATCGAACTCACGACTCCCCGATCTCTAGTTGGGGCGCGTTAACCACTACGCCATGAGAGGACTCATGAACGCAGAAGTTAACCTGAATTCGATTTCAGCTCAATAATCACGTGGTCCTCTTTCGCAAAGTGCACCTCTTTCGGAAGAATTAGATGCCCATCCAAACACAACGCTTTCTATATATATCCAATGCCTAGCCCGAGAGCGCATTGTTTTTTAGATATAGGAATAGCACACTACACTAGCCAGCAACTGCGCTGGCTGAGGTTTCTATTGTGTGGGCTTCCAATGGGTCGCGACGTTCTCAAACAATGCGCTCTCGGGCTAGGCATTGGATATATATAGAAAGCGTTGTGTTTGGATGGGCATCTAATTCTTCCGAAAGAGGTGCACTTTGCGAAAGAGGACCACGTGATTATTGAGCTGAAATCGAATTCAGGTTAACTTCTGCGTTCATGAGTCCTCTCATGGCGTAGTGGTTAACGCGCCCCAACTAGAGATCGGGGAGTCGTGAGTTCGATTCTCACTGAGAAGACGTGTAACTTTTTCGCAAATCTTCACATCAATTTGTCCATCTAATCCAATTGCAAATTATATGTAATGTTTAGCTTTTCGGTAGTTGTTAAACTTCCACTCGGCTGGTTGGCCGTAAACCACGATTCATAATTAAAACAAGTATTTATCGAGCAACGGACTCATGTTCCGTAACCGGTCGTTTGAGAACGTCGCGACCCATTGGAAGCCCACACAATAGAAACCTCAGCCAGCGCAGTTGCTGGCTAGTGTAGTGTGCTATTCCTATATCTAAAAAACAATGCGCTCTCGGGCTAGGCATTGGATATATATAGAAAGCGTTGTGTTTGGATGGGCATCTAATTCTTCCGAAAGAGGTGCACTTTGCGAAAGAGGACCACGTGATTATTGAGCTGAAATCGAATTCAGGTTAACTTCTGCGTTCATGAGTCCTCTCATGGCGTAGTGGTTAACGCGCCCCAACTAGAGATCGGGGAGTCGTGAGTTCGATTCTCACTGAGAAGACGTGTAACTTTTTCGCAAATCTTCACATCAATTTGTCCATCTAATCCAATTGCAAATTATATGTAATGTTTAGCTTTTCGGTAGTTGTTAAACTTCCACTCGGCTGGTTGGCCGTAAACCACGATTCATAATTAAAACAAGTATTTATCGAGCAACGGACTCATGTTCCGTAACCGGTCGTTTGAGAACGTCGCGACCCATTGGAAGCCCACACAATAGAAACCTCAGCCAGCGCAGTTGCTGGCTAGTGTAGTGTGCTATTCCTATATCTAAAAAACAATGCGCTCTCGGGCTAGGCATTGGATATATATAGAAAGCGTTGTGTTTGGATGGGCATCTAATTCTTCCGAAAGAGGTGCACTTTGCGAAAGAGGACCACGTGATTATTGAGCTGAAATCGAATTCAGGTTAACTTCTGCGTTCATGAGTCCTCTCATGGCGTAGTGGTTAACGCGCCCCAACTAGAGATCGGGGAGTCGTGAGTTCGATTCTCACTGAGAAGACGTGTAACTTTTTCGCAAATCTTCACATCAATTTGTCCATCTAATCCAATTGCAAATTATATGTAATGTTTAGCTTTTCGGTAGTTGTTAAACTTCCACTCGGCTGGTTGGCCGTAAACCACGATTCATAATTAAAACAAGTATTTATCGAGCAACGGACTCATGTTCCGTAACCGGTCGTTTGAGAACGTCGCGACCCATTGGAAGCCCACACAATAGAAACCTCAGCCAGCGCAGTTGCTGGCTAGTGTAGTGTGCTATTCCTATATCTAAAAAACAATGCGCTCTCGGGCTAGGCATTGGATATATATAGAAAGCGTTGTGTTTGGATGGGCATCTAATTCTTCCGAAAGAGGTGCACTTTGCGAAAGAGGACCACGTGATTATTGAGCTGAAATCGAATTCAGGTTAACTTCTGCGTTCATGAGTCCTCTCATGGCGTAGTGGTTAACGCGCCCCAACTAGAGATCGGGGAGTCGTGAGTTCGATTCTCACTGAGAAGACGTGTAACTTTTTCGCAAATCTTCACATCAATTTGTCCATCTAATCCAATTGCAAATTATATGTAATGTTTAGCTTTTCGGTAGTTGTTAAACTTCCACTCGGCTGGTTGGCCGTAAACCACGATTCATAATTAAAACAAGTATTTCATGATCTTCTATTCAACATTCGCCAATATTGCATGCTTTCTTGCATCTAGAAAGTAATATTGCAAACAAGAATGCTCGGTTTACATGATTCTACGCTGAATATTCTGTCATATATAATGCACATGGATGAATCGACGGCTTGTCATTTGATGAACATTATTTATGATTAAATTTTCAGCGCGAAAATCATGTAAACCGAGCCGTTTTGCATGCAACGTTCTTTATGAGAAGGCGTTTCGTGGTCAATATTAAGGATTTTGCTAGCAATCTTGGATATAATAGATGTGTTTGTAGGTTTTATCATTGAATAATACATGAGAAATGGCTTTGCATGATTGAAGCAAAAACTACGATACGTGTAAATCTAAGATTTTTTTGGTGTGTCGTAAACCGTTTTAATAACTGTCGAAAGCTGACTACAAACGCAATGCGAAAACCTATGCTGGCAGCTATTACTGCTAGTAGAGAAGTGCATAATTACTTACATTTATACATTTTTTCAGCATTGACTGTTCCTTGAACTAACACTAAAGAGCTGTTTATCAATGATAATTTAAGCTTCTTTCAGGATAAACTGTTCTACTGTGAAATTCCGCTTTGAAATTCATTACTAATGTATGCTAACTGTAGTTCACTATTGTTTTCAATTTCGTCCAAATGGAATTCGGCCAAATGACCCGGAACCGAAATAAGATCATTCGTTTGGATGTAGACAATTTTTTGTTTGAATGAGCAAGATTTTCGTAAATTGAAGATTTTTCTGTCAAAGGATATATTTTCAGGACTGATATTTTCAAGCATGTTGGTTAAACGTTAAATAACTGAATAGTTTCATGTGAAACTTATTGGTTAGTAAAACAGAACAGATGATCATCCTTTTGAAATGAAAAAAATCTATAAAATATTTGGACTATTAGTCTGCTTTAGATTCTCATGACTTTCTTCGTTTCTTACATTCCAATTCTAGAAATCTGAAATTCGTTCAATTTTTGTTGAAATTGTGTGGAGGTTTTCAAGAACTGAAATAATTGACTCACATTTCAAATTTTAGTACGAGTTAACATTTTACTTTGGAAGCTTTATGTTTTGTATATCTGTCTCAATATTCATAAGAAATTGTCACATATTGTATGTTCTATTGTATATTATATAATAAATTATATCAAACATTTGAAAGTGTATTTTGACATTATAATACAAGTTGGCTGTCATACAGATGATAAAATGACAACAAGTGGTCAACTGATCAAATCCGGGACGTTTTCCGGGGCGCTTCGTAATGCGGGACAAAATGCTTAAATTCGGGACTGTCCCGCACAATCCGGGACGTCTGCTCACTTTAGCTTGAAGAACATGATTCGGTTTAATGTGAATCCCTCTCGAATAAAAATATGTTTTTGCTATCTGGAAGCTTAAGACATAGCCAAATTGTTTTTGTTTATAATTTTACTGCAAGGATTACAAACTAAAAATATAATTTTGGCGAAGAAAGTGTGAACATAAATTTCGTCCAAATATAAAACCCGCTTTCAATATGACCCATCCGTCCCGAATGGGTTAAAGCGCTAGACTGAATGCTAAAATCAAATCTTCCTAATGGATGCTTTGTCCCACTCAAAATCCCATTTTTCCCACTTCTAGGTTATGAACGATAACCGAGCGGTACCATCCCATTTCTCTGTCGTTGAAATGACTGCTAAATGGTGCTGATGACATTTTTTCCCCGTTTGGCTTTTATGCCCTCTAAAACTAGACTATAGCAATAAATTGCAGAACCCTTTTGCGCCCCTTCGCCTCTGCATTCGGTCCGGATATAATCCATATCCGGCCCTAGTTTTCATGCTAGGTACCAAAAATCATCATCTCGAATCGAATGTTTGAGCCATCGTCATAGCCTAGTGGCGGCGAAATCGATTGAGAATTTATGATTATAGATGCATTGTCGTCGTCTCCCCGCTATAGCCTGCTGTGATTTGAATGAGCAGCGGACAAACAAACGGATTGCTACGATTTTTATTTCGTTTTTTTCCTTTTCTTTTCGAATGTTCTAATCTTTTTTCTCTTGCCACCCACAGCCACAAGACCTCCCACTTTCACGCAAGTTGATGACAACTTGTGTGAATCGTCAATGTTAAGTCGACATCTAGCGGCAGCTAGAGCAAAGAGGAAATATTGGGTTATGTCTTGGCTAAATCATAGAATTATGATTAGGGTGATACGTGCTATAAAAGAAATTAGTATTGAGTTTGAAAAATGCAAACTAAATCATTAAACTATTTTACGTGAATTAACAATACACTAAATAGTACCTAGAACACACTAAAAAAATTCTTCGTGTCTCATATATGGCAAAACATAATACTTTTCGAAACCTTCAAAAAATAACTTTTGAGCATTGAAAGTATTATGAAATTTGGTGATGATAATTGTTATACACATGAAGTTTTTTTATTTTGAACAGTCAATATCTCAAAAACTAGACGTGCTATAATATTTTTGAAAACGGCAGTTGATTTAGCAACTTTTAATTTAGTAAATAGCGGTATTTTGGTGCTTGAGACGCAAATGAGTTCCACAGTGTAATCATAAGTCCAATTGTCATTTTGCCATTATCACATTTAACACTGTCAACATTGATTTCATGAACCACCCTGATGAGCAAAACCTAGCAGAGACACAAACCACTATCAACACAACGCTTGCTGCGATGTTTCTTTTCATCCACCAAAATACGATACTTACATCCCACTTTCTATGGCTGAAACAAACGGAAGTAATGGCAAATCATCTCGATCATAAAAGGACGAGGAAGGGAGGGTCCATGATGATGATGATATAGCACGCAAACAATTTCAATTAATCTTTTACCCCTCTTTCTCTCTCTTGCAGCTCTCCGAGCTCGAGCAAAGGGTCATCGAAGCCGAGGAGCGGGCCGATGAAGCCGAGGACAAGGTAAGGAAACAGTTTTTACCTGATGAGTGGTTCTAAAATCTGCCAGGAAATCGTATTGGATGAGGGGGAATCAGCTATTGGGAAATCATCGTTCGAAGTCGGCACAGATTGGCAAGTGCTTTTACGGCGGGCGGTCGTTGGTTGACACGGGGTTGCGTTTGTTTTGCGGAATCAGTAACAACGTGAAAACGATGGGATCTCCCTCGGGACTCTGACTATGACGAGAATGGTAAACATTGGCGAAGAATCAAACAGAATTTTAAAAGGGAGTTCGATTTTGTCCACGCAGAGGGGTTTTTATGGAACAAAGAAGTGTTACGGATGGCTTGCTTGATTTATTCATGTCCGTTGTCATTTGAGAATTCTCTCAACTAATCCGATGATGTTTTGTAGTAAAAGTCGACACATAGGATTAAATGGTGTATTATAATCTATATCATAAGTAAAACCTCATTCTTCTTGGCATTTACGTCCCCACTGGGACAAAGCCGGCTACTCAGCGTAGTGTTCTTATGAGCACTTCCACAGTTATTAATTGAGAGCTTTCTTGGCCCAAATTGCCATTTTCGCATTCGTATATCGTGTGGCAGGTACGATGATACTTTATGCCCAGGGAAGTCAAGGAAATTTCCATTACGAAAAGATCCTGGACCGACCGGGAATCGAACCCAGACTGTAGAATTCCGCGTCTCTCCGCCTTGCTCACCACATTCGTTCTCCCCTATTGACATTCCAACCGTCAGTCAGTTGCACCCACCGACAAAGTATATGTATAAGGCAGGTACGTATCGTTGGATAAAGGTACGATGAATTACACTGTAAGAATATGTAGGAGTGCATTGCATAGCTCCTTGAGAGGTTCCGACTATAGCCAAAGGGAATATACTACACAGATACCTTCAGCATGGCTTTGCTTTGTAGCCGCGGACTCTAACCACTCGGCTAAGGAAGGCTCCTAAGTATAAATAATACCTAATAAGTATATTAACCTTTACAGTACTGGGTGCCGACATCAAAGTTTCAAAATTCTGTAACTTTGTAATCCTTTGATCGATTTTGATAACATTTTCAAGGAAATCACAAATGTCATGTTGTTGATTCAGGTATTGAAAATTTCAAATCCGACGATGAGTTTGGATTTAGGGTTCAAATTTGTTGGGATACTTAGGCTCTTTCATTATGAAAATTATGGGAAAAATGCAAGAACCTTGCCGTAAACTTTGAAAAATCAATTTAATTTAATGTTATTTGCCAGAATGTATCACCTGTTACAATTTGGAGAATATTGTGGTCGTTTCATGAACATGGTCACCGAATATCGGTTACGTTAGAAACCATTGAAAGACATTTTCAAAATATCATGTACAGATATGT
Source organism: Aedes aegypti (assembly GCF_002204515.2). Classification (NCBI taxonomy): domain Eukaryota; kingdom Metazoa; phylum Arthropoda; class Insecta; order Diptera; family Culicidae; genus Aedes; species Aedes aegypti. The sequence goes on from NC_035109.1 coordinate 7,918,869, forward strand.
TTCAAAAGGCTCAAAATTGATGATTTTCTACCCAGAAGTGGATCCACCTAATAATTCCATGGCATGAATTATTAAGTATTTATGCTCATTTTCGGACATTCGGAGATAGCTTCCGGTAGGGCTTCAAATGGCCATTTTGGAACCTCTTATGCAATTGTCGTGCGACGGCTTGAATAACTTGATTTTTCGCTTAGAATTGAATATACATCTCCTTATATGCTTCCTTTTCTGTTGCCTCACGACCCAACTGAAATAGAGCCTTATTCGGAACTTGGTGTTTTACACATTAATGACCTTAGAGCTTTATTTACAAACTAGTGGTCCCGGCAAACTTCGTCTTGCCATCAAGTAGGCTGTTGGAAAAATGTCATGAAATCTTCCATATAAAATGACAGATTAGTTTTCTCCCGTTTTTCTGACTATCCCGACAACTTTCCTAAACTTTTTCCCCGCACGAACACGGCGCATCCCCTGTCGAATACAACAGTGAAAGAATTATGCAATTCCATTCACCCGTTCTCACGCCATTTCGTGACATACAAACACGATTCCATTTTTATTTATATAATAATAAAGATTCACCATTTATCGAGATTGCATATATTTTCCATACCGCAAACAGTTGATACAATCTGCCAAGCAGATTAATTTTACAAAATTATTGAAAAGGTTTTTTGAACTTCCTCATCATTTCCATTTCGTTATACAAATATAGACCTAATTTCAAAACCTTTACTGAATTCGAAATATGCAATGCATGAATCAAAAAAAAATAACTTATTTTTCATCGAAGGATTGCGGAGTTCCTGAATTTTGAAACTTCGATGTCGGCACCCAGTGCTGTAAAGGTTAAACACACTGCAATATTTTCGAGGTCTTCGAATGTAAACCAAATTCTGTCTCCAGTTTCACAGGTTGTACAGATCCCAAACAAAGAAAAATGCCTCAAATATACAATTAGTTTATCAATCTGTACAAAGTTTGACTGAGCGTCTAATATATCCACATATTTGATGAAGAAACTTTCAAAGATTTTACATGCTACTAATCAGGCCACATCAATTGAAAAAGTCATTGATCGATCGAAGTAAGGTGGGTAGGCTCTTTTCCTGATGAAGAGATTATAAAGATTCAAATTTCACATACATCACACAGGTATATTACGACACTGAACGCCAAACATACATCACATACATACATGGGAAAATGCGGAACTCCAAACAAGGAAAAAGAGTCATGATTTCGGGAGGAACGTGTATTTTTATGTTATAAACATACACCATGACTTGAAGTCATGAAATCATGAATCTTTTTACCGTAACGCCTGCGCAGCAGTATGTTACTTTTTAAAGTTGTTGCGAAGAAAAGTGTCAATATTAATCATGAAATCATGTAGAATGTATGTTAGAACCATGAACAAAATTGATGAAAACATAAGCACCATTCATGGATATTGTTACCTGCCACTTATGATTCTTATTTTTGATAGGAAAAGTGGTAATTTCTGTCATGATATCATGAAGCAAGATTCAACATCATGAATACAGTTCATGAAAACATAAGCACTATTCATGAATGTCATTATGATTCCGATTTTGTTGCAGAAAAGTGGCAAGTTGAGTCATGAACTCATGAATCAGGATCATGGAATCATGAATTTAGTTCATGAAAACAAACATAATACATCAATCAAGGTTCCCGTTTAAATTTTCATAGATAAACAAATAAGATGAAGATTGTTATCATTCCGGCTCTTGCGTTTCGGATAAAATCGTGCCAGATTATTCTTTGGGCCACCAGCCCTTCACCCAGGGGAAACAGATTGTTAACCGCGTCACAGAAGAAGAATAAACGTACATTCCAAACCTTTATCAGTGCCTCCAAGAATGCCACATCTCTAGCAGGAACGCGTACAACCAGTGCTTAGGTTGGGTTATGGACAAAAGGTCGAAAGACAAAACGTCGAAAGGACAAAAGGTCGAAAGACAAAAGGTCGAAAGACAAAAGGTCGAAAGTAAGCAAATCACTGGGAAATTTTTCCTTCTTTGAAAAAAGATTTTCGACCTTTTGTCCCTTCTTTTTTGTTCTTCGACCTTTTGTCCTTTCGACCTTTTGTCTTCCGACCTTTTGTCATAGATTCACCGTTCTATTGAAAGACGTGGGAGATCGTATCACATCTTAACAGTGGAAATCGTCAAACAGCTTATCAAGCAAAAAATTTTGGAACATCCAACAGTCTGTAGTTGTCTCTTGGTTCGTGAAAAAAATTGGAAACTCTCGGAAATGCCGTCAAGAATTCCACCGAAATGATAGCATGTTCCGAAAAGCATGATCTCCAGTGAATCCTTTCCAAGCACACAAAAATTTTTTTTTTAATTTTTAATCATTAAATAATAATTTTTAATCACTGGAAAACACCTCCAAACGCAAAAGACGCTTTGAATAAGATGAAGAAAAAATGACAATTAGATTTGTGTACCACCCGGAGCACACAAATCCTTGAAAAATATTAATGTTTTCATGACTTGTAGTTTTTTCATTACTTTTTGTTCATGAATCCGGCAACGGACATTTTTCCGTGCAAAAGTTCTTATCATACATTGTGATTCTGGTATATTTGTGTGTAGTAGCGAAGGAATAGTTAGAGCTCTGAATCGGTTTTTAGAGAGTGTATGGCCGATCAGATTGATAGACTCTAAAAAAAAGTCGACACTTGTAGCGAAGAAATATTCAAATATCTTGTTTTATTGTAGATAAACAACAAATTAGGCGTTTTGCATTTATTCATTATGCAAAACTTAAAATACAGTTCATCAATCATTACCTGTTTGTTGAACAAATATATAAAAGTAGTGTCCCCTTCGCTATCTGGAACATAATGATACCCGTCATATTAACCTCATTTGAAACAAAAGTATGAAACGAGCTCACCAGTTGATACCCATCTTCGACTATTCAACAAAAAGCTGTCAAAACACAAAAATCCATAATAAAACACTCTTACGACGCGAAATACGAATCAACTTGCTTGGGCTATTTTTTTATATATTTGATACTTTTCCAAAAGTTTCAGACAATGATAGAATTGCGAGATTCAGGCATAAAAAAGAATTTCTCATTCAAACGTTGCTTCTCTATGTGAAGATTCAGCCACAAAAAAATAATAGCAAGATTGCGAGAACGTTACATGTCTGTTTCCTAAATCATGTTATAAGTCATGAAATTCATAAATAAGTTGGGTGATGGTATCATGACGATAAACCATGATTTCTGAAGTCACAATCATGATTATTCATAAACCACCCAGAGTAACAACATTAAGGGCTCATTCACATATTTGATAACGACATTACTAGGGGTGTTAAAAACCATTGTTTTCGTTATGAAATATGTGAATGAACGCTTTGTATCTACACGCTAAAAACCACCCACCCAATCTTTTAGTCTTCTTTACCCAAAATAAAGTATATTGATTATTCTTCCATCCCAAAATCTCTCAGTATTCTCTCTCTTTCCCACGAATGTTGTCAAAAATAGAGAGAGAGCTGCATCTTTGGCCCAATTTGGCTAAATGTCATTTTTCTCAAGCTTAAATTAAAAGAACTCAGTGTTGAGTTGAATCAACCCAACTTCAAACTAAATTTTTCTAATGGCTTAAAATGCAATCTACCTAATGCCAACCATGGAAATTAAGCCAATTTCGGGTTATTGGGTGCAACTACGGTTTTGCTTAGCTTAGCTTAGCTTAGCTTAGACTGACTGCACATATCAATGGTTGCTATTCCGTGATTGACCGAAGTCAGTGAAAATGCACAAAGAATCAACTAGAAGTTCGGCTGGGATTGGCCATAATCTTCTTCAGTGTGCATAATTCAGTGCCTTTATTTATACATGGTCAATAACGGCGCCGGCCACGTCCTTACAGTCAGGTGAGATTGGGGGAAGGACTGTTAGTGTGTAATCTTTGCTATTTGGAGACCGTGTTTGCCTCTGCATCTCCACAAAGGTTACTGGGAGGGATGTTTGTTAATGGGAAGGATCGTTGGGTCACAGGATTCACTTTGATAAGCGATTAGACCATGATAAATAATTATTTGTGAGATATAAACATGTTTATATGTAAATAAAATATTTTCATTTGATATGAACAATATCTATGTAGAGAAAAAATATGCCGACACTTGAGGTGACGAACCTTTCAAAGTTTGTTGAATAAAGTGAACCTTTTGGAAGTCTACACTTGAAGTGTCGAACCATTCAAAGTTTTTTTTAATTACAAAAAAGGTAAAAAGATGAAGGTGTTTTTAATAAAAAAAAATTTAGGCAGAAATAATTTGTGAATCAGAGTTTATGTCGACACTCACAGTGACGAACCATTCATATTTTTTTGAAAAATCATATTTACGTCTCACCGTTTTAACGATTAAAGGTGCAGTCATACATATTTTATAGATTAGAAACAATAGCATGAAACGAGCTCACCAATTGATCCGTGATCCTTGAGCAGCAACAATCCTCTTTCAGCTTCACTCGTTTGCTCAGCTATATAAAAGCACTCAGAGAAAATAGGCGCGCAACCCGTGAGGGAAAACAACTGACGACTGCTGGGGCTTTCTTGACGCACTCTATTGGGTGCAACTACGGTTTTGCGTTAAAAAACAATTCAGGTTTGAGTAGTTTCGGGTTTCCGTGAACTCATTCGTATCGATCGCCTACTCAATTAACAAGCACTTCGTCTTGTTATCTAGTAGAATTTCTGGCTCTCAATCAGAAGGTTGGTCCGTGTCCTGATTTGATTTATTTTATTTTGCCGATCATAAATGGATGCGCGAGACATAATTACATGCATTCGATTCATGATTCCGAGCAATCAATAACAAAAACATTACGCGTGTGTTACGGAAATGTAACTTATGAACAGCGATAGAAAGTGGCGAACATGGCTATGGAACCGGAACAAACACAAAACAAAATGCTCGTGAGCATCAGAGTGCTGCTTTACTCGCGGTTCCGGGTCATTTGGCCGAACGCCATTTGGCCGAATGCCGTTTGGCCGAATGCCGTTTGGCCGAACGCCATTTGGCCGAAAGGGTCATTTGGCCGAATGCCATTTGGCCGAATGCCGTTTGGCCGAAAATTGAAACAATAGGTAACGGTAACAGTTTGCATGTAATTGAAATGAATTTCAAAGTTGAATTTCGGAGATCAGCTTATTTTTGAAGAAGAATAAATCATCATTATGAGTCCAAGCAACAGTCAGAGCTGAAAGAACATCCTTAATGTAAGCAACTATTCACTTCTCTACTAGCCGCAACAGCTGCCAGTTGTGGTTTTTCTCATTGCGTTTGTAATCATTTTTTGACAATGACTAAAACGGTTTACGATTTACTCGTCCTTCTGCAGGATCGGTTTGCTTAGATTCCCCAAGAATCGTACTTAGAAAATTATTTTATGCTTCTAGCAATCAAATCGACATTTAGCTTCTTAGCCGTGAGTGTACACCGAGTCATGTGATTTACGGCTTCAAGCAAACAACGGTGCAGAGTTCAGTAATTTTGGAAGAGAATAACATCTCTAATAATCCTGGTGCTGTTTTGAATAAGTCTCTAAGAACATTTGTAATACGTTCTTAACGCCTTAATTCCAATGATTATGGAAGAACAGCTTATGGTAAAAAGAAGGAAAAATCTCATATGAAAATATAAACAACGATAATGCAAATAACTATTATATTAGTACAACTACGAAGAACTGATTTAAAGAACAGAAGTTCTTGAAAGAACAGCCTTTTGTCAAACGAATAAAAAAATCTATGAAAGCATTAGCAAATGTATTGCAAATGATCGTTAGATCAGTATAACCACAAAGAACTGCCGATGATTTAAAGAAGGTACAATTCCCAATCAAAATATAAGCGAAATATTTGAAACCAGTAGAACTCGAAAGAATAGCCTATGTTTAAAAGAAGTAAAAATTTCGGATGAAATAAATAAGGGGCCCAGATAGCCGTAGCGGTAAACGCGCAGCTATTCAGCAAGACCAAGCTGAGGGTCGTGGGTTCGAGTCCCACCGGTCGAGGATCTTTTCGGGTTGGAAATTTTCTCGACTTCCCAAAGCATAGAGTATCTTCGTACCTGTCACACGATATACGCATGCAAAAATGGTCATTGGCATAGTAAGCTCTCAGTTAATAACTGTGGAAGTGCTCATAAGAACACTAAGCAGAGAAGCAGGCTCTGTCCCAGTGGGGACGTAACGCCAGAAAGAAGAATTGGAAATTATCTTAAACTTCAGAATCCTACACATTAGTGTTGATGCAATTGGATTATTTTTTGTTAGTAATTCGGCCAAACGGCATTCGGCCAAATGGCGTTCGGCCAAACGGCGTTCGGTCAAATGGCCGGACACCTTTACTCGCATATGTCGTGCTCGCGAGTAAACGCAGCTATAGTGATTCGTGAACGTGTTCGGAGCTGTTCAGAGTCGAATGCTTTTATTTTTTTTTGTTGACAAAAAGCTCTTTCCCTTCGAGATTTGACTTGACTTTTGACTGCAGTCTAGTTGTTTACTGTCAATTTGATGGTTGATTGATTTGTCTATCAAAACCGTAATATGTGAATAAAACCTTGTTCGGTTACACGCGAACTTTTTGCTATTTTTAGTGTGTACTTCCGAGCAGACGGTTGCGAACTAACTCACACCATGCCTGTTTGCGATTCTGTCATGTTTGTTTTGCATTGGTTTATACTCGTGAGGTGCTGGTTGCGAACATTTCCACCACTGATCATGAGTCCGAATCATGGTATATTTTTATAAAATGAAAACACACTGGAATCATGATATCATGATTTCGGAATTCTGATTTCTATCCGTGTAAGATTCGCCATTCAGGCCTGGACATTAGATTTTAGCATATATCTGACGAATCTTCTGAGACCTCTTTGCAGAATTGATCATGAAGTTTGATATTTCACGTATCAAAATCGCCAAATAGTGACCAATCCCCTGGTGAACCGGATATCTGAAACAACCCGGCCAATCAAGTCATCCAAAAAAGCTTGAACCTTACTTGGTTTACAAATTTGTGAAATATGATATAAAGCAAGCTTGGCTTCCGAAGCGTTAATATAGTGGTCAATTGCACCCAGGGAACCTCCCTTTTTAACACTAGGTTTGCAAAATCACGTTGGCTTGAAAACGGGTCAACAAATTTTAACGAACCTTCCACAGTTGTTCCAGAGATATATTGAGGAATTTTTCCAGTGATTTCTTTGGTGAGTTTACAATAAATTGTTCTAGAAATAAGCGTTAGCGTTAGCGTAGTTACGGTATACTTCGTAGATTGGATACTAGCAACATTCATGTGTAATTTGATAGTTTTACTTAGACTGCTTTCAGCAACAAGGCTGGGGAGTAAACCTTGGCCCAATCTTGGACAATATTACCAAAAGCATGAATATTGCTATTCCCGGCCACGCCCATCTTTACCGTAACTTGGGATAGGGAAAGGAAATGTTGATGTAGCACTTACTTAATGAGAGGCCACCGACTCAGCGACACCCTCATAAGTGCTACGGAGGGGGAGAATGGGAAAGGTTAGACGTCAGGATTCGCCTGAAAAGCTAGCGATAGAAAAGGGCATTTGTGGTTAAGTGTTGTAAATTTATTCTTTTGAATGCCGGCAATCAAAAGAGAACCTTTTATACTGAATTTATTATTAGGCACTTGTTATGATAATTCGGGTGTTTTTTTTCTGCTCAGAAGTAAATACAAAGCAGAACCAATCCCTCTAGGGTCATTGGATCGTAAAAAAAATAAAAATAAAAAAAGCAAAAAGCGATTAAAACACTTTTTAATATACGAATAATAATAAATTGTTCCAGAAATTTTCCAAAAAATCCTTCCAGGTATTCAACCTGAATACATTTAGAAAAATGCTTTGTTCAAACATCTGAATAAATATCAGTGGAATCGCTGGAAGAATAATCTTTTGGAATTTTGTAGATGCCTTCCTGACCTAAGGTAGAGAAAGAAAGGTTTTCTAGTTCAATCATTCGTGGACTTCCTGATCGATTCTCTCGCGGAAATATTGATGATTTTTCAGAAAAAAAAATCAGAGGAGGTTGTGTACAGGACACGACCACATTACGTTAACTACGCCAAGTAATTTTCTGCATTTGAATTTTAGTCGATCGTCATAGTTGCAGCCTTCTTTAAGTTCAAACTCTAACATAATATCGTGACGGTCGCAACATTTTAGATTTGCAATTGACACCCAGTAGATTGCCGTAAGACGTAGTTAACGTCAAAAATCTTGTTCACTTTTGAAATTTTTTGATTGATTTCCTGGAGGATTTTCTCATAACCCTGCAAAATTCTCAGGGAAATCCTAGTAAAACCATTGAAGTATTTGCTGGTAGAACTTCTGGCAAAACTCAGACAGATTTGTCTGGTGGAAATGCTAGCGAAACTTTGGTGGTATTCCCAGTGTTAACCCTGAATGAACTCTTGGTAAAATTTCTTTAAAAAAGTACTCTCTAGAAAAATTACTGGTGTAATAATTAAAGAAAATACTGGTATAAGTCTCTGAAGGAATTACTGGTGGAATCTTCATAGGAAATTGCGGTCAAATCCCATCAGAAATTCATTACGGGATCCTTGGAGATCATCTTGGTGGAATTCACCGGAAAAGTATTCGTGGAGTTTTAGAAAGAATTTCTAGTGTAATCCCATTGAGAATTTCAGCTCCTAGTGTAAATCATGAAGGATCACCTGGGTGAATTTCAGATGCAATCCATATAGGAACCTCTGGTGGATTCCTTAGAGGAATGTCTGGAGGATTATTGGTTAGAATCCTTAGAGAATTTAAGAGGAATTTTTAGATGGAATCCTCAGAGGAAATCCTAACGGAATTTTCGAAGGAATTCCTGGTGGAATAACTGGAGTTCTCAGAGAAATTCCTAAAGGAATTCATTTTTTGAATCTCAGGAGAAACTCCTTATAGATTCATTGAAAGATATATTGGTGGATTCTCAAAAGTGCTGAAACATGTTTTATTTCATACGAAGAAAAATACTTCTGAGAAAGTACGAACATAACAAAGTCTACTACAGTCGACTCTCCACATCTCGATATCGAAGGGATCATCGAGATAGAGAGAGATCGAGACATAGAACATATTTTAACGAATGCTAGATTCAAAATCACTTCGTTACCAGGAAAATTAAAAACAAACAGTCGTCATTTCGCCATCGCAAATTGTTTTGAATCCCTAAAATCTAGTCTAGTAATCTTTAATATGGGCATATCGACATACAGAGAAAAAAACGGGAATGAAAATCACATCGAGATAGGGAGGATATCGAAATATGTAGAGTGAAAATGTATACAAAATGAAGGGACCGAAAAAATCATCGACATAGGGAGAGATATCGAGATGTAGAACATCGAGATGTGGACTGTATATAGCAATACAAAGTTTATAGGGTCAACTAGTTTCTAATTGAACAACTGTGGATTCAAAAACTGTAAGAATTAATTGATCGATCCTAAAAATTGAAGAAATTTCCTAAAAAACGGCTTAGAAGCATAAGTTTGAAGTTGAAGATTTTGATAGAGGTTACTTGGAGGGAAAATGGATCTCAATTTATTCAAAAAGGTTTAAAGAGTATCTAATGGGTTCCCAATAGGTTCTGAAGCTTTTCAAATGTATCCGAAAGATTCTCAAGTCAGGTTCTCTAAATGATTTCAGAAGTTTCCAAATCATTACCAGAAGTTTTTAAAGCGATTCCAAAGATTACAAAATAGTTTAGGAGGAAAACTTTAAAGGTTCTTAGAGGTTTGTAGAGAATTTCCAAAATACTCCATCAAAGAACAATTTTCACAGGAAGTATGATGCAACCCTGCACGAGATAAATCCCAACCCTACCGACTACACCACCATCAAACACATGTCAAATTCTTCCCTTATGTCACCCCATACAGTAGCAAAAAAATCGATACCATATTCTATGCTACTTCCCAGACAGCCACTCACCCCTGTTCCTTGTCTCGTCATCTCAGTCAACCCTCGGCAGAATTACACCACCGATTCAGAGTAACCCTCCTTTGGTCACTCATCGCCTACTGTCCGAGAGTGACGACGTCCTTGACGCATGAGCAGTGCCGAAACGCCACCAGCATCAGGCAACTGACCCCCTTGTCACTCTCGTTCTTCTTCACCCCATCCAGACAGGAACTCACCCAAACTGAGACGCGACGAGCCCACATCCTGTTGGTTAGCTGTCAAAATCCCCCGGCGCCATCTTGGAAAAGTTTCATTCGCAACTCTGCCAACTGCGTTGGTATGCGTGTGACATCCTTTTCGTTAGCATTTCCCAACGCAGTTGGCTGTATTTGTGAAGGAAAAGTTGTACAAAAATTACGATCTCGCGTGACTGTATGTGTGTGCGTGTTTGTGGGCAAAAGGGTGAGTGTTACGCGAACTGTTCACAACTTCCCTTTTGTTTGTAAAGGCCCCGAGATTTGTGTCGACGGACGAGCGTGTAAATTATCGAATTATCATCCCCCTAGCTCGCGGTGACGGTCGGTCAGAAGTCCAATTCCAGATTGCGAACGGTTTTCCAGTGTTCAATGCTAATTTGATGGTATTTTCGTGGGATTCTCTGTGAGACGAAGGAGGATTTTTTTTTTCGCAAGTCAACACTTGCTTGTTACCCCACACGCTTCGCCGTCTAAGGAGTCGTAGTCCTCGTAGTCGTCGTCGCCGTAGCCTACTACGATGAAAGGACGAGTTGCCTGCGACTAAAGGCAGCTAGTGCTGAGGGGTGTTTGTGTGACACAAGGGAAGGAAAATACTATCGAGAAGAAAATTTGACGGAAAATGTTGTCATCACGCTTTCTGTGCGATTAATTTTCAAGTGTTTTATGGTTCAGTGCTGTGCAACCTGAAGTGGAATTTTATTTCTGTTGCTGGAATTCAATCGGGTGAAGCGTGATTCCTTGCTGATGTGTTGTGAGATATGTGTAGTTCGATAACCAGCAGCTGATGATGATGTATCACGAATTGGGAGAAGTGCTAGTCTGAAGAAAAGGAATCCTTCTTAGAACTGTTTCCAGCGATGGTCATCGATCGATAAGTGGATAAAGGTGATTACTTAATACTTCCTTCCTGCTTCGGAATTGTAACTGCTTTTCGTCCTTAAGCCTAGCGATAAATCTTCATTAACCTTGACCCAATAATCCATCGCAGTAACCCTTCGTATTCGCTCGCACTGGTCAGAGGCAGCCTTCCTAGAACGGAAAGCGAGGCGAGAACAAAATCGATAAAGTTCGCAACCTCTTTCCGGATGAGTTGACGATATTTGACTCCCCTGCGTTACCGAAATTCAAAACTTCTGTCAATCGTCGCAAAACTTTCTCGACGGAATGTACAATAACAATAACCGTATTCTCGCCCACGCTCACCCAGCAGAGAGAATTTGAAACGCCTGCGAAACTTTACGAAATGCTTACATAACCTCAAAATAACAACCAAACCGAGACACATTAGGGAAAACGATTCCTTCTCCGTCGTCGTCGTCGTCGTTGTCCGGACGTCTGTTTTTAATGGGAGAGCTTCCCTTCGCAGGAAAGGGCTCCTCGGGCAACATCAGCTGTGTAACAATGTAAAAAAAAAGTTAATGGTAGCTGTCACTGGCAGCGATACTCACCCGTACCCGAGCAGGAACGAATAACTCATATCTTTGTACACCCTTTAAAATAAAACATTGAAATTTGTGTCATATGTGCCCGACATATTAAAGCAAGTAAAATTACATAAATTTATGTTACAAATGACGTAATTTCCTGTCACATTGAAGTGAATATTGTTCGGATCACATTTTTGGACGTAATGGACGTAATTTTACAAGAATGACATATTTTTATGCTCAAATATCATCAAATTTACGTCATGTAATTTTTAAGTCGATTATTTTGCTAAGTATGAAATTTACGTCATATATGTATACTACAGGTATGTTCCGTTTTTATCACGTTCTGATTTTGTCACGCTCCGATTTTGTCACGTTCCGATTTCGTCAACAAATTATTCCGTTTTTATCAACACAAAAAAATGTTTTTTTCTTATTTTATTTAAAATGCTTGGAATATAAACTCAAAACTTATTTGAAGCTATTTAAATGTTTTTCATTAGTCTCAGGGTTGAATTTTCGACATTATGTTGGCGTTGATCACCTATGATACATGGTAGGTGTCAAGTCATATACGATTCAATAAGGTTTGATTCCTTCCTATCCGCTAATTAATTGAAGTTTTCAAATTTAGCATGGGCTGATGGACAAGATTGATGCATCTTTCAACATTCGAGAGTTTCTCTGGCCACGTCCTAGCAACCAGGCTTGACAGAACTCCTCTACGATGCAAAAATGAGGCAATTTTGATGTTTTATTGAGGATTTAAAATTGCACTCTACATTTTCAACACAGATCCTCAAACGATTCGAATGAGAGTGCAAAAAAGTACGAAGATTTTTTTCTGGTTCTCTTTCTCTCTTGCTGCTTAGGTCACATTTACCCACACTTTGAAAGAACTCTTGAGTGTCCCGCCCGAACAAAACAGCACTCGCGGAGTTGTTATGGCACTTTTGTTATTGAATTTTGCTCTGTTCTGCATCTTCCTCGCTGATTTTTCGATGCCTCTCTGCTTAGTATTTTTCAGTCTCACAGAAAAAGGTAACGGGAGCACGCTGCTCTAGAGTATGTTACTGAACTCTGATGATGTACAGGAGTATCATCAAGCCTGCTAGCATCGTCTGGAATTCGTGATGCAGAGACCTCTCCTTATTCTTATATACATGACATCATATAATTTTCTATGTCAATGTGATAGGCGTATATTAATGAGAATGAACTCAACAATATTTAAGCAATGGCATGGAACATTATCGAGCTTATTATATTTTTGATAAGACTGTCGATCCCGTCATATTTTTTACATTATCTTCCATCTCTCAAACTCGATAATATTACACAGATTATAGCATTAGCCATTGATTAGGTCCTGTTTCAAGGGTAGAGGAAGAGGTCCAGCAAAACTAAACAATCTATTGAAATATTTGGAATCTTCATACAATAAGTTTGCATCAGGGAAGATAGAAAAGGGCTGATGGCTAACAGTTTGAGAAACTGTTGATACTGAATCGTCTCACGTCACGCACGTTTCCATCTTCAATTTGTTGGGATCTTGATTTTTGGGCGGACACGCACCTCTTCGTGGAGACCAAAAGTTTAATAAAAAGCTTATACCAACTACCTTACGCTTATTCATAAACCTTAGCAAATGAGATTCTAACCAAAAAGTTCTATTTTGGTTATGCTTGTTCTGGAGTTTGTACACTTTGTGTTCTTGATAAACGTATTCAACATCGTTTTACCAAACAATATAGTAGGATTTTTATTTAGGTTAGTGCTAGCCAATTCGTGATTCAACGGCAAACAGTAAAGGTGGCGCTGTTCTAGAATGTCGATTAGTGCATCCCAGTCGAAGTAGTGAAGAAAAATTACCCAATCATTCTACGGCAAATCAAGATAAGTCCTTGCAAATATCCAGACCGGAAGTGCCCCTCCGAACAATGTGTATTATCTAGAATGCGTATAGGACACACTCGAATCACTCACGTTTATTTGATGACTAATTTGCCGCCACCAATGTGCAACTTTTGTGGAGTACAGCTGACAGTGCAACACTTTCTGGTAGAATGTCGAGGATTCGAACAAAACAGGGAACGTTGCGGCATAAATGGTTCAACTGCTGAAATATTAGCGTACAATACAGGAAGGTAAACATTATTAATTAAGTTCCTAAAAGATTGTAATTTATTCAACGAAATTTGACAAATTGCTGTTTGAAATCATGTAACTGTATTTTAATTACTATCTGACACGGATGTCATATGTTTGGTAAAGTGTCATTAATAAATAATAATAATAATAATAATAATTCTACAGAATAGATTTTGACAATTAAAGTCACAGGACACCGTAAATATTCATTTAAGCTTGCAAAACTATCGCAACATATCCCCACATTTAATCACCAATCGGATGTGTGCAAAATGTACCTTAGCAAAATAAAAAAAAATCTCTCAGTTGATAACTGCGGAAGTGTTTATAAGAACATTAAGCTCAGAAAAAGGCTCTTCCTCAGTTGGGATGTAATGTCTGTATGGCATTACATCTTAACTGAGGAAAAGCCTTTTATCAGATAACTGTTCTTATAAAAAGCAAAAGGATAAACATGGATAGAAGAAAAAGAAATTTATTCGTGTTAAATCTTTCTTGAAAAAAGACAATTATTAGCTTGACCCACCTCCTTGTAGTTATTTTTACAAATATGACGCATCTCATTATGTAAGGCACATTTATGTGATTATCGGTTTCATATTCCATGTTAAATACAATGAATATCTAACCAACAAAACTTAAACTATTAAAGATCTATCGCATTAAATAATCTTATTGATTGATTACAGACCCAATATCGTAAATAATATTATACGAATCAACAATCTTAATACCAACCATAGCTCCAAAACATCAATACTGTGAATTTATATGATGAAATTGTGTATTATCCTGGCAAAACTGCAATTCTGTTTTAAAATTTGGAAAATATTTTGTCTAAGAAAATTATTCCGTTTTTGTCACGGTTCCGTTTTTATCAACTGAAAATTGCCGATCGTGTTGATAAAAACGGAACATACCTGTATTCATTTTTTCTTAGTGTGTATGCCTAATATACCTTTATTAGGTTTTGTTTAGTGAACCAGGTTTTGCCCTCATTTTGATATTTTTATGGTATTGATTTTTATAACAATCAAACATACCTCATTGGGGGCCGTCCATAAATGACGGAGCATTTTTTCACTGATTTTTTACACCCCCTCCCCCCTCGTAGCATTTCGTCACAAATGCTGATACCCCCTCTTGGAAAATACGTAGCATATCAAGCAACCCCCCCCCCCCTCCCCTCCTCTCTCTTATTTTTATTTGTTTTTCTTAGCAATTGGGTTAAAACAAAGAAATGGAATTCAGAAATTCAATAAAAAGTTTGGTATTAATTACTGTCTGAAACGTAAGGATAATGTAACGATTAAAAGTTTGATATGCAGTAGTGCTCAAAACTCTTTTGGAAAACAGTTTTGAATAAACTTTTTCCTGTTGGAGTTGTTGTCCAAATTGTATTACTTTTGCTGTTGTTACCATGAAAAACAAGTTTACAGCTGAAAATGTAGAAAAATAAATCTTTGATTGGATTGATGAAGCTAACAGTAATGAATTGAGGTACAATAGATTTTACAATAGGTTGAGAAGAAAATTCTTTATATTAGAGGATTGTTTTTTTAATAATTCGTTGTTAGGGAATACATTTGAATGAAAATGATCAACAGCATGTCTTAATTTGAAATGGCTATTCGTCATTATTATCCAAATTCAAATCCATTTAGCAATCAGTGGCTAGATGTAAAAACGATTACACTTGCATTATTTGGAATGTTCAGAAGATCTTAGCGATTATTATACAAATTATTCATCTTTATTAATATTTCAGCTTAACATCATTATCGTTCCACATACTGAAATAATCTTACACAGCCTATAACAAAACAATTAAAGACTAAGAATAATCTTTCTTCAAATTACCGAGTTATTAAGAAAATTGAATGAGAGAACAATTTCTATAACACTCGAATCTGTTGACCAGGCTTTTCCATCAAGTTGTATTCAGGCTATTCCATCAAGATTATTGATATATCAAAACAAATCGATGAAATTGAGTGGAGATCTTCTGCAACATTGAAAGCATAATTCACGAAATAAATATACTGCTTCGCGACTCAAAATGGGTGAACCAACGTTCGAAGTTTGATTTTTGACCAACTTCGCCGCGTCGCAACTCGATTCTCAATAGTGCGCATAATGCACACGGTGGAGGGTATAGATGCGCACTATAGCGAAGTGACTCGCGACGCGGCAAAGTTGGTCAAAAATCGAACTTCGCACGTTGGTTCACCCATTTTTAGTCGCGAAGCAGTATATCTTGTTTAAATGTAATGTGTGCCAAAACGAACATATGTTTTTTTTTTCAAAGAAATAAGCTCTAACAGAAAATATGAATAGAACTAGAAAAATGTTTTCGAAATCATTAAAACGTTTTTTTTTTTGAACAATTTTTTAGCTTTAAACTTGTTTATTTTTAAATTAATTTATCAAGACATGCATAAAATTTTCACATAGTTATTTACAGCATTCAAAAAATCTGTTTGAATGCAATTATCAAGAAAATCTTAAATTTCTTAGAATTTTTCCAATCTTGTCATATGAATGTTTTGAAGCTGAATCATAATTTTATAACCCAACTTTCTAAGTCAAACAAAGAAAAAAGAAGTTTGATAAAAAATAATTGTATGTCATTTTTATCAGCGCCTCTCATTTTACCGATGTGATTCAAAATGCTACGTCCACTGGCTAGGACCCCTCCCTCCCCCTCGTCACACATCGTCACAAATTCGTGAAGTCCCCCTCCCCCCTAAAAAGCTACGTCATTTATGGACGACCCCTTGAGGTATTGGAAAGTTTTACGTCCATATGAAAATTCATCATATATTATTTAGGAATTTCTATACCTGGTCCAATGATCAGTTTGGTGTTTGTAAAATATTCGCAATTTATTGTTGAGGGATTTTTCCTCTTGTGCAGGGCTCCTTTATACCTTATACAGGTGATAAGTATTTAAAATTATCTGATATTCAATACCCTAGTTTGGTATTCTTCAGCAATTTTCTCCTGCTCGGGCAATCATCTTCGGTTCCTCGTTCCTCGTGGTGGTCCGTTCGAAGCTGGAGAACAGGAAAGATCGAATTCCAATTAGCAACTACTGGCAGGAAGATATCGATTTTGTGTCATTGCATCACAGTAAGCGCCAGGGATATTTTAAGGGTGGCAACGCGGCTTGCTTTGGTCAGTTGTGTCTGGGGAGTAAAGAATTACACGCGTGAGAGAACGGAAAAGTTGACGACGGTCTTTTGCTTGGGTAATTTCACTAATGATCTTTTCTTTTGTTATAAATTCATGAAGTGGAACCTCCATTTACGCAATGGGTTATTAAAAATTTTCAATGTTATAAGTTTCTATTACATGGTATTGTCACCCACAGAATTACCTTTGATTTGAAGATTGTATTTATTTTGATGTTTTAGGTCAGTCCTCCAGAATATGGCCATTTGACTGATGCAAATTTTGAAGTTTTTGCTCCCCTTTGCTTAAACGGTGTTAATTATGATGAAAATCATTCTCCCAAAGTTTGAAGTGATTTGGAAGAAATTTGGTTGTGCACAGGCCATTCGAAGTTTTCGACGTCAGGACCTACAGTATCGAACATATAAAATGAACCAAAGCCGTTTTCCCACACAAAATGGTCAACTTCAGAGAGCTAAATCTCCGCCGTTTCGCAATCGATTTTTCTATTTTTTGTTTCTGTGACAAACTACAAAGTACCTCATTTTTTGATAACTAATGAAAAAGTTGTGTTATAACTATTGGTTTAAAAGTTACAGATAGGTTGAATTTTGGCATAAAAACTGCACCAAGATGAAAAGTAATTTATCAGACAAACTATGCGTCGTATCCTTCCGGTGTCTTCAGCGCATTTGGTCTTCATCGCGCAATGAACAATTGTGTCTTTAACCAAGATGCTACGACGCGTTACATCACTTTGTGTCTTGGTGCATTTTTCATGTCAAAATTCACCTATTTGTAACTTTCAAACCAATAGTTTTAACACAACTTTTACAACAGTTTTCGAAAATTGAGGAAATTTGTAGTTCTTCACAGAAAAAATGAAAAGAATCGTTTGAGAAACGGCGGAGATATAGCTCTCTGAAGTTGACCATTTTGTATGGGATAACGGCTTTGGTGCATTTTGTATGTCCGATGCTGTATCGGGGCGCTAACATCCCACTTTCGACCACTACCTGGTAATGGTAAAGCTCTGAACACTACCTGGTAATGATAAAGCTGCGCCCAAAACTCTCCGTCGTTAACAACCGTTAACGTCGCCACAGCATACGCCTAGCATCTCGAACCAATGTTGCCGGAAGAGGATTCGCTCGCTTAAACCCCTCTCGAAGACTGCTGGAGTACAATAAAAGCAGCCAGCAACATCGCAGGCGAGAACATTGTTGGCTACGTTGGACGGAGTCGACGGAACAAGTGGTTCGACGAAGAGTCTGGAGGAGAAGAAGAACGCAGCGCAGGCAGTAATGCTGAAGCGAGGTACTCGACAGAACGTGGAACGTTATAGACAGAAGCGGAAGCAGGAGACCCATCCGTTCAAGGAGAAAAAGCGCCGTCTGGAGGAGACGGAATGCGAAAAAATGGAGCTATTGCATCGCACCCAAGAAACGCGCAGAGGCTTCGTGCCGCAAGACGTAATATGCAGGGCAATGATAGGAACATTTTGCAGACGGACGCGAGGTGATCGAAAGGTGGAAGCAGCATAACGATAAACACTTGATTGGCGCTGAGAGCACTGGCACGGAGATTAAAGGCAACGGGAGAAATTACTACGTCGGAGTGTCGGACAATAGCAACCATTCAGCTTCCACTTTGAGGGAAGCTAAGGATGCCGTTCAATAGCTCAAGAACATCAAAGCTTCTGGCGAAGATAGTTTTGAACCGAACTCAATCCGTTACCACTTATTTTATCACAAGTACAGACCTGAGACCTAGATTCGACAAAACGTATCAGATTCTGGGGCCAAAACGGGCCAATCCTTGATTGGTTGAAATAGTGTTGCCATCTTCTGGGCTGTACTCTTCTTTACAATTTTCACCGATGCGCACCAAATTTCTGGCAGCACAAAGATCACAAAAGAGTAGAAAAAACTAACGTGAAATCGGTTGTCACATCTTGTCTTGCCTGGAAAACGGTCCCACGATAGACGGGAATATTTTCGAGTTGGTGGATGAGTTCGGCTCCCTCAGATCCTTGCTGAAGGCTGACATGTCCAAAATGCTTATAAAATCGGTAATCCGCTTTGGACATGAATCGTGGACTCTGGACCTGCAAGCTGTTGGAGTTTTCAAACGCCAAGTGCTTGGAACGATCACCGGCGGCTTACTTGAGTATGGCAAAGGCGAAGGATAAACCATGAGCTCGCGTTACTGGACTAGCTGTTGATGAAGTGTTATTTCCTGCATTTTTTAATTTGTCCTAGCAATATCGAGAAGGATTCCATTATTCCTGACCAAGGTTAAGCGAAAGATACAGACAGTAAGAACAGACAGCATAAGAAAGAAACCAACAAACATGGGATTCAAGACGACAGAAGGTACCCGCATCCCTTCTCCGGTGGCAGAATCTTTTGAAGATTTCGTAGTTAACCGTTCGACACAGCAGTTCACAGTGGAACAATTGACAATACTCAACTCAGGATATGCGTTAGAACCTAAGACAAGACGTGACAGGTCAAAGTACAAAAATGAAACCAATTGCCTGTCAAAAAAGACCACTTATCATTGGTCGTTTTGGCAAAGGCCTACTTTCACATCGTTGAGTTGGATTGCAACAGGGCACTTTGTTACTAGCTCGACCGTGCTGCCAGTTCACGTTTTTAAATTCCAACTCAATTGTTTGAAAATATAGCATCCTCTATTGCGCTAACTGAATAAAGCGTGCAAGAAAACAATCAGATTGTGAGCCTTGATATTTGAATTTGTTCACAAGATTTGCATAAAAAGGATACTGGTAACACTGGCTTTTGTATCGTCAAGGTTATAGACGAAAAAACAACCGGGCAGTCTTAGTTGAGCTGTCACGTCCTGTCCTAGGTTAGAACGACTACGAAACCAAACGTGGAGAAAATCATCGTAGACATGGAAACAGCGATTACCCAAACCGAACCAGTGAAGTACCGAGATCCCGGTCCAGCTTCTCAAGCACGGAAGTGAGCAGCTTGACCAGTTGATCCACCGAGGAAACTTCTGAAGGTATGGGAGAACGAAGAAATGGCCACTGGCTGATTGAATGGCCTCATAGCCTAATCTTTAAGAAAAGGCACAGACTGTAGTGTGCCAATTACAGAAGAATTACCCTGCTGAATTCGGCGTACAAAAATCTGTCGCGCATCCTGTTTAACAGCCTGAGATCGCTCGAGGAGTCCTTCGTCGGCTAATACCAAGTTGGTTTTCGTGAGGCCCGCTCGACAACAGACCAGGTGTTTACCTTGCGAATGATCTTAGATAAAATCCGGTAGTATAACTTGCAGACCCGCCATCTGTTTATTGATTTCAATGCGGCGTACAACTCAGTGAAAAAAAATGAGCTGTGGCAGATAATGACTGAACATGGTTTTCCGGTGAAACTAAGGTGTTCGGATCGCAGGCGAGGAGTCAACCTCGTTCGTGACGTTTGACGGATTGAATCAGGGAGACGCACTTTCGAATTTACTGTTCAAAATTGCACTTGAGGGTGCAATGAGGAGATATAACGTGCAGAGTGTAGGGATTGAGAGGGGTACTATAGAAGATATCAAATAAGCAGAAGGGCATATAGTGAGGTATGAGTAACACTGAAAACCTAAGCAAACGGGAAAAGACGAATGACACAGCAGTCTTGTAAAGTGTTTCGAGCGATGAAGTTGCGCTGGAATTGCTTCTGTTGCAATTTGGCTGATTGAGCCATTAGTTTTGAATGTGCCAGTTCCTCTTTGCGGATGCTACAATGGCACAGTTGGTATATTGTGCGCTCCCAAACCTTCAAAGTCTCGGCCTGAAACGGAAGACATTTACTGATACAAAAGGGGTAAAAACTATGAATGTTTTCAGTTTTGTTTGGCATTGCCGTTTGATGTAAACCAAGACGATGAATTATTCCGTAGAGGTTGATATTGGAATCATTTGTGTTGGTATTGCAAGCAGAATAAACACAATAGTGACGTCATATTTTCGGGGTTAAATTTTTGTTGATTCTATGCTGGATTGCTTTGATGGAATTCAGAGATCGCGATTCATTTTTTTTTTGTTTTTCTTGTTACTTGTAGTGAATTTAAATGTTGGATAAGAAATAATGTTATTTTATATTTATGAGTGACCCGGTGTTATTCAGTGTAATGTAAATAATTAAGTTGGAACACAATTGGAAAATGATATTGCGCGAATCCTTCAAATAAGCCCGACTTTATTTTGTTATGCTTAATAATTTGTTACAAGGTCTAATACAGTGCTTCCCAAACTTTTCCAACTTTAGCCCCCTTGAGACCAATAGTTATTTGAAATCGCCCCCCTGATATGTGAATTTAAAATTTTAAAATAATTTAATTTCATTAATTATGAACATTTTAAATTATTTTCTGAAATATCAATAACCCCCAATTATTTGGAATAATTTACTGGTACTGTAGATTTTTTTCTAGTAAAGAGCTGAATGTCAATAAAAAAAATGTTAGCTCAAAGTTCTCACACAACAACAGTTCTTGTTTAAAATATTGGGTTCTAAAAAAATTAAGGTACATGTTTTGTACATTTAAAATTTGCTGTGTTTTAAATGTTATCTGTGACGAATCTATGACAAAAGAAAAAAAAAAAGAAAAGAAGGGACAAAAGGTCGAAAATCTCCTCTTAAGGCGAAGATGAATCGAAGCCAAAGTTCAAATATTCAAAAGCACGGACCTGGAGAATCAAACATCCGTTTAAACTGAAAACCTAATCGATTATACACCACCAGCTAGTGACAAACCGATAAAGTTTTCAGCTTAAACGGATGTTTGGTTCTCCAGATCCGTGCTCTTGAAAATATGAACTTTGGCTTCGATTTATCTTCACCTTAAAGAAGGAAAAATTCCCCACCAAGCAAATCATTTTCGACCTTTTGTCCTTTCGACCCTTTGTCTTTCGGCCTTTTGTCCTCTCGACCTTTTGACTTTCGATCTTTTGTCCATAAACCTCTGTGACTTATCATCCGACCTTGTGAAAATCTCAAATACTTAAAATTCACAAGATATTAAAAAACATGGATCATTACACGAACATTTTGTATTTGACAATTATCATGTGTTGCCTATCATAGTTTTAAAATGATTTTTATTAGAGATATTTGAAATTGATCAACCTTCAGATGTATGTCCTCCAAAGGCTATGCGTAATTATTTTCAAATGATCCAGTGTTAGCCTTTTCGCCCCCTTTCTAGATTTTTCGCCCCCTAAATTCTGCTTTACAAATTTTCACCCCCTTGAGCTTGAAAATCGCCCCCAGGGGGGCGAATTTGCCCACTTTGGGAATCACTGGTCTAATACATCAAGGCAATGCATAAACTCACCCGAGAGGGTAAAACAATTCCCCTGAGAGGGTAAATCAATTCCCTCGAGTGGGTAAAGTAATTTCCCCGAGAGGGTAAAGTAATTCCCCCGAAAGGGTAAATCAATTCCCCTGAGAGGATAAAGAAATTCCCGCGAGAGGGTAGAGCGATTCCCCCGAGAGGGTAAAGTAATTCCCGAGAGGGTAAATCAATTTCCCTGAAAGGGTAAATCATTTCTCCGAGAGGAATGAGGTGCAATGAATGAGGAGTTAGGAATAAACAGTGAGGAATGAGCAATAAAGAGTAAAAAGTTAGGAATAAGAAATGAGTGAGGAATAAGGAATTAGAATTGAGGAATAAGGAATAAGAAGTGAGGTGTGAAGAGTGAAAAATAAGCCGAGGGTGAAGAATAAGGATTGAGGAGTGATGAATTAGGAATGAGCATGAGAAGTTAGGAATGAGAAGTGAGGAATGAGAAATTCGGAATGAGGAGTGAGGAATGAGTTGTAAAGCATGAGGAGTGAATTGTGAAGAGTGAGGAATGAGGAATAAGCAGTGAAGAATGAGGATTGAGGAGTGAGTGTGAAGAGTGAGAAACGAAGAATGAGGAGGAATGAAGAGCGAGGAATGAGTAGTAAAGCATAAGGAGTGAGAAGTGAGGAATGAGAAATGAGGTGTGAATAATGAAGAATGAGGAGTGAGGTGGAATAACGAATAACGAATGAGGCGTGAGGAATGAGGAACGAGGAGTGAGGTATGAAGAGTTGGGAGTGAGGAATAAGAAGTGAGGAGTGAAGAACGAGGAATGAGGAATGAATAGTGAGAAGTGAGGAATGAGAAATGAGTAGTGAGGAATGAGGAGTTAGAGATGAGGAATGAGGAGTGAAAAGTGAAGAATGAGAAATTAGGAGTGAGGAGTAAGGAATGAGATATTAGGAATGAGGAGTAAGAAGTGAACAATAAGAAGTGAAGTATGAGGAATGAGGAATGAGAAATAAGTAATGAGAAATGAAAGATGAAGAATGAGGAGTAATAAATGAGTATTGAGAAATTAGACATGAAGAATGAGGAATGAGGATTAAGGTATGTGGAATGAGGATTGAGATGTGAGTGAGTGTAAGAAATGATGAGTGAGGAGTGAGGTGTGAGAAGTGGAAGTGAGGAATAAGAAGTGACGAGTGAGGAATGAGGTATAAGAAATAAGGAATGAGGAATGAGTAATGTGGTGTGAGGAATGAAGAATTAGGAATCATTTGTGAAGCGTTAGAAGTGAGGAATGAGAGATAACGAATGAGGTGTTAGGAGTGAGGAGTTAGAAATAAGGAATGATGGGTAAGGAATGAGTAATGAGGAGTGAGGAATGAGGAACGAGGCATGAAGAGTGACGAGTGAGGAATAAGGAGTAAGGAGTGAAGAATGAGGATTGAGAGATGAGGAATGAGGAATGAGAAGTGAAGAGTGAGGGATGAGGCATTAGAAGTGCGAAGTGAAGAGGAAGGGATGAGGAATGATGAATGATTTGTAAGGAATTAGGAAAGAGGAGTGAGGAATGAAGAATTAGGACTCAGATGTGAAGAGTGAGCAGTGAGGAATGAGGGATAACGGATGAGGTGTAAGGAGTGAGGAGTTAGCAATAAGGAATGATGAGTAAGGAATGAGTAATGAAGAGTGAGGAATGAAAAATGAGGAACGAGGAATGAAGAGTGAGACGCTAGAAATGAGAAGTGAGGAACGAAAATTGAGGGTTGAGGGATGAGGAATTAGGAGTGAAGAGTGAGGAACGAGAAATGAGGAATTAGGAGTTTGCAGTGTGAAATAAAGAGTGAGGAATAAGGAATGAGGAGTGAAGCAAAGGAATGAGACGTGAGAAGTGAGGAATGAGAAGTGAGGATTGAAAAGTGAAAAGTGAGGATTGAGGAATGAGAAATGAGGAGTAAGAATTGAGGAGTAAGGAATGAAGAATTAGAATTGATATATGAGGGGTGAGAAGTGACGAATGAATGAAGTGTGAAAAATATCACTTCTTAGTAGTAAGAAATGATGAATGAGGATTAAGGAGTAAGACATGAGGAGTGAAGAATGAGGAGTGAAGAATGAGGAGTGAGGAGTGAGGATTAAGGAATGAGGAGTGAGAAATGAGAAGTGTGCAATGAGAAATGATGATGATTAGAAATAAAAAGTGAGGAGAGAGAAATGGTGACTAAGGAGATAGGAATGAGGAATTAGGAATGGAGAGTGACGAGTGAAGAATAAAGAGTGATGAGTAAAAAATGAAGAGTGAGAAATGATAAATGTGGAATGAAGAGTGAGGAATGAGGAATGAGGAATGAGTAATGATGATAATGAAGTTGTAGATACAAAATTTTATCACATTTTTTTGAATATTTGTATGTTATCTTTAATATGAAAGAACTCAAGGGCAACATGAAATGAATGAAAGATAATATGAATTTATTTTTTCATTGAAACATAACAGATGAAACAATCTTACAATTATAAGAGTAGATAAGGAGGAGAATGTAGGGATTGAGAAGTACTCCTCTCAATCCCTACATTCTCCTCTTTATCTTTATCCTTATCCTTAGAAGATATCAAATAAGCAGAAGGGCATATAGTTCCAGTAACAATGAAAACCTAAGCAAACGGGTAGAAACGAATGACACGTAAGTCTTGTAAAGTGTTTCGAGCGATGAAGATGCGCTGGAATTGCTCCTGTTGCAATTCGGCTGATTGAGCCATTCGTTTTGAATGTGCCGGTTCCTCCTTCCGGATACTGCACAGAGAAACGGCACTATTATCAGACGGCACAAGCTCCTTGCCTTTGCGGGCGATATTGACCTTATTAGAATTTATCGCAGGTCAGTGAAGGACGCCTTCGTTTCTCTGAAGAGGGAGACAACGAGGATAGACCTGACCATTAATTCTACATGGTTGTAGGTAGAGATCGAGGCAGGCTTGGTGGTGTAGGCAGGGATGGGAAAAGTACTGTAGCCAACATTTACCACCTCTACATTTACATGTTTCTACACGAACATCAAAATCCAAAGCAAACCATGACCGTTCAAAATGAAAAAATGTCACGGTTCTTCAAAACTGTATTCTTTTTCTTCGCAACGTTTTTTCAGACCCGAATGCGAAATGACTCGAGCATAGTGGTGACACGATGGAATGAACAGTGGAAAATTGTGGTCACAGTTCCCAAGCCTGGGTGTAGGTGTTGAGGTAGTGTTTTATGGGGATATGTTTGAAGTTGTTGAAGAATTTGTTTACCTTGGAACACTTGTAACATGTGACAACGACGTTTTCCGAGAAGTGATAAGACGTGTTGAGGCTGCGAATATGGCCTTTTACCGACCACGTAACTAGCTTAGGTCCCGCAGCTAGGAAACGGAAACAAAATTTGCCCTGTATAAAACATTGCTTCTTCCGGTGGCTTTCTACGGGCACGAACCGTGAACGTTGAAAGAGGCAGACCGCCTTCTGTGTTTTCGAGCGTAACTGCGGACAATACTCGGTCGGAAACTCGAAAATGATGTGTGGCGCAGACGCATGAATCGCAAGTTGTATCGAATGTAAAATACGGCAGACTACAGTGGGCTGAACACTCAGTGCGAATATCGGAAGAATGAATTGCGAAAATAATATTCAGCAGGGAACCAGGTAGAGGTCGGCGACTTCGTGCAAGACCACGAATACGCTGGCTGTACGCAGTGGAAGAGGACCTGGGGACCCTAAACGTTCGGGGCAACTGGAGAAGTTTCACCCAATACCGATGGAGATGGAACTTTTCAATACGCCTGACAATGGCGTGACGCTAGGCTGGCGCTGTAGCCATTAAGATATCAAGGTAGGTACCAGTGAACGACCAGAACACAGCCAGAAACATTGTAGCATAGGTCATAAAGACGGGTCAACGCAATAGGGCTGATCAGGACGAGACGAGGACCGTAAAATAACTTAAGGAAAACTCAGTGTTCTACATAAAGGTGGACAAAGGAAATGCTGTCATCATAAACAAGACGGATTATGACGAACAAATGGAGAAAAAGATCGACGAAGGCAACTAGCGACATTTGACAGTGGATCCATTACACGGACTCATCATGTTTACAGACAAAACTCCGAAGGATTGGCGTACCGAAGCATCACGTATCAAAGGACTCCAGAAATTCCAGAAAAGGAAATGCGAGAAATAATTTCGGCAGACGAATCTCCCACCCATAAACTGGCGAAATGGTTAGTAAAGGAATTCCAGAGCATGCCGAATCCTTTCTTTACTACGTCAGTTAAAATAACTAGGAGTTCTACCAGAAAGTATTAGAGTCAGGAAACATCGAACACGACAAGATGATGGTGTCATTCGACGTAGCGGCTCTTTCAGTTGTCCTCACTGCAACAAGGTCTACGTTGGTCAAACAAAGTGGTCTCTCGATGTTAGGTTCAAGGACTTATCCATGATTTCAAATCTAAGGTAGCAGAACATGTTTTTACAGAGGGTTATACAATTACGACGGCTGATACCTCAATTATAAGACTTTTTTATAGTAGAGGTGGAAATACGCGTATCTGTTAAAGAAAACAAACTCATGTGGAATTCAATGGTATAGTAGTAAATTGGGGTCTTATTTATTAACTAGTAAGTTATAGATATATGCATATGCAGTTATATATCATACTGCAGATGTAGTCAGTTAATAAATAAAAAATATAGCTTTTCGGTGCATTCTATTCTAGTGAATTGATTTATAAGAATAATAATCTTTACCGGGTATGAATCTTTACAGTAACTTTTGAATTATCAATATAAAATAATTTCAAATATTTTATTTTTTGTTTAATAAATAAATAAATAAATTCTAAAGATTTTTATCGGAATAGTAAAAATCTCAGAGTCATTCGAATTCGTATGAAAAATAAAGGTTTTCTTCTAAATTGCCCTTCTATTTGAACTGTACAGCATTTCCACGCACGATTTAAAAAAAAATAGTAATCTAAAGTCAAAGAAGCCTAACATTACTCATAGCAGATTGACCACACCTAGGCGCCCAGTTCGCCCATCCATCCACCCGTAGAGACCAAAGTCACACAATCAGACGTGTATAATCGCATTTCGCCGCACTCATTCATAAATTTTCGCACAGTCTGGCGACTGGCTGGCTCCAAATCGTCGTCACTGCATCGTCCTCCCCGACGGCGTCGTCTCCATAATCTAGTAGGTAATAGTCATCACAGTAGCCATAGTTATAGCCATAGCCGTCTGTCTCACTCGAGTTATGGTTCAGTCTCCACGAACTGTCTTCCTTGCAGCTCACTTGGATCGAGAAAATAAAAAAAATAAACGGAAAATTAGCCAAGACGTTGCCAAGTTGGCGTGTGTGGAATATCTCACGAAAAATATCGCAAACCGAGCAGCATAGACAAATTACGCGTGTTGTTGTTTGGATTCGTCCATTTCGTGAATATACCCAAGTCAAACCGGTACGGTAGTCAAAATACATCGCGCCCCATTAGTCAGACCGTAGGAAATACGTTACAAGGGAGCAACGCCAGAAAGACGGTTAATTTTCCTGGCATTTTCTGCTAAGCTGCCACTCACTGTCTATAACGGCCGCCAGCCTCTGTCGGTTAGCGTGCGTGACTTATTTATTCGAGACCAATTTGCTTTTGCCTTCTCGGAAGGTGGAATCGAACGCGCGGATGGCAAAAACTAATTGAAGGTGTGAAATTGTTGATTCGCGGTGACAACGATCTAAAATTGTAAAGCAATCAAAATGACACCAATTTCCCATTATATGAGAAAAACAACTGAACCGTTTTTAAACAAAATGTTCTTCAATTCGAACGTTTCCCTAATCAGCTTAGTCCCACCCGGGGACCAGACGAGTCGCTTCCCGTTTTCATGCAGGACGGACATCGCCACCGGAAATCCCCTATTAATAACTTGTCTCGCCGGAAAAGTTCCACAAAAACCCTTCGCCCGCATTGAAACGGAAACTGTAGCAGCAAGCCATGGCATTTGCAACGATACGAGCAGATAAGGCTCTAAAATGCGGGTCGGTTCCGGTCGGTCGCAGCAGGCCAAGACGGGCAAAAGCTTCTTCTCCGCCGCCGTCGGACGGATGAGTTGGAAATGTGACTGTCTTACATCGGATTAGTGCCAAGTGGATGGAAGTTTCGTAGGAAGAGTTACAGCATTTTGGAAGGAGATTTTTCTACCGAACTAGTTTTTTTTCATCCTGAGAAGTTGTTGCACAGCAAATTTGAGGAACATTTAGTGCAATTGATCGCTTAACGCTCCAGTGCCCGTATCGAATAACCGAATGGTACAGAAAGAGAGAGATGAGTTAAACGAAGCTGCGGTAAAGTTATGACAAAGTACCTCGTCGATACGCTGCACTGATGGTTCTGGAACGGACGCCGGAGCGAAAACCCGTGTCAGGACATGGATGATGGCGGCGATAAAACTGTTTTATGATACAATCGGATCGTTTTTGCTGCAATTCGGAAAGCACTTGGCACAAGATAAAACTCTTCATCCGGTGTAAATGTTCGCGATAGCAAGGTAATTGGGTGACAGGCGATGGATGAAGCTATTCTCAAACTGACATGAGCCGATACAGGAGAGAACATTGATCCTTTGGAAAACTGTTTGGACGAAGGACTGCTTCTATTTGACGATACGATGATATCAATAAATTCAATCGCCGCGACTGAATGTGTCAGTGAATCATCGTTTTTTTTTTCGGCGAGAAATAGCGTATAATAGGATTGCCAGTTTTTCAGGACGTTTCGGTCGTTTTACTGGCCGACGACATTCTTCTGCGAGCTTTAAAATGTATTTTTAACATTTAGAACACAAAATAAACATAAAATTATTACCTTACAATCATACATACATACTTTTATACATATCAAGTCAAATCGATCATGGCAGTAATCGAGATCAGTGTTTTATGATAATCCAAGCAATCTCGTTCATTTTAGTGCATCTTCGGAGTGATTTTATATCTCAGCCTGTGTGTAAAGCGACTTCATGTCGATGTTGAAAATGGTTTGTAGCTGCTCAAAGGATGGATTATTGACTGGTGAGCTCGTTTCATGCTTTCGATTCTAATAAACTAAATGTAATAAACAAATAACAAGTATCGATATTATCTCTTATTAATGATTAACGAGATGGTTCTCCGACATTACCCGGAAAACCATTACCCGGAAAACCATTTACCGGAATGAACCATTTACCGGAAGACCATTACCCGGAAAGACCATTTACCGGAAAATTAATATTAAATGATTCACCCTTCTTTTAAAAATAAGCTGTTCTTTCAACTTATATTATCTCATTAATTCACCGAATGCCGTTTTTGCAAATATACTTTTTTCAAGAATGACCCATTTCGGGTTATCTGATATTAACCCTTCTTTATTAGTTGGCGGTTCTTTCGAGTTCCACCGATCTCGGCATTTTTGGCAATATGTGTTTAGTCGAGAATGGCCAAGTAACCATAAGCACTAATAATAAGCCCTTAATCAGCATCATAGGTGCTTACATGCATTTCAATAGCACTACAAATGCTTACACACCTTATAACAGCACTTCCGCTACATAGAAACCCTATTACTGCATCATTAATGCTTCTAATCCTGATGCATACAAGCATTAAATAAGCACTATATTGGCTTTATATTCGCATACAGTGCATGTTTAAATGCCGTCCAGTGTTTTGACAGATATACCACGTGCTTTGTGTTTGCAGATAGTGGTAAGAGGGAGTCAAATAAATCTTCTCACTACTACATTGCAGGTTTTATGACGGGGAAAAGTGATGGTTTAAATTTATCACTTTTCTTTCCAATACTATTCATCATATGTGGCCGAAGGAGCAAAGGTGCAGGACTTCAACAACTCAACAATACGGGTGTCGCAGGTTCGAGACGTAAAATGAGGAATTTCATCATCATAAAACGAGGATCAAAATGTGGCAATTGCAGGTCCTCAAAAGGATGAAAACCACCAAAATGAATAAGTCTGATACGGAGAAGTACTATCTGAATAATTTTATTACATTTTTGAATACTATTCGCGGTTTCCGTTTTCATTCATTCATTTATTTACCTCGTGTACCAGTTGCTTGGCTGCATACGCGAAAGCTCTCTGGCTGCGTACGCGAAAGCACAAAATGTTCGCCCTAAAAACCTGGCGAAAACAACTGACGTTTCTCACGTGGTCTTATATCAGCATTAGTGGTGCAGAGAAGCACGGTTATATCTTTGCACTATAATGGCACGCTATTTCGCCTTTTCTGGCATTATAATAGCATTATATGCGTATATAAAACTGACATGCATCAAATGATTACCCTATAGGGAAAGTGTACCAGTTATGGCCATAGTGGTTCCCTATTTGGCCATATGCAAAATTCGGATAACTTCCACATTTTTAATCTTTTTGAATGTTTTAACATCAAGATATAAGCTATATCTTACTGCAAAAACACAAAAAAACTTTTCAAAATGTTAAGACATTCAAGTTATTACGTATGGCAAAATAGGGAACCAATATGGCCATAACTGGTACACCTACCCTATGTGCATATAATGTTGTTACCGTGCCGCATTATCGTGCTTACTGATTACTTGGGTGACCAAATATCTTCCTATTATGATTGCCTATTGTTCTTTCTAGTTTATCACCCTAGGGTACAGACATTCAGAGGTATAAAATTCGGAGAAAAATACCAAAATCAAGAAAACTCAAGGCAAAAGTAGGTCTATTGAGGTGCAACATCTCGGAATCCAAAGATGGACGTTATAATGGCGAATTGTGTGCCTACTCTCGATTACCAAGGCACAAAAAAAGTTTTTTTTTTAATTTCTTTGAATAACAACAATAAAATGAAAATTGCACTGTTGTATGTCGCTTTCTTCGCAAAATTTGTCTTTTCTTTATGTTTTGATACAATGTATTCTAAACTGTTTTATTTTTAATTAGAGAGATGTTCTATTTACTCAAATGCACCATACCTTATTTGATAGGCGATATTTTCTAAAATGACTTCGGTGTTATTTGGAATCAAATATGCATAATAAAAATAATTCTTATACTTTCTAACCTTGCCTGTAATGTTTCATTTTATAGCCTGAATTTGAAGACATAGTTTTCCGATCCATATCAGGCGATTCTTTTCTAATTTAATCAGAAATCAATTACACGTTCAATCAAATTCGTAATATTCGTTCATAGCCTATGGCCTACGTTGCGGCAAAGTGAAGCGATGCAAAAAGGTTCAGATGAAGTTGGTAGAATTGAATACCGCTGGTTCAAAATTATTTCTGGTTGGCAAATTTGACGACTCTTCAGAGTACTTATATACTCTTTAAACTATAAACGAATGCAAAAATGGTCAGTTAATATAGGCTCTCAGCTAATAACTGTAGAAATGCTTCTAGAATAGCTTTGAAGCACGCTTCGTCCCAGTTGAGTCGTGACGCCGGTAAGAAGAATAACATATTTGGTCCATAGCAGTTTGGGGATGTCTTTTGAAGAAGTGTCTATGGAAACCGAGGGAGTTGAGAATGTCATAAGGCGTCTGTACCAGTGATAGAGGCAATAGTAACGGGTTGAGGAATAAAAAATCGCCCAAAAAATAACGGACGGTCGTTTTTCATATCTGAATAAGATATTCGACAGCTACTCAACTCTATTTGACGTAAAAAAATATTCTAAGAATGATAAAATCATTGAATCTTATAAAAAATCATTTCCTCCATTATTGGAACATGTTCCAGTAATAGTGGTATTTGCTAACTTGTGTTCCTATAATAGTGGTTTACATTGATATCCCATTAAGACTCACTATTACAGGAACGCTCTACTATTACTGGT
This sequence comes from Aedes aegypti, assembly GCF_002204515.2. Classification (NCBI taxonomy): domain Eukaryota; kingdom Metazoa; phylum Arthropoda; class Insecta; order Diptera; family Culicidae; genus Aedes; species Aedes aegypti. The sequence goes on from NC_035109.1 coordinate 7,951,112, forward strand.
GCAAAGAAGCAAAAACGTTGAGGTTTTTAATTGTTTTCTACTATTTCCTTTCTGATATCCAAGATTTTTTTATACACAGTCATGTTATTTTAACAAGGGCCATGTTAGAAAAATACACATAGAAATATAAATTTCCGATAACACGCTTAAAACCGCACTAGAACTATTATTGGGACACACTACCACTGGATCAGCCACCCTGAAATGGTGGTAGGTCATTTGGCATAAAGTCGTTTGGCATAAAATCGTTTGGCATAATGGTCATTTGGCATAAAGTCGTTTGGCATAATAGTCGTTTGGCATTGTTGATACTGGACCAGAGAAACTACTGATTTTTGATAGCGTTTATTGAACAGTAGTGCTTCAAAGCTGAAATACACAATTTTTGTTATAAGTGTCAAATAAGAAGCAAAAGTCATACATACAATTCAGGGTTCTTCTCTAAACTAAGGTATCCACGCATCAACTGTGCCTAATTCTCACGAACTCTGGTACTATAAATCGACTAATTAGATATGTAAACTAAGAATTCATGAGTACATACTTGCGACTTTCGATGCTCAACTATTCGTCGCTGCTCACCTATATTGAGTCGTCTGATTAGGTTGTCTAATGAAATTCCGTATTTTAGTATTATGGATAATTCAGGATATATAGTGGGTACCTACTTGTCTTTAAGATAATGGTTAACAAATTCACCAAAGCTAATAATATAATTTAGTCAAACTTGTATTCTCACTCTCTAAGTAGGGTTGTAGATTTTGTGATTATGTCTAGTAACTGTGTTGACAGTAGCAATAGGACAATAGCAATGTTGAAGTAGCAATAGACTGACGCACTCATGAAGCAGAGATGTCTGTGTCGAGAGGGTTGCCAGTAGAATTGTGGCGCGGCAACAGGCATAATGAGTCTGAAATCAAGTTCTTAAGATAGCATTCGTTTTTACGTTTCTATTGAATCTTTCTGATGATATCACGCTTGTTTTTGGAGTCATGATACAAAATGACACTTTATTAAACAATACTCTTAATTAAACTAAATGTCAGTAACATTTTATTATATAGGGTAAAAGCACCGGTTTTGGCCAGCCTAAGAGAAGATGTCAATAACAATTATATGGAAAGTCGTATTTAAACTACAAATATGTCAAATGCAAGCTTTCAATCCATAGTTTGTGTGTAAATATCGAAACTGAGCTAAAATCATCATTTCACTTCGAAAATATCGTTGGTCAATATAGGCCACTAGAACCAGTTTCGGCCAGACACTTAATTTCGGTTCCTAAATTGGCCAATCACATTGATTTCCTGTGAGAGTGGCCAGATTAGGAGTACCCTGACCAAATTAGGTGTATGGGAGTTAAAATTATAAGGAAAATGGATTGTTTTTCTTATGTTTTGAATCAATTTGGACGAGTACATGAATGTAGCACTATCATGTGAATGTGATCTACTGAACACAAAAGGTTTCATGCTGATTGGCTATGTAAAACGGTGTATACTACACTATGGCCACAACTGGAGTATGGCCAAAACCGGTGCTTCTACCCTACCCAGAAATTACCCTTCTTTCAAATATTAATTCTTCTTTTAAGTTTCGTTATTCGTTATCGGGGCCTAGATAGCCGTAGCGGTAAACGCGCAGCTATTCAGCAAGACCAAGCTGAGGGTCGTGGGTTCGAATCCCACCGGTCGAGGATCTTTTCGGGTTGGAAATTTTCTCGAGTTCCCAGGGCATCAAGTATCTTCGTACCTGCCACACGATATACGCATGCAAAAATGGACATTGGCATAGTAAGCTCTCAGTTAATAACTGTGGAAGTGCTCAATAGAACACTAAGCTGAGAAGCAGGCTCTGTCCCAGTGGGGACGTAACGCCAGAAAGAAGAATAAGTTTCGTTATTGGAATAAATTTTTGCACTTAAGATTTTGATAGCACAAATTCACACTTCTTTCAAACGTTCTAGGTTTGTTTCTGAATATGATGAAATTATAATTATAATTATCCTCAAGACTGGTAGTCGAGAAGCTTGACCTCGGGGCTATATCACATATGTAATTGCTTGGCATCTAATCCGAATGTTGTTTGAAACACGACTGCGTTGATGACATTTGCTAGATGTTTTCTTCAATCATCATCCATCATTGAAAAAGCAAAGCTACTATGTTCAATTTTGTAACATGTCAGCAATTGCGTCATATGGCAGCAGCTCTAAATGCAGGGGAATGAGGAATATCGTATTTCCGATGATTTTTTACAATTTATCTGTAATTCGGATACAAAAACGATGTACTACAATAATGTTCAGAAATGACAAAGGAATGATACTACGGTTGAACTTTTATAATTTGGCATGAGGTTAAGAATCTCGTAGAACAAAAACTGTAGAGGAATGTATGTTTTACAGGTACTTTAATGGACAGAAATCAATTTAATGAGGTCAAAACCATCTCTAATCGGCATACAGTGTTCTCGAAAGTTGTAAAGTACTAATAACACGTTCAACTAGTGGTATTTATTTTGATTTTCATTTTTCCAAATTCTCGTTAGAATTTTTCGAATATAAAAAATAGCTAAAAAACACAAATTCAACTTGAGGCACCTCCTAATCTTCTCCAAATTGGATGAAAATTTGTCTGGTAGTTTGTTTTAGTATTGCAACTAGGACTTGGGGGTGACTGGTTGAATCCCAGACATTTTGATTTATGTGAAACTGTCTAATGTATATCGCAACAAGCTCAAAGATACTCTATGTTCTGGGATGTAGAAAAAAATAATATTCCGAAAAGATCTTCCACCAGACCCGTCATGAGTTTTATTTAATAAAGCTATCCAATGTCTCAACAAATTTTAACTTTCATAGCTTGGAAAATCTCTGAACGAACAACACGCTTGTTGAGAACCTACAAAAAATGTTTTCTATGGGCTCGGTGGTGTTGATCTCGGTAAAAGCTTCAAAAATGCCAATATTCATTCTAAGTCAATGATTATGCCAAACGGCCATTATGCCAAACGACTTTATGCCAAACGGCTTTATGCCAAACGACCTTATGCCAAACGACTTTATGCCAAACGGGGTATAATCCCTAAAATAATTTGTGCATCAATGAAAGATAATAAAAATTGCATACAAATGTACTGATGAAGGTCGTCGAAAATGGAAGATGGTTTTCCGGGTAATGGTGCATTCCGGTAAATGGTTTTTCCGGGTAATGGTACATTCCGGTAAGTGGTCTTTCGGTAAATTGCATTCCGGGTAATGGTATTCCGGGTATTGGTATAGAATCTAACGTGATGTTTAAATAACAAATACTTTTCCATTTATGAACACTGAAGTTTCTAGGGAAAATCCATCATAGACATCAACACAATTCCTGCAAATTATTTTCAGCATTCATGTCCATCAAAAGTTGCGCTATAATAAAAAAAAATCTCCAGTCTTACTAAGGCTAAACAAAAATAGTTAAGTATGCAAACGTATCTCACAAGAAATTTATGATGTTATCTAGGGTTCTGCAAGGATCTTACCTGTAAAGTAAATACATCTTCTCAGAGAGATATCTCTGGACTAACGTTTGGATATATTTTGCTCCTCTTTTGCTCCCAATGAACAGACGTTTTCCAATACGTCCAAAGCCATATTCGTTTATGTGGTAGAGATATAAAATAGACTCGCATTTCGGACTCTAATTTGCGCACTGTAATGGAGTAAAAAGGTTACGCTCTGAATAGCGTTAAGGTACCGTGGGGTAAGTGGATACAGAAAAATCAACAGTCAACTTCATTGTTATGTACAGCTAACGTGAATAATGTAATTCAAACTTTTTTCTGTGGATAACAAATGAGGGACTAATGTGCTTCAAATCGTTTCTTATTTCTATTTTTCTGATTGTTATGTATTGAGTATGAGCGACTTGAAAATTTGCACCAAGTGATCCACTTGTCCCACCATGGTGGGGTAAGTGGATCACCAAACAAAAAAATCTGTTCTCAAAACTAGTATGGTATAATTATGTATAGTATGAATGATATTACTTTCGTTCTTGTTAATAGTGCTAGTAATATTACATTTTGATAGTTCAAAAATTAAAAAAAAATATCTTTATTTTATCAAAATAATATTTATAATATGTTACATTAGTTCACACTAATTCGAACAAAAAAAACATTGTGACTAGTATAATTTGGAGGAAATTCATCCATATATACACATAAGCTATACAGAAGTATTGCAGGGGTATTCCAAACGATGTTTTCGAAAAACACTTATTGTTTCAAAACATAAGTTATATTTATTTTTGATTAAAAAACTGAAATCTTTTTATTCTATTGATGAATATATTTGTATCATATATCTAGACCAATTTATATGGTCAAATAATGTACGACATTAGGCATTCAATTAAAAGAAACAAATATTTTGGTCTTTTGCAACTCAGCTTAGATAAACCACGTAAAGTTTTGGTTTGAATATTGCAATATTCATTCTTTAAATGTTTTATATCAGAAAGATTGAAAATAAACTGTTAGGTGGATTAATTCATTTTTTTAAAGTCAATTTGACAAATTTAAGCTAGGAATGAGAAAAATTAAAGGAAAACAATATTTGCGGATATTAAAACTTATACAAATTCTCGTAAAAAGTGTAACAATAAATGATAATAATACTTGATCCACTTACCCCACCTCATTCAAAACTAGGGGTAAGTGTACCATGTCCAATATATTTGTATTTATTTATAAAAATCTCATATTTTTCATTGTGATTCATTCAATTAGAACTGAAATGCTCACCATGTGTTGAAAAAACTAATAGTATTCGATTTTAGACAGAGATACAATGGATTTTTGATCGATAGAAAACAATTTCAAAATAAATCAATTTTTGCGGCTCACAAGTTTGCTTGTGTTAGTGTACGTGTAGTACCAGTTTTGCAATAGTATTAGTGTGGACGTAAGAATATAACCTAAAACGAAGCAATGGTGCAAAAACATTCAACATATTCAAGTATTTAAGCTTAATATGGACAAATGATCCACTTACCCCACTGATACACTTCCCCCACTGTACCTTATGTTTTATGTAATAGTATAGTGTAGTATAGTAAAACCTCACAAAAAGATGTATTTGAAGCCTGATAAACTGGCAAATGAAGATTATAAGATTATTTTTTTGGACACCAATCAATCAACGGAAAGTTTATAGCAGTGGTTCTAATGTATGCTGGAAAAGTTATATGCTTGGCGTAGTTCAACGCTGCTTACTGATTTCTACAAGGCCTCCATTTAAAACAGATCTTTAGTTACTCCACAATCTGACTTGTAAATGGAGTTCACGTTTCTTTGTAATATATATTTTCCTTGGATATTTCTCAGGACCCAGTCTGGGCGGTCTCTAGCAGGGATGAATCTATCTGTACCTATAGGTATTCCCTCCTCTGTTGAGTCAATGTGGGGACTGTCTTGTCACGAATAAATTTGAATCAGTTATAATTCGGAAGACCATACAACATATCTAATTAGCATATGGCATGTCAGTTAGATTTGAATCAACCAATACCAAATTTTCACTAAATTCTCTCAAATTAAACTTCGACTTTGATTTTGGCGCCACCAGAAAGCAACTTCATTCATTGACGTTGCCCAATTTTGTCGTATCCCAGACTTTCCTCCCCTAATTTTTTTTAAATTTATTCTTGTTTTTATACGAAGTATATTTTTACTGCTTCTGTTTTCCAATAAGCTCCGCAAAACCAGCAATTTGATATCTCGGAAATACCTTTCAATGTCCATGACTTCGCCGTTAGGAGACCGTAGAAATATGGGTAATACTTGTTTGGTCATTTTTTGAAAGACTCTTTAACGCTACCCCGAACGCCACTACCATGAAAGCCATTACCCCGAATGCATAACATATTGAGACTTATTCTAGTTAGAGAGTGGGGAGATAATTGTACGATTCCTTATGAGTATTTAACGTGTTTGGATTAACAATGCATTTAAAAAAAACTGCTAGTTTTGAGGAAATAATTTTTACATACTTTTGTTTAAATTTGTCCTCTAATTTTGGTGAGATTCATACAGCCACATTGCAATGATCTGAAGAAACAAGAATAGGTGAATTTATTATGAAAAGGATATTTAAAATATGCACATAATAAGGATGTAGTAATGTCTCTTATTGGACGTCGGTACCCACTTCCTTTACTCTTTATTGTAGGTTTCGGGCTACTAGCATTAAAATCTTCTTAATGCTTATGTTTCGCAAGCGATGGTAATTGAAGATCATCTTGAGATAGTCGCTGCAAGTGTTCTTCTATGGAACCCGCTTAAAGACCTGATAGACCTGATAAAATTTCAAAATTTGCATCACTCTATTGTACATGGCAGCCTCTGATTGCCGCTGAGCGGTTCCTCAGAAAATGACGACTTTTTTCCCAATTTTCATTTTTATATTTTTTGATTTGGATGAAATTTTGCACATGCTTTCTTTATGCCCAAAAATGCCTTTTTGCATCATCGGCTCGCCATTTTGACTCTAGCCTTACTTTTGAGAAGGGCCTAAGAATAAAAAAATCCTCAATAGTTTTCAAAAAATTATAACTTAGAAACGATTTGTCCGATCAGTTTGGTGCCTTCCGCAAAGTTTTAGGTTATTGTTGGGACTATCTGGAAAAAAATATACACTGTAAAAAAAATGTTGTAATTTTTTATATATCGAATATAAAGCTTAAAAATCAATTTTCTCAAAAATCGTATTTTTGATTTTTTTTTTATATTTTTATATGTTAAAGTAGACAAAAAATGAAGACTTTTGCATAGTGGGTCAAGATGGAGAAATCATGGACAAAAAAATTATGATTTTTTGAAAAAAGGTGAATTTTTGAAAATGGTCATAATAAACTTTTTATATACAGTTAACTCTCCCTTACTCGATATTGAAGGGACCATCGAGTTAGGGAGGTATCGAGATACAGAACACAAATTTTTCGAATTTTCAACTTTTTATTATTTTGTCAAAATACATTCAGAATAGTTATTTTCACGTGAAAAACAATACCATTTCACAACATTTACTTTTGTGATACTTTTTTACCGATCAGCAAAACTTGATAATTTTAGCACCCAGAAATTGGCAGTAAACTTTAATTTTACTATCAATTTAATCATAATAATGAAATTCATGAAATTTATTAACGTTTGGAGGACATTCGGAACTTTTCATGAAAATATCGAGTTAGAGAGGTAAATTTACTTGGGAAACTGAAACAGATAGCATCGAGTTAGGAAACATCGAGTTAGAGAGGTATCGAGCTACAGAGGTATCAAAGCATGCTAGATTGAAGGGACCGCGCATTCCATCGAGTTAGGGGAAATATTGAGTAAGGGAGAGATGACTGTATTTTTAAACTCGATTTTATGAAAGTACGCAAAATTTACAACAAAAAAGGTACAGTTAAACCTCCATGAGTCGATGTTCCATTACTCGATATCGACTCATGGAACCATACTAGAAACTAAATTTCATGGTTACTATGATGGTCCCTTCAGATAGCTTTGTGTAGCATTGCTGTTCCATGACTCGATATTTCCATGAGTCGATGGTCCCTTAAATATCGACTCATGGAGGGTTGACTGTATACAGAAAAATCAGTCTAACTTTTACCGTTTTAAAGATACAGCGATTTTAATACAAAATTGTGATATAATTTTCAATTTTCGGTCATTACACTGCGGAACACGTTTTTGTCTCCAGCACCAAAATACCGCTATTCACTTAATTAAGGGTTGCTGAAACCATTGCCATTTTCAGAAATATCATAGCACGTCCAGTTTTTGAGATATTGACTGTTGATAATGCAAAAAATGACTATTTCAGCCAACTTGCATGCAAGTTTCCCAGCTTAAAAGGTAATATATTGGCTTAATTTGCCACTGAATTCAAAATTTATGTGTATAACAATACTTATCATCAAAGTTTGTATTATTTTCGATACGGAAAAGTTATTTTTTGATGGTTTAGAGAATTGTTGTATTTTGCCATATAGAAGAAACGAAGAATTTTGTATGGAGACTGCAAGCATGTTGAAAAAATCGGTTTAATCGAAATTTAATCGCGCAATTTCAATCAAATTATGTCTGAAATGAAAGTTCAAATTATGTTTTGCATGTTTGGTGGATTAGATCATAAAAAAGTTTGATGAATTGTACTTTAAATTTCATGTAAACATTAATAAAACCGGTGTTTTATACAACTTTGGCGAACTGTAGCTAAAAATTGTGACGTGCTGGAACATTTATGAGAATGGCACCAGATTCAGCAACCGCAAATCTACTAGAGACACATAATTTGATCCTTGAGACACGCAAAAATGTCATTTTTGTTACGCTGTGTTATACATACATACATTTATACATATCAAGTCAAATCGATCACTGCAGAGATCAGTGATTTATGATAATCCAAGCACTCGAGTTCAATTTAGTGCATCTTCGGAGTGATTTTATATCTCAGGGGTCTATTTTATAAGTCGAGTCGATCAAAATGACTCGACTGAAGTCACTGTCGACCGAAAAATTTGCTCGACTCAGCTCTGTCACTCGAGTTTTTCGACAGTTGTCACTCTATGTGACTGGATTACTATGGGAGTCGACGAGTGACATCTGAAATATGCATGCTTGCTTTGATCGACAATGAATACAGACGAGTCACATGAATCTGCTCGATTTACAAAATAGGCCCCTCAGCCTGTGTGTAAAGCGACTTCATGTCGATGTTGAAAATGGTTTGTGGCTGCTCAGTCGAGGATGGATCATTGACTGGTGAGCTCGTTTCATGTTTTCGGTTATAATAAACTAAATGTAATAAACAAATAACAAGTATCGATATTACCTCTTATTCATGATTAACGTGATGTTAAAATAACAAATACTTTTCAACTACCGAAAAGCTAAACATTACATATAATTTGCAATTGGATTAGATGGACAAATTGATGTGAAGATTTGCGAAAAAGTTACACGTCTTCTCAGTGAGAATCGAACTCACGACTCCCCGATCGCTAGTTGGGGCGCGTTACCACTACGCCATTAGAGGACTCATGAACGCAGAAGTTAACCTGAATTCGGTTTCAGCTCAATAATGAAGTGGTCCTTTTTCGCAAAGTGCACCTCTTTCGGAAGAATTTGTCCATCTAATCCAATTGCAAATTATATGTAATGTTTAGCTTTTCGGTAGTTGTTAAACTTCCACTCGGCAGGTTCCTTCAGGGATTCCACTGGGAATTTTACCAGAGGTTCCTTCGTGAATGCTGCCAAGATGAACTCCAATGATCCAATAACGAATTTCCTATGCGATTTGACCACAATTTCCTATATAGATTCCACTAGTAATTCCTTCAGATACTTCAACAGTATTTTCCCTAATTATATCACCTGTAATTTTTCGCGGGAGAAGTTTTTTAAGGAATTTCACAAGTAGTTCTTCTAGAGTTAACACTGGGAATATCACCAGAGTTTCGTTAAAATTACCACCAGAAAAATCTACCAGAGTTTCGCCAGAAGTTCAACCATAAAATACTTCAAAGATGTTACTAGGATTGTGCTTCAGGATTATCAGAAATTCCTCCAAATGATATTTACTCAGAGGATCAAACAACACATTTCTCTGAATGCCTTCAAAATGAATCCCTAAAGTAGAACTAACATATTTTTTTTTTTAATTTCTGAAAAAAAATCCATGGAGTATTTTTTTAGAATTCCTAGGAGGTATCACCAAAGAAATCATTGGAGAAATTTCCAGAGAATTTCCTAGAGAGATTCTTTATTATATTTCTGGAAGAACTTTTAAAGTAATCACTGAAGGAGTTTCTTAAAGATTCTGGTAGATTCCTAGGAAAAAAACCTTTAAAAAATACTGTACGGAATTGATGGATAATTTTTTTTAGGAATCCTCGGAGAAATTTATATTAGATTATTGAAGTAATTCTGGACGTATGCCTCGAAAGGTCCCTTCAGAGATACAAGGAAGAATCTTTGGAGAAAACACTGGTGGAATTTATAAAAGAATTTATTCCCTAGAGAAATACCGAAAGATTCTGGGGGATATTCTCAAAAAATTGCAAGTGAAATCTCTTAAAGAATTCTCTTGGAACCCTTGGAGGAATTCTTGGTGGAACCCCTGGAGGAACTTGATGAATCCTTGGATAAATTGTGGGTAGCATCTGTATAGAAATGCCTGATTTTTTGGTGGCATTCTTGAAGGATGCATTGCATGAACGACTGAAGAAATCCCTTGGGAAGTATTTGTATAGATCCCTGGAGAAATCTGTTGAAAAATTACTAGAAAGAATCGCTGAACAAATTCCTGGTGAATTTTCTGAAGTTACTCCTTGTGGTATTTAAGGAAGAGTCCTAGGAGCAAGACCTTAAAAAAATCTGATGAATTTCTTGAGAAATCCATTGAAAAGTATCTGAAAGAATTCGTGATGTGATTCCTGGTTAACGCGTAATGGAATCCCTAAAACTAACTACTAGAGAAATTTCTGAAGAAATCTTTGAAAAAATTGTTATAACAATCTCTGGAGGAATTCTAGGAGGCAGCCTTGGAGTTAGCCCTGAAGAATTACTGGAGAAATTCCTTGAGGTTTTTTTGGACAGATCTCTGAAGGAATCAGTGGAGGAAATCCACAATAAATTGTAGAGGAACCTCTAAAGGAATCCTTGGAAAGAATTTCACCTGAATGTATGCCTGAAGAATGTTCCACGAAGCAATTTCTGGTTGAATCCGTGGATAAATTTCTGGAGAAATTATTGACAAAATTCGTGGTAGAATCCCAAGAACCACTTTTGATGGAATCCTTAGTATAACTTATGGATTCCTGGAAAAACTTCAAAGCTGAAAAACAAGAGGAAACCACTTAAAGATTCTGGATAGAATGTCGAAAAAAAAAATCCAATAGCCATTCCCATATCAATGACTGCTCAGAGTATTTCCCGAAAGAGATGATTTCAGAGTTTTTCCGGAATATTTCGTACGAATTTTAAATATTCATTTCTTCCGGTACTGCAATGTTGAAAGTTCTTCTCTTCCTTTCTGCGATTATTGCCAGAAAATCGGTAAAAGATTTTCCCTCACAGCCACAGCATTCAAAAAAATAACACTCACACATTCACTACACACTCGGCAAGTCTAAAAACATGCGAAGAAATATCGTGTTGCTGCAACCAACCTTGACAGTTGGTCAAACGGTTGTATCAACATAAACTGGTTTGACTAACTTGGGGGCGGAGTCAATGTTGGTCAAACCGTCTGAGCGTCTGTGGGCTGCATAATGCCAAGAAGAAGAAGAAGAATAAGAATAAGAAGAAGCAATCACTATGGACTTATCCACAGTCTTCTTTTAATGATCACCGGATGAACACTGAGTGGATGAATGTGCAGCAAAAACGTTCATTTTTTGTAAACATGGCCCGCAGTAAAGGATTTTTTCCCGCTGGAAGTTGCAGCGTGACGTCATCGGAAATTAGTTCATATACGTTTAGTTCTAAAGCAATGTTTCTCAAACTTTTTGAACTTGCGATATATCTCCTTATGTCGATGAAATCTTCCGTCCTTTCATCCTGGATTTATTTTACCTCTCGATATCTCCATATATCGATGTGGTCTTAGAAAATCCGAAATGAAATTTTTTTCGGATTTTCTTTCCGTGTGAGAACTTACTTATTCTCGGCAGTCTAAGCCAATGCTGCGCTTCTTTTATAATTTTCTCGGACATCAGCAGACAAATGACGTATTGTCTGTTTACATTTATGTGCTGCTCAATCCCCTATCGATTAACACCGACAGACTTGTTAAAAGCTTTTTGTAAACGTTTTTACAACGCTTTGAACGTCTATTGTCAGTGTGACTATTGTCGGCAGCCTCATTCTCTTCGACAGCTTTCCCATAAGGACCTGCAGGCGAATCTGTTCGGCAGCTCCAAATCAGTCGCATTTTGAGGCGCGTTCATTTGAATTGATGACATCTCTGGCGATATTGTTTGTTCAATCTCGGAAATCTCGTCAGCGGGAAGCGGACAGAACAAAGAATCATCTGAATGCTTTTATTGGTTGTTTTTTGGTAGAAAAATACTGTGTATTTGTCGTTTAAAATTTAATTGCCGATAATAGTCGAATGGTGCCTGTTCACGCATAACGTGAATTTTGAGCCAGTCTAACTGCTCGAAAACCAATTATAGAGTCAGCCTGTTCTTTCCCATAGATCAGCAGCAGTCCGTCGCAGCATCCGATGATGCTGCCGATAGTGATCTGCAAGATAGGTAGATTTTTGCGAATTATTTGTCCACTCATCTTCCCGCTTTACGAGATAAAGCCGAAGGATGGACCAGAAAAAACCTCAGTTATTATCCAAACGCAGAATATACTAGATCACATCACGCCGAATATCGTTGTTCTTATAATCGACGGAGTAATAAAGTTGTGTCGTTCTAACTCCAATCAAGAACACTGATTCCCCAGTTCGAAGTTCCCTGATCGCGGTAACAGTGCCGAAGCCGTAAGTCTCCCTATGTCGATATGCCCATATCAAAGGATAATCCAGCTTTTAACGCTAGCCTGCCATAAAATTTGAATCACCCCCGCTTGCACACACTATAAATTTTTATGGCTTGATCAAAGCAAGCTTAGGGGTGAAGAAAATTATTTATTTTTTCAACGATGGTTTTACGCATGAGCCTATGCATGCTATAAAACGTTTGACTTTTACTGTGCGCCCTGTTTTCAAGTTGCCCGTGAGAGAGAGCGAGACAGCACCAACACACGGCGCACAGTAAAAGTCATGAGAACAAAAGAATTTATGGCACGTACAGAGGCTCATTCAGGAAGTTAACCCATGTAACCAAACAGCACTTTAATTCGCCTTTTTGGCCTTATAGGGCTATTATGCAGCTAACATGCCCTATATTAGCCGTATAATAGCCCTATAAAGCCAAAAAGGCGAATTAGCGGGCTAGTGGTTACTTGGGAATAGCACTGGTTCTAATTTATGCTGAAAAATATATATAGGGAGCCGGACCTAATTCTTGGCACTTTTGATTCACTTCGGCAGTGGGTTTTTTTGAAAGCTACAAAGCTCATATTTGGCCACAATATGCGTCGTAGTAAAGTGCTCCTTATAGCAAAGTTTCAGACAATTCGGCCGAGAAAAACCCCCCATGCCAAAGTGAATCATGGAAGTGCCCAAGTGGTTCTGCACCCTACGTGGCGTAGTTCAACGCGGCTAAATGATTTCTTTAAGCCCTCCTTTTAAGACAGATCTTTAGTTACTTCACAATCTGACTTGTAAAGAGAGTTTACGTTTCTTCCTAATTATTTAAATATATTTTCCTTGGATATTTCTCAGGACCCACAAGAAAGCAGCTTCATGCATTGACGTTGCCCAATTTCGTAGTATCTCAGACTTACCTTCCTCAATTTTTTAAATTTTCTCTTGTTTTTTTTACTGCTTCTGTTTTTTAATAAGCTCCGAATAACCAGCAATTTGATTTATCGGAAAAACCTCTCAAAGTCCATGACTTCGCCGTTAGAAGACCGCAGAAATATGGGTAATACTTGTTTAGTCATTATTTGCAATGATGTGGTCTGTAATGGCGTTACTTTTAAGAAAAAAGAATTCAAACCAAAACTTGGATGTTAAGGCCCAAGTAAAAATGGTGCAAAAGTCAAAACTGAAAAAGCAGTTTTCTCTTTTTAAATACACAAATTGAAGAGAATAAAAAACACACAGCCCTTTTATTTGTCAAATAAAAAGGCTGTGTGTTTTTATTTTCACCAATTTGTTGTTTTAAAAGGAGAAAACTGCTTTTTTCAGTTTTGACTTTTGTGGCATTTTCTCTTGCGCCTTAAACGAGTGTAGTGAAAATTTTTGACAGTTCTATCAATAACCTAAAAGCCTACAGCCTACTAAGATTGAGCTATAAAATCTGTAGCCAAGAATGAGCCTATGCATGCTATAAAACGTTTGACTTTTACTGTGCGCCTTGTTTTCACGTTGCTCGTGAGAGAGAGCGAGGCAGCACCAACACACGGCGCACAGTAAAAGTCATGAGAACAAAAGGATTTATGGCATGTACAGAGGCTCATTGTCAAAGAATCACCCCTTGTTGTTTATAGTTCGCGTTTAAAATCTGGATAGATCAAATTTTCGTGATTTAAATAATACAGCTCAAAAATTTTGTCTGCTTGTTTATTATATTTTCTATTCACTTGACAACCGAGCTTGTTAGTATTCAGGTAAAATCCGTTCATTCTCGATTATCTAGATCGAAGGATTGATGTCGAGATGAGGAGAGTCGACTGTAATACCAGTTTTAACATGATCTTGCGTGTATTATATGCTAGGAAATCAATTTTCTATACGACTTCGGCACACTCTCAATATGTGCAATATGAAATTGTGAATAATAAATGTTTGACGTTTCCGGAAACGTTTCTATATCCAAAAAACCCAGATTTTTTTCAACCCATTTTTTACTGCAATAAATATAAAAGGTGTTTTTTCCAACTTGAAGAAAAAATCTGATTTTTACTGATGTTCTGAAGGTTCAAATCCGACTTTTCTCTGATATTTCATCAGTTATATTTTTAAATTGAGTTTTTCATCTTCGAGTGTAACCAATACATCAAAATAAGTATTGTAGATAGCCGAATGGTTAGAGTCCGCGGCTACAAAGCAAAGCCATGCTGAAGGTGTCTGGGTTTAATTTCCGGTCGGTCTAGGATTCGTAAAGGAAATTTCCTTGACTTCCCTGGGCATAGAGTATCATCGTACCTGCCACACAATATAAGAATGCAAAAAATGGCAACATTGGCAAAAAAAAGCTCTCAGTTAATAACTGTGGAAGTGCTCATAAGAACATTAAACTTAGAAGCAGGCTCTGTCTCAGTGAGGAAATTGATGCCAAGAAGAAGAAGAAGAAATTTTGTCTATCATAATTATAAAATAAAAATGCTCAGAGGTATAAACAATATAAGTTCAAAAAATTCCTAGAAAAAAATTAGTTTGGATTTTATTATTTTTCAGAATAGTATAAAGTAGAAGTTTTGCAGAATGTATAAGTTTCTATAAACTTATGTGTGTCCTTCCGGAGATGAACCAGCCTAGGGCTGAAAATCTCCTTAATAAAGCTATAATAATAATAATGTGTGTCCTCCAAAAGTTATGGCTAATTCGTCCACTTTGGAAATCACTGCTCTAAAGAATAGCCAATATTTAGAAGAAGAAAAAATTGTCTATAATTGTGATTGTTATAATTCCAATAAATCACTGTTGCAGCGAAACTTGATAGAAAAAGAAAAAGTTTCTGGTTTCTGTTAAGTTTTGAAGAATTTGGCCTAATGACCCTTTTGGCGTAATTATTTGGCTTGACCAAAGTTTACACCCGAAACAAGACCTAATGAAAAAGGTAGACTATCGTTGCATATACTAGGAATGTAATATTTGCTTACAAAAATATAATATTTCAATTTAAATAATGGATAAGGACTTTGTATTTTCTGTATATGCAACGATATTATACCGTTTTGACTCCTATTCCGAACAACTTAAGGCCAACAGTGACTTCAAATGCAACTGATAGGCATAAATTAGCTGATAGTTGAGCTAATTTCAATTTCTTCGCAAAGTCTAACTGTGAGCTGTTGGATGTGCCGTTAAAAATGTCTGTTTAATACTTGCTTAGTATTGTTTTTACGTAAAAGTTTCGAACAACATTTTGATTCCAATGCCGAACACTGTGTTCATTCTGTCTCATATTTCAAACACCTTGATTCAAATTCCGAACAGCATGCCTACCCGACCAGAACCACATAACAAGATTATAACACATTCCTATCCGCAGCAGAATAAATAATAAATAACAGAAGTTGATTAAATTTGTTATTTGTTATCAAGGTGGCTTTGTCCTCAACTTGTTATATTTTAGTAACACATTTATAACAACATTTGTTATAATTTTGACATCGCATTTATAAGTTTGTTGCAAATAACATAAACAGTAACATAGTTTGCAATAAATTTGTTATTTTGTATCATCCTTATAACGCATTCTGTTATAATTTTGATATAATTGTTACAGGTTTTTTTATATTTTAGTTTGATTTGGTGCAAATTTTGTTATTTTAACTACTAACGGTTTTATGTTTTATAACAACTGGTGATATAAAAAAATCATATCAGGGAACACATTCTGTTATAATCTTGTTTCTTCCGTCTGGACGGGTAAATCGTATTCAAATGAATAATTCCGCAAATAAATTTATCTGAGCTAGTTTTACTGACCTCGAACTAGAGGATTATCACTACTCTCGAGGAATAAAATAGATTTGAAGACGTTAAGATTGAGTTGCAAATGACTGCCATTTTCTGATAATTTGGTGACATATTTCAGCGAAACTTTTCAACTAAACCGCCATACAAAAACCTTGTGTTCGGAATATGAGTCTGTATATTGTTTATTGTCTGAATTTGAGACAAAACGGTACAATATTTGTAATGACAACTTGTTTATTTGGCATATCTCAGTATGGCCCATTATAATACTTAAGCTAATTTCCGCCTGCTGCACAAATAATTTCATATTTTCGATGCCCACACAGATAAAAATATTTTAATTTCAATGTAGTGTAAACAGAAGAAGATAGTAAAAGTAAATCAAATTCATTTATTGTTACAGAATTACGTTTCATTTTCAACTAAAGATGCTTGAATGTTGCATGACCGTGTGAATTTAAAGTTTATTTAATTGAAAAATGAGCGATTTGTCGTTGACATTTCAGTTTATTTTGATGCTCCAAATATGTGCATGAAAATAAACTGAAATTTACAACATATTTTTAGTTGTGCAGTTGGATATCAAATTAAAACTCGTGCCTCATGTAAATACCGAAAAAAGCCGAATGAATGTCTGCTACTCTCATTCTCATCATTGCCGAATGATGAAGAACCAGCCTAGCATCATGGCAGGCAAGCAGCACTCTGTGGACCTCTTCCGATTTAATTTCATATTTCACCATTGCTTTCTTCTTACGCTTTCCGTTCTTTTTTTGCACGAGCATAAATTCAAATTTCAAGTGGCCACCGCTGCTGTCTCGGCGCCACGCCATTCCACGGGCTGCTGCGATTGCGAAACGAACGTCGAGTGCAACCACGGCTTGCTGGCAACCACGGCTTGGCAAGCAAGAAGTTTTTGTGTGCACGTTTATAATTTTTCGAGATGGAAATTTTTAATCGTGAGGGTGGTGAGTGGGAGGATTGTTAGGGCTGTTGCGACGAGAAGAACCGTTTTTCACTTTGATACATCCAATGCGATTGCCGATGGGGAAAGCCCCTGCGAGAACGGTAATGATGACTGAAACATTATTCGGCGCGCGTGTTGAGCGTCGATTCAATGCATGTGCTGTACGTTCATAAATCCTCCCGACTTGCGATGGCCGTGATTTCGAGTGGCCGCTGTCGGAGAGATGAATAAATGAATGGAGGAAAGCATCTGAAATGACGCAAATTGAACTCATTACGAGTAAACAGCGTTTCGGTGTTTCAAAAATTGAACTCGTTACCACAAACATTAGTATGAAAACGGTTTTAAGCAGCGCCAGCGTCGAGACTGTGGTTGAGAGAAAATCATTGTGAAGTGCGAAATCGCTCCCAGCGTGATATTCGACGGCTGGCAAAACTTCACCAGACTAGATCCAAGCAGTCGGCGACATAACGCCGACTGGATCATAGAAATCGTATTGTAATGGCCCCAAAGCCTCTACCCCCTTACCTTATATTTCGGAGACGTAATCCGTCCAGTCTGGCTGGCGGCCAGAACTTGGTCTGCTGATGCTGCAGACGGCTCGAAGCGATGCCAATTTCAGCACGAGTTCTTCGAAACAAACATCAAAACAAGCTGGCAATGATGGGTTCCTCAACCCGCGCACACAAAGTAGGCTTTGCTCCGATTCCGTGCCAAACTGCCGGTGGGGAAATCCGATGTGTCATCCCCGTGGCTATCGTCGTCGCCCCCACTCCGTAACTCGACGCCAAGGTAGACGCAGAAAGTTTTTCCTCAAGCCTGGGTGTCATGGGCGTAGTCAAAGGGGGGCAGTTACCACTCTTTTGAGTTACGTAATGAATCACAGATAAAAATATTTAAATTTCGATATAGCGTAAACAGAAGAAAATAGTAAAAGTAAACCAAATTCATTTATTGTTACAGCATCTCGTTTGAATTTCAACTAAAGATGCTTGAATGTAACATGATCGTGTAAATTTTAAGTGTATTCGATTGAAAATTAAGCGATTTGTCGTTGACATTTCAGTTTATTTTGATGCTCCAAATGTGTGCATGAAAATAAACTTAAATTTACAACTTTTTTTAGCAATGATCATTACACAAAAAATTTTAGAAATTGCAAAATACGACATGACTCGTTGTAGAACTCGTCAACTTTGTTGGATAAATGTACGACTCGTGCTGTAAAAATATCATAATATAAAAATAAATTTAGAGATAAATTCAGGCATTTCTGCTGAATTTTGATGTGATGGCAAATTATGCGAAAAATGTGTGAAAATACTTTAAAAGTTGTTTGCCCCTGACAGTAAACGAACGCTTATGCTGCTGGATGGTAGTTTCGAGCGCTTCTTCTCACGGTTGGCGTCTTCTTTCCTCCGCGAACATGGCAATAATCCTTTCGGAAAATTGAAAATCGTTGTTTGTTCCACTGCTAGCTACTGCTCCAGAAGCTGTCAGCTGCCGTCTTCGGATGTGAGTGCAATGAGCTGGAAAGTTCTCCCGAAATCGAAGCATGCTGTGCTTGAGGAGAACAACAACGTATCGCATGGAGATTTCGATTTGATTCGGCGCCTGCTTGGATCCGGGATGTTATGAGTCTTATTGCGACAGGCGGAAAATATCCAACCGAATGGTGGAACGGTTCGATTAGAATTGTACGGATGAGATAGCAGTTTCAGAATAGAATTCGACGTGGATTAGAATCATGACACCAGGAAATGTATTCGGAGCAATGGCGCAAATGCCACCGTAGCCAATTAGTGTGGTTACAAGGTAGGAATCGTCCACCACCAGTTTAATCCATTTAACGTGGTTTGCAGAGAAATTTTTGAGATGGATCGATGCCAAGCTCATTTCTTGGGTCGGGCACACCTGACTGAGAGGAAAGACTTTGATCTCTAGAGGGAAGTGTCGCCTAAAGATGTGTCTAGCATATGAAGAGGAGTTGACGTAAGACCATGGTTCATTTACGCCTGACAGATAATTTTGATGAAGGGTAATTTTACTTGAGACTTTCTCCTTTTTCTTCAATAGCTTTCCCACTTCATTAGTTGTAGAGCTATTTGTGAATAAACAGTTCAAGTGTTAAATTGCATGACAAATTACATTGCCGGCCACTCCCATTTTCTCAGTTATAATGAGAAAAAAGGATAATAATGATAATAAATCTTCGAGCTGTTTAGTGGATAATGATGATCGTCTATTTAAGGACCGCTGACCAGTTGCTCAGCGAATATTTTGGATGATTGATCGCGTTAGTGTCGGCAGGTAGCGCATCGTGTCATAAAGTGTGGGTTCAATTCTCTTTTCAGCCATTGAAACTTTTCATCAGGAATGTTACTTAACTATGCCGCAGAATCATGCTTGTCTGTTGTCTAGAATTAAGTTACAGTCTGTGCAACTAAAAGGCTGAAGACGATGTTCGTGTATTTTTTTATTGATTTTCATAAAACCTTCATTACTACTAGGGCAAACAGCTGAATATTCCAGAGATGTGCTCTCATCCGGTGTTCTAAGAAATCCACTGGCATTTAAAATATATTGTAATTTTATTCTAAATAGGTACATCAGTTGAATACATGAATTAAAATTATGTTTCTTTTCTTTCCAGGTAATAAACCTTTTACTGTTAGTTATAACAACAATCATTTCTATGTAAGTACAACAGTTATGCAAACGAACTCATTCAAACACTGATTTTTCCCTGATCAAGTTCACTGATTACCAACTAATGCTCCAAGGTTCTTTGAATATCCGAAAAATTTTCATAAAGGAAATATATGTATGAAACACAACACTTGGTCGGGACAGTTAGGACAGAATTTATATTAAATTAAATGTATCAGTCAAGAATTCTTTTGAATATTCGTCCATGCAACTTCTGACTGAATGCAGTGACTGACTGACTACAATAAATAATTGACTGCAATGAACAACTCAATGCTATGACTGATTAACGTCGAAGATAAAAAAAGAAGAGACAACGAATACGAGTGTGGGCTTACTGGGTTTCTACCTTTTGTCCCATCGACTTTCTGTCTTTCGGCCCTTTGTTCATTCGACCTTTTTTGTCTTCCGACCATTTATCCAAGCGACTGACTGACTGCAATGGGCTGAGCTCAATGACTGACTGACTGTAATTACTGATTGATTTCGATGGCTGACTGACTGTGATAGATGTGTATTCGCAATGACTGACTGTACTGACATACATAACTGACCGAGTTCAACGACTGACGGTAATGGACCAGTTCACTCGTTGACGTCTGAGCGGTACCGTTTTATTTACGTGACCACAGCAACAAGTGAATTTGGTACCGCTCAAACGTCTAATTAGTGAACTCGTGTATCGAACCATGACTGACAAGCTGACTGATTGACTAACTACTGACTTAATGTGGCTGACTGACTGCAACGAGCAGCGTTGTAAAAATTACGGTAGTAGACACGTTTTCATTGACATTCGACAGCCTTTGCCTTCAGCATTCACAACACTAGCGGTCAAACGAACGTACGGTAGAAAAATGTCAATTGAATGCGGCCAACCATGATCACATCGTTAGAAAACGGTACAGTTTTGTTTATTTCAATCTTTTATCGTAATAAGTGCTTCTTTCACTGTATGTGTGTCACATTCGCCATAACGAGCACTATTAAACCATCCTTGTTGTTTACGATCGGGCATTTCTGAATTGCATAGAATCAATGATTTATGGAAATGTCATCGTGTCATGCGACATTAATTCTACAATTTTTGTGTTTCTCGATGCTCATTCTACTGCTCGTGCTGTGTATGAGAGGTGACGGTAACGGAGGAGTGTGGAAAAATCAATTGACTGCTGATCATGGAAGCGAAACAAACGTCGCGAGAAATGTCGAATGTCAACCACATTGGCCATGACTAACTGACTGCAATGACAGACTAACTTTCAGCCACCAATAATGTTACCTGTAATGACTGACTGCCTACAATGACTTTAATGACTAACTGACTGACTTGCTGCAACTACTGATTAACTACAGTGAATGACTTACTATAATGATTGACTGACTGGTATAACTTATTGATCATAATGACTGACTGACAAAATACGTGATAAATACATAGTAGTATTTCGTCTTTGGACAGACTGCAATGACATACTGACAATGACTATTCATTAGCGTAGCTAGAATTTTTTCCTGGAGAGAACCTGGAGAGGACCTGGAGGGGGCCAAGAGGTGGCTTTGCAAATTCTTGGTTTACGGAAGTAATCGGTCGCAATAATCACGATTTTCACAAAAATTTCCTAGTTTGCATAGATTTGTATCGATTTTATTTGTTTGTGATTTTGTCGCATATTGCTGCACATCTGTTTCTGGTTTCTCTGGCTTCTGACTTTTGACTTCTGACTTCTGGATTCTAGCTCCTGGCTTCTTGCTTCTTTGGCTTCTGACATCTGATTTCTGGCCTCTGGTTTTTGGATTCTGGCTTCTGGCTTCTTACTTCTGATTTCTGGCTTCTGGATTCTAGCTTCTGTATTCTAGCTTCTGGCTTCTGGCTTCTCTGGCTTCTGACTTCTGAATTCTGGCTTCTGCCTTCTGGCTTCTCTGGCATCTGGCTTTTGACTTTTCTGGCGTCTCGCTTCTGGCTTCTCTGGCTCTGGCTTCTGGATTCTGGCTTCATACTTCTGATTTCTGGATTCTAGCTTCTGGCGTATTTGGCTTCTGACTTCTGGATTCTGGCCTCTGGATTCTGGCTTCTGCCTTCTGGCTTCTGATTTCTGGCTTCTCTGGCGTCTGGCATCTGGCTTTTGGCTTCTCTGGCTTCTGACTTCTGATCTCTGACTTCTTGCTTCTGGCTTCTCTGGCCCCTGGCTTCTGGCTCCTGGCTTCTGGTTTCTGACTTCTGGCTTCTGGCTTCTCTGGCTCTTGCTTCTGGATTCTGGCTTCTGACTTCTGATAACTGGCTTCTGGATTCTAGCTTTTGGCTTCTCTGACTTCTGACATCTGACTTCTGGCCTCTGGCTTCTAGCTTCTGGCTTTCGACTTCTGGCGTCTCTGGCTTCTGACATCTGACTTCTGACTTCTTGCTTCTGACTTTTGACTTCTGACTTCTGGATTCTAGCTTCTGGCTTCTTGCTTCGCTGGCTTCTGACATCTGATTTCTGGCCTCTGGTTTTTGGATTCTGGCTTCTGGCTTCTGACTTCTGACCTATGACTTCTAGCTTCTGGCTTCTGGCTTCTCTGGCCTCTGACTTCTGGCTTCTCTAACCTCTAGCTTCTGGTTTCTGGTTTTGGCTTCTCTTGCTTCTGCCTTCTGTTTTTTGGCTTCTGGTTTCTGGATTCTTACTTCTGATTTCTGGCTTCTGGATTCTAGCTTCTGTATTCTAGCTTCTGGCTTCTGGCTTCTCTGGCTTCTGACTTCTGAATTCTGGCTTCTGCCTTCTGGCTTCTCTGGCATCTGGCTTTTGGCTTTTCTGGCGTCTCGCTTCTGGCTTCTCTGGCTCTGGCTTCTGGATTCTGGCTTCATACTTCTGATTTCTAGATTCTAGCTTCTGGCTTCTTTGGCTTCTGACTTCTGGATTCTGGCCTCTGGATTCTGGCTCCTGCCTTCTGGCTTCTCTGATTTCTGGCTTCTCTGGCGTCTGGCATCTGGCTTTTGGCTTCTGGCTTCTCTGGCTTCTGACTTCTGATCTCTGACATCTTGCTTCACGCTTCTCTGGCCCCTGGCTTCTGACTCCTGGCTCATGGCTTCTGGATTCTGACTTCTGGCTTCTGGCTTCTCTGGCTTCTGGCTTCTGGCTTCTCTGGCTCTTGCTTCTGGATTCTGGATTCTAGCTTTTGGCTTCTCTGACTTCTGACATCTGACTTTTGTCCTCTGGTTTCTGGTTTCTGGCCTCTGGCTTCTGGCTTCTGGCTTCCGACTTCTGGCGTCTCTGGCTTCTGACATCTGACTTCTGACTTCTTGTTTCTGGCTTCTCTGGCCCCTGGCTTATGGCTCCTGGCTCCTGGCTTCTGGCTTCTGACTTATGATTACTGGCTTCTGGATTCTAGCTTCTGGCTTCTGGCTCCTCTGGCTTCTCTGGCTTCTCTGCCTTCTGCCATCTGACTTCTGGCCTCTGGCTTCTGGCTTCTCTGGCTTCTGACATCTGACTTCTGGCTTCTGGCTGCTGGCTTCTCTGGCCTCTGACTTCTGGTTCCTGGCTTCTGGCTTCTGACTTCTGACGACTAAGTTCTGGCTTCTGGCTTCTGGCTTCCGACTTCTAGCTTCTGGCTTTTCTGGCTTCTGCTGACTTCTGACTTCTGGCTTCTGACTTCTGACTTCTGGCTTCTGGTTTCTAGATTCTCTGACTCCTGGCTTTTCCAACCTCTGGCTTCTGGCTTTTCTGGCATCCAGCTTCTGAATTCTCTGGCTTCTGCCTTCTGGCTTCTGACTTCTGGCTTCTCTGACATCTGGCTTCTCTGCCGTCTGACTTCTGACTTCTCTGGCACTAGCATCTAGATTCTAGGGTTTCTGGCTTCTGACATCTGACTTCTGGCCTCTGGCTTCTGGCTTCCAACATCTGGCTTCTAGCTTTTCTGGAATTTGGCTTCTGGCTTCTCTGGCTTCTGCTGACTTCTGACTTCAGGTTTCTGATTTCTGGCTTCTGACTTCTCTGGCATCTGGCTTCTGAATTCTTTGGCTTCTGCCTTCTGGCTTCTGACTTCTGGCTTCAATGGCTTCTGGCTCCCTGGCTCTAGCTTCTGGATTCTGGCTTCTGATTACTGGCTTCTGGATTCTAGCTTCTGGCTTCTCTGGCTTCTGACATCTGACTTCTGGCCTCTGGCTTCTTGCTTCCGACTTCTGGCTTCTGACTTCTCTGGCATCTGGCTTCTCTGGCTTCTGCTGACTTCTGGCTTCTGACTTCAGGCTTCTGACTTCTGGCTTCTGGCTTCTGGCTTGTCTAACCTATGGGTTCTGGCTTCTGGATTCTGGCTTCTGACTTCTGGCTTCTCTGGCTTCTGACTTCTGGGTAAATTTTAATTTTAACTACGGAAAATATTCATTATTTGTCGAATCCAGCAAAAAAAAACCTTTAGGAATTCTTCCAAAGAACTCGTGAAAATCTCTTTGTAACTCATCCACGAATTTTCAGCTTTCGGGGATCTCTTCATGAATTATTTCCGTACTTCACCGGAAAAGTTTTTCCAAGAACTGCTTTACCAGTTTTTATTGAATTCCTCCAGGGATTCCCACAGAAAATCATTTCCGGCATTAGTAGTTATTATTCATCAGATTTTCTTCTGAAGTAGCTTAAGGCTTTCTGATGCTACCATAAAATTTCTCGAAGAATCTGTGTCAAATGACTTGAAAAAATCTCTTGAAGAATTCTGAAGTTTCAACATTGATCCTAGAAGGTCCCCTACGTACTTATTACTCATAAATTCGAATTGTTAGTTTAAAATATTATCCAGTTGTTCATTGATAATTTAACATTCATCAAAACCGTCTTCAATCTCACCAAGCAAGGATACTTCCCACAAATTCTTCAGAGAGTGTACCAACGGTTTTCCAACTTTGCCTTTGAGATTGTTCCTATGGTTTCTCTTCAGATCAGACCTCTGATTCTTTCAGGTTACTCTGAGGATTCATCCTCACAAGATTTTCATAAACAATTAAACAAGGATCAAATTGGAAAATGTTCTTAACGATCTCCCTGAGGAGTTCTGTACGGATCTATCTGCATTTTTTCACAGGAAGCTCTCTAAGTGTTTCTTTAGATTAATCTAAAAAATAATTTGATATTGCTCCCGAAATTCCTAAAAAAAATCATCTCTCGAGAATACAATTTTAAATGTTTTTCAAAAATGCCTACCCAACAAAATTTTAAAAAATTCCAACATTCCTATAAAGTTTCTGGCGAAATAGAGCAACTGTACACAAGCTCTTCTACGAGAATACTCGAAAAATTTCCTAGCAATTTTTTCAGAGATTTCTTCGGAGAATTTTATTGGTTTTCTTGGGATTCCTAAGGTTCTCCCGAAAATTTCACCAGTGATCAATCCAAGTATTTTCCAGAGATTTTTTAACTTAAACAGCATTAGCGATAATTCTCAGTTGTTTTTTTTTTAAATAAACTGATGTTCTAAAACAATTTGCAACTTATTCTAGAACTTCTCGAAGAAAATTCTCCAGAAATTTCATCAAGTATACCTTTAGGTTCTAAAAATTACTCCACATTTTTTTTTTTTTTTCGAATGTTAATCTCCAATGCTGTTAATGAATGTTAATGCTCCAGGAATACCACAATATATTTTAGGGATTTCTTCACAATTTACCTAACGAATCTCTTCATATCAATAATCGGTTAATATCAGAGTTATGGAGTTTTGGAAGAACTTAAGAGAAAAATATCCATAATCGTTTTAAAAAAAATTTCTTTTACTCAAAGTCGAAGCATGCAATGATAAATTTTCATGAGGATTTCTTTAAATTTGAACAAAAAACTGGTTTTTCATGTTTGATGATTACTGATGATTCAATGATGGATTTTGTCTGAAGGTATATGTTTTGTATAAACTACGAAGTTTCATGATTTTTTTTTTTTAATTTATTTATTAGTATCATTCCAAAAATTACATTCATTATTTCTTATATCTAGGTGTTCTGTGTTATTAGACAACACTATCATCCTAATTTGGTAAAACAAATCTAAGATTTTATTAACATTTTGTTAACAACATATTACATTTCATTTGCCGTAGCAGTTCAGTTTTTTTTACAGGTGAGTTGATTTCACCTGCTTATAAGAAGAAAAAAAAAACGTTTTAAATATACTTAACCTAACTTAACCTAAACATATAACGCATTAATCGTGGCAATAGAAGATTGTAACGATTTTTGCCTGAAATTATTAATGATTGTATTTGACATTTGTTCCAATGTTTCAACATTGGATATTCTATGTAACTCATTGGTACTATACCAGGGAGGAAGCCTCAGAATCATTTTCAAAATTTTATTTTGAATTCTCTGCAGAGCTTTCTTCCTGGTATTACAACAGCTAGTCCATATTGGTACAGCATACAACATGGCTGGCCTGAAAATTTGTTTGAATATCAAAAGCTTGTTCTTAAACAAAGTTTTGATTTTCTATTAATAAGGGGATATAGACATTTTACATATTTATTACATTTGGCTTGAATGCCCTCAATGTGATTTTTGAAAGTTAAATTCTT
Source organism: Aedes aegypti (assembly GCF_002204515.2). Lineage (NCBI taxonomy): Eukaryota > Metazoa > Arthropoda > Insecta > Diptera > Culicidae > Aedes > Aedes aegypti. The sequence goes on from NC_035109.1 coordinate 7,977,652, forward strand.
ATCTAGCATGAGCCCTAGATACTTAACTTCATCTGACCAATTTATTGGAATCCCTCTCAACGTGACAACATGTCTACTTGAAGGTTTCAAATAAAGAGCTTTTGGTTTATGTGGGAATATTATCAGTTGAGTTTTGGAAGCATTAGGAGAAATTTTCCATTTTTGCAAGTATGAAGAAAAAATATCCAAACTTTTTTGCAATCGACTACAGATGACACGCAGGCTTCGTCCTTTGGCGGAGAGGCCTGTGTCATCCGCAAACAAAGATTTTTGACATCCCTGAGGTAACTCAGGTAAGTCAGATGTGAAAATATTGTATAATATTGGTCCCAAAATGCTGCCTTGGGGAACACCAGCTCTTACAGGAAGTCTTCCAGATTTGGAGTTCTGATAATTAACCTGAAGTGTACGATTTGAACGAAGTTTCATGATACTATGGCGAACAGATTAATGTTCAAACCAATTTCTTCCTTCTTGCAGAAACTTCAATCAAACTTTTTTGGACGGATTATTTTTAACTATTGTGGTACTGCATATGTTTCCGGTTTTTGATATTTTATTACACCCCTTGGTTTAAACTCAAATGTTGGGTGTATTTTGTTTTCCGTGTCCCTTCTGAAATGTCAGGTAAGAACAACCCCAGTGTTAAAAAATTGAATCCCTGCACGGAGAAATCAGACTACCCAAAAAATAAGTTCTTTTACCTCAAATTCGGGTAAACTGCATTTAGTTTTTACCCACGGTTGGGTTGTTTTGCCTCTCTCGCAACAGCAATGTTGTCAAAAACAGAGAGAGACGCACCGACCCAGCGTCGAAGTTCAATGGAATAAGCCAAATTTGGGTTCTTTCGAGTTTACCCAACATTAAGTTGTTTTAACCCATCACGGACCCTTCGAAAGCTAACGTTGGGTAGATTTTTATTTGCACTGAGTTGTTTGTTTTGCCGCTGTCAAATGGAAACAACCTAATGATAGGTATATATCCGTTAACCCAAATTTGGGTTATCCCACGAAAGAGCCGAATTGCGTCAAAAGAAGTCAAAGTTGGGTTGATTTGCGGCTCCGTGTGTGGCATTTTTGTTGACTAAGTGAGCGTCAAACATGTTCAAAAATGTCAAGGTTCAAATTTACAACCAATTTTTAAAATGAAGTCAAATATGGTAGAGCCGTTATTCGAACAGTAAAATTTTCCAAAGTAGTAGCAAAAATATGCTTTATCATGTTATTCATTGAAAATAAGGATTTATCAAAAATTTTAGGACCCTATTTTAGCGTTACTTAATAAATGGACGCTGCCTCAGCGAGTGTGTGAGTGAGCGATATGAGTAGTTTATCAACGAATGGGTGACAAGTAAATGGAAGGGTTTTTAATTTGTTGAGCCAAGGTATCTAAAAGGGAAGTAGTTCAATCTACTAGAATACTGCATCCGCCTTGTTGAAATACCAGGTGATAGCTTGTTTTGGTTAGAGGATGCTAGAAAAATCTTTGTCTCACAAACTTTGCCTGAAGGATTGGATTGGTTTAAATCACTCATTGTTGGATTAAGTTCTACGAACAGACTTGTAAACCAGATTTCAAATTTAAAATCACTTATTACATCATTTCAAACACAAAAGGTAACATAAATTCCACTCAGAAATGTGGAACAAACATTTCACCTCACCGGTAGGTAAACAATCCCTCACAATTCCATAGAAACGATACATGCAAACATATTCGCCAGCTGTCACTTTTACCTTCCCTGTAGCTGATCTCAATTCGCACCCACTGACTGCTTAGATTGATGAACCTCCCTCCAAGGAACCTTTTGTAGAACGAAAGACTGAATAAGTCAATTAATGAATGAATTGTTAAAAGAGTAAATAAGGGATTGAGTTATTCCAAAAAAGTGAATCCAATCTCTCAAAATTCCCTTGCGTTTTTATAAAACACACACGTTGAAAATTTTACCAAAAATCCTTTTCACATTTCAGTTCACTTCCTACTGAAGTTCATTATACTTCGTTCAATAAAATCAAAAAATCGATAACTAAAATTTGTATAGATACAAATGCTTCTTACTCTTCAACACTCGCTTCAGCATTTGTCCCATGAAATCCCACTGTAACGTAATAAAACCTTCCACAATTCCCAGCCATGAACGTCAAACGGAATTATGCAACAAAATAATTATGATTCATCACCTGGTTAATAAAATCAGAATTGCTCCACTTTCACGAAACTACACCCGCCCCCACCGTAACCGCGTCCCACTCACCCGAAAGAAAACCACATCTTTCTTCCCACTCGTTTCGCACTTCGCCACAGTTCTTAGCGAATTTCCTCAAAACCACTCACGCAGTAGGCTAGTGGCCGACCAGCAGGGGTGGAAAAACTATCGCTGCTTGGCCCATAACCTCCCGATGGATGGATGCATTCTAGAGTGAGTGCCCAACCGAACGAACCCGACCACGCACAACACAGGAGCCCGATCGCAGAGTTTTCCCGCACTGCACTCTGCTCCGTGCGTTAGCATTTGAGTGCCACTCAATGGCACCGCACTCGAGCTCGGCTTGCTTCGTTCAGTTCTAGTTGTGCTCCCGTTCGGTTCGGTTCGATTTTCACTCACTGTGCGCGGTTGGTCCGACGGTTCCTTCGATCTCTGTGATTTCCTTTTTTGATACTCTTTGCGAGAGGGGGAAAATCGTTTCAACCCAGGAGGAGGGAGTTTGTGCAATAACTCTGCTGCTGCTGCTGCCCGAGCATAAAGGGAGAAAACGAGCATCGAGAAGGAACGCCGAGAATTGCAATCGCTGCAGCGCGAAGTTCTTTCGTTCGGTCGTTAAGGGAATCGTTCCCGTAATGCGATGAAGATGTGATTTTTTGTTGAATCGAAGAATCTCAACGTTTGGGGAGTTTTGAAAAATTTATTTACACCTCCGTCCGGTGGAGGTTGTAAAATTGTAACGAGCTGTCAGCCGCAGATTCGAAGGAGAGAAAAATGTGAGTGCTTTCTCGAATGGCAACCGAGATCAGTTTAATAGTGAGTGGGTGAGTGGGAGTGCGACGAAGAAAATCAAACGTCGAAGTCTGGTCGAAGGCGGCGTTGATTTTGATGCCGAGGAAGAGGAAGTGCCCAAGTGGGAGCCGAAGGAAATTGATTTGAATGACGTCCATAATGCATAAAGACGAAGACGACGCGCTGCAGAATGGAACAATAAACCATCAAGAACGGACGGAAGCACGCTTCTAGCGCTAGACGGCGGCGAGGAATGCACTTCGCTTGCAATGGGTTGGCGCGTGTATCGACGCAGCTGTTTGATTAAAATTTAATTAAATAATCGACGGCGCGGCCGGAATGACTGTCAACGACTTCTGTTCGCGAGGGGAATCGAGATTAAATTGATTGGTTGTGCTGCGAAAGCAAAATAGAAGCGATAGTGGAAACTAGTGTTGGGAATGAAAAATGACACGGACGGTGTTCGAGTTAGATGGTTTTATTGGGAAATTTTAATCATAGCAAGCTCTGCTCGGCGAACTCGGCGACTGTCGTTCCCCTTTTTTTACGATTTTTGTTTTGCTGTCGCCGCACTAAGGGGTATTTAAACAATCTATTTGGTCAAAACTATTTCGAGACATTTTTCGCATATTTTTATGTTCAGTGAAACGCATCATGGATGACTAACACACCAAGATCAACGGTTCTGTGAATGAAAGTTACATTAAACTTATAAAATAGACTTTGATCTCTGCAACATCATCTGTTCTATTTCTCTATCGTAATTTATTCATTAATTTTGAATTTTATGTTTTTAGCTTAAGAAACCTTTAAAACAGTGTTCTTTCAATTACGTGACACTAATAGAGGACCTTTTTATCATGAATATGTACAACATTCGGTATTGTTTGTGATTTCTTTATCTGTAATTGGATATAGAAATTAATGCCGTCATTTTGATATCGATGGTGTGTTTGTCATTTGAAATAAAAAATGTTAGTGCCTTTGTTATAGACGGGGTTGGTGGTCTAATGACTACCACTTCTGCTTCATAAGCAGAAGTTCATAGATTCAATCCCAGGCCCGTCTCTTATCAGTTGATCTATTCGATCATATCATTTGCTAGAACCAGAGACTAGAGTTACATATTTCTCAGTAGCACATAAATGTACTGATGAGCCTCCAACCAAACCGCCTCTCAACTCATCGGAATCCTAGTGTGCTGCGCCAGACGGAGGCTCACGAAAATTTGAAAAGCGCGCGCTAGGTGATGTGCTCTCGGGGATACTCGTCTTATGTGCTGCTCGGTGCTACGGCTCGCCATCGGTATCCAAGTTGTGAAACAGCTGCTTAGTAATGAAAAGCCTCTACAACTATTTTCGCCTCTTTATGCAGGTGACGAAGCGCATGAGACCGCAGTGAGACGCATCTCAAGAAAAATGAGGCGCACCAAAAAAGGTCTCACAATGTACAAAGCGCCCGTGCGCTTGCAAGCAATGAGGGCTCCTGCACCTAAGGCTACAGCACGTGCACAGTAACTCTACCAGAGACGGAGAACACAGTTTTCCTACGCTTCCATTCTCTTATTATCATTGCATGGCTTTCCTTACGCCTGATACATAGGCAGTCTGCTAACAAAACCATAAGCATATCTGCAATAAAATCACTACCCTTACACCTTCCCGCATGACCTGTCGTAGATGCAGGGGTATATCCGGTCTACTGTGGACTAGTTTCGAGTGCATCATCAATTCTTCGCCCATCCCCTCATTGGTTTGCATTCTGACGTGGCATGCGCCATTGTTGCCTGTGTTTCCATGTGTTGTTGAAGGTCACCACTTATACACTGAGGGTGTCTGTTAGTCTAAAACTCAAGCTCACAAATGTTGATGCCTCTGTTATTATTCAGTATATTCAAAAGCATTATATTGTCACATAACTGTTACATTCCCGCTAATTTAACGTGTTTAAAAAAAATGATTTCGTTGGTTTGACAAGACAACATCAACAAATGTTCAAAAAAATGATCATGTTGGTTTAATCTTTGTGATTAATATGAGATTTTTTAGAATATCAAGATTACTATATTTTTCATATACCGTTTTGATTCATATTACGGACACTTAAGGCCTCAGGGAAGTATAGCACAGCATAGAGCATACAAAATAAATGATTCTGTATGATTCCTCAGCGTTATCGAGCGCCAAAAACCCTTAACTTTCGAATCGCGGGTAAAGAATACGCTTCCGCAACTTGAATAATTTTAAATTAATCGAAATGTATGGCCTTTTGATGATTCTTATTCCGGACGCGTTCTCACTTTTGCCTCATATTCCGGACACTTTGATTCGAATTCCGGACATCTCATGAAAATTATTAATAGAAAAGTCAAATCATCAAATGAAATTGTAAAACCGCTAAAGAGACGTCTAAGGCAGTTGTGCATTATAAATTTGCATAGATATTTATCAAAATAGCTTATTAAAACAAGCCTCGAAATTGTGAACTTTCGAACGGCAAAAATTGAAACATTTCGTGTGAAATGTTTCCCATACAAAGAAGAGTGTCCGGAATTAAAATCTGTCCGTAATATGAATCGAAACGGTATTATGTTGAACGAAATCCTTAATTAAAATTGTTTTAGTCGTCTTCGTATCAAAAAGGTGATGATGAATATCCTAGAACGCTGAGTTATAATAACAACTTTGAAAAATCCCGATTGGTTCAGCCAACCGCTGTTAAATCTAAAAGAAATGAACAAAACAAATAAATGTTAGTAGCATTATCCCAAGAAGAATATAGATAGCATCAGCAAGTATTGCCCAACGATAGTAATCAAGAAATGGTTACCGGGAAAAAATATTTTCCAATGATTGACAAGCGCTTCGCGGCACTTCTTGAAATTTATACCGACGTACTTCAGTTTTTTAACTTCTTATTTAGTTTTGTCGATACTTCTTAGTAAATCCGTATATTTAATCACAATAAGAAACGATTGATTCTAATTTTTCTAAACGGAATTCTATATTATCGCCGTATCATATCGTACATTGATTTGAAAAAGTTAGAAATGCACAAAGTATTGCGTTTCCATGTTTATTATGCTGAAAAATTATGTAATTTTCAATCATTTCGAAGTGTTTTTTACCTGTAAGGAAAAATAACATACACTACGGACTCTCTTAAAAAGTATTGCAACATCAAGTTGAATATTGAATCACTTCCCAAAAAGTTTAGCATCACCTCAAAACAGTTAAATTTACGAGAACCTTAAGATTTACAAAGATGAGCAAAGTTATCCAGCGAATCAAGGACATACGAAAAGTAAACAGATTGGTTCGAAATTTTGTCGCAACGTGGCGCTAGTGTGCATGTAAAACTGATCGTTCTACACTAGTTCTATCTCCAGATCCAAATGAGATAGAAAGTTCGAGTCTTCGGCAAAGTAGTTCAGAAAGTCATGGACATCCGGAAGCTTAACCCCTCTACCGGCAGCTTCATTTTATACCGCTAAAAAAATATTCAAATCGCTATAACTTTTTTGTTTCTCGAGATTATTGCACCATTTTTTCACACTATCTCAAAAAACTCTTCTAGTTTAAGAAGCCGTATCGATATCAATCATTGATGATCTAGTTTTTAAGATATTCCGATGTTTCTTGGGGGACCGACATTTTCCATATAAAATGTCTTTGGTCAATTTTTTCAAAAAAATAAAATGTGTGCTATACAATGCCAGGTAATGAGGAGCTACTCTGAAAAAATCATACAAATCGGTTCAGTATTCTTGAAGAAATCTGAAAATTACGATATGGGGTTTTTAGAGTTTTCAAGATCTTTATTTGTCCAGCGTGGTACCAGAAACATAAACGCTCATTACTCAAAGACGGCTGCACCAAATTGCTTCATTTTTTCACAACATACTCGCATTAATGTATCATTTTGTGCAGTGAATATCCGAGTACGATATAAATTCTGTAGCCTGAGATATTTACGTGGGTTATGGCTACGAGTCGGTCCCCCAAGGAATTTCGGAATATCTCCGGATCCAGATGACCAATTATCAATATCGTCACATATTCTTAAACTAGGAGAGTTTTTTGAGGGCTTGTGAAAAAATGGTGCAAAAATATCAAGAAACAAAAAGTTATCGCGATTTCCCAGACAACCAGAATGTACGTATAACCAAATCACATTTTACGTTATGCGATGCTTATATGCGCAAAGTTTCACGTATAAGATGTCGCGAAAATGCCTTATACGTACAAAAGTGGAAGCGATATGCGTACATATTTTATATGATGAAAAATAACATGCAATGCGAGTGTATTGATTTTCTTGCGAATTAGTCTGTACTCTTATGCGACTTAATGTATGATAACAAAGTTTTTTTGACAGCTGCTACGGATTGATCCGACTTGCTTTGTAAAAGTATACGGGACGAAACGGAATGTACGTATGAACTCATAAATTAGCGTTTTATGCGAGGAAACTCATCGATCAAACGATTTGATGCACCATTTAGTGCGGGAGTGATGCAGTTTTTACAAATAAACGACTTTGTTCGCATACTGCTATGCGACTTCTGGTTGCCTGGGTTGTATATTTTATTAGCGGTAAAAAATGAAGCTGCCGGTTGAGGGGTTAACAGTTTGATTCGAAATTTTGTTACAGCGGTCTACGGTTGCCATAAAAACCAACTTTTTCTCTGGTTCTTCAACTCGATATCGGTTCTAAATCTTGCCACTGCGTAACGCTAGTGAACATATTAAATTAGCATCTATGTCTTGATCCAAATGAAATAGAAAGTTCGAGACAAAGTTGTTTTGAAAGTCAAGGAAACACGGAAGTTTTTTTCTGCTGCTAGGTGGCGCTGGTAAGCACGTAAAAATGAGTATTTTATGCAAGTCCTTCTTGCGATACACATGAAATAGAAAGCTCGAGTTCAGGGCAAAGTTGCTCAGGAAATTGATGCATTCTGAACGTAAGCCGAAATTGAACGGATCCCGAGCCAAATTAGCACGAGAACGCAGTAGTCAATGAAGCAAGAGCCTGCCGTTGTTCATGAACGACCCGTTGAGTTGGCAATTATGATCAGAGCTCTCATTTAAGAAATAAATGAATGAACAGTCGTAAACTTTCAATAAGGGGAAAACATACAACCTTTGGTTTAGATTTTCATCATAAATCAGTCAAAATTTATTAGGTTCAATTTTCGGCTCGCACGGGTTCATATTTTTTAACTGCACAATGTTCAAGCCTACTTGATCAATGCGTTGAACTTATTGAACTGGAACGCGAACTGAACGCGTTCAAATGCATCACTGCAGTGCCCTGGCTCAGGATGTTAAGGACATCCAGAAAGCAGACCTATAATTTAAAAAAAAATCGCTTGGTGCCGCTAGTGAGCAAATAAAATTAAGGATTTCAGATAAGTTGATAATTGGAGTCTTGAATATTCAATGATTTAGACCTGAGTCACTTTGAAATGAAGTGAATCAGAACTGAATCACAGAAATAAGAAGTGAATCAGGCCTAATACTCTTGAATATGATGTCAGACTTGAATCACTTAATTAAGAGGTGTATCAGACAGTGTTTGCTCAAAATTAAGTAGACCAATCCAGAATCTCTTGAAAATAAAATGAATAAGTTTCAAAACATTTGAACATCTGACCTGAATTGTTAGAAAACGAAATGAATAAGTCCTAAGCTGCTTGAAAGACATGAACCGCCGTGCGGGGTGACATTGGGCCTAGGGGGTGACTTTGACCGCCTCTTTCGATGCATCTCATGGTTAGTAGGAACGTCAAAAAACTAGTCTATGACCATTAATTGGCTATTTATAACGTATTCTTGAAACTTGACACATTGTTTTCATAATTCTGGCATTAGCTTGCTATGAAACCATTGGCCCAAAGTCACCCTTATGGACCAATGTCACCCCGCCTTACGGAAGTGGAAATGTAGTTAAACAAAAATGAACAACTCAAGCTCGAAATAAATCAGCTCTGAATTACTTGAGTTAGTAATTCGAACCTAAATCAGGTGAATATGAAGTAATTCAGACCTGTAATACTTGAATATAAAGTGAAACAGACTTGATCTATATGTTTGAAAACTTCTCTTCTGGTATACTTTCAGAAAACGAGGTTTTCAAAAATTGATCTGTTTTTTATCTAACAGTGTAAGAAAAGCTCCATTTATGTTGCCGACACGAATGCACCTTTCTGGTGTGAAGCGTCGTAAATACACAAACAAACAAACAAACCATTTATGTTATAGGATTATCAATGGTCCTAATCTAAGCGGTGCGGTCTCGAACATTTTTATCATTCAGTTTAATCACAATATTTTCCAACAGTGCTACCCGTTGTTTGTTTGCTTGTCTCTCCAGGAAACCATTTTTAAGGTTCACACTTAAAATACTTTACACAAACCTGGTGCAGTTTTATGTTGACAATAAGTTCAATAAAATGATTGTATCGGATGGATTCTAACCGAATGTTAGTAAGAAAAGCTTTAAAATATAGGCTTAAACAGTGTTGATAGACTCGCACTCAAATGTCAATCAATACGCTCTCCCGAGAGAGCAAACTCATTAGAGATCTCTTTCGCAAATCTCACGCTTGAGATTTTGATGCAAAATCAACTCAATCAACTCAAACCGTAAAAAATGATTCAGTGGCAAAACCCGGCCAAAACTCGTGTAACCCGAATATTGTTGTTTACGTTAGAAAGGATTACTATAATTTTACAAGACTAACAAGAAATTATTGCCGTGTGTGAGTTAACTGTGGAAATATGAGACAATGAATCAAAAAGGGGAGCCAACTCATCCATGATTTTTTGACTGCTGAGTTGCGTGATTCACAACTCACGCATGAAAAATCTCAAGCGTGAGTTGTGAGAAATTGAGTTTTTCACAACACTGGGCTTAAATAAGACCAAGTATAACGTTTCTTCAGCAGTTGGCAGTTTTTTGTGTTTCGTAAAATGTATAACCTACTTTAGCTTGACGAAGTGATGATCGCACACTCCTAAGCATACTCGGATCATTTTTATGAAAAATTTAGCTTGACAGCAGCTTGGCTGCTTGTTGATATCCAATTCGCACCCCCAGGTCCTAATAAAAGCTTGTGAATTAAATACACAGTTAAACAGTTTTGTCAACCATTGGCTGTTGGAGCAATCTTGTGTCTGACAGGGGGAGGAGGGATCAGGCCAACTCTCGCCTCTTCCTTCATATGCCAATGCGTAAAACTATATTAAATATTTAACATATCTAAGGTTTTGTTGTTTGTTTGCATATTTTGCGTTATGTGTTGTCGTTGGAAAAAGAAATTATAGTTAGAAAACTGGACAACAATGAACTGCAATTGAAAAGAAAATAAGAATTCATAATCTTTCCAAACCCTGATTTTAAGGTGATGTAACGCTAACATAGAATTGAATAAGGTAGAACTGAGTATAAGGCATTCTTCCACAACTTGTATGATACACTCCAACCTCTTTTTACGACTGTTTTTTTACCGACGGTTCTTTTTCCGACCACTTTTTTACGACCGAAATTCAGATTAACGACCGTTTTTATAAATGATCATTATCTTAACAATGTAGAACAATATTTCAGAATCTGAGTAAACTTATAAAATTAGTTTTGGCCAGCTAGATTCGCAAAATACCCCTTGGTGCGTCACCCATTCGAAAAAGTGCGTCTGTCGCTGCTACTGCTGCTGCATGGCATGGCATCGCATGGCATGCTACGTGAGTGCGCGTGTGTTTGTCTTCTGTGAAGTGTATCAAATTGCGGCTGCATTTCCTGCGCGCTCGTCCAAAAAATATGAAACCAATTTTTGTGAGATAGAGGGGGAATGAACCGAGAACCGAGGTCGTCTACGCGTGCGAAGGGAAACCCCAAACAGTATATTCTAATTTATTAAATCGTTCAAACAGTAGCATACGACTACGGACACCGAACGAAACGAAAATTTTAATGTAAACGATCATTATGTAGAAACAGACGCGAATGTCGTGCAGTGTGCGAATTATATTTATGCTGCTATGCTTCAGTGTCATTCCGCAGTCGTCGTCAGTAATGTTGCTGGTTGCGGATTTGGTCGCAAAGGTTATTAACGACTACGGACTGCTTTTCAAGGGTTAAATATATTCACTGACGAACGTACAAACACACACACACACACAGAAAAAGAGAAAGAGCGATGAGAGAGAATGGGAAAAAAGGATAAAGTTACCAACTTTACGCTCGTTGATTAGCATCGAATTAGTCGTGGGGGGATTTATGTTTGAAGGTGGTATGGAAAGCAGACATGCCTTGTTGTACACATGCTGTTTGTTAGGCCGGATTTTGGCACCGAGTGTTGGTGACTTCCGAAGAACTGTAATCGGGAGGTTTTGCAAGTCAATGACAGCTATTTATGGATATTTACATGTTTGCAAAACAAAGGCTAAGCTGGAACACGTTGGTTGCCAACGTAATAAAATGCTGCTTTTTTATTGGGCCAACGGCCGAAACAAATTATTCAATGATGTCAGATTCATAAATTTTCATAATATGTGTCGAATACTGGAATAGAAAGAGATTTATGAGGAACATTGACGATTTTGTACAATAATGAATGAATAAAATGAAATGGCAAATGGGATTTACTGAAGAGTAGCACTTCTAGTACTACATTCGATCCCAGATCACAGTACACATTTCTTATATTTCTGGATTTTGCTCGAATACCTCATGAGCCAATGAAAAATTATGTATAAATGTATACAACTAGAAGGCTTTAGTTTCGCCTTCGATTTGATCCTTAGGAAAAAAATGGTTCACAGTGTTTAATAAGAAATGTATTGGGAATAAGTTGGCAACATTGAATACGTTCGATCTATAGTCAACTCTCGCTTACTCGATATTTCGTATCTCGATATCGAGTTAGAAACCCATAGTAAAAGTTGGTTTTCATGACTACCTCGGTGGTCCCTTGGATCGCATTTGCACTGGTTTTGTGTTCTATAACTCGATGGTCCCTGCAAAATCGAGTTATGGAGAGTTGACTGTATTTCTACTGATAAATCTTCCAAACTATGTGTTGGCATTGCTGAATTCGCTCTCATGTGATTCTGAAGCACGATCAAAGCAAGCAAAGAAACAGCTGCCCCTGCACTGTTATCCCCCTGAGTTAATCAGAGTTGTAGCAAAAGATGATAAACAGGCTCTAATGATGTGTTGCGGATCATGATTATTACCGAGAGCGATAGGTGAGAGATATTCTCAATTCTCTCCGAATACAGCCCCTTCTTCTTCTTCTTGGCATTACATCCCCACTGGGACAAAGCTTGCTTCTCAGCTTAGTGTTCTTATGAGCACTTCCACAATTATTAACTGAGAGCTTTCTTTGCCAAAGTTGTCATTTTTGCATTCGTACATCGTGTGGCAAGTACGATGATACACTATGCCCAGGGGAGTCAACAGGGTGTCTACTCGTTTACCAAAATGAAATTCCCTGATATTTCCAGGTTTTTCCAGGTTTTACAAAATAATTCCAGATTCAAGAAGTATTCTAATTTTATATGGCTAAAACAAAATAATGACAAATTGTTAAGTGTTTTTGAGTTAATAGCAATTTATACACTTCTAAGGATTTTTTAAAAGCATGCTAAAGCAAATGAATTTTATTTGCCAATGATGGAGTCTTTTATTGCGTTTGTAAGAAAGTTCGTCGTGAACTGAACGGAAATTTCAAGTACAACAGCGTCCTTCTGTTTTTTTTTTGTACTGCGTTCTTCTGCAATAAAAGATTATGCACCATTCATATCCATGGGCCATTTGGATATCAAGAACAGCTTCATGGACGCAAAAGTAAAATTTTATTTGGATTCATGACAATATGTTAAAATAAAAAAATTTCGCAACTAAGCATACAGTTCTGATCTGCAAATTCTCAAAAATACCTCAAATTAATTGAATCGTGTTAATGGTTTTAACAAAAGTCATCTGCTCAAGTATATTCCCATCTAAATTAACACAAATAATCCGTAAGACTTTAGGAACCCCGGATAACACAGCGCAACAAAATAGACATTTTTGTGTGTCTGCAAATTACCACAAACAATATCTCAGGGAATGCAACAGAAACACCTTAAAGACTAAGTAATGTGTCTCTAGTAAATTTGGGGTTGCTAAATCTAATGCCGTTCTCAAAAATTTTCCAGCACGTCTGGATTTTCAGCTACAGGTCGCAAAGTTGTTTAAAACACGGGTTTAATTGATGTTTACATGGAATTTAAAATATGATTTATCAAAATTGTTCGTGATATAATCAAGCATGCAAAATAGGTCTTTAACTTTCATTTCACATATAATTTGGTTGAGATCGCACGATTAAATTTCGAATCAATCGATTTTTTCAACTTATTAACAGTCTCCATACATAACTCTTCGTTTCTTTTATATGGCAAAATACAACACTTTTCTAAATTATCTAAAAATAAATTTTGAGAGTCAAAAACATTATGAACTTTGTTGATAAGTATTGTTATACACATGAAGTATGAGTTTTAAGGCAAATCAGGCAAATAAATTACCTTACAAGCTGGCAAACTTTTTTTTTTAAGACACCTACTCGTTAATGCTTCCAGTGGGCAACGGATTAGCATGCAACGCCCAGTGACACAGTCGGAAAGCATTCCTCACGAAAAGTTTTCCACCCGAGGCGGGAATCGAACCCACACTCCATAACACGATGTGGTTGAATGCCTGGTGACACTAACCACACGGCTACGAAGCCCACATGCAAGTTGGCTGAAATAGGCAAATTTTGTATTTTCAACATTAACTATATCAAAACCTAAATGTGCTGTGATGCTTCTGAAAACGGCAATGGATTCAGTAACCCTTAATTAAGCAAATGGCGGTATTTTGGTGCTAGAGACAAAACCGTGTTCCGCAGTGTAACAGAAACATAGATCATCAAGCCCCCGGTTAATCGCGCCTGACCTGTATAACATTTGAAAGTGGCAATTAGGAAAATGAATTGTTACATTTCATTCGAAAATGTTAAAGCGTTCTAAATTAACCATCTCTTTCCCATGTTATCTCCAGAGCTTTTTCTGAAATCAATTATTTTTCAATAATTTTAAAAATTGTGCATTGAGCAGTTTTGGTAGCGACTGAATGTCTTATGCTAGGAAATTCAAAAAACTCCTTCCTGAAAAAAACTACCAACCAAACGGTAATCAAAACACAAAACGAGTCCTAACAATAACCAGGAGAAAAAAGTTTGATACGACCAGACATTTCTTAGAGAATAAGACTAAAACTTGTTTTGGAAATTTCTCGTGACATAACGACAAATAATTTCTTCAGGTTTGATGAATGGATAAATAACTAACTTTATTTGAGAGAATTTGTTTTTTCTTCGGAAGTTCATTGAGTGATTATTTCCGATGAAATTTGTCAAAAAAAAAAAAGTTTTGGATATCTCAAAATGAAACAAGGGTTTTTTTTATTCAAAAAATTATCACAAACAATCCGGTTATTCTTCCATCGGTTTTTCTAGAACATCCTCCAACACTCCAGCTTAAAACATGTTGAAATATTCAACCAGAAACAACTCTAGATGTGTCCAAGGATTACCCAGGGTTTTGTACAAAATTGTTCATCAGAATTTCTTTAAGACTTTAACTATAAATTTATCTAAGGATACCTTCAGGAATTACTCCAGAGATTGCTCCTAAGATGTCTTTGAAAAGTCATTCAGTAATTCTAAAAGATTTCTCAAGGAAGTTTTGAAAAGAAAATTTCATGTATTTCTCCAAGGAAATGTGAATGACATTTTCCAGAAAGCTGAGAATTCGTTGACAAAAAATTGTGACGTATTCCTAAAGCAAATTTCGGATAACTTTAAAAACTTTAAACTTGTGTATGTTCTTAAGTCACCCTTGATGAATAAGGATTTCTAGAATAACTTGCTCTGTATAAATTTTACAAGATTTTCTAGATTATCGCTAAGATAATTGAAAAACAAAATCAATTGAATCTCTGGTTAATATCCCACAAGATTTTGTGAAGGAACTCCTGGAAAACATAGAACGAAATCCCCAAAAATTGTGCAGGAATGATCGGAGGATTTCTTGAAAAAAAAGTTGTAGTGTTAACTCGTGTGGAACTTTAAATGAGCTTTTGAATATTCCATGGGAATTTTTTGAGTAATTCATTGTTTGGAAGAACTCCAGTAATCCTTGAAATACTGGATAAATTCCTAGAAAATTCTAAGAAAACTCAATAATGAAACACAGGTTGAATTGAAGAAATTATTTTAAATGTTTTTAGTAGATTCACTCGAATAATTCAAATAAATTTTGAAGCAATTCTCGATCACTTTTTCAAATCGACGTAAGCAACTTCCATACGGTTTTGAGAAAATTAATTCAGAAGAATCACAACATGTCTTCTAAAACTGTTTTAAAATGAATCACCTTTTTGACATTTTTTCGCCGTGTACATTGCTTAAATTTTGCATACAATAAGCTCGCATTCAAAAACTAGGGAGATCCTGTTATTTCCCACAAAAATTTTATTACAAAACGATAAGCCGATTTATTCAGTTACTTTCGACGTTTTTCTACCAGTGTAAAATCGACTCAAGTAATGTTTTGTTTCGATTCGTGGTTAAGTCACTTTGTCTCTCCATACAGCGGAGCGGCGAAAATAGTGGTTAGGTAGCAAAAGTTGAAAATCTTACTTTCGTCGTTTGGTAAATCCGGAAAGTAAACGTTCTAAAAGTGAAAAATCGAGTTGGTTTAGTGCAAAATGTGTAGAATTTCGTCTGCGAAACACGTAGAATCGATAAAACAAGTTTATATACTTTTTTGACTTGAGTCTGTTTGAATAAGTTTTCGAGAATTCTTTGGAATAATCGTAGTTGAAATGGCTTGGAAATTCTTGTCGGGTTTCTTGGCCAAAAACTCTGGAATCAACCTATGCGGGTTTTCTTAAAAAAAAATCTGTGGAAATCTTTGGAATATCTCTTAGAGTAACAACTAGAGAATTCGGTTGAAAAGTTAGTGAAAAAATATCTGGAGATGTTTTTAAGAAATATGATAAGAAATTTTGCATAATTATCTGCAAGCAATGCAAGGCAAAAAGAGACTTTTGGAGACCATTTTGGTTAAAATAGACTAATTCTCTGCTACCGACCTTAGATATGTGAATCCTTTACTGATTAAATATAAAGATATTGCAAAACGTCAATTTGATATTTCCAAAAATTTCATACTCGAAAAGATCCTCACTGAACAGCTGAAATAGTGTTTTGATAGCGGCGCAGCTGAATTTTTTTCGATTGAAGAGAATTTTTATGCAAATAATGGTTGCTCTGGGTTTTGACGCAAAAATCCTTGGTGGTGAACATATTCTACCATTAATTACTGCCTCAAAATAATTTCCCTGATTGTGATCGAAATTCCCTGATAATTCCAGGTTTTTTCCAGGTTGAAAAAAATTCCCTGATAATTCCAGGTTTTCCAGGTTTTTCCAGGTAGTAGACACCCTGGTCAAGGAAATTTCCATTACGAAAAGATCCTGGACCGAGCGGGAATCGAACCCAGATACCTTCAGCATGGTTTTGCTTTGTAGCCGCGGGCGCTAACCATTCGGCTAAGGAAGGCCGAACATATTTTCTAACAAACTTTCGTCATAGGATATTCAAAGCAAAATATCTAATTACCACACCATAAATTTATCCTGAAATTCCCCGAAAGTTTAGCTAAAATATATCTTTAAAAATTCCCCCAGCAAAAAAAAACTTTGATTTTTTTTCGAATTCTACGTATTTCTCCAAATATTATTCCAAGAATTGTTTGAAGGGGTTTTCCCGGAAAGTTCAACATCTTCTTGAAGTCCGATGTATCTTCCATGAATTTCTCAAAAAAGTTTTAAATCATTCTACCAGGAGCTTTCTTCGGAAGCGCTCCTAGAATTTTTCTAAAGATTTTTCCTTGAGTCTTCTAGAGTATTTCATTATTTTCCCTGTCAAGGAATTTGTTTAAACGTCATCATTCTTTTATCTTTGAATCCAAGCACAAGGAATCACTAAATTTTGTAGAGAATTTTTCAGAATTAATCCATCATAAAAAAAATCCTTAGAGGAATCCAAAAAATACTACTTAATATTCCTCAACGTATTGTAATTGAAATTCCACAAGGGATTATTTCTTTCAAAGATCTCTTAAGGTATTACTCCTTGATTTTTTTTTATAAATCTTGTCAACTAATTTTTGAAGGGATTCCTTTGATGGTGCCAAAAGGAACACTCAACAAATTTTGAGATTTTTTTTATAGATTTACTCAAAGATACCGGAAGGAGTCTCACTGCTTCCGACATGAATTTTTCACATATTTTAGCAGGGGTTTCTCACAGATCCTGACTGGAGTCTTTCATAGATTCTGTCGAGAGGTATCAAAGATACTGAAAGGAATTTCTAACAGTTTTCGACAGAAGCTACTCACAGATTCCGACAAGAATCTTACGGACTTTGACAATAATACCTCCTACGATTCCGACACAAATCATTGACGATTCCGACAAGACTTTCACAGATTTAAACAGGGTTCTCTACGACATATGTATAGATTTCGACAGAAGTTTCTCAAACAGATGGCGACAGGAATTTCTCACATATTCCGTCAGAAATGTCCCACAGACAACGACTGTAATCTTTCACAGATTCTAACATAAATCTATCACAATTCCAGCAAAAACCTAGAAGTGTTCTGGCAAAAACTCTGTTTCAAATTCTGACAAGAATTCCATACAGTTTCTGAAACCACACACAAATTTCGACATGATTTTTTCACAGATCCGTCAGGAGTTGTCCACAGATTCCGACAGGTATCTCTTATCTATTTCGACAAAACTAAGAATATCTAACGGATTTCGACAGCAGCGTCTCGGAGATTTCAACAGTAATCTCTAACAGTTTCGAACAGAGATGTCTCACTGATTCTGACATAAATCTCCCACAATTTCGACAAGAATCTCATAGATTTTTGAAGAAATTTTCCACCGAATTCGAGAATCCAACTAGATTTCGATAGATGTGTCCCACATGTTTAGATAGAAAAATGACAGATACACAAATTCAGACAGGAATCTCTCACAGTCTCTGACCGTAATTTCTCACAGACATCGACGGAAGTTTCTCACAGATTCCGTGAGAAATCTCACAGTTCTGACAAGAATTACTCAATGTTTCGGACTCACAAATTTCGACAGAAATCTTTCACATACATGGTTCACTCTAACATTTGACAGAAATTTAATGTATTAATGATTCCGACATAAATCTCACAATTCCGACAAGGAGCTAGTAGTGCTCTACAGAAACTTTCTCACAAATTCCGACAAGAATTTCTCACATATTTAGAAATTACACAGCAATTTCTCACAAATCTGGCAGGAATTTCCCACAGACTCCGACAGAAATCATTTGCAAATTCCGACAAATATCTTTCATAGATTTTGACAAAACTAAGACAAGAATATTTTACGGATTTCGACAGAAGCTTCTCATCGACACTAATCCCTAACAGTTTCAAACAGAAATGTCGCACAGATTTTGTCATAAATCTCTCATGATTCCGACAAAAGCTCCATAGATTTTTGAAGAAATATTCCACAGAATTCGATAATTCAACAAGAGTTCGATAGATATGTTCCACATATTTTGATAAAAAAAATTACATTCACAAACTAAGACAGGAATCTCTCACAGAGATCGACAGGAATTTCTTACAGATTCCGTCAGAACACTTACAGTGCTGACAAGAATTTCTTAAAGATGTCGACTCACAAATTCCGACAAGAGTCTTTTACAGATTCAAACAGGGTTCGCTCCAACAGGTGTATAGATCCCGACAGAAATTTCCCGAACAGATGTCGTTATGAATCTCTCATATATTTCGACAGAAATTTCCCACAGACTCCAACAGTAATGTTACACAGATTCCAACATAAATCAATCACATTCTGATAAGAATCTAAAAGTGTTCTATAAAAATTTTCTTACAGATTCCGACTAAAATTTCAAGCATGTTTAGAAATTACACACAAATTCCTACAAGATTTTCTCACAAATCCGACAGGCATTTCCGACAGATTTCGACAGAAATCATTCGTATATTCTGTCATCTCTTATAAGCGGTTTCTTCACCACCGCTTAGGCCTTAAACCAGGTTTAATCGTATGGGTAAACGTGGTTTACGGCTTAAGCGAAGGTGAAGAAATCGGCCCTTATTGATTTAGACAAAAAAAAAAGATTTCAACAGTAATCTCTAACCGTTTCGAACAGAAATATTTCACAGATTTTGATATATTTCCACGATTCCGAAAAGAACCCCATAGAATTTTGAAGAAATTTTCTACAGATTTCGTTATGAAAATTTCACAGATTCTAAGCATGATGGATCATTCACAGACTCCGACAGGGACCTTACACAGATTCCGTCATAAATCTGTCATATACTGTGATGTAAACATTCAACATTTCTCGTGACGTTCGTTTCGCTTCCGTAGTCAGCAGTCAAACTATACACAGCACGGGCAGTAGAATAAACATCGAGACACACAAACACTGTGGAATGAATGTCGTCCGACAGGATGACATTTTGCATGATTTTCCGACAGATAGAAATAAACAAAACCGAACCGCTTTCTGGCGACGCTATCGTGGTCGGCTGCATTAACCTTCATCCAGCCAACATACTTTTCACATGCATAAAACACACTAAAAAGTGCATAACTTTTTTGTTTCTGGATGGATTTTGTTGAAATTTTCAGAACTTCCCGAAAAACTCTTCTAGTATATGGTCCAGGAAACTTACTAGGGCCACCTAGCGAATAATTTCCCAACCACTACCAGATAGCCCTTGGTCTACTAAACAACTTTTCCAAAGACATCAACCTTCAAGCTCATCAGGATCTTGAGATATAGAAGATTGACGAAAGTTTGTAACTAGCACCAGCTAGCAGAAAAAATCCCAATTAGGTTTGTTACTGCTGGATAGCTGTTGGTCTGCTGACCAACATTGCCGAAGACACCAGCTTTCTAGCTCATCAGGATCTTTAGATATAGAAGATTGGAAAAAAATTGTCATTAGCACCATCTAGCGGAGAAATTCTCAATTAGATTTGTTACTGCCAGATGGCCCTTGATCTGTTTAACAACTTTGCCGAAGCCACCAACCTTCTAACTCTACAGGATCTTGAGACATGAAAAATTGAAGAAAATTTGTCACTAGCGCCACCTAGTGGAGAAATTCCCAATTAAGTTTGTTTCTGCCGGATAGCTGTTGGTCTGTTGCACAACTTTGCCGAAGACACTAACCTTCTAGCTCGTTAGATTCTTAAGATATATAAGATTGAAAAAAAAATATCACTAGCGCCACCTAGCAAAAAAGTTCTCAACTAGTTTTGCTATTATTATTGAAATTCATTGGCTTTTTTCGGTGAATACAATATCTATACTCAGAGTGAAAGGGAGTAACGAAAGTAATGAAATGACAAGATGGATAGAATCGCAAGCGAGCGACGAGAGAAATGAACGTTATTTATTGGATTTTTTCGCGTCTAATATCGCATACCCCTAATTTGCCCAAGTGATCATTCGAACTGAAGTTAGATTTCTTTGCCAATTATATTCTATATAACGTCAATTTCGTATCAATCTCCGAAAATATGCCAACGATCGATAGAACTGTTACATACGCCGAACAATATAGTTAACAGGTCGATGCGACAAATTTTTGCCTGTCTAGTGTTAGTAGTGACCAGCACTACAATATCTAGCCGTTCAAGACCAGGACGTTAGGCAACGATTTGTCGTTTCGATTGTGTTGTTCACACATATGGCCCTCTGTTAAAACAAATTTTCAACTTCTATTCATTTCTCTCGTCGCTCGCTTGCGATTCTATCCATCTTGTCATTTCATTACTTTCGTTACTCCCTTCACCGAAAAAAGCCAATGAATTTTAATAATAATAAATTCATGCGGTGATTAAACCTTATAAATGTAGTTTTGCTATTGCCAGACAGTCCTTAGTCTGATGAACAACTTTGCCGAAGACATCAACCTTCTAGCTCATCAGGATCTTGAGATATAGAAGATTGAAGAAAACTTGTTGCTAGCGCCACCTAGCGGATAAATTCCCAATCAAATTTATCACTGTCGGATAGCCCTTGATCGACTGAACAATTTTGCCGAAGACACCGACCTTCTAGCTCATCTGGGTCTTGAGATATTCGTAGAATTGATCATGTGGCCAATTTTGGTACCCCAAGACAATCATTGGATGGTGGATAATTTGACATTTTTCTTTCGTACGTTCGTTTGGTCGCTCGTGTTGTGAAGCGATAAATTATCGTCCGACAACTCAACGTCAACTTGATAACAATCATTGATGGAAAGTGGTGAACATGTCTGCTGATCCGGAATCGTAACGAAGTAAAATGCTCGCGAGCATCAGAGTGCTGATTTACTCGCATCTGTCGGGTTCGCGAGTAAACGAAGCTAAAGTGATTCGTGAACGTATTCGGAGCTTTAAAGAGCCAATTGCGCTTGTCGAAAAAAAGCTATTTTTTTCTCCAAGATTTCTGGTTTTTAAGTAATTTTGATGGATTTCATACTGGTAAATTGATTTGATGGATATACAATTAATTTGTCTGTCAAAATTATAATAAATTACACCGAGTTATCGAGTCAATGTTTATTATCGGACGATAATTTATCTTCTAACGACCCTGAGCATGACTTTAAATTACGGTCCAGGATATCCGGTATATCTTTGTCATCAACAGAAGACAATGGAAGACAAAGTAATTGCTCATTAACTGCAAAAGAGCTAAGCAACAACAAGTTGAAAAATGATGAAATTCTTTCTAAGATTGTTTGAAAGGATAATCATAGCAGCTCGAAATTAGTTCTAGTTTGACTCTATTGTCGAGCTACTCACTGGTCGATATTGAGTAAGTAAATATCAATTAAATTGGACTTAAACCAAAATTGTGCTCACTTCCAAACTGCATAGCAAGTTTTTAGGTTATTTCGATATTAGTTAATATGTTTTCTTCTCTCAATGTCAGAAACGGCCTTTGAGAATTTATAAAAATATTAGATTTTTCTCAAGAAGCTTTTAGCCAAGGTCTGATTTTGTTCTTTATTTAAAAAATATATATATAAAAATACAGAAAAACACCTTTCAAGTTAATATTACTTCACATTTCGTTGTTGCTTCAACAATGGAATGTGTTGAAGCATGGACGAGAGCTAGGTCAGTAATAATTTTCGTATGCTAAAAAAAGTTTACGTCAAGGTGGCTATCCACAAATGTTTTGTATGGAGTAGGATTGATACAATCCATATTATGAAAATTTCTCAGAATTTCTCCTGGAAATCTCTCCAGATCCTGAGTAGGAATATCACTAAATTCCAACTACGAACTGCATTGAAAATCGCCATTAAGAATCTCTCTAGATTCTGACAGAGATCTCTCCATATATCAACGAGTTATCTCTTTCTCCAGATCCCAACTAAAAATCTCTCGAGATTACGTCTAAAAGTCTCTCCAGATTCCGACTAGGAATCTCGTCAAATTCCTCCTAGGAATTTCTGCAGATTCCGACAAAGATCCCCCAATATTGCGAAAAATAACTTCTCCTGATTCCGACTACAAATCTCTCTGAGTTCCAAGTATTCTCTTCAGATTCCGACCTGGAATTTCTCCAGATTCGATCAGGAGTCTCTCCAAATTCCGACCACGAATCTCTCCGGATATCAACTATGAATCTCTCTACATTCCGACATAGAATATCTCCAGATTCCATCAGATGGCTCTCCATATTCCAACTAGGAACCCTTCTAGATTTTAACTTTACATCTCTACAGATTTCGACAAAAAGTTTTTGAGATTCAAACTAGAAATCTGTCCAGATTCTCACTTGCTACGGACAAGGAAAGATCATGGCAAGGAATCTCTTCAAATTCATGTAACGAATTTCTTAAATCCCGACTAGAAATCTCTTACAAAATCCGGTAAGAATCTGTCACAGAGTCAAAAATAAATCTGCAAGGACCTTTTGCTGACAGGAACCACTCCCAGTCTCTGATAGGAATCTGTCACAGAAACTTACAAGAATGTTCCCGATTTCGACAGTAATTTAACGGATTCTGACAGGAATCTTTTATAAATTTCTATAAAAATTTACTCTTGATTGCGGCAGTGGCGAGGGAAGTGGGTAGGACAAGTCGGACATGTACTACACACAAAAACACCCACGATTCAACAAAAAAAATTAAATCAGCAGAAAGCTTGAAAAAAATTATACTATTTTTATTTGTTATACACCCAAAAGTTGAAACCGTCATTATAGGCGTTTTCTGCGTCTATTGATGGCGGAAAAGTGTTCTTCTGAGCGACATGACGTTTTTGAGCGTCTATTGATAGGCAGATAATCCGGTCATTGAGTCGAGCAGTTTTTACGGTACAAATGGGGAAGTACAACTTGATATGCTTTTTGCACCACGCATACCAACAAGCAGGTTTAGTGCTGTGCTATATTATTAGGTTCACACGCTCATGATCATGAATCGATCCTGGTTGATGTCGCATGTGTATTTTTTTTTCATGTGCGTGCATCACCAACACATGTGTTAAAAAATAAAACTTCCATACATATGCCTTTTAAGTGCATGTATTGGAAGTATAAAAATACGCAAAAAACCGAAAGGGTGCAAACCAGATTCGAACCATGATCATCGGAACGACTAGCACACTATTCATCTATTGCTCCAAACTTACTACTGAAACTGATGAGTAACCAAAGTCGATGTGGTTTTACGTTTCATATGCATGATTGCTCATGCTATTGATAAACATGTGAACATG
Source organism: Aedes aegypti (assembly GCF_002204515.2). Classification (NCBI taxonomy): domain Eukaryota; kingdom Metazoa; phylum Arthropoda; class Insecta; order Diptera; family Culicidae; genus Aedes; species Aedes aegypti. The sequence goes on from NC_035109.1 coordinate 8,001,585, forward strand.
TGTTATCCCCAGCAAAATAAGGAAATACAGTCAAGTCTCCTGCAAAGCGTTAATCATCGTATGTTGAACAAGTTTAATGTATATTCATAATAATTTATCACCTACCAGAGTAGCCACATTCTCTATTGTAGAACTTACTTAAGGACTGTTCATTTTATAAAGTGGACACCTTGTGCATGCTATAACTTTATAATATATCAATAGACTCGTAATCGGTTTTCTGTATACAGTATCGTTCGACTATTATATTTTTGCACGATGGTGTTATAACAAAAAAACCATCAAAATAATTATAATTCACACGAATAAGGAACAATGTTTAGAATGGTCAAAGATTGGTAGGTCTGGAGCCAAGTATAATAGTTGAGTATACCAAAACACAATTCATTCATAAAAATTCGGATTTTTGGTATGTGAAAAATATTGTTTAAGTTTGAAGATCATCTTTTTTAGGAAGTTTTAGTCGAAACTTCTTTGTTTTTCTTTGTAAGATCTTATATTTCCATTCGATAACTGTCAAGCAATGATACATAGTTTTGACATCATGAATCCTCTAAAGCATGATTTTATATCGACAATATGTTGAGCAATATTATTATAAGTAAATATAGAATTGATATGGTGGTAGGTCATTTGGCATAATAATCATTTGACATAAAGTCGTTTGGCATAATGAGTCTGAAACCAAGGACGTCTCAAGATGATATTCGTTTTTACGTTTTTATTAAATCCCTCTGACGACATCAGGCTTATTTTAGAGTCAGTTGATTTAAAAAAAGCACTTAATGCAACAATGATATGCTCTTGAATTAACTATAACATACTGGGAAAGTTATTGCCAAAACTATTTCATTACTTATTCAGAAATCCTTTCTTTCAAATATTTATTCTTCTTTGGGCTCATTCGCTAATTTCACACAACGCTAGAGGGGGTGGGTGGGGGTCAGTAAGTTGTTACAGGTCATACAAAAATTTTATAATATTCAAACAAAAAGCGTTACGAGGGGGAGGGTGGGTGTCCAAAATGACTATTTATGAAATGAAATTTATGAACAAACCTTATTGAGTTTCGTTATTGGAATAATTTTTGATATATCAATAAATAAAATATTTAGCACAAATTTACCCTTCCTTCGAACATTTCAAAATAAAATGTAACCATCAATATAAAAACTGAAGATTTAAAACTAAAATGAATTTCGCCTTCTTTTATGCATAGGCTGTTTTTAGATATTGTTTTTTGTTTCCAACTAATATAAAATCAAAAATCAATAACATTGATCTGCTCAAGTTATCAGCGAAAAGAGAAATCGATTACTGCAGTTACTCCGATGATTCTGAACGAATTTTTTTGATGTTCTTTCGTTTTATTATGTCACAATAATTTGTGACGTCCAATAACCTAATGTTTTAATAATAAATTTTGCCTTCTTTTAAAAATAGGTTGTTCTTCATATAAGATCATAAGATAAAATTTTGTAAAGCTACCTATGTATCTATCTATCTATCTATCTATCTATCTATCTATCTATCTATCTATCTAAGCGCTTGCACAACCAATATTGAAAAGCATCCTGGAAATGATTCCAGTATTTTCTTGTCGACATTCATATTTGCAGCATATCGTATACAATAAGCATAAGCATAAGCATAAGCATTGATGACCGTACAATTCGTAGTTGCTACTCCGTGATTGATTGGAATAATCAAAATTGTACAGGGAACCAACAGATGTAGCTTGGGAGTAGCATACCATCTTCAATGTACAATTTCAAGGACTCCAAGCTAATTAATGTCAATAACGGCGCCGGCCACGTCCTTACGGTCATCGGGGAAGGGAAGGAATGTTGGTGTGACATCCATTGCTACTAGAGACCGAGATCACCTCTGCATCTCCATGGTTTTCACAGGAAGGAGTTTTGTTAGTGGGAGGGATCAAAAGCTACATGATCAGGATTCACCTTGGTAAGTGATGCGATTCATGTAGCCTCGAACTAAAATAAAATATCTATCAGTGCGTCGACAATTTTAATGTCGAACTATCCAAAGGTTATTTTTTAGTAATTGCGCCAAATAAATAAAAGAATATGTACGTGTAGATCAATTTTGTTTTATAAAACAGTAACAAAGCCTTATGCCGACACTTGAAGTGACGAACCATCCATAGTTTTTAAACAAATAAATGAAACATTTCCACGATTCTCCTGAAACGAGGAAAAACTAAACCAATAACCTAATGTTTTAATAATAAATTTTGCCTTCTTCTAAAAATAGGTTGTTGTTCATATAAGATCATAAGATAAAATTTTGTAAAGCTATCTACAGTGAGAGGCAAAATAAAGTGCCCACCTTACCAGTTTTCGAATTTCTCTCATTGATTTGGTTCAAATTAAAGTTAACACACCTAAATCTTTTGTGATATTTTATTTTTGATGTTCTTTTAAAGTTGCACTTACGAAATTTTGATAAAAAAAAGAATTTTACTTAAAGAAAAAGAAAATCAATTTGTATTGAAAAAAAAAGTAGTGACAAAAATAAGTGCCCACTTCCTTCTTGGCCCCAGAAAAGATGATTTAAGAAAAATAAAAAGCAATTTAATAGTTAATGTGTCCTCCTTTGGCCTTAAGGACTTGCTGGAGGCTCTTCGGCATGCTTTTCACCAGGTTTTGTAGGTGTTGTGGATCTAGTTCTTCCCAGGCGCGCTCCAAGGCTTCAAAATAATTATTTTTGTTGGTAACACCAGTTTTTTCAACCCTGGCATCGAGAATCGCCCACAAATTCTCGATGGGGTTGAGGTCTGGGCTTTGTGGAGGCCATTCCAGCGGTTTAATCCGACAAGACCGGAAAAAAGACTTGGTCTTCTTTCCAGTATGCTTCGGGTCGTTGTTCTAGAGAAATATGAATTTCTCTTCAAGGCCCGTCTGGATCAGCGAAACCTCCAGATTTTCCAGCAAGATGTTAATGTAGGAATCTGCCATCATTATTCCGTCGATTTTCACGAGGTTTTCTACTCCACTCCATGAAAAACACCCCCAGACCATCACATTTCCTCCTCCTTGCTTCACCGTTCCTTGGATGTGGTGCTCTGCATCACACACGAGCCCGCCGCTCTCGGTTAGACAGCTCGAGCTTCAGGAGCGCCACATCCAAGGAACGGTGACGCATGGAAGTGTGATGTGATGAAATGTGATGGTCTGGGGGTGTTTTTCATGGAGTGGAGTAGGAAGCGTCGTGAAAATCGACGGAATAATGACGGCAGATTCCTACATTAACATCTTGCTGGAAAATCTGGAGGTTTCGCTGATCCAGACGGGCCTTGAAGAGAAATTCATATTTCTCTAGAACAACGACCCGAAGCATACTGGAAAGAAGACCAAGTCTTTCTTCCGGTCTTGTCGGATTAAACCGCTGGAATGGCCTCCACAAAGCCCAGACCTCAACCCCATCGAGAATTTGTGGGCGATTCTCGATGCTAGGGTTGAAAAAACTGGTGTTACCAACAAAAATAATTATTTTGAAGCCTTGGAGCGCGCCTGGGAAGAACTAGATCCACAACACCTACAAAACCTGGTGAAAAGCATGCCGAAGAGCCTCCAGCAAGTCCTTAAGGCCAAAGGAGGACACATTAACTATTAAATTGCTTTTTATTTTTCTTAAATCATCTTTTCTGGGGCCAAGAAGGAAGTGGGCACTTATTTTTGTCACTACTTTTTTTTCAATACAAATTGATTTTCTTTTTCTTTAAGTAAAATTCTTTTTTTATCAAAATTTCGTAAGTGCAACTTTAAAAGAACATCAAAAATAAAATATCACAAAAGATTTAGGTGTGTTAACTTTAATTTGAACCAAATCAATGAGAGAAATTCGAAAACTGGTAAGGTGGGCACTTTATTTTGCCTCTCACTGTATCTATCTATCTAAGCGCTTGCACAACCAATATTGAAAAGCATCCTGGAAATGATTCCAATAATTTCTTGTCGACATTCATATTTGCAGCATATCGTATACAATATGACACAAACATTAAAATGGCCAGGCCCACTGTGCAGACTTGGGTTTTAAGACAATTGAAAGATTTACGACCATCAGATTATTCACGAATGAATAACATGGTGAGTGAACATCTTTCAATTTTATAAGTGAAGAAATGGGGACAACCGTACCGACCGTTTCATTAAGAGGGAAAGGTAAAATCGTTGAAAGTGGCGTAGCTAAGAAAGTTAATGCACACTTCATCGCTGTGTTCCTTTTCCTGGGACAGAGCTTGATCCACGGCGGAATGTTCTACGAGCGTTCCCTTTATTATTAACTGCGAACATTCTTTGCCTATTTACTATTTTCAAATATGTATATCACAACAAGCTCAAAGACACCCTATTTTCTGGGATGTAGAAAAAAATATTGTTTGGAAAAGATCTTCACGAGTTTTATTTAGTTATGCGGCTTGGCAAACCTCTGAACGAACACCAACACCAAAAAATCCACTTAAGGGTATAAGAAATCATTTCGTGACGCGTTCACCATTATTTTGCGATCATGTTGTGCACATAAGTTTTTTGAGAATTATTATTTATGTATATCAATTCCAAAAATATAGAAAATCTGGCTTTGGTGTAAAATGTTGAGTGCGATAATTAAACCTTATTGTAATTTCTGTAAATTCCAGTTAGGTACTATTGCATCTTCTTTACAAAAAAATATAACGGTAAATGTAAATGACTGCTAATAAGAGCGGTTTAAAATTTAAAAAAGTTTGAAATTCCAATCCCCATATCTTTCTTAGGGGTCGTCCAACCACGTGAACATTTTTCCTGACTTTTCAGTCATCTCCTCCCCCCTCGTGCTTTTGTGTGGTTTTGACGAATAACCCCCCGCTCGCCCAATGATCATGTGTTTCTTTTGTTCATGAATGAAACAGAAATTTGAAAAATGCGAGAAGAGATAGTTATGAATTGGTTTGCTATTATTAAGCGAAATGTGAGATTATAGTGTGACAAACTTCTGCAAAAATCCCTAACCAAATTAGCTCAAAAAAGATTTGTTTCTACTGCAGTGTTCCTTATTATTGTTTGAGGAATTAGTTTTCACTTAGAGATAATTTTGTATTAACATTACAGTACTAACATGTGGGGATCATTTTTTTTTTTTTTCAAATTTGGTCATAGTAATTTCCATAGAAATCTTAATCGTCTTCTAATCGTTGTTGGTAAAGAAGATATGAAATATTGAATTTAAAAACTTTTTTTTTAAATTTGAGCCATCCGACTGCTAATGAAACCTTTCAGGTTTAGTTGATGGTGGAATTTTCTTTGAAACACAAATGGGTGGACCGTGGTCTTTGGCTAGATACCCCCTCCCCGCTAAATGATCACATGGTTTATCAACGGCCTCTATTTTGATAAGTAATTGTTAAAAGATACATAAAACATCCATGTCGTGATAATTGTTCCACTTCTAATATTGCGAAAGAATTACGGTAATCCAGTTTGCTGTATGCACACTTAGATGTTTGATTACAATATTACATCGTCAAATGAATCGAATACCACAAACTCTGGGTCTCCTACTTCGAGGAGTCTCATACCGTCCCCAACCATGCGACTAATAGGAGACCAAAATGAAAAGTAAATCAATCAGCAAACGTCAACGATAAAATTCTGCTTATAAAGCGCCCGACTGTTATAGTCAAGTGTGTTTATTTGTTTCTCCCTAATATATTACCCAATCCAACACGCACGGCATGAAATTCTATTTCCACTGCAAATGTATAAGTCATTGCCGATAATATAGATATACAAACATATAGATTTTGACTCTGGTTAAGTAAGAAATTTCTGCAGCACCGCGTTGGTACTTTAAATATATTTATAGAACATATCATCTCACCCCTTCTCGCACTTGGCTGTCCAACGGGTGTTGTATTTTGCTCCTCTTGCATGTTGTCCTCCGTGACAAGATGGTTCCATTTGTGTGATGTAGAGAACTCCGCACATGAGGAACTAAGATAGGCGTGTGGTGTGGGTTTATGTTTAAGGATCCAAAGGTTGAGGTTTCAAATCCAGGTTTTAATTTTATTTTTTTTGTTTTTCATATTTTGGTGTCTAAGGCAAATTTCTTGTGGCGGAGCCTTGGGGCAATCGGGTATATGGGGTAGCTAACAAGGGAAGGTCACGATGGTGTTACACGGGGTTTTCAACCGGACTATTTTTGTTGGATTCAACATGTCGAAATATGTAAAACCCCAAAGCCTTTCGGGTGAGATGAGCCAGGGAGATGTAGTATTTTGTTAACAAAATGTTAATAAAATCTTAAATTTGTTTTACCAAATTAGGATGATAGAAGAAATGAATGTAATGTTTGGAATGATACTAATAAAGAAATTAAAAAAAAAAACATGTACATCGTAATGTTTTGAATGGCTTCAACGGATGACGCATGAGTTTGGATACTAAGTTCAAATAATGACTTATTCAGTAGGTACAAGAATGTTGACACTTTTGACCGGGTAAAATCCGCTCGATAAAGGCAATAAATACATTATTTAGAAAAGAGATAACTTAACTTTATATAAAATGAGTAGTAGAAAATCGGTAAAATAGAATGGTGTTTGATTTTCGATGATGTTATTACTTTTAATAAAAGTAACATTGTTGCTAAATAAATAACTTAACTCAAGAAAATTGTTTTAAAAAGAACAAAATGTTTATTTTTTATGTGTGATTTTTTGTGTATTCATACACTAACAAAAGAGGCCATTTGAAATCACAGATCTGACTGTTATTTTTTTAGTTTCAGTTCAGTCATTTAAAACGACAACATTTTCACTTGTCCCACTAGTTTCCAAAATTTTCAATATTTACCTTGAACTTTGGCACAAACATTAAATTTAAATATAGCATAGATTTAGTAGGAAACAATCTGAAAAATATAGTAGATCTTATTCATTTTATTTTTTTTAAGAACCCTCTCTATACGATTTCCTTTACCCATTTGTCACACGGTACCTTATTTCGATAGTCACTCAAGCAAAATGATTATCTAAATACAGGGACCGGAATCTATTATGATAATTCGCCACAAGAAATCGGGTTGAATTTCATATATTTGCCTGAAGAACCAAAAAATAAAAACAAAATATATACTTGCGCTTATTCAGAATCGAACCAAGGACCTCCCGATTCACAAACCAGTACTAACTCCACGCACCTATTGACGGCTTGATGTGAGAAGTGACAAAAGCAATATATAAAGCGTTTTATATTGCAATATTCATTCCAGTCTTCTGACATGTCCACCATCCATTTGCCGCGTGACCATTTGCCTAAGTGTGCGTTTCCGATGCCATCATTCGGCTTCGGATTGGTTGTGCAATTGTGTGGGTCGGGCGTAAACATTTAGATTGCCCGAATTTTCAAGTCCAATGTGCTCGATTTCAATTGACGGGTTTGCCCGTCTACGCTTAGGAGGCGAATCTTACCATCAATAGGTGGATTTAGCACCTAATACGCTAGGAGGGAAATCCGCCATCCGATTTATTTTGGGTGTACATACAAACTGGATCAACGTCGTTTTTGTTTTTATGGAGGATTTAATACGCGATAAGGTAAAGCGTGACATGGTTTGTGCATGACCCCTAAAATTTCTGGCTCGTGAGAAGAACGGTTGAGATTATTTATAGTAAATATCCTGGAAAACTAACTGTAGTAATTACTACAAGGAGCTTCTTTAACCGTTAGAAAAACACATGGAGTTTTTCTCTTTGGCATCTTGACGATTTTTCAAAGCAATTTATATAAATACAAATTTTTTGGAGTTTCTGCGTGGTAAAACATTCGGTCAGTTTAGTCCACTTTTGTCAAATTTGATTAATAAAATTGATTTCAAAAGGCTATAAATATGAAAGATATAGTTTTGCTGAAGTTGATCCAATTCATGATCCTAAAAACAAGACTCCTAGTAGGTATTTTTAGAGACTTGGTAGCTATTTTAAGGCTCTTAAAAGTCTCTATTTTAAGGAAAGGTCTCTTAAGTATCTTTTTTAACCAAAATAGTCTCTGAAGCATCTTTTTGCCTTATTCTGCTTGCATTGAATCCTGATGCAAAATTGTACAAGCTTCAAAGAAACCTCCAGAGACTATAAGGATTCAACAGACTCTTCAAGAATTTCGTCTCAGATTCCCCGAGGAAAAGCTTGAAAAAAATTCTATAGAGATTCTGTCTATTGTTTTTCGAGAGTTTTCTTCACAAAATCCTGCGGAATCCAATTGATTTTTTTTTTCTATGATTATCTTTGCAAATCTTCTAAAACTTCCTCTAGCATCCCTAAAAAAATTAAGACTTTCTTGAGAAGTTTCCTCAAAGAGTCGCTGCAAGAATTTCTGTAGAAATCTCTGGAGCAATTGCTGAAGGTATTTTCAGTAGTTTAAACTTTTCATAAATCCTGAAACACAATTTTAAACGACATCCCTAGAAATTTCTAGAGAAGTTATTGATTGAAAACACGTTTCGACCGAGAATTTTAGAGGATGCCCGAGAAAGCGATTGATGAATATTTGGAGGAGTTAGGACTTTCTTAAAACGTTTCTCAAATTATTTGTAGGGGGTATTCAGATAATTTCTGAAATATTCTTCAGAGGAATTTCCTTTCTGTGATTTTCCTTGGGAAAATTTAGGTTGAATTCTTGAGGTATCCCTAACAAAACTCTAGGGGAAATTCCTTGGGAATTAATCACTAAATGAACTTTTTTAGAAATTATATCTGAATATTTGGGTAAATACTAGAATATGTTTCTGATGAAATTCCTAGAGAAAATCATGAAAAATCACATACAGTAATACTTGTCGTAATGTCACGAGGAATTCTCAAATAAACCTTAGAGAAATGTCTGCTCCGATGTTATGAAGAACCAAGCTCTTATATCTTGGCACCTAACAGGTTTAGTTTTGTGAAGTTTTTTCAGCAATTTTTTCTTCTACACAAATTGTATGATAGTCAAAAAAAAAAAAACAAGCCAGCATTCTAAGAATTATTTCATTTTGGTTCTGTTGACCGGAAATTTAACTGAAAATATCATTGAATCGCTTGGAAACAGTATAAATTTCCTCAACTCAACTCAAAACCGGAAAAAATATCATTTACACCCTTTTTCATTTGAGCTCGTCAGGTATAGTTACCTTCAATTTCCAGTACAGGGTAAAAAAAAATTCTTAGCTTCACTGTGTACGAAATATTTGCCAACGTTTGTCCTACCCATGATTTCAAACGTGGACGCGTCTCTGGATTGCGGCAACATAAATCTTCAACAAATTCTGACAGGATGCTCTCGTAAATTTTGACAGAAATCATCATCGAGACAGGAATCTATTAGGATTCCGAAAAAAAATCTCTCCAGATTCCAACAGAAATCTCTTTAGATTTCACAGGAATCTGTAACTAATGGACCAGCCCCCTATCCGGCATCAATGACACTGCTTAAGGTTCGGCATATGCGCTTGAATTGCCGAGACCAAAAAAACACTGAACATCAGTTTTGCGATACTTAACCCACATAATAATAACATAAAGGTTGGGCAATTGCCTATATTGAATAATCCAAAATCTGTACTAGTCAAGTTTTCCGGTATCCGGTCATTTGGCCGAACGCCGTTTGGCTGAATGCCATTTGGTCGAACGTCATTTGGCTGAACGGGTCGTTTGGCCGAATGCCGTTTGGCCGAATTACGAACAAAAAAATATCAAATTACAACAACACTTATGTGTAACATTCTTGGGTGTTGCCAAATAATTGATCAGCTAATTTATTGACACTAATGATGTGACGGGACGTCATGTTTGTCACTATATAAGAGCTCCAAGAGGATGGTAAAACTAACCCGTTATTTTAGGACGAAGTTGTGAACTCCACTCATTGCATCAAGACTCTAAGCTCATGGTTGTTTCATCTGGGGCTATCAATGGTATGATAGGGTTCTAGTTTTTTAATGATTTCATTAGAAGTTTTTCCTTCTTTTAAGCATTGGCCATTCTTTAGAGTTATACTGGTTTTGTTACTGTTGGCAATAATTCTGCTTATATTTAAATTGAGAATTTTACCTTCCTTAAATCATCGGCAGTTCTTTGTAGTTATACTAAGGGCCCTATTTTATAAGTCGAGTCGATCAAAAACGACTCGACTGGAGTCACTGTCGACCAAAAATTTCGCTCGACTTGGCTCTGTCACTCGAGTTTATCGACAGTTGTCACTCTATGTGACTGGATTACTATGGGAGTCGACGGATGACATCTGAAATATACATGCTTACTTTGATCGACAATGACTTCAGATGAGTCACGTGAATTTGCTCGAATTACAAAATAGACCCCTAATATAAAAATTGTTTGCATAGCACTTGATTAAGATTTTTTACGCGCCATACAAATTATTTTTGGTTTTCATACAAAAAATCTTACCATGGTGGGAGGGGGGGTTGAAAAACCGCTAAAATTGTCTTACGTAATTAAGGGACAGCCCCTAAGATGGTTAAGTACGGATGGACAAAGCTTAACGCGCAAAGGAAAGCCTAATGAATGAACTTATATTTTCATTTTATAATACATTTAACAATAAATCGTTTATACTGCGGTTGTTAGGAAAGTTTTCCGGTCTGCGGTAGCCGGTAGTTCTACTGGAGACTTAAAAAGCATTCTGTCGATGATTCAATCAATCTAATCATAATATGCTTGCAGAGAAAAATAATTCAAAAAAACAACTGCAAACAACAGTCATGATTGTCGGAATATCATTGAAGTTGATTGATGATATTTCCGTGAAAATCAGTAAGGTCAGCTGCGGTAGTTTTCGGTTGAACCGTTAATCAAAAAGTTTTCTCTAAAATAGCAAAACTAGTTTCAAAATGATGCATTTTGTTCAATTTTCTCTAGTACAAATTTTATAATCAATAATAGAATCATAATTTAGATGAATATTCCGACTTTGACTAAAAAAACATCTTTTATGAGTCGTATTACACTGTTCTTTAGACGAAAATGAAAAAGATTTTTCAAAAGAACGAAAGAACGGTTCAAAAGAACTAGTTCGCTTTCGAGAACGGAACGAACGGGAACTGTTCATTGAAAAGAACTGTTTTGCCCATCTCTAATATTAGGACTGCAACGTGTGAACTGAGCTCTGCACTATTGCTTGCGTATAGCAGTAAACCGATTGACTCGGTGAACAATTACGTGGAAAAAGCTCATAGTTTCTTCGTTATGAAAAAAAGAAGCCAAAATTTACGGTTACTAGAATTATGAAATAATTTACATAACACGATTCGAGGGATCGAAGCAATCCAGTCCTGCAGCAGAATTAATAATTCGTGAACCTTTTTGCAAAAACTTCTGCTGGCAGCTATTACCGCTACCATAGAAGTGAATATTTGCTTACATTAAGGATATTCTTCTTTCTGCACTGACTTTTTGTTGAACTAACATCAAAGAGCCATTATGTGTATATTAATGATGATTAACCTTCTTTAAAAATAAGCTGAATAAGTTCTTTAAAATTCAGCTTCGAAACTCACTGCAATAATATGCTAACTATAATTCACTATTATTTCCTATTTCGGCCAAACGGCATTTGGCCAAATGACCCTTTCGGCCAAATGGCATGCGGCCAAACGGCATTCGGCCAAATGGCATTCGGCCAAATGACCCCGAACCTTGCAATTAGTTTGAAATTGATAGCTTTCATTATTCTATTCACCCCAAAAGTAGAATTTTATTTCTATTTTGGGGTGAATAGAATTTCTATTCAAATAACTATAGTAATCAAATTGCAACAGTTTATCGTTTGCTCGCTTAGAACAACTTTAATATAGTTTGCAAAGGTCGCAGTAGAGGTGGCTCGCACCAAACCTTATTCAATTTACGAATCATATGGCCATTGTATGCACCCTCAACTAGGTACACTTTCAAACTTCCATTCCCGAAACAAGTAAGTTAGTAGATACGTGTTGCAACCATAAATTCACTTCAACTGCACCTATCGGGACGACATCGTGCCTGTTGTGACGCCAAAGGGCAACCGTAAGGCACGAATCCAATTCGCAATTTCGTCCTGAAACGCGATTTCCATGTTTTCCATTATCTGGCGCTCGCTTTCTCTGTTTATCTACGCTGTGTGTGTGTATTTGAGTTTACACTGTGTCACAAACAATCAGACGTAACATAAACGTTGGAATTCAATTTAACAAACTTCGCGGTTCAAATCTTCCGTGTCACGTCTTTTTGTCTGTGCGCATACTTTCAACCCTAACTGCAAAAAAACGCACCAACCACGCTTCGTTTGCAAAGGACCCTTTTGGACTCTGTGCGTCAGTGCAACTTTACATCCCGGCATGTGATATTGTCGCGAGAAAAAAATGAAACAACAAAATTGTAATAAATTCCAGAAGCATTCCTCCTCGCGCGATGCATTTTTATTAAGAGGGACTCTTCGCTGTGAAAAACGTGTGCACCGTTAAAAGGGGACCGCCGCGCCGTCATCATCAGTGTCACCGAGAAGAAAAATGCATCCCAACTAACACGTGCAATTCTTTAGCTCTTCGTGATTAATCGTGTCACATCATCAGAAAAAAAAGAAGAAAAATCACCAGCATTTAATTCCTACTGAGCACCGTGGTGATGTGAAGGGGTTTGACTGAAAGCAGTGTTCTCTGTGCTTAACAAAATGAGTGAAATTGGAGGAAATCATCGCATTAGTGTCGCCTGCTTGGATTGCTCAACGATGCCGCTTGGAAACGGAACTCAGCGCGACCGGCAGGATGTGTACGTATCGAAATTGCTCTCATTCTACAAAATTTCCCTCCCACCGAATCCATACCGACCTCATGGGAACGAACGGTAATTAATTGTGTTTGGATAATGTACGGAAGGGAAGATCTTCCGGGTTTTGTCGACCCAGTCATAAATAACGCCCTGCACCGTCGTAAATAAACTTGGCGATACAGATAGATTTTCGCCTGGCGCGAGGGCGAATTATTCCGAACTTTGCGTCGTTGGACTTCCCGGGAAACCATCCGCTTCTAGCTTTTCCAGTTTTTTTTGGTGGGGAGGGGGAAGGGGTCATAAGTTCCTTCCAAAGTTGAAAATTTTTAATGGCTTTTCTGCCCGGTTTCGTCGAATCGACACGATGCTTCCCGGTTTTTCGCCGGTTCGGAATTAGCGAAACCTAATTTTAGCCGGGGAGCCGATGAAAGTTTCTCGCTCAGTACGGTTTATAAGATATTTAGGGGTTTTCTTTCCATCCGGAAGGAAGGAAGGAAAGCTGAATCGTGGGAAAATTTTCTTTACTCTCCACCTTCGCATCGTCACAGTAAAAGATAGTGACGCAATAAAAGATGGACTGTGCATTTTCTCAGCTTGCAAGAATAAATAAGAGAGAAGTGTCATAACACTAGAAGTAAATGAAACCCGAATTTAGTACTAAACCATTTAATTTCACTAGAGTTTGTATCCTTTGACAGATACGCTTCTTTCGACCTCAACTGTAAGGCCGTCTTTAGTGTCTTTAGTCTTTAAAGACTACACAAAAAATACAAACTCTAGTGGAATTGAATGGTATAGTATACTAAATTCGGGTTTTATTTACCCTTTTGATTGATATTACGGACACTTAATTTTTTTTTTTTTTTGAAGAGCATCCAACTGTCCATTACTCGATATTCCGTATCTCGATATCGAGTTAGAGAACCAAGTAAAATTTGGTTTTCATGGCTAACTCGATGGTCCCTTGAATCGCAGTTGTACTCAGTGATGCATTTGAACGCGTTCAGTTCACGTTCCAGTTCAATTTTTTGAACGCAGATTGAACATTGTGCAGTTCAAAAATATGAACCGGTGCGAGCCGAAAATTGAACCGAAATAATTTCGACTGATTACGATACTACACTATGTCGAAGTTATGTTCTAGGTATTCAAAACGCCAATGATTTCTCTAATGATGAAAATTTACAGCAAATAATGCATTCGTTTCTCACGTGAGTGCTCAAATCATAATTGCAAACTGAACGGGCCGTTCTTGAGCTGCGGCTGGGTCTTGCTCGGAAGTTCATCATCTACTGCGTTCGTGTGCAAATTTGGCTCGGGCTCCGTTCATATTTGGCTCGCGTTCAGTTCAAAATGCATCACTGGTTGTACTGGTTTTGTGTTCTATAATGCAGCCCACAGTCGCTCAGACGGTTTGAGCAACATTGACTCCGCCCCCAAGTTAGTCAAACCAACTTATGTTGATACAACCGTTTGACCGACTGTCAAGGTTGGTTGCAGCAACACGATATTTCTCGCGTAACTTTTCAAAACGTCCTAAGTAACAAATGTAAACAAATCGAGATTATCATTGCAAATCATTTGCGTTGCACCACTTAGCAGCTCACTAGAACACTCGTTCTGATATATTAACAATATTTTTTTTTTCTGATATATTAACATAAATTTTCTTCGCATGTTTTTAGACATGCCGAGAGTCTAGTGAATATGTGATTATTATTTTTTCGAATGCTGTGGCTGTGAGGGAGAATCTTTTCGCGATTTTCTGGCAATAATCGCAGTAAGGAAGAGAAGAACTTTCAATATTTAAGTACCGGAAGAAATAAATATTCAAGAGGAATTCCAGTTATAATTCGTACGAAATATTCCGGCAAAACTCAGAAATTATGACGGGTTTCTTTCGGGAAATATTCTGAGCAGTCATTGATATGGGAATGACCAAGGGATTTTTTTTTTTCAAACATTCTGTCCAGAACTTTTAGTCGTTTCCTCTAGTTATTCTGCTTTGAAGTTTTTTCCAGGAATCCATAAGCTATACTAAGGATTCTACCAATAGCTCTTCCTGGGATTCTACCACGAATTTTATCAATAGTTCCTTTAGAAATTTATCAACAGATTCAACCAGAAATTTCTCCGGGGAACATTCTTCAGGCATACCTTCAGGTGGAATTTTTCTAAGTATTCCTTTAGAGGTTCCTCTACAAATTATTGTGGATTTCAACCACTGATTCCTTCAAAGATCTGTCCAAAAAAATCCCACGGAATTTCTGTAGGGCTAACTGCTAGAATTCCTCCAGATTGTTATATCAATTTTTTCAAGGATTTCTTCAGAAATTTCTCTAGAAGTTAGTTCCAAGGATTCCATCACACGTTACCCAAGAATCGCATCACGAATTCTTTCAGATACTTCTCAAGGGACTTCTCAAAAAAAAAATTCATCACCAGAAATTCCCCCAAGGACTTCACTAGGACTTTTTAAGGGCTTGTTCCTTGGACTCCTCCTCGAATTCCTCAAGGAGTTACATCAGAAAATCCACCAGGAATTTCTTCAGCGATTCTTTCTAGCAATTTTTCAACAGATTTCTCCAGGGATCTATACGAATACTTCCCAAGGATTTCTTTCTGAGGATTTATAATAAAGTCTTAGAAGTTTTTCTAATGGAATCTATGAAAGAACTTCCGATGGAATCCCCGCAGAAATTCCCAATAAAATCTATTGAAGAACTCCTTCAGATGGAATCCTTGGAAAAACTTGTGATGTATTCCTTGGAGTAATTCCTGATAGAATCATTAGAGAAAGTCTCGATAGAATTCCTGTAGAAATTCCAGGTGGAATCTCTGAAGGAACTCCTAATGAAAACCCTAGAGGAACTCCTGATGGAAATCCTTAGGAACTCCTATTGAAAGACTCAGGGGAACTTCTGATGGAATCCCTAGAGAAACTCTTGATAGAATCTCAGAAGGAATTCCAGGTGGAATGTCTAAAGAAAATGCTTATGAAATTCCTGAAGGAACTCTTCTTGAAATCCCCAGAAGAACACCTGATGTAATTCTCAGAAGAGATCCTGATGTTATCCCTAGAAGAAACTTCTGATGTAATCCCTCGAGGATCCAGGTGAAATCTTTGAAGAAACTTCTAATACAATCTCTAGAGGAACTCCTGATGGAATCTCTAAGGGAACTCCTGTTAAAATTTCTGAAGAATTTAATAATGATTCCTGAAGGAATTCCTGACGGAATCCGGAGGAATTCCTGATGAAACCCTTGTACGGACTCCTAAAGATATTCTTGCAGAAACTCCAGATGAAATCATTGGAGGAACTCTCGATGAAATCCCTTGAAGAATTCCCTATGGAATCACTACAGGAACTCCTGATGAAATCCCTGGAGGAATTCTTGATAAAATTCCTGATGGAACTCCTGATTGAATACCTAGAGAAATTCGTTATGATATCCCTAGAAAATCCTGATAGAATTCTTATGTGACCTCCTGATATGAACTCAGGAGGTATTCCAGATAGTATCCCTATAGGAACTCCTGATGGAATCCTTGGAAGAACTCATATCTATAGATATTTTTGAAGGAACTCCTAATCATTGAAGGGACTCCTGATAAAATCCCTGGAAGAATTCTTGATAAGTTTCCGGATAGAACTCCTGATAGAATCCCTAGAGAAACTCATGATATTTCTAGAAGAAACATTGATGGGATGATCGAGGAACATCTGATTTAATCTCTTGAAGAATTTCGGGTGAAATTTCAGATGGAATCCCTAGAGCTAGTCCTGATAAAAACCCTGAAGAAACTGCTGAATGAAACCTTCGTGAAATTTATGATTGAATCTTTAGAAGTTCTCCTGATGGAATGCCTGGATGAAATCGAGTTTAATTCCGTAGAATAACTCCTGATTCTAGAGGCCTTCCTTAGCCGAGTAATCAAAGTCCACAACTACAAAGCAAAACCTTGCTGAAGGTTTATGGATTAAATTTCCGGTCGGTCCAGGATCTTTTCGTAATGGAAATTTCCTTGGCTTCCCTGGGCATAGAGTATAATCGTACCTGCCACTCGATATACGAATGCGAAAATGACAACTTTGGCAAAGAAAGCTCTCAGTTGAAAACTGAGAAGCAGGCTCTGTCCCAGTGAGGACGTAATGCCAAGAAGAAGAAGAACTCCTGATTCTCAAAGGAATCACTGATGGAATCCCTGTAGGAACTCCTGGTAGAATCCCATGAGGAATTCCAGATGAACTTTCGGAAGGAATTTATAAAGGAATTCTTACAGGAATTTCTTGTAAAATCACTGGACAAAATGTTGATTAAATTTCTGGAAGAACACCTGGGCGAATCATGAAGCAGTTTTGAAAGAATTCCTAAAGATATTAAAAGAGGATTATCTGGTAAAATTCCTGATGGATCCCTGTAGTACAAATCCAGGTACAATCCATGGATGGATTTTTTGAATCACAGGTGAAACTGCTGCTGGATTCACTGAAGATATTTCTGGAGAAATTGGTTGAGGAATAATTAAAGAACCCTTGGTGAATTTGCTAAAGAAAACGGTCAGAGATAGTTGGAAACGATAGTGAAATATATAGAAACAACTCAAGAGAGTGCATTTCATAGATCACTATGGCACCGACGCTGCGTTAAATTCACGCATTTTGACTTGACCCATCTGCATCGGCAGCTCATGGGACGTCGAAGCTTCAATTTGACATGATGACGTCGGTGTTCGTGCAACATCCCTACAGACGGTACGATCGGTTCGTCGAACATTTGGCTCCGCCCACCGGTGGTTTGAGCAAAATCAAACTCGTTTGATTTTGGCCGACCGATTCGTCAACCGTCAAATTGGTTTCACAAACTGTCAAATTGGTTCGTCAAACAGCATCACACACGGTAAAACATAGCACCAACATGAGCATCAACCTGGGGGGCGGAGTCAATGTTGGTCAAACCGTCTGAGCGTCTGTGGGGTGCATAACGCGATACCTCCCTAACTCTATGGTCCTTTCAATAATGAGTTAGTGAGAGTTGGCTGTATATGAATTTAATCATTTTATACCATAGGTTCTTAAACTTGTCTAACCGTTTCGAAGTCTTTGACATGCACCAAGAACATTTAAATTACAGAGTTTATGATTTTTCTAACATTTCTACTATGTTACTAGTTGTTGTCATATCGATATTTAAACCATTGAAATATTATATTTCACCGTAGGGTTTTGTTCTACTTCGTCGTAAGCACTATTATTCGTCGTATCAAACTTTAAATGTTCCACTACAGCGGATATTCAAACTTACCTGCAACATAGATTCATTATCCAAGTGTAATTTTGTGAAACCTGTTATGTTTCGTACAATTGTACACCAAAAATACGATAAAACTACTGTATTTCGGTAAAAAACTTCAGTTCAATTATCCACTTTGCACTTTTTCACCGAATTCGCATGGACGAACACGATTTGAGAGAAATGCTTAGCGATCGACTAAGCCACACCACTTTCCAACACAAACTTCTTCCCGCCCCCGTGGGTGACTTACTTCGCCGGGCACTTATTCTCACTATGGAAAACCTTCGTATTTCTTCACTGAAGGATTTCATTCCAATCACACGCCGTAAAACTTCAATAAATCACCAAATTTTACGAAATTTCCCCAACCGCCGCGTATAATTGAGAATGTAAACAAAGTTCAATCCGTCGTACTCAGAAAAAAAAGGTTGTGTGCATCAATGTGTGCGCGACGCTCGACGTAAAAATACGGTTCCTTTGATTGAGTTGTTTTCGCTATACTGTGAGCAAATGTCATAATTGTGCGGTCAAATGGAATTGTGTTCATATGTTTGGGCTGAATTTTCATGACGAACAATTAATTTTAAAGGAAATTAGTATAATCCATCATGCTGAAGGAATGGAGGGAGATGCCCCTAGATCTATATATTCTAGTAAAACATTTTATTATAGCGTTGATATGTTGTGTTTTAACCACTCAATACATCACAGTGAACCGTAAGTTGTGAGACGAATCTGGAAACTGATTGCGACGGAGTTGAAAACGATACGACGGATGAAGAATACGGTAAGATGCATTTTATTTGCATTATTTCCAAAAAGAGATCAAGATTTATCAAAATGTTATTGTACAATGCTAAAGCCGTTTTGAGAAAGAATTGTTTGGCATCGGTTTGTATCAGCATCATTCACTGCAATACTGGGAAAATTGCAGTTCTCACTAATCAATGCTTAATACGATGAATAATAGCACATCACCCTATTACATTTTTGATGGAAATATAAATCAACTAAAAAAAGTTTTATGACCTAAAAAGTATCATTTTTTACAAACTAATATTTTATCAGCAATATTAAAAAAAAAATACTGTCCTGAAAATTTAAGGACTGAGAGTGCTGTTCATCATTAAAAATCATTGAATTTCCAATATTTGTAACACAATTCTTTGAACAAATATTTGAAATTTTATTTTAGCTAAATTTAGCGTATGTTTCAGAAATTTGACATAGAAATTAAGAATGCAAAGGTGTGTAAATATTCGAACTCCACAACTTGAATAACCTTAAATAATTAGAAATATGTGCCCTTTTCATGGTTCTTATTCTGGAGACACCTTACTTTTGCTTCATATTCCGGACAGCACAAGATTGCCTTCAAAACAAGTATTATAGAAAGGATGCCAAATTAATGGTCGCCCATAAAATATGTCACTCTAAATTTTTGTAATTTTCGACCACTCTCTTCTCCCTTTTGTCATGCTTATGTATGATGACTTTTAAAATCTTTTTGCGTCGTCACATTTATATGATATTCATAGCTAATGGGTTTTCATTAAAAAAATTGATTTTTTTCAGTCACATAGTAAACTTTTTTTTTAACCAAATCAGTATTTTTTATTAAGAACATAATAATTATTTTTCAATTAAACGTTAATGAATATTGGAGAAGGTGCCCTGATCAGTCGTACGACGCAACTTAGTCGCGATGCTCTCACAAGAGCACTGGACGGCGAATCTATGACAAAAGATCGAAAGACAAAAGGTCGAAAGGACAAAAAGTCGAAGAACAAAAAGGAAGGGACAGAAGGTCGAACATCTTTTTTTCAAAGAAGGAAAAATTTCCCACTATGCAAATCATTTTCGACCTTTTATCCTTTCGACCTTTTGTCTTTCGACCTTTTGTCCATAAACCCTGGACGGCACTAACTTCCATCTTCCGGATCCTCGTGATCAACTTTTTGGTCAACAATTTTTGTACACTAGGACACTGAGGGAGCCGAAACATCCTCAACGGAACGGCACTAGGGCACGTTGGTCTTTTTTCTGCTCAAGATACTCCAGCAATTTCTTGACATTATGGGAAGATGCCTTGTCCGGCGCCAGAAGACGTACTTCCCATACGCATGATGCTCCTTTAAGAACGGCACAAGAACTTTCGGCTTGAACCACGGCTTGAAATCCCTCTGTTCGATATGGCGATGTACAGCATAACTTTTATTTTCAAAGCGTAAACTTTTTTCCACGATGACTATGAGCCTATGCATGTTGTAAAACGTTTGACATTTACTGTGTGCCCTATTTTCAAGTTGCTCGTGAGAGAGAGCGATACAGCAACCAACACACGGCGCACAGTAAAAGTCATAAGAACAAAAGAAATTATGGCACGTACAGAGGCTCATGCTGACCATAACTGCATATTTGTAACATTGGACAAAAGTAGGCATTGAGTAAATGGAATACCAGGAGTGCATTTTATGGCAGTATGGGAGGAAACTAAAATTTACCAAGAACTCAAATGTGCTTATTTGAGGCTGAAATTTTGTACAACTCATATTGCATACTGAGTGAATTGTCAGACAATAATTCTGAGAGAAATTTCATTGCTACTACATCAATAGGCTCATGTGACTGTTATGCGGCTACAATTGCCAATATGACATAACAACTCGGTTCTTTTTTCGAATTTTCTAGAACGATCTCACAGATTTTAGGAACTTGTTCGAAAGTATTTATCATTTGATGACTCTCCATGGTATTTACTCGAAATTGTAAAAAATGTCGAATGTGATAAATATGCACTTATGGGCAGTATGTGTTTCGTAAAACCGTACAACACGCTCGCGGAGTGCTTGCTGTTTCGACGCCATCTTCGATTGAACTGACAGCACTCGAGGAAAAAAAAAACATGCCAGCCATTTTTAAAAGGTCCAGAGAGCAATTCTCTTGGAGAGAAAAAAAAAAGCTCTTTACTCTAATAACACTGCGGAACACGTCTTTGTCTCCAGCACCAAAATACCGCTCTTCACTTAATTAAAAGTTGCTGAATCCATTGCCGTTTTCAGAAATATCATAGCACGTCTAGTTTTTGAGATATTGACTGTTGAAAATGCAAAAAATGACTATTTCAGCCAACTTGCATGCAAGTTTGTCAGCTTGTAAGGTTATATATATTGGCTTAATTTGCCACACAACACGAACTATATGTGTATAACAATACTTATCATCAAAGTTTGTAATACTTTCGATGCGGGAATGTTATTATTTAATGGTTTAGAGAGTTTTTGTATATTGCCATATAGAAGAAACGAAGAATTTTGTATGGAGACTGCAAGCATGTTGAAAAAATCGGTTTAATCGAAATTCAATCGCGCAATTTCAATCAAATCATGTCTGAATTGAAAGTTCAAGTTCTGTTTTGCATGTTTGGTGGATTAGGCTACAAAAAATTTTGTTAAATCATACTTTAAATTTCATGTAAACATGAATACAACCAGTGTTTTATACAACTTTGGCGACCTGTAGCTAAAAATTGTGACAAGCTGGAACATTTCTGAAAATGGCACCAGATTCAGCAATCCCAAATCTACTAGAGACACATAATTTGATCCTTGAGACACGCAAAAATGTCATTTTTGTTACGCTGTGTTACAAATGGTATTGAAATCATTCTCGTTTTGACGTTGGATAACGTCTTACGGCAACATACTGGGGTACAATTTCGGAAAACGAAAATCGCTAGCGTCACGAAAAGTGGTTAGATTTTGACTGTTAATAACTTACTAATTCCCGCATAGATTTTAAAGATTTTTGCACCAAACGATTGGAAATGTTTCTACGAATCTATTCCAATAATTAAAACTATTGATTTCCATGACTAAACTATTGAAAAATGGGTAAATATCGAGGCATGTCTTATTTTCCATAGAAAAGCACATTTTTCTTACTGTTATAAGGTTTTGACGTCTTTGTACCCTAATTTCGGGTGAAATTGATCATTTTTCATGGTTTTTCTTGTCTCTTTTCAATAATGTTGAAAATGTCAAACAACTGAATGCAGGAAAACAAGTACGACGATCAGCCTCTTTGGCTCATGAGCCAAAATTTTCTAACAAATGTGTTTTAGTGCTAAAAATCATCCTTTAAATGAAAAATCGGGGAATCGCATTTCGGGGTAAAATTGATCACTTGTCAATGCGATTATTGTTCTATTTTGAAACGACTCTACATAATGAATATGAGCTCCCTGAATCCGAAAATGCTTGCTAAATTCTTAACAATGCAATATTTGAAGAAATAATGAATAAATAATTTCATGAATTGGGATGAAAACGCTTAAATTTAGGCAATTTTCTAAGGAAATCACTGATACCGTAATTTCGAGTGAAATTGATCACTTTTCACGATTTTTCTTGTCTGATTTCTATAATGTTGATAATGCCAAGTAACTGAATGCAGGAAAACAAGTATGAAGGTGAGCCTAATTGACTCAAGTACCGAAATTTTCTAACAAATGTAATTTTAGTGCTAAATACTATGTCTAAAATAAAAAATCGGAGATCTCATTTCGGGGTGATATTGATCAACTATCAATGCCATTATTGTTAGTTTTCAAAACAACTTTACATAATAAATTTGAGCTCCCTGAATCCGAATATGCTTGCCAAATTCTTAACAATACAATATTTATAGATATAATGAATGTTTAAATTTCAAGAATAACGCAGAAAACGCCTAAATGTATGCAATTTCCTAAGGAATTTCCTAATGTATAACAGAAATTCAATTATTTCAACCAAATCAACGAATTGGTATGAGTTTTGATCTTAAGTATCCTCACAAACTTTCAGGATTATACCATGTCCAAATACTTGTCTAGAACTACAAGTTTATTGATGTTTGTCAACACTGAACCGTACAAGATTTTGAAATTTTACATTATATAGTACGGTACGAGTTTGGAAGATGAAATCGGGCTCAGGGATATATTTTAAGCATCCTTACAAACATCACTTACTATGAATAGTGCCGTTGTCGTCGTCGCTACCTACATGTAAATGCACACATAGAAGACAGCAAAAATGCTACTGCAGCCCGACCCGAGCGACGGGCAGGCCCGGATTTGGGGGGGTGCCGAGGGAGCAAATGCCCCGGGCCCCCCGATTAGAGGGGCCCCCCGAGGAACCAAAAAAAAAAACAAAACAAAAAATGTTTTAAATTATTTTTCAATATTTTCTCTTTGGGCACATAGTTCTAACGGTGAAGTCAACATTAGAATATTTGAGTAGATTTTTTTTCTTTCCCTGATATATGAATCTCACAGTTTCGTTAAGTCATATATTATTTTTAATATTTTACAAAATCTCATGATTTATTTTTTATTGCCTGCAAAATGCGCTTAACCATTTTTACGCTTAACGTGATTACAGGATCTTAAAGATACAGCCAACCCTGTAAAGTACTGCTTAAGCGGGCAAGATCCGTCGGAATTTTCAAAAGCTGTTTTTTCGTTAAAAACCAAGAAAATTCACAGAAAAATGTGTTCACTTTATTTTTTTGCTCCAACCAAAACACAGTTAATACATTTTCATCGAATAATTTTTAGATTTGAACAGAAAAACTGAGTCTGAAGTTTCGATGATGGCGATGATTACAATGATGGAGCGTTGAACGTTAATTCAAAAAGTTTATTGTTTTCCTATTCGAACTCTACAATTTAAACTTATTTGCAATGCTTTAAGAAACTTCAAGTGTAATGGAAATTATTTTGTGACGCGATAATTAGTTTTTAAGTTATTTTCTATTTTGTATGCCGTAGTTGATGAAGTTGTACTGGCCCATCTATAAGTTCCATATAAAATGTACACAACAACTTACTTGTAGGTTTCATAATGGATAATCGGTTCGTTTAGCTTCTTGAAACTTTCGATGTTGCGATAATGATGTATGCCAGAGACTCTCCTGGATATGTAGAGGAAAAGCACTAATTTTCGACCTACAAGAATTCTGTGCCAATTTTCGGATTTTCATGCAAAGTAGGCCAAAATCGTATGAATGGGTCGAAAATTAGCACAGGGTCGAAAATTGGTGCTTTTCCCCTAGTGCCTGGAGAAGAGAAGGGCGTTTTTTTGAGAGTGGCAAAGTAGCATTACCCTGTCTTAGTCAAAATTGTTGAATTCTTGTTACTACCTTTGTTCGTGTTTTAAAATTTCAATGAACAAAGGATCATTATATATACAATTTAGAAAAACGTGTTTGTCATTACATCAACTAGTTATTTTGTTCCTTTTGACTAAACTAAAAAAATAGAAGAGTGACATGATGCAATTTTCTACATAAAGGGGTTGAAAGCTATGAAAAACGACCTTGAAGTTACATAGCAATTTTTCACTCCATACATATTATATAGAAGCCAAAAAACCTGACCAATCTTGTTCAAATTATCAAATGTTTGCCATTGGACGGAATAATCATCTAAAAACCTTTGGGAGGCTTGAAAAAAGTCGAATTTTTTGCAATGTATATTGCTAATAACCGATTAAAATGTCACGTACGCCCTTTTGCATTTGAGGCTTGGACCGAACATCTCATTCAAAACTCAAATTCAATAGGGGGATTAGGGGCATAATGAACATACGGGGCGAAATGGACACCCTCTCAATATCTGATAATACGCATATTTCATCAAAAGTTCATTCACTGCATGAAATCTGTAATGCATTTGAAATGTTTGACGGTATAAAAGTTTATGTTTTGCTTCAATTGTTCTTCAAAATTTGACTTAAAATTTTTCTCAGTTTCAAATTGGCATATAAGCAAGACCGTGGAAGAATCTAATTTTTGAGCAAAGTAACGAACCCAGAAAGGTTCTTTTTAGCTATTATGATTGAGAAAGGTTCTTTTTAGCTATTATGATTGAGGGAGAGCCCTTTTGCATATCGGAATGATTGACAGTCATTGAATATATTGGAATAACTAAATTTCATGTAGGTGTTCATTTCGCCCCGATACCTTTTCACCAGCCTTGTTTTCGACCCAATTTTCTATCTCGCTTCTCTGACATATGATATGATTTTTATCACTATGAATGAATGTGGCACGTCGTACTAACATCAAACTTGAAAGCTAGCCGGGGGTAAATTAAAAATATTGCCATTTAATGGTCTTAAAACGAACATTTGCTTAACGTGTCCATTATGCCCCTAATTCCCCTACTTTAAATTGTGGGATCTCGAAACGTGCTGAATTTTGAATTTACGGGCCCCCTTTATGAGATCTGAACCGGGCCTCCCGAAGCCCAAATCCGGCACTGGCGACGGGAACCTGAACTTTGTTTGTCATTGATCTCCGTTGAAAAATAATCAAGCAAAATTATAATTGATAAATAAATAAATTAATCAATCAATTTATAGTAATAGATGAAGTGTCTCTGGTTATAACTCTTTTACGTCGAATGCATTGTTGTGACCCTGAAAAAGGCCGTTTTGTTTTGAATGCTGCAATTTATTTTAAGCGCGTTCTCCACGGATACGACGAGTCAGCTGGATGTCCTTCGGCATGATGCTGACACGCTTGGCGTGGATCGCGTACAGGTTGGTATCCTCAAACAAACCGATCAGTTAGGCCACTCGCAGGACGCCGCCTGCAGGACCATAACGGCCGAGCTCTAGAATCGCAGATTTGGCTCTACATTTCCCCGGATACCACGACGAAGCAGAATAAGTTCTGCATGATGCGGAACTTCTTCGAGTATCAAAAAGAGAATGTTAATCATCGTGACTAGCAACTTTAACATCGATTTGAGTAAAGAGGAGAACATGGAGCTCGCGGACTTCATGGAGAAGTACCTCAACCTCAAACTGGCTTCGGACTAATTCAACTAATCTTAGTGGATCATGCGTGGACCTAACGTTCGACCGAACTATTTGTTTGGGAAGCAAGGGTTACCGCTCATGCTTCTTCTTCAATCGACCGATTCTATCGGTGTTGAAGTGTTAACCGAACCAACCAAATAATAACACACAATGTCCATAATAGATCAGAATGACATGAAACATATAGTACAAAAAAATGATTGGATTTTTATCCGTAGAAACCATTCATAAGTTCGTGACGGTATCAAGCCAGGAAATAGAAGAAGCTAATGTTATCCAACGTCAACTTGGCGGTTGTATCTGGGAAACAACCTCTTGCTTTTTTTTTACCCGATATGGATGATCCCCTAGAATTATTTTTCCATTTTCTGATAAAAGTTAAAATATGATCAAATCCTCCACCAAAGATTTTTTGTAAATACCACCAGCCTGATTGATTACGGAAAAACACTCCTGAAGTACATCACAGAAGGCGGCGCTTCCACCGTACTCCCTTTGCCACTTCCACCCCGCTATCACATCGCATCGTAACAGGCAAATTCGAACATAACAAGACTTGACAGTTCTCATTTTTCAAATGTGGATTCATGCCCTCCATCCTACCTTCAAACATATGCGTAATATGTGGTCGGTGTAGTTTGCTCCGTAGTTCCAACGCTGGAACATCCATCATGAGGTGTAGCAAAGTAAATGGAAAAGAGAGAGATACTGAAGGCAAGCGCCACATTATACAGTAAACTCTCTATAATTCAACATTGCAGGGACCATCGAGTAAGGGAGATATCGAGATATAGAACACAAAGTCATTTGGTTCAAGCGACCATCGAGGTAGCCAACTTTTACTATTGTTCTATAACTCGAAACGAGCTACAGAATATCGAGTTACAAACAGTTGACTGTAGTCTCTTGGCCTTTTAGTTTTCGTCCTAAACACTCCTTTTGGTATGTCTCCTTTCCAGAAATCTCGGATTGCCACAAATGATGTGGGGAAAACTGGTCCAAAATGCACCCACCGCTGAAAACAACCGTAACCAGTCGGAATATCGGAATTTTTCCATCCACGTTCAATGATCCAAATTTTGAAATGCGGATTTCAATAATGAAAACACGTGGGAGGCGCATTTCAGAGAAGAACTCAGTAGAGAACTCGCTTGCAGGAAAAGCTGCCCGAAGATTTCCCCACAGGCGGAAAACGTCCAAAGAAGAAAACAGCAATAAAGTTATTATTAACGTTCTTGGTGATGCTGCTGTTGTTGTTATTACTATTATTGAGTTAAGTGCATAGTTGGTTCGGTTCAGAAGTTGTTTGTGATACGTGAGAGGTTTTGTTTTCTCTTCGTATGCTGCCCCCGGATGCACAGCCATAAGACATAAGTAGATCGAGTGTCAGCTCAGTTTGTTTTTGTTTCCGTCTCCCACTTTCCTCCATTAGTTACAGAGTTGATCTAATTAAATGAGGAGAGAAGATTGCAAGTCGTTTGTCACAGTAGTCAGTCGGTTGGTTGTCATGGTATACAATGCATCAACCTATCCCAGTGATTCATTGACCCCACACACTGTCAAGAAGAGGTGTGACTAATCGGACGTCTACGCTTGCTTTGATGGTCGCGTTCCGAAAAGAAAACGATATTTTCCACAAATCACCTTTCTCATTATATCAAAAGAGTGAGTCATTAGGCGTGGAAAAAGGGAAACAGGTCGTTGATTGCATTACTCTAGTTTCCATGGCGGGAAAGAGGTGTCGAAGTGCTCACGTCCCTTGCCCCCTTCTTGGGAAGAAACAGAACGAAAGAAAAACGACACCGTACGCTACAAACGAAGAAAAAGCCAAATTGTTCAGGAAGTTTTCCTTAACTTGCTTTCGGTCTTGGACCAGCTGGTAACTGGTAGCAAACTTAATTTTGACATGCTATGCCTGGCAGCTGCCTGTTCGATAAGGCATCCCCAGGAGGAGGCAACGACTTTTCGCACAGCAGGCACTTCACATGGCGGGTTGCTTCGATATTGGGTGTGCTATGCAAATATTGTTCGGAACAATCTGCATGGCCAAATCGGAAAATTTGACACTTTGCTGGTGCGCCCGGGTTGTTTCGTACGTAGTTTATTGAGTTGGACCAACGATACACGAAAACGAACCAAACACGACATAAGAATGAATATTTAAGTTGCCCAAACGATTCGTCGAAAACCAGAAGCAATCTTAATTAGCCATCAGGTTCAGTTAGATTAGGACCAATCAGCACCAAAAGAAATTCAAGGTGTGCTAAAGATATTGGACATCGTCATGCACGTTGTATGGAAGAATCGATTTGGTTTTCCTCCCCCACTTTGATACCTCCTCACAGTAATCTTTTTATTTGCGCTATTGTCATGACGACAGTCAGCGAAACTGCGAGAGAACAATGGAATTTAATCATTTCAATTCCCCATCCCAAGATGAGAGACATACTGTCGGTTTTAGCTCGATGTCCTATTTTCTGATTTGTCTAGATTGCACAGATACAGTGTTTACTTTCTCTTCTTTCTGGTATTATGTCCCTACTGGAACAAAGTCCATTTCTTAGATAAGTGTATCAGGGTTCAGAATTTTTATCATATTCGGATATTCACTCCTCGGAATGATACATTAATGCGAGTATGTTGTGAAAAAAGAAGCAATTTAGTGCAGCCGTCTTTGAGTTATGAGCAGTTATGTTTAAGGTGCCTCACTGGACAAATTAAGATCTTGAAAGCTCTTAAAAACCTCATATCGTGATTTTCAGATTTCGATTTTCGATTAGTATGATTTTTTTAGAGTAGCTCCTTAAAACCTTGCATTGTATAGTACACATTTATTTTTTTTTTGATAAATTGACCAGAAACCAAATGGCCGCCGAAGACATTTTATATGGAGAATGTCGGTCCCCAAGAAACATCGAAATATCTTCAAAACTAGATCACCAATGATTAATCGAGAAACAAAAAAGTTATCGTGTTTTGAATATTTTTTCAGCGGTAAAAATGAAGCTGCCGGTAGAGGGGTTAATTGAGAGCATTCTTTGCCCAAGTTATCATTTTTGCATTAGAATCTCAAAAAAAAAAAAGAAAACGCCTAGAAGCGTTTACCCATTTTGCATGGCTAGAGACGTCTATAGTGTTGTTTTTTGGCAAAAATCTTCTAACGAAAATTCGGGATCTTCTGAAGTTTCTTACAATAGAGCAATTCCACCGAACATGACGATTTCTTTTTAAATTTATTTTTTGTATTTTTTGAATCGCCTGAAAATTTGCATACAGATTCTTTATGAGCAAAAATACCATTTTGCACCTTCAGACCGCAATTTTGAACCACGCCTTATTTTTGAGAAGGGCGTATCGGAAAATGCATAGCAAATCTTTAAAAAACTGTAACTTGAAAACGGTTTGTCCGATCGATTTAAGATCTTGTACAAAGTTGTAGGTATTGCTTAGGACTATATCGAGAAAAATAAGCACGGTAAAAAAAGTTACAGATTATTTTTTATTTCAAAAACAAAATTTTAAAATCGGTTTTCTCCAGAAACGCAGTTTTGATTTTTTTTTTTTAGATATGTTTTAGGGGACAACTTATGTGATTTATTGCAAAATGTTTCAAAATGGAAGAATTATGGACAAAAAAGTTATGATTTTTTAAAAAATTACAGATTTTGAAAAAAAAATCGAAATAGAGGAAAACAATAATTTTTTATGTGATTATTTGAAAGTACAGAAAAATTGCAATCGAAAAGTACTTAGGTAAATTTTTTCTAGGTTGCATCAATTTCGAGATATACTCATATTTATATAAAATTATCAAATATAAAAAGTAAAATAGGCCCTTTTCAAACATATTTCGTGTTTCTCCATTCCAGAAATATTTTATTTTGATTGAGTGAATCGTAGTTGAATTGTTTATTGTTTGATCAAAACCTTTATACTAAAGTATTTAAAAAAGTATGCACGGTAAAAAAAATATAAACGAAATTTTCAAATGAAAATTTGAAGTTCATTGTTCTTAAAAACCGCAAAATTGATGTTTTTAATTTTTGGATATGTTTTGCAGCATATTGTTTGTAATTTCTTGCACAATGCCTCAAAACGGAATTTTTTCGGATAAATTAATAAACTAATTTATGTAAAACGATATTTTTGGTGCGTTTTTTTGAGTACAGAAAAATAACTATATATTTTTATATATGAAAAATTTCTATCGAAAAATACTCAAGTAAAATTTAGCTGAGATGCATCACTTCCGAGATATACACGGTAAATCTAAACGTGGCATTAAAAATGTGATTCTATCACAACGGTGTACCTTTGGTCCCCAGGGCTAAGCCCGACTAATGGGTAAAGCCCCCTCATCGTGGCAAGATCGTACAACCATGGAGAAGGAGTTTGTTTATTTTTTTTTTTTTTTTATGTATACATATATATATATACTGCAATTTTATTTCTTAATTATATCAACTGCTTTCTTGTTATCGTCACAGCTCGAAAATTGTCTAACTTCAATTTGTGTTTCAGAGATAGGGATAAACGAGTGATATTTCTGAGTGCCTTGAACTGTTTTTGCACTTGAAAATAGTTGGTTAAGTTCTTGTGCAATGATATCATATTCCTCAGTAGTTGAATAACAAATGAAGATTTGTGTAAGCTGCTCTTCTTTCCGATTTTGAGCCCAATCATATAGTTCCTAAGCATTTTTTATCGGATGTTCACGTTCATTGGCAAGACTAGCCATACGTTTTAGTGTCCCTCCTATGGCAACGCATGGCCCTTTTCAATGTGATGTTGCAAAAAAATGCCATTCAACTTTGATTTTAAATTGCCAAAGAGTTGAAAAGTTCTTCCTATTTTTATACTGTGATGCAGCTCCGTCAGACATAAAATATATCTTGTTGACTGTTAATTTGTGATCCAATCGCAAAAAATCTATCATTTTAGATATGAATAAGTTGACAGATAGAGAATCGTGGCGCAAATCTTCTGAAATTACAACAAAACTTAACTGATTGACTTTGCCATCCTGACGATAATATATTACAAACGGATGCAAAGTAGCTTGCTGAGCATTCCAATGATGGCTTTGAACTTCATCTTGAAGAATAAATGTGAAGTTTTCCGAAAAATCACAAATTACCACAAATTCATCTTCTATCAAATTGTTTTTTGTGTTATTTAAAAATGTAGCTTGCTCTTTTTTGATGAAATCATGAGGTATTAGTTTCTCCAATTTACGAGTAAAATATGATACAAATTCAACAGGCTGCTTTAAAAAAGTTTCAATATCACACCTGTCGGTTGTGACCCATGACTGTTCAAATTGTAATTCGCCAATGCCATTCTCTTCGATTTCTGATAACAAGCTTCGTTCAAAGGTAGTAGAATCTGAACATTTTTCACAACAACGTAAGATGCAATCCACTGTTTTTGTTTCACATAATAAACTATCAGTAAAAAATTTAAATCATGCAGTAAATTATATTTCTTTAAACTGTGGATTATCAAATTAACATTTTCGTGAATAGTACATACGCACAAAACAATTATAACAAACAAAATTATAACTTTTTTGTCCATAATTCTTCCATTATGAAACATTGTGCAATAAATCACATAAGTTGTCCCCTAAAACATATCCAAAAATAAAAAAAAATCGAAACTGCGTTTCTGGAGAAATTCGATTTTAAAATTTTGTTTTTGAAATAAAAAATAATCTGTAACGTTTTTTTACCGTGCATATTTTTCTCCATATAGTCCTAAGCAATACCTACAACTTTGTAGAAGATCTCAAATCGATCGGACAAACCGTTTTCGAGTAACAGTTTTTTTTAAAGATTTGCTATGCATTTTCCGATACGCCCTTCTCAAAAATAAGGCGAGGTTCAAAATGGCGGTCTGAAAGTGCATAATGGCATTTTTGGTCATAAAGAATCTGTATGCAAATTTTCAGGCGATTCAAAAAATACAAAAATAATCGGGTTTGCGAAACGGCGTGGAACCGCTCAATACTATTATTCTTCTTCTTCTTTCTGGCGTTACGTGCCTGCTTCTCAGATAAGTGTTCTTATAAGCACTTCCACAGTTATTACCTGAGAGCTTTCTTTGCCGATTGACCATTTTTGCATGTGTTTATCGTGTGGCAGGTACGAAGATACTCTATGCCCTGGGAATCGAGAAAATTTCCTTTACGAAAAGATCCTCGACCAGCGGGATTCGAACTCACGACCCTCAGCATGGTCATGCTGAATAGATGCGCGTTCACCGCTACGGCTATCTGGGTCCCTACAATACTATTATATCGAGATCGATGTTTGAAAAAACCTTTAAAAGCGCGTGGCTGAAAACTACAATGTACACAAATATTAAAGTTTTATGTGCAACAAAAACATAGAGTTCGTCAGGAAACCTAGGTTCTTCAAAAGTTCATGAGGTTTATGGAAAAACCCGGATATGGATCCAAGTAGCATGCAAATTAAATGTCACTTTTCATTCACCCTATATCAATTTATGAATCGCTTCAAACTTTATAGCATTCTCATGTGTAAGACAACAAGTATCATTTTTTTCTTTAGTCACAATATCTCTGACATTTTCCATCTGTCTGTGTGTCTATCTCTCTGACAGCTCCTCTGGAAGTCAAACAAAACTAGCTATTCGCTACTTTTTTGTTATTACTGATGCTTTGAAGTTTTTTTTTGTCCGATTTTGCTCCTGGTCTGCTCGGGAGAGCTTGTTATATTGCGATAAAAAAATGAAAACAGAACGCTGCTCTTTGTGCTCCGTTGACTGCTGAAGAAAAATGCCATTTTGCGTGGGTGGACCAGAAAAAAACGTGGAACGTTTCAGGATTCTTTAAAGTGATTAAATTTTATTTTTTTTTAATTAATGAATAACATTTGTGGAGATGTTGAAATTACTGATTTTCACATTGAGTTCCAAAGTGCCTACTTTGATGACTCATGCCTTGCCATCGACCATCATATTCACTAGAAGATTAAATTTCATCGTAGTAGTCGCATTGCAATTATCACCTCGAAACGCAATACTACAACCGATTTCTTGGAAAATTACATTCCGGGTGCAGTCATAACTTGCAATCATGTATTGCTTTGCTGCGTTATTCCGCTCCTGGAATGTGACATAACACAGCGGCAATGGAATTATGTCTGTGTGGAACGATGGCACAAATGGCAAGAGATACCATCGTACTCCCACACAAGTCCATGGGCGAAGTCAGAAGGGAGCAGGAGCCCCCTTCCCTTTTTTCTTCTTGTCATAACGCTCTCACTGGAACAGAGCCTGCTTCTTTGCTTAATGTTCAATGTGCACTTCCACACCCCAGCAACACACTTGTTATAATTGTGTATTATCAACTGATATATGACCAAATCTAGTCATATATAAGTTGATAATACACAATTACAACATATGTGTTGCTCGGGCAGTTATTACCTGAGAGCTTTCTTTGCCGAAGCTGTCATTTTCGTATTCGTATATCGTGTGGCAGATACGATGATACTCTATGCCCAGGGAAGTCAAGGAAATTTCCATTACGAAAAGATCCTGGACCGACCGGGAATCGAACCCAGACACCTTCAGCATGGTTTTTCTTTGTAGCCGCGGACTCTAACCACTCGGCTAAGGAAAGCGAAGAATGTCTTAAAAATATCTTTTGAACAGTGATCATTATATTTATTACAAATTTCATAAGGTAAAAGTATACAAATTTTCAAACTGGCGCGGACTTGAATCGATCCAAGACCATTGCGATCGCTAAGCACGTGACTTACAAAAGTGGCTATCAATGCTTGGGAATTTCATGCTACTTTCGTTGCATTATTCTGCCATAGTTCAAACTTGTGGAATCCAATCTTGTTGTTTTAAGTTTTTTGATAGCTGTTTCATAAGGTAGAAATTATAATCCTCTTGAATTTTACATATCAATTTGTGAAAGCAGTGGATATCAGAGAGATAAGTTAAATATTTATTTACTATATTTATTTATTACTAGTGGTCCCGGCAAACTTCGTCTTGCCATCAAGTAGGCTGTTGAAAACCGCTATGAATCGTCCCATACAAAATGACAGTTCCGTTCAGTCCCGTTTCTCCTACTTTCCCGGTGAACATCCTGAAACTGTTATACACACAAACACGTCGGAACCCTTGACGAACAAAATGGGGGAAGAATTATCCAAATCCGTTGCCCCGTTCGTGAGCCATTTCGTGACATACAAACACCATTCCATTTTTATTTATATAGATGTAGATTCGTATAACATAAGGCTGAAAGGCTTTTTTACCGCTATACAAGGTTTATTATGATGATATATATATATATATTGATTTCATGTTCTTTTGCATTTCCTAATCTTTTTGCATCCTACTCTGCCAAATGCTGTTTAAGGTCCCTTTTAAAGTTAAACAATGAAATATTAGTTTTAATACTGAGTGATAACTGGTTCCAGTACACAACGCCTCGTGCGAACAGTGATTGGCTGTAATAAGCAGATTGATGCTGTGGTATAAGATAGTTACGATTTCTATCGCTTCGCATTGGGTTTAATTTAGTAAACAAATATTCAGGCTTTCTAGACCGTATTAGTTTGAATAAGGTGACACAAGCTCTAAACTTGTAGAAATTTGAAAAGTTACATTAGATCTTTGTGTAGATGAGACACTCTGGAAAACCTAGGTAATTTATACACATATCTTATACAAGCATTCAAAGCTAACATCATTTTATCGATTGAAGAAGCTAACGCATTCGAAAAAATGAAATCACCGTAAAGAAAATGTGGTAAAATTAGAGATTTAAAAAGTTTTATTTTGGTGTCAATACTAAAATGTCGTGTTGTCAAATTTAATCTCTTTAAGGAGCCATAAATCTTACCGCATTGTGCATTAATATGGACGTCTCAATTCAAATTGGACGTAAAAGTTACTCCTAAATTATCAACTTGACTAACGAATTCAATTCTTTCACCATCCATGAACAAATCATGTAATTGGGTTTCTATTCTTGCATATTGTGTGGTACTGAATGAACATTGTCATAGATCTTGTCTTCCAACCCTGTTATGATGGCTGACAATCAAAAGCCAGTTGAAAGATATCCGAGAATGTAGCAGCGGATCGAACATCAAACGATCTAGTAGGCATGGCACAACTTTGACGCCTCACTCCTATAGTAACGTCGGAATGGAACAAAAGGTTTTTCGTGGGGCTCCCGCTTGCCAACATCGATTCGGAGCTTCACATTTGGCGATCCTGCCAGAATTTTAAATAATATTTCGTGTTCCTGGAGTGCCTGGATTCGTTAACAAGCGGGAGTGTCCACTAGAAAATGTGTTTGTGTCGAGTGCTTCTTAAACCGCGTGTGAAAATATGTGTTCAGAGTGATTGTGGAGTGAAGTTTGAATCTGATAAAAAAGGCATATATCTGTAAGTAAACAGCAATGTGATATTTTTCTATGAACAAGAGAAAACTGATTGAAGAGGAAATTTGACATGAATATGTATTAGCCGCTTCACTACTCGTTGAAGCAGCAATGTTTCTCTCTGTGCTTGTTGTTGTTCTTATTGAACACCAGCATCACCTCAACTTTTTCAGTTGCGCGATGCAGGCTTTGAAGTGAATATTTTGTTTTGCTTTTGAATTCAAACAGATTACTTCGATGAAAATATTTGAATGTTAATGTGTGCAAATTTTCCTAGCCATGGGCGATTTTGAATTGATGTTCCGAAAGTAGATTTTTCGTTCCAATTAAACGATTTTTTTTATGTTGGCACTACATGAAATCCTAATTCAAGGGATTTGGTCTTAATTTGAGCCGTTGTTCTTGTAAATTTGCTTACGATTGGAAAAATCGAATCGATTTAAAAAAAATGTCCTTAACACGACTGGTAGTTGCAATGGAAAAAATGTCCTTAACACAACTGGTGTTTGCAATGCAAAAAAGAATGTCCTTAACGTGACAGGTGGTTGCAATAAAAATAAATATTCTTGCCGCGATTGGAGTTTGCAATAAAAAAAAAATGTCCCTGAAAGCGACTGGTGGTTGCAATATAAAAGTGATGTCTAACGCGACAAATGGTTGCAAAATATGTTCTTAACGCGACTGTTGGTCGCAAACTTGTTCCTATCAATCAATGTTATTGATATTGCTAGCGCGACTGGTGGTCGCATATTTGTTCTAAGCAATGGTGGTGTACACTTGCCTCCGCGACTGGTGGTCGCATGGTTGTTTCTATGAAGTGCTATTGATGTTGTTAACTCGACTGGTGGTCGCATACTTGTTCCATTGTGGTGTACACTTGCTACCGCGACTGGTGGTCGCGTATTTGTTCTTAATAACTGCTATTGATGTTGTTAACTCGACTGGTGGTCGTATACTTGTTCTTAGCAAGTATTATTGATGTTGTAAGCTCGACTGGTGGTCGTATATTTGTTCTAAGCAATTGTGGTGAACACTTGCTACCTCGACTGGTGGTCGCATACTTGTTCTTAGTAACTGCTATTAATGTTGTTAACTCGACTGGTGGTCGTATGCTTGTTCTTAGCAAGTATTATTGATGTTGTAAGCTCGACTGGTGGTCGTATATTTGTTCTAAGCAATTGTGGTGAACACTTGTTACCTCGACTGGTGGTCGCATACTTGTTCTTAGTAACTGCTATTAATGTTGTTAACTCGACTGGTGGTCGTATATTTGTTCTAAGCAATGGTGGTGTACACTTGCTACCTCGACTGGTGGTCGCATACTTGTTCTTAGTAACTGCTATTAATGTTGTTAACTCGACTGCTGGTCGTATACTTGTTCCTTTCGAGTATTATTGATGTTTTAAGCTCGACTAGTGGTCGTATATTTGCTCTAAGCAATGGTGGTGTACACTTGCTATCGTGACTAGTGGTCACAAATTGGTTCCTAATAAAAGTGATGCTCACATGCATGTGCGACTGGCGGTGTAAAATGTATCTATAGAATAATATATGTAAGCCCAATGATGTCTAGTAACTTAGTAGATCAAGGTATGTTATATCAAAACAAGTACCAACAGCCAAACAAGTCTTCGAGTGAGTATTTCCGTGAAAGTACGGTAGTTTGAATGTACAACAAGATGAGAGTCAAACGCTACTCTGTTCAACATGTATATGTCAGTTTATTAATAGCAATATTTTGTCTAAAATTAGTTCGTCTTAGAGATGTCATTGCATAGAATTAGCTTGCTATTTCTAATAAATGGAACGAAATTCAACCGATCAATAAGTTCAACACCGTATCCTACAGCGAAAAAAAAATGTTTCCAAGTCGCATGTACAAGTGAACAGTTGAGATATGAGACAGTATACATCGGGGAAGTTCTTAGCGATGTGAAAGATATATCCTGAATTCCTAAAAGCTTTCGTGATGACGAAAACGATGTGAAAACTCATCACTTAAAACTTTTTTTTCCTGAGAAGAGGGAGGATGTGTGGTACTGAATGAACATTGTCATAGATCTTGTCTTCCAACCCTGTTATGATGGCTGACAATCAAAAGCCAGTTGAAAGATATCCGAGAATGTAGCAGCGGATCGAACATCAAACGATCTAGTAGGCATGGCACAACTTTGACGCCTCACTCCTATAGTAACGTCAGAATGGAACAAAAGGTTTTTCGTGGGGCTCCCGCTTGCCAACATCGATTCGGAGCTTCACACATATCAACATTGCCTATGTTTTAGTTAGGTTTATAGGTAATAAATTATTTTGCGACCACAAAAGAAGATTTCGAAGATCATGATTGATTTTAAAGCCAATGTCATTATAGTTATTTCTATTTTTTTCACACAAATAAATCTGAACATCATCAGCAAAGAGGTGAACCGAACAGTATCTCAAACACGAAGGCAGGTCATTGATGAATAAAGAAAATAATAAGGGACCCAAAACTGACCCTTGCGGAACACCAGATTCAATATTCTTAAAACTCGATAATTTATTGTTGCAGCACACGGCTTGAGAACGACCAGTTAAATAGGAGTGAATTAAACGGTTGGCACTGGTTGAAAACTGAAAAATATCGCTTAACTTCATTAGCAACTTTTTATGGGATACACGATCAAAAGCTTCCGCAAAGTCGATTAACAGTAAAATTGCAACTCCTTTTCTGTCAATTACACTTGAAATATCATCATGAACTTTTAATAGAGCTGTGTTTGTCCCATGATGTTGACGAAATCCCGATTGCAGAGAATCCCGATTGCAGAGGTCCACTACTATGCCGGAATCAGTTGGTCTGTAGCTTCTTTTATCGATACAGATCTATTTTCAACTTATCTATATTTACATCTACTTTCACTCTCTCCTACTCTTTTACTCTAACACCGAGCAGGTAGGAGAGAGCTCTGCTGTTAGTGAGGCTAGCTGCCTGCGAAGAGGGTCAGTTTGTCTCAGTCACCATCTGATACTGACGGAGGATGAATGTGCTCCCCAAAGCACGGTCCTCCGTGAAGCGTCTTCTGGTGGCTGGACGAGTTTTTTTGGGGAGGGGCTGGGAATCGAACCCATGACCTTCCGCTTATGGAGCGAAAGCGTAACCTCAAGGCTACAGACCCCCCTGAAAAAATGGTAAAATTAGAGGTAACATAATTTTAATGAATACTATCGAAATGTCGTCTAATCCAGTAGCATTTGATTTTGTCTCATGGACAGCATTTATTATTTCAATATCTTCAACGAAACGGAAATTGAATTGCTGAAGTTAGCAGAACTAGTAGTATCATCGATAGTAAAATTATCAGTGAAATAATTGTTAATTTCATCAACACTAAAACTTGAATTACCATCCGTGGACCGAGGCTTGGAAATACCTAATTTCTTAATGTTCGCCCACAATTGTTTTGCTCGTAAGTTAACATTAAATCTTTCACGATCATAAAAACGCTTAGAATCTCTTATAAGTAAATTCACTCTATTCCTAAGTCGTTTAAAGTGTGCCATATCCAATTAATTACGGCTTCGTTTCCAATTGGAATATGCAATATCGCGATCAACAATCGCCTTTTCAATGTCTTGGTTGAACCATGGGTTAACCTTTGGCTTACTTTTTCTAATAGGTATACATTCATCGTGCAAAAACTTCAAACGGCTGTTAAAAATTTCTAGAAACATATCAGGATCAGTTATACTTATCATGGAGTTCCAATCCATACTATGGAAAGCATTATTCAATCGATTAGCATCAAAATGTTTGTAGTCTCTATAGCTAACTGATTCAGTTCTTGTTTTCATGATGTTTATAGAGACAAATATCAAATCATGTTTTGATGCAAATGGCATAGAAACTTGGTTCAAATTATAAATCATATCAGCAGAATCAGTAATCAGGAGGTCTAGTAGTGAACAACCGTTTGAATAAAAGTAGGTTGGTTCATTATTATTAAATAGCTTTTGTAAAACATTTAGATTTCGCTGAGTGTATAAGAAACTTTAGCTGTCCAGACAGTAGGAAACTTCATACCAAGGGGAAGACAGCTTTGCTCTGAGCAGGCTATGCGCACCAAGCAAACTCTGAGTTACTCACATTTGCTCAGAAATCAGCAAATCCCTTTTCCCTAGGATGGATGTTTGGGGTTTATAGACCCAAGTAACCAGTAAGCACGATAATGCGGCACGGTAACAGCATTATATGCGCATATAGGGTAATCATTTGATGCATGTCAGTTTTATATGCGCGTATAATGCTATTATAATGCCAGAAAAGGCGAAATAGCGTGCCATTATAGTGCCAAGATATAACCGTGCTTCTCTGCACCACTAATGCTGATATAAGACCACGTGAGAAACGTCAGTTGTTTTCGCCAGGTTTTTAGGGCGAATGTTTTGTGCTTTCGCATACGCAGCCAGAGAGCTTTCGCGTATGCGGCCAAGCTACTGGTACACGATGTAAATAAATGAATGAATGAAAACGGAAACCTCTAATAGTATGCAAAAAATGTAATAAAATGATACAGATAGTACTTCTCCGTATCAGACATATTCGTTTTGGTAGTTTGCATCCTTTTGAGGACTTGCCACATTTTGATCCTCGTTTTATGATGATGAAATTCCTCATTTTGCGTCTCGAACCTGCGACACCCGTATTGTTGAGTTGTTGTCCTGCTCCTTTGCTCCTACGGCCATATAAGATGAATAGTATTGGAAAGAAAAGTGACTAATTTAAACCATAACTTTTCCCCGTAATAAAACCTGCAATTGTAGTAGTGAGAAGATTTATGTTTGACTCCCTCTTACCACTATATGCAAACACAAAGCACGTGGTATATCTGTCAAAACACTGGATGGCATTTAAACATGCCCTGTATTCGAATATAAAGCCAATATAGTGCTTATTTAATGCCTGTATGCGTCAGGCTTAGAAGCATTAATGATGCTGTAATAGGGTTTCTATGCAGCGGAAGTGCTGTTATAAGGTGTGTAAGCATTTGTGGTGCTATTATAATGCATGTAAGCATCTATGATTGCTGATTGAGGGCTTATTATTAGTGCTTATGGTTAGTGGGGAATATCGTTACGATAAAGGGGATTCATTGTTAAAATGTTCAAGAATGTCAGATGCAATTCAAATGATGGGACTAGTCCTAGTGACTTCCTCGGCATCGTTAGTTTATGAATTTCCCATTGAAGTAATGAAGGATATTGCTGCCTAATTTAATTTCTACCCTAGGCTTGGAACATGTTGCGTACGTATAAAGAACTAACTACAATGCATCTTAGTACTACCGTGCTGCATTGAATTGTCGGACGCTTCGAAAGCCAAACACTGGCCTTTTTCACAGTGTTTTTGGCCCATACTTCGATTTTTTTCGACTAGAATCCATAATCAAGATGTCTTCTACATTCTCCATGCATAAAAGTTGTCAAAGATTGTTTGGGTGATGTAAGGCCGATGTCCGGGGTTCGAAGCATCCGAACACTTCGAATCAACACGCTATATTAAATGTAACACTTTTTTATACTAATTAACCCTCTAATACCCAACCCCGCCTTTAGACGGGGTACACTTTGGAATTTTGTGTATTTTTTCGTAGCTCGGAAATCAAAATTATTTTATTTTTGGCTTAAACCTTGACTCATAACACACATACAGTGCTGTTCTGAATAATAGCAGCGCATGTCGATTTTCATACAAAATGCTCAACATTGACATGCTGTAGTTTTGTTCCCTTTCAAGCAATCGAGCTGAAATTTTCTCCACAGAACTACAAATATGATCAATTTTGTAACTACAAAATTTCAGTTTTTTCTGAGTCCCTGCCGAAAAGTGAGACACTAGGTGAAATTTTTCAAAAAAATAGCAGTTTTTCATTTTAAAATTTTTCTTCTACAAATATTTTAAACATTTTCGGTATAGGTGTAGGTTTGATAAGTAGGAGGAGATTGTTCCAATGGTAAGTGATATACAATTTAAAACTATAATGTCAAGCAGAAATTCAAATTTTTAAAACTGCTATTTTTTCGAACAATTTCACCTAGTATCTCACTTTCCGGCAGGGGCTTAGAAAATTTTGAAATTTTGTGTTTACAAAATTGGGCATATTTGTAGTTCTGTGGAGAAAATTTCAACTCGATTGCTTGAAAGGGAACAAAACTACAGCATGTCAAAGTTGAGCATTTTGTATGAAAATGGACATGCGCTGCTATTATTCAGAACAGCACTGTATGACAAAAGTTTTTTATGACTTTTGAAACTTTTATGTATTTTTGAAAATTGTTTGAAAAATTGTATTCTTATATAACCTACAAATGCCTGGGGTTTATTTAACGTGTAATATAAAAAAAATCGTACCTTTTATATTTTTTCATTATTAACCTATAACAGAAGAAGGGCTTGGTGGTATTAAAATAATTCCAAACCTGTGTTTCCGTTAATTACACGGAAAATAAAAATATTTTCAGAAAAATATTTGAAATTTAAGTACCGTCAAAACTTGAATTTTTATTGTTACCAAAAGTCAGTAACTAGAAGAGGCTTCAAGAAAAAATGAAAAAGGATAGGGATGTTCAAAAATAAAAATTATAAAAATCAAAAACCAAAATTCATAGATTTGCGAATAAAAATAAATCATTGCCCAAAACGTGTTTAGAACGATTTTAGATAACTAAAAATGATATTTAGATCGAAAATAAAAATTAGGGTATTAGAGGGTTAATAGAATAAAGGTTCCCTCAAGCCAACGAATTCATCTGCTACATTTCTATGTAATTGGACAAACAAATACACCGCATGTACTTTTCTATCAGTACATTTATCTCAACGTACTTTTACTTCAAGCCCATATTATATTTGGGAAAAGCTGGAAGAAAATGTTTTCATTCAACAAAAAACTTTTCACTGCAAAACAAACAATTCAACACTTACGGTTGCTATGAACACAAAACGACGAACCAGTCGAGTTGCTCTGAGTTGCTCAAAAGCAACTCATGATTTAGCTCAAGATCAGTATGCTGTCCCGCCCCTTGCTTCATACTTTGTTCAATCGGGTATTATCTATGCTGTGAACTGGAATCGTCAATTTTTGTTTTGTCAGTTTTGTTTGTCAGAAAAGATCGTTATCGCATATTCGTAAAAAAAATCCTAGGTACACCCATGCACAAGTCTACGAAGCATCGTCACTGAAAGCACAGACAAGCAGACAATGTTTGGAATAATTTGCTCAATCGCTCTACAATACTATTTTTTGAAGAAATGTATGTAAATGCAACATACTAAAAGGCAAAGGGTAATTAACGTTCGTCATTTCTGAAAAAAAAGATAGGAGCTTTTCTCTATTCTCAACTTGTTTCACCCGTTTATCCATGCCAATAGCAGTCAGCAATCAAAAGCGGATATCCACAGTACCGACGACGACGACGACGAATGGTTGTATTAATAAAGCGCCACTTCCTCCCGGGAGACTAATCCGATGCAGTTACCGGTTTCTATGGCATTCTATCTCCCAATGCCACACCGGGTTCGGCCTTTTCTTCATTGGACTGTGAAAATGAAACGCTCT
The DNA here is from genome assembly GCF_002204515.2 of Aedes aegypti. NCBI lineage: Eukaryota > Metazoa > Arthropoda > Insecta > Diptera > Culicidae > Aedes > Aedes aegypti. Next base: position 8,044,594 of record NC_035109.1, read on the forward strand.
GGTTTCGGTTCGGTCGAAGGGATGAGGATGCGATGCGATGCGCTCCGGTTGCGGTTTGTTCCACATCATGGCCTTTCCTGGTTTCCGGTTGTTCTGCAAACTGCAACCGGGAGTTCCGATATGGGAATTGAGAGACTGCACACTGCTACTATACTGGTCATCCCTATGAAGAGCACAAGTAGGCTGTGTTCATGGCTAGCTACGACCCTTTCCGTGTAGCTTTTCACGCTGGACGTGCATGGATAAGTAGGCCAGTTTGAGTCGTTCGGAAGATTGAATTTGCGATGGAAACTAACCCTTCGTCGACGAGAGATAAAAGCGATTATTTACGCGTGAATGGACGTAATTGTAACGCTGGGATGCTTCCCATTAATGCAGATTGTAACCATCGAGTTTGCCGCAATTTAATCTAATCGACTTTATCGCTTGAAAGTTGCTAATTGAATTAAAAATCCGGTACCAGCACACCCGTTCGTTGCTAGTGCACAATTGTCCAAGGGTTTTTGCAAGTCAAGTACTGAGGGAAAAAATCCCAACCAATTTCCATTAAGGTTATGGTCTTTCTCGTTTGGAGTAAGAATAAGCAGCCCACACTGCACATCTCCCAGAAGGGTACAAAAGATCGACCGAAGACGACGACGGCAACGGTGAGGTGATGACTCCCTGTTGAGTCAATGACTGTTGCTGCCATTTGCCAGTTTAGAAGTGGAAGCTTGGAGTGTGAGATTACCTCATCACACTGTCGTTTTTTTTCATTAGATGGAGATAGAAAGCAGTTCCTCGATGGAAAAAGTTTTTTGCTGGTTTTCGACTGAATGAAATAATCTTGTAAACCTCTCTCAACACAGTACAAAGTGAGCAAAAATTAAAACATCCTTAATTTTTTGATAAAATTTTGTTTTTTATTATATAACACGATAGAGCGTGTTCTTGTAGTAGTCATTTTTTCCAGCTCAAATAACGGCTGTGTCATTTATAAACTCTAAAAATGGGTCGAAATTTAAACCTTGACGCTTTTGACGTTCAGTTTATCGATACGATCGATACAAACACCACAGGGGTTGTATTTTCAACTCTGGCGTTGTTCCTATCTGACATTTGGGAAGCTACACGGAAAACAAAATTCACTCTGGATCAGGGATGCCAGGTTGGAAGACATGTCTTCCATTGGAAGACATTGAAGTAGTGTGGAAGACATTTGGAAGACGGAAGATTTTTGGATGACTTTTCAGAATTTATGAAGACATTTGGACTATTTTAAATTATTGGTATTCTTACAATTCCTAGATTAAAAAAATGTTAGCTGGAAATCACAGAAACACTTCTAGGGTAATTCGCCAATAGGGTCCTAAAATGTTTAATAAAATCTTGTTTTTATTTAGTAACACGAAAGAGCATGTTACTGCAACTACTTTAACAATTTTTCCCGCTCAAATATCGGTTATATCATATTTAAACTTTAATTTAAAATTTTTATCCATAAATGAACCTTGACACTTTTGATCATGTTTGACGTTCGCTTAGTCGACAAAAATACCACAGGGCTTTTAGTTTTAACACTGGGGTTATTTCTATCTGACATTTCGGAAGGGACACGGAAAACAAAATACACCCAAAATTTGAGTTTAAGGCAAGGGGTGTGACAAAATCTAAAATAACATAAAACAATATTTTTTGGATTTAAACAAACGATAAGCATTAAAAAATTGAGTAAACGTGTGTTTTTGGCCTAAACTTTAGCCATTGACACTAAAATTGGCACAGTGCTTTAGGACCCTATTGTTGAACGGTCAAAATGCTCGCTAATTGTTGAACACGCCATAAGGAATACACGGGCTGTTCAAACTTTATCTTTAGTTATCTCTTTCCGAATTCCACTGAAAATACTCCATTGATTTCTTCAAATATTGATCTGTGAATTTTGTCAAGGATTCCTCCAGAGTTTCATCTATAAACTTTTGCAGAGATTTTTCAAAACATTCTTGTAACGCATTTAAATATTACTCCAGAGATTCATCAAAGGTATTCAGTAATTCTCATGTATTTTTTTTACGAATTCATAAAATATATACAGATTTTTATATTATTTTTTTTCCTGAGATTGCTAAAATCGTTGCTGCAGGAATTATTCCAGGACATTCGGGATATCTGGCAAGATTATTTTCCGCTGGTTTCTCCGGAAACTCCTACAGAATTCCTTCAACAATTGTTTGACATTATTTCAAAATAAGAATACTCTTAGGTATGTTTCGAAGGAATCTGTGTAGTATTCTGGGATGAAACTAATTGAAACAATCCTAGTGAAAATCCCACAGAAATCTTTTTGCAAATTCTTACAACTATCTTAAGGATTTATTAAAAGTTTTTTTTTGATTTCTTAAAATATCATGGAAGTATCATCTTGCTAGAAATCCTTACCAAAATTCTTGGATAAATTGCCTTCTCCATTAGATACCGAATGTTTTTAGGGAAATGCTTGGGAACGAACCCTAGATTGCTGATATGCACATGGGAAGTCCTAGAGAAATCCTGAACAACCAAAAGTAAAGGTGCAATAAAAAGTCCGTCGAAATTGAAATATTGTTCCATGAAGTTTATCGCTGATTAAAATACACACACCATGGGCAATGCAAAAATAAACAAGTATGCTAATTAGAAGTGTCTTCATTTTTTGAACATTCTCTTCAACATGCATTTTTATAGAATAATTTGACTATGGCACAGTTCTTGGAGGTTTCTTGTAGTTCACAAAAATAATAATCCGTATTCCCAAGATATCTCTAAAAAATGTTTTTTTCAAAAAATAAATAAGATTTTTTTAAACAAGAGTTTTTCCAAAAGTTCAAATATTATATTCAATTATTCATTCTAGAATTCCTTAAGTAATGATCATTTCTCTAAAGATTCTTGAAACAATTCTTTTGAAGTTCCTTCAGATTTTTTCTGGTATTCTTCCAGTTTTCAACGAATTATTTTAGCAATTTATGGAGTTTTCTAAGAAATTCCACCCAAATTTTAAACAATTAGGGGAAGAGCACCAAATTTCGACCCATTCATACAACCTTGGCTTTGTATGAAAATTCGAAAATTGGCACAGATTTCTTATGGGTCGAAAATTAGTGCTTTTCCCCTATCTCTGAAGAGTTTTTTTTTTCAGAAGTATTCAGAGGTTTATGCAAAAAGGACAGAAAGCCACTGTAATAAAATTTACCATAATTTATCTGGAGTTCCTGTGCTGACAAATATTTAAATTCATCGAGTTAACCAAGAAACTTATTTGAAAATTTCACTAGGATAAAAAACCAAATCTTCATGGATTTTTCAGGGGACTTCTACTAAAACCGTATGCAGAAATTTTTATTTTTTTATTTAGTTTTTTTGCAGAGGAAAAAGATACGGTGCTAATCTTTTTTGTGTTTGGCTTGAAACTTTCCATGAAGTTCCCTTTAATTAGTAACCTCAGAAAATCTCGGAAGAAATATGTCTAGTGAAATTCTTTGGGAATCTTTAACGATTTTTATAGAACTATTGGATCATGTCATTCCTTTAAAAAACCCTGGAGATAGAAAAAAAAACTAAAATTTCAATGAAATTCCTGGTTCGATTCCCATCAAACTCCTTTAAAAATCCGTAGAAGATTTGTTGGGAGATGTTTAAATAAAATATCGATAAGTCATTCATGCGAATAAAAAAAGAGCTAGCGTGATTTTTATTTCAATAAACCATTTGACGAATTCCATCCAGAATGAGTCGAAAAAAATAAAAATCGTGCTCGATAGTCTTCGATTTGGATTTAATTTTGCACATGTTTTTGGTATGGTACAATAAGTGTTTTCCATAGAAAAATTGATCTTTTTGACTCAAGTGTAACTTTTGAAAATGGCCTATAATTTTTTGCATGCAACTTATTTGAAAAATTCTAACTCCGAAACTGTTGATTTTGGAGAAAAATTTTCTATGAAGAAGTTGTAGTGAACCGTTTGGACTATCAGAAAAAAATATACACTGAAAAAATATTTTATTTATTTTCATAGAAAAATCAAAACTAGAACTTGAATTTTAAATTACACAAAAACCCCATTTTTAATGTTTTTTTTTAATTTTCACCATAGAATCTTGATAGTAAAAAGATGTTTAGGACAAAGATTCATGATGCAGAAATTTTTAATAAAAAAGTTTTTCTAAGAACAACTTTTGGTCGATTTTCAAAATTTTGATTTTTTTTTGTCAAAATAAATACGTTTTGATGATACAGTAAGCATCTTGAAATGATTTTGAGCCATAATGATTATATGAATAATTTCTCTAGAAGTAGCCATTTTCAAATTATATCGAGTTTAATGTTCCAAATATTTTTTAAATATTAAAATAGGCAATTTCCATTAGTTATTCGTGATTCTCCATCAAGGAAAATAAGTAAGTGGAAAGTAAATTTGGTCGTTACTCTCGAAAACGTATTGTTATTAATGGAGAAATGCGAATAACTTATGAAAATGGCCTATTTTAATATTTAAACAATAGTTTTTGCATTAAACTCGATATAATTCGAAAATGACTACTTCTAAAGAAATTATTCATATGATCATTATGGCTTAAAATCATTTCAAGATGCTTTCTGTATCATCAGAACGTATTTATTTTGACAAAAACTCAAAATTTTGAAAATGGACCAAAAGTTGTTCTTAGAAAAACTTTTTTATTAAAAATTTCTCCATCATGAAACTTTGTCCTAAAAATCTTTTTACTATCAAGATTCTATGTTGAAAATTTTAAAAATATTAAAACTGGGGTTTTTGTGTAATTTAAAATTCAAGTTTTATTTTTTTCTATGAAATAAAATAAAATATTTTTTCAGTGTATATTTTTTTCTTATAGTCCAAACGGTTCACTACAACTTCTTCATAGAAATTTTTTCTCCAAAATCAACAGTTTCGGAGTTAGAATTTTTCAAATAAGTTGCATGCAAAAAATTATAGGCCATTTTCAAAAGTTACACTTGAGTCATAATGATCAATTTTTCTATAGAAAACACTTATTGTACCATACCAAAAACATGTGCAAAATTAAATCCAAATCGAAGATGGTCGGGTTCGGTGACTGACCGATTTGACATGGAATCCGTCATTTCAAAAGCATTTCAAATCCTAAAAATCTTGATAAAAAAAACAATGAGAAATATTAAGAAGTATTGAAACCTTCAAAAAAACTGAAGAAACTCTTAGAGTAATTCATAATTTCCGGAAATACTCTAGGAATTAGCTCAAAAAACAGTGGAGATATTTTGTTAGGCATTGAGAGTTGCTGAAGGAATAACTTAAAAATTGTGAAAAAAAAACTTGCGGGAATTATCGGAGATATTTTATATGTTGTCTGTGGATAAATTGAGGCATTTTCATCAGGAACCTCCATAGAAATCTCTAGCGAATACAATCCTTTTTTCGCAAATTTTCAACTGAGCATGGTAAGTAGGTGACTTTGGATTTTCTGAGCATTTACTTAGCTTTTGGCATTTTATTCATACGAATTTGGATGTTCGAAAAGCAAATACTCAAATCCTCAGTTTTATCATACCAACTTCAGTAAATGCTCAGGAACATGATCTGACAGATGGATTTGAGTAAAGTAAAAGCTTTTGCTCAGTTTGTTTATACGACCTAATAAAAATATAAAAAAACACAAAGCAGTTTTAGATTCGAAATAAAACAGCTGTATGTTTATATTTATTCGGAATAGGGGATTTTGAAGCAGAAAACTGATTTTTCAGACTTTATTAGGGCAACTTCACCGGTGGTCCAAATCATCGGTTGGTTCAAAATTTTTGGAAAAGTTAAAAATTGGGTCCTAAAATTTTTAATGAAATCTTGTTTTTATTTAACAACACGAAAGAGCATGTTACTTCAACTACTTTTGCATTTTTTCCCGCTCAAATAACGGGTACATCATATTTTAACTTTAATTTAAAAATTGGGTCTATAAATGAACCTTGACACTTGAGATCATGTTTGACGTTCGCTTAGTCGACAAAAACACCACAGGGGTTTTAGTTTTAACACTGGAGTTGTTCCTATCTGACATTTCGGAAGGGACACGGAAAACAAAATACACCCAAAATTTGAGTTTAAGCCAAGGGGTGTGAAAAAATTTAAAAAAACATATGAAAATGTTTTTTGGACTTAAACCAACGGAAAACATTAGAAAATTGAGTAAACATGTATTTTTGGCATAAACTTAAGCGATCGGCACTAAAATCGGGACAGGGCTTTAGGACCCTATTGGAGCTTGCACCGGTGTTGCAAATAATGTTACAATTTTATTGTATACCGGTTTTCTGGTCTATTTTTTTTTTTTTTGGGACAGGCTAACTGCCTGGTCCATTTTTGGTCGGATTCGGGCCATGATTTGAGCTGTTCCAAAACTGGTTTGACACATGTTTGTTTACCAGTTCGGATTTTTCTCGTTGAAACAAACAACCACCGTCTCTAACTCCTACTCATTTGAGGTAAGTAAAAACAGGAACAATATTTCATCGCTGCTGTTTTTTTTCCACTTCCAACAATTTCTCTGGCAAGTCCTTCGGGGAGTCCTCCAGGAATTCATACAGAGACACCTCCAGGAATCATCAGCTTATTTTTATGGGGGAATCCTTTAGGAGTTGCTGCACATGGTATCCACCACGAATTTCCACATGCATACAGCTGAAGATTACTCAAAGTTCCTCCGATGTGTATAACAGGATTTCCACCAGAAATTCCTCCAAGGATTTCCACCAGGGGTTCCTCTTTGGATGCCCTCCGGGGATTTCCTCCAGGAGAGGGTTTTTAAAGAGAATTATCCGGGCATTTACTCCAAGAATTTCTCCGGAGATTTGCGCCAGAAATTCCTCCACGAATTTCCTCCAAAAATTCCTCAGGATTTTTTTACAAGGTTTTCTCCGGGGATTTCCACCAAGAACCCTTCCGGGGCTTTTCTTCTAGGGATTTCCAATAGCAATTCTTCTGGGCATTTCATCCAGGAATTTATTGATAAATTCCTTCAAAGATTATCTCCAAAATATTTCTTCGGAGATTTTTTTCACCAGATTCATCCGGAGATTTCCTTTAGATATTTCTCTGGCCATTTTTATCTGGAACTTCTCCAAAGATTTCTAACAGAAATTCCTCATAGAATTTCCTCCAGAGACTTCTTCAGGAGATCTCCTCCAGGAAATTCTTTGGAGATATTCCGCTAGAACTCCTAAGTGGATTGTCAATAGCATTTTCTCCTAGAACTTCATCCAAGATTCCCTCTGAGCATTTTTTCCATGAATTTCCCCGGAGTTTTTCCCCCAAGGAATCCTCCGGGGATTTCCTCCAGAAATTCATCCGGAGATTTTTCCCTAGAATTCCTCCAGGGATTTCCTCCCAGAAAACCTTTGTGGATTTTCTTCAAGAATTCCTCCGGGGATCTCGTTCAGATTTTTTTTTTTAAGATTTCCTCCAGGAATTTAGCAACTCATCTGGGGATTTCGTTTTGGACTTCCTCAGGGGATTTCGTCCAGAATTATTCCGGGGATTTCGTCCAGGAAATTCTTTTGGTATTCCATTAAGAAATTCCTCCGGGAATTTCCCCAGAAATTCCTTAGAGGATTTTTTAAGAGCGTTTCTCCGGAGATTTCTTCCATGACTTCTTCCAGAGATCTCCTCCAGAAATTACCACGCCAGAGATTTCCTCCAGGAATTCCTTCGAGAATTCTCCAGAAACTCTTTTGAGGATTTTCTTCTGAGAATGTGTCGGAAGATTTCTTCCAGGAATTTCTTCGGGGATTTCCTCCAGGGATTTCCTCCAGGGATTCCTCCGGGGAATTCGAATAGCAATTCTTCCGTGGATTTCATTGAGAAATTCCTCAGGGTATTTTCTCCAGAAATTTCCTCGAGGGATTTTTTCAGAGAATTTATCCGTAAATTTCCTCCAAGAATTGCTCTGGGGATTTGTACCACCGGAGATGTCTTCAGAATTTCTTCGTAGTTCCTCCAGAATTAACTTCGCAGTTTCTCTAAAAAATCCTTTAGAATCCTCAGGATTTTTAACAGAATACTTGCGGGAATTCCTTCGGAGGTCCATCTGTGATTTCTTCAAAGTATGTCCGAGAATTTTATAGTAGTTACTACGGGAATTCCTTCGGAGCTCCACCGAGAACTCCTACGGGTTTTTATCCACGGATTTTCATAGAGGTCTTTCAGTTTTCCTTCAGAAATTCCTAGGATTTCGTCCATAAATTTCTTGGAGCTTCTAGAGTTCCTCTAGTAGTTCTTTGGAAATCCTCCGGAATTCCAATACGAACTAACCTGGAGTTACTTCATAAACTTTTCTACATTAACTTCGGGAAATCCTCCAGAGTTCCTCAAAAAAATCTCTAGAGTTTCTTCGTGGATTACTTTAGACGTTCTTCGGTAATTCCTCCGGAGTTTCTCCGGGGATTTTTTTCAGAAATTCTTTCAGGGATGTTTTCAGAGAATTTATCCGGAGTTTTTCTCCAGGAATTCCGCTGAGGATGTTCACCAGGAATTTCACCTGAGATTTCCTCTAAGAATTCATCCGGATATTTCAACGATTCCTTCGAAAAAATCTTCAAGCACTCTCCGGGGATTTTCGCCAGGAATTCCGCAGGGAAATTCCTATAGCAATTCCTCCGGGAATTTAAAAGATTTCTTCCGAAGATATCCCCCAAGAACTCCTCCGGGTATTTTCTCCATGAATTCCTCAGGAGAATTCCAATAACAACACCTCCTGGGATTTCGTTCAGAACTCCGCATGGAATTCCATCGTAGCTCCGCAGTAAATGCCTCAAAATTCCTCCGGGAATTTCTTTGGAAATTCTCCGGAGTTCCTCAAAAAAATCTCAAGAGTTTCTTCGTGGATTACTCTAGACGTTCTGCGGTAATTCCTCCGGGGATTTTTTTTTTCAGAAATTCTTTCAGGGATGTTTTCAGAGAATTCATCCGGAGTTTTTCTCCAGGAATTCCGCTGAGGATGTTCACCAGGAATTTCACCTGAGATTTCCTCTAAGCATTCCTCCGGATATTTCAACGATTCCTCCGAAAAAATCCTCAAGCATCTCCGGGGATTTTCGCCAGAAATTCCGCAGGGAAATTTCTATAGCAATTCCTCCGGGAATTTAAAAGATTCCTCCGAAGATATCCCCCAAGAACTCCTCCGGGTATTTTCTCCATGAATTCCTCAGGGGAATTCCAATAACAACACCTCCTGGGATTTCGTTCAGAACTCCGCCTGGAATTCCATCGTAGCTCCGCTGTAAATGCCTCAAAATTCCTCCGGGAATTTCTTGGGAGTTCATACAGCTATGTCTTCGAAATTTCTTCAAGAATTCCTATTTCCTAATTCACCATTGGGGCACGCAGGAGATTCTCAGTGTCCAAATCTATGCAAGTGTTGCCTGAAACAAACATGTCCTGACAGAAACTGCGTTAGATGGGAGTTGACCGAATATCCTTTTCTGAACTTTAGTATTTCATGGGTAGGTGCTCCTCATCAAGGCTTTTCCTTGTACATATAATCTACACTCAATGGCAATGTTCGCGAAATTACATTTTTTCCTCAAGATCTGTTGCTAATTTACTGATCAACTAACCTAGAAACGCGTCTAATTGATGAACTTTTCATCTACCTCTAACCCCACAGGTCCGGGCCATGGAGCAACGGCTGTGTGACTGGCCTAAGCCGCAGAGCATAACTGGGCCAGCCGGAAGCAGCACTGGTGGAACGCAAGGTCAGAGCTCCAACGCGAAAGCCCCCCTCGAAAAGGTCAAAATCACCCAGCTCGAGTCGGCCGTCGAAGAGCAGAAACAGCTGAGGCTTCAGGACGCCCGCCAGGTCGGTGCCAAAGCGGCCAAAATCAAAGAGTGGGTCACCAACAAGCTACGCGAACTCGAAGAGCAAAACCAGCTGCTGAGGGAGCAGAACATCAAGTGCAATCAACAGTTAGAGTTGTTAAGGAACCACATCGCAACCCAAAGCAGTAGACATAGTATACAGCAACCCGTTAGATCTAGTTTAAGCTTAGACGTACAGGACTACAAACGGCGCAGCGGTCGCCGGCGGAGCGAATCGTTAGATCCGCCGGAGCACCGGTCCCTGTTAGCGTCCTCTTCCGTGCACCACCATCGACGGAACCTCTCGATGGAACCTCAGGAATTAGCTAGAGACTTAGCGGCCGCCGTCGACGGCCTTAATTTGATACCCCTCGTTCCGGGCCATCAGCCCAGTCCCAACTCGGATGTGGACACCGCGCATGACTACGCGGAAATTTATACGCCTTCGCGTGAGAAGGCCCCTACCTGGCTGAAGGGGCTGCCCAGCGGAGGTTCCAGTACGACCACTTCGGATTCGGTGGCCGACCTTGGGACCCCGCGACCTCCAACACCTCCGCTACATCGGTTTCCCAGCTGGGAAGCGAAGATCTACCAGGTAAGTTGATGAATAAGAGTCAGGTTCAAAATATGTTGACCGGTACATTGCGTATTGACAGGTTGCTAACGATGGCCTAGCAGGTGACGAGAACGAATCTCAGGACCAGGAGTCCGGGTCCGGAATGACGTCCAGCGTGGGGATGAACTCCCGCTCGCAAACCGTGTCCGGTGGATACTGTGATATTAGTGTACCGGTTTACGCCACCGTTAAAGGGGTAAAATAGGTTTATCACGTAGATCTAAAAGAGATGAATAACGAGTTCTTCTTTACAGCGTGCCTCCCAGATCCGATCGATGCCATTTACCGGGGATTCCAGCGACGACAGCAGTGACGGTGAGGATCACGGTGCCATAATGACCTGTGCTACGTCCACCCACAATTCGCACAACTCAACCAGCACGGACAACACCGAGACGAGCACCTCGGGCAGTGCGTCTAGTCCCTCGAAGAGTCTTAAAACATCCTCTAGTCTGAGTCCCGCTAAGCGCAGCGGGTCCGAAAGTCCAAAGAATAAAGCCAGAGGTAACCGCCCAACACTACGTCAATGCTTGAATATCGCGCTTATTTTGTGCTAATATTAGCTTGAAAACTCACTCACACTAACCAAGCATTTCTAACGACACATAACCTCATTTCCGCATTCGCTTTAACCTCAAAATTATGCGCTCCCGCTGCCGAAGTTACATTGTTCCTACCATACCTTTTTATAACAACCTTGGTTTTAGCGCTGGGATTCCATTCATTTCGCAAAGAGTGTGTAATTCGACCGTGTACCTAAACCGAACTGAGATCAAACCGATTGACGAAGAAAATTAATTTTCCGTTTTTCTCTTTGTTTTCATCCCCATAAACACACAAAATTCTGCCCTTGTCACACCCCTGCACACACTTTCGACTCCCACCATCGATTTCGTAGTAATTTCAGAAATGTCCTTTGAATCAGGGCTATCCGATGACTACGCGATACCACCGGATGCCGTTTCGGCCGTGGACACGACCTGCATGGATGCGTCGATGCCATCGCTGCTGATGCGAACCTCGTACGCCGATTCGCCAAAGAAGATCGAAACCTTGGAAAAGGTACGATGCGCGTGCCTACCTTCGTTGAATGATCTTGAGATTTTGACATTTCGTTTCCTCTAGGTTGGCCACCTTGCGAAGCTGGGCGGTAAGTTGAAGACGTGGCGGAAGCGCTGGTTCGTGCTGAAGAACGGTCAACTGACGTACTGGAAAAGTCAGCATGACGTGAACCGGAAACCTCAGGGAACGATTGCGCTGGACGAAGCCTGTCGGATAAACCGAGCCGAGGGAGCGTCAACGTTCGAGATCGATACGGGCAAGAAGGTGTACTATCTGACGGCCGACTCGAACGCAACGATGGACGACTGGATACGGGTGCTGCAGAACGTCCAGAGGCGGAACGCAACGAAGCTGCTGCTCAGCCGGGACGATCAGAAACCAACGGTGCAGGGTTGGGTTACCAAGGTGAAGAATGGCCACGCGAAAAAGTGCTGGTGTGTGCTGCTCGGGAAGATGTTCCTGTACTTCAAGGCTCCTGGGGAGACGGTGAGGATGCTTGTGATTGGCGGGAGATTTGAGAGATTGTAAAAATGGTTTCGTTTGCAGAACCCTTTGGGTCAGATCAACATGCGGGACGCTCGTGTGGAAGAGGTGGAACACGTGTCTGACTCGGACTCGGAAGAGCGCGAAGATCATGCTCAAAGCCAGGCTAGGCTGACCGTTGCCATTTATCCGCAGCAGCAGGGAGTGGTAAGTTTACCGGTTTATCTAAACCATGAGTCGAAGGAGTTCAATTTTCGAACATCAATTCACAGGGTCCTACCTACCTGATTCTGCCAGGGAAACAAGAACGGGACAATTGGTTGTATCACCTGACGGTCGTTTCCGGTGGTGGACCGAACGCCGGTACACAATACGAGCAGCTCATTCAGAAGCTGATGGAAACTGATGGTGATCCCAGTAAGTACATAGATAATTTTACAAACGATAGCTTATCTAAAAACCTTGGATTTCCAACAGATTGCGTCCTGTGGCGACATCCGATTCTGCTGCACACAAAGGACAACATAACCTCACCACTAACTTCGTTACATTCCGAAACGCTTCAAGCGGAAGCCATCAAGCTCTTTAAGGTTAGTTTATCAAATTCTTGTTTAAAAACCTTGCCAAAAATCTTGGCATTTCTGCTTTCACAGAGCTGCCAACTGTTCATGTCGGTGGCGGTCAACCAGCCGGGCATCGACTACCACGTGGTCCTGGCCCAGAATGCCCTACAGCAATGCCTGGACATGCCGGAACTGCAGTCGGAGCTGATTTGCACGCTGATCAAGCAAACGTCCCGCCATACCGGCCAGAAGCTGGGTGTAGGTGTCCAGGTAAACAAAAAACTGGGCATACCGGCTCGTGTAAGTTGCAAAGTTGATACTCGAATTCGAAGGGGACGCGTGCCATTCGGCGTGCTTCTTCTCTTTGTTTTTTTTTTTTTTTTGATACCTGAATGCTTTTATAGTTTTCGATTAGTTTTGTTAGATATACCCTTTAGTCCCCCTAGTCAGTTGTCCCATTTAACTACAATATGAACATAACTTCATTTTATAAGCAACTTCTCAGGCGGTCCAACAACAAATGTCCGGATAATAGAGTGGACTCCTGCATTAAAATGTCCAGATTTCAGAGTATTTTAAAAAATTGCAAAGCTTCCTTTCAGAAATAAAATAACAACTTCTTTTCCGAAGCTTTCAAAGTTCTTTTCAGAAAACTGAAAAGCCTTTTTTAAGGTTGTAAAACTTCGTTTCACAAGCTTGTAAGGCATATTTTCAGGAGCTTTTGCAGTTTCACATCGGAAGCTTAAATGGCTTACCATCAGAAGTTCGAAAAGGTTCCTATCCGAAGCATAAGGCTTCCTTCCAGAAGCTGAAAAACGATTCCTTTGGAAAACGCTGCCTACTAAAAGCATCAAGAACGCTCTCAACAAGAAATTGGCAAAGCTTTTTACTAGAAGCTTGTTAAGCTTCCTATCAGACGCTTGTATTTGGAAGAAACTTTGAAATCTTTCTGCCAGAAGCTTGCAAAGTTTCGTTCCAGATACAAAGTTTTATTGCAGATGTTTGCAAAGTTTTCTTTCAGATGGTTCTGTCAGAATCTTGCGAAGCTTCCTTCCAAAGGCTTGCGAAGCTTTGGTCTAGTAGCTTAAGAATCTTCCTGTAAGATGATTGCAAAATTTTCTTCCGGAAGCTTGTGAAGCTTCCAAACAAAAACTTTAAAGCCTCGTTTCAAAAGCTTGCGGAACTTTCGAAACTTTCTTCCAGATTCTTGCAAAGCTTCTAAGCAGAAACTTTAAAAAGTTTAGAAATCTTTCTTTCTGAAGCTACTTTCCAGATACTTGAAAAGCTTCCTTGCAGAATCTTAGAAAGCTTCCTTTCAGATGGTTGAGAGATTCCTTTCAGAAGCTTGGGAAGCTTTTTTTCAAAAGCTTCAGAAGCTTCCTTTCAGTAGCTTGAGAAGCTTTGTTCCTAGTCGTGAGAAGCTTCCTCCTTAATGCTAGCAAAGCTTCCTTTAAAAAGTTTGCGAGGATTTCTTTCACAAACTTGGAAACGTTTGGAAAACTCTCTACTAGAAAGCTTCCTACCAAAAGCTTAGAGAGCTTACTGCCAGAAACTTTTAAAGCTTCCTACTAGGAGCTTGTAAAGTATCCTACAAAAAGCTTGTAAAACTTCCTACCAGAAACTTCCTACTACAAGTTTGAATAGCTTCCTACCAGAAGTTTGGAAAGCTTCCTGTCAGAAGCTTGCAAAGTTTCAATCCAGATTCTTGCGAAGCCTCGTTCCAGATGTTTGCAAAGTTTTCTTTCGGATGCTTACTACCAGAAGCCTACGAAGCTTCTTCCTAGAAGCTTGCGAAGTAGCTTGAGACGCTTCCTTCCTAATTATTGCAAAACTTTCTTCCAGAACCTCGCGAATCTTCTAATCAGAAAGAGCTTCGTTCCAAAAGCTTGAGAAACTTCCATCCAGAAGCTTGAAGCGAGCGGATTGCAAGGGAACGAGCGTTGAACGAGAAGGAACTCCAGGAGAAACTGGAGCAGGGTAAGCAGTTTATCGCACGCAAACATGAACTGCTAAATCGAAAAGACGGCGAAGAAGGAAACAGTGTGCGGAGTATGCGGAGCAGCCAGAGGAGTGCGAAACGCACCGAAGATTGGGTACGGCAGACGAAGGCAGCTGATGAGGTACTCGGTGTACAGATACCTGCGTCATCGTCTGTGAATGCTGATTTGTCGGTATGTGCGTCCTCAAGAAATCTGCAAGTAGTACACCCTTCCTCAACTCCGTTGAGAATTCCACCTGCTATTTCCTCACCTGTCGGTGATGGCAGGGTTGATGTGGGATTAGAAGCGAAGTCGATCCCACGGACCTTGGGAAGCATCACAATCGGCTCGGAAGATTCTCTTGAAGGCGCTGTCGGAGGAGACGCGGAAAAAGACGATCAGAGAAAGGGACTGTCAGATTTGCCGTTCGTCGATCTTCAGCCCTATGCAGATCTGCTAAAGGTAGAAGAAATCGTTCCAAGTGCTAGTGTTAGCGTCATGCCGGGTATAAATCGCATTGGTACTCACTATAAGCGATGGAGTGTCGAAACAGGTGAGCTCCGGAAGCAGCAACGACAATCGGAAGCAGAACATCGAGCCATCCAGGACCTTGTCGTAAAACACCAGTTGGACATCGACACAAGACGGAAACGCGAGGTTGAGCTAGTGAACCAAATCAAAAGTTTGCAGTGGCGACATGGTAACGAGCTGCAGCTGATACGTGAATCGGAAGAAGGTCCAGCTTAATCAACGAGACCGTGAACAGGCTGTGTTGAAGGTTCAGGTGGAAACCCTGGAGAAACTTATCGTCGAGGAGAAGGAGCGGAGTCATGCGACGGAAGTGAAATTTCAGGATCTACTCATGCTGCGCAACAAGGAATGCGAAGCGCTGCAACTACAGCTGGCAGAGCTGGAGAGTGAAATCCAGTGTCTGCGTGACAGCGAACAGCTGCTGAAAACCCAACTAGAAGCAGCAGAGCAACGCGAAAATGAATCACATCGTCTACGGAACGAAGCGATGAAGGAGTATTGGGACCTGCACGATGAAGTTCAACAGTTCATCAGTGGTACTCGAAATGGGCTGGGAGATAGCGGTTGTTCTCCTCCTTTGCCTCCTCCGCCTGCGTCTTGGTTTGAACCTACGAATGGGCAAAACATTGAAAATTCAATTCGCGTCGATTCAAATCATGCATTGCCACCTCCGCCTCCTCCATTGTCGGTAGATTCTGGTTTGCTCAATCGTCAACAGGAATATGTGACTCAACCTGGACCGTGTGGTGTTGGAATGATGAACGAACCTGTCCCCATTCCTCCTACTTCGAATATGTTCCCTTCCGTGCCAACAACCCATCGGCAAATACCCTCGCCGACTCTGGTGCTGGCTCAGTTTGGACCAACGCCCCAACAGATTGCCGCTAGACAAGTGGTCACCAGAGAGCTTCCGATTTTCTCCGGCGATCCGATCGATTGGCCACTATTTATTAGCAGCTACCAGCATTCAACACAGATTTGTGGGTACACTGATTCAGAGAACCTTCTGCGTTTGCAGCGAAGCCTGAAAGGTAGTGCGAAAGATTCGGTTAGCAGTTTTTTGCTCCACCCGTCAACGGTGCCCCAAGTCATGTCCACCCTGCAACAGTTGTACGGCCGTCCGGAACAGATCGTCAACAATATGATCGCCAAGGTTCGGGCAACCCCTCCACCGAAGCCCGACCGGTTGGAGACGCTGGTCAGTTTCTTGCTAATAGTTCAAAATCTCTGCGGACACTTGAAAGCGGTTGGGCTAGAGAGGCATCTAGCGAATCCGATTCTTCTGCAGGAGCTGGTAGACAAACTACCAGCAACGGTAAAATTCAGCTGGGCGCTTTACCAAGAGCAAGTTCCAATGGTGGATCTGAATGTATTCAGCGACTACATGGCGAAGGTGTCGTCAGCGGCTAGTGGCGTAACGCAGCTTGCAAGTATCCCACCAAAAGCTGTGAAGGAAGAACGAAGCCGACCAAAGGACAGATCGTTTGTGAACGCGCACGTGACTTCAGAACAGCAAAAAGCAAATCACCGAGAAGTGACGCAAAAAGCGGGAACCGGATCCAACAGTGGACAGTTGAACGAGAAGGGTGCCAAATCTTGTTCCGTATGCAACGTCGAAAGCCACCAAACCGAAAACTGCTCATCGTTCAAAAGGCTGGATTTAGACGGTAGATGGAAGGCAGTGAAAGCAAACAAACTGTGCGCTCGTTGTCTCACGTCACATGCTCGGTGGCCATGTAAAGGAGAAGTTTGCGGAATCAACGACTGCCCAAAGCGACATCATCGTTTACTTCACTTCGAACCTCCAGCGACTTCTAAGACTACTAGTGCGGTGGTCTCAGTTCATCGTCAGCTGTCGTCATCCACGCTCTTCCGCATCCTGCCAGTGACCTTATTCGGGGCAAAGGGACAATTGAACACCTTCGCTTTCCTAGACGATGGATCGTCAGTAACACTCGTCGAGCGATCGATCGCTGAAGCTCTTGGTGCCAGCGGAGAAGTTGAGACTCTGAACATCGAGTGGACCGGAGGTATAAACAAGACGATCGCCGGAACAGAGGTCGTCACGATGGAGATTTCCGAGGCTGGTGCCAACAAGCGGTACAAGTTGTCCGAGGTCTACACGGTTGACAATCTCGGCTTACCACAGCAGACCACAGACTATACTGAGCTTGCTAGTCGATACACACATCTCAAAAAGCTTCCGGTGAAAAGCTTCAGGTTTGCTGTACCAGGAATCCTAATCGGACAAAGCAACGTTCATCTTCTCGCTACACTGAAGTTGCGTGAAGGGAAGTTAAATGAACCGATTGCAACGAAGACCAGGATTGGATGGGCAGTGTGTGGCAGTCTACGGAAACCACGAGCTAACACAATACACAGACAACTACAAGTGCAAACCGAACCGAACACAGAGGATCTCCACGAGTACGTCAGTCGCTTTTTCGACATCGAGAGTTTGGGTGTAGCTCTTGTGCCTACCGTGAAAGGTGTGGAAGAACAACGTGCCTACAGTATCCTGGATGCGACCACACGCCGGTTGAACAGCGAAAAGTTTGAGACAGGCCTGCTCTAGAAGCATGACTATGTAGAATTTCCAGACAGTCGGCCGATGGCGGAACGACGCTTCAGGTTCCTGGAAAAGCGTTTAGCTCGAGACCCGCAGCTTTACGACAGTGTTCGTCAGCAAATAGCTGACTTTATGCACATGGTTCTTACCGATTGGAGTCGTCGTGAATGAAAAGAAGCCTGGGAAAGTTCGAGTGATCTGGGACGCAGCTGCGAAAGTTGACGGCGTATCATTGAACTCCATGTTACTAAAGGGTCCGGATCTTCTTACTCCGTTGCTATCCGTGATGTTTCCGTACCGGGAGCGTCAAGTCGCAGTGTCCGCAGACATCAAAGAGATGTTTCTGCAAATCTCGATCCGGCCGGAAGATCGTAGCGCCTTACAGTTTCCCTACAGGGATTCTCCTGAACTGCCAATGAGTACGATGGTGACCGACGTGGCAATATTCGGAGCAGCCTGTTCCCCCGCACATTCGCAATTCATCAAGAACTTAAACGCATCAGAACAAGAAGCAGAATTTCCCAGAGGTGCAGCGGCGGTAAAGAAAAGGCATTACGTGGACGACTACGTGAACAGTCACGATACGGCGGAAGAAGCTACCGAGGTGGCGAAAGAAGTGATCGAGGTGCACAAGCGTGCGGGATTTCATATTCGAAATTGGATGTCTAGTGACAGAAGCGTGGTTGAACAGCTAGGGGAACCGAATCAGAAAACTGCAAAAGCCATGCTATCGGAAAAGGACACCGGGCTAGAACGGGTGTTAGAAATGGCGTGGAGACAAGATGAGGATGTCTTCATCTTCATTTCATTTATTTAGTTAACATCTACACAGATAACACTGAATCAACAATTTCACGCCACAATACTCGGTTCGTGGCCGCATCTCTCCATCCTCGGTTCTGCCCCACGCTCGCCAAATCGATACGCACTTGATCCGCCCACCTAGCTCGCTGCGCTCCACGCCTTCTTGTACCAACCGGATCTGAAGCGAATACCATCTTTGCAGGGTTGCTGTCCGGCATTATTGCAACATGCCCTGCCCATCGTATCCTTCCAGCTTTGGCCACCTTCTGGATACTGGGTTCGCCGTAGAGTTGGGCGAGCTCGTGGTTCATCCTTCGCCGCCACACACCGTTCTCCTGCACACCGCCGAAGATCGTCCTAAGCACCCGACGTTCGAAGACTCCAAGGGCTTGCAAGTCCTCCTCGAGTATCGTCCACGTTTCATGCCCGTAGAGGACAACCGGCCTTATGAGCGTTTTGTACATGGTACATTTGGTGCGGGCGTGAATCTTTTTTGACCGCAGTTTCTTCTGGAGGCCATAGTAGGCCCGACTTCCACTGATGATGCGCCTCCGTATTTCACGGCTAACGTTATTGTCAGCCGTCAGCAAGGATCCAAGGTAGACGAACTCGTCGACCACCTCGAACGTATCCCCGTCTATCGTAACACTGCTACCTAGGCGAGCCCTGTCGCGCTCGGCCCCACCAGCTAGCATGTACTTTGTCTTGGCCGCATTCACCACCAGTCCAACTTTTGCTGCCTCGCGTTTCAGGCGGGTGTACAGGTCTGCCACCTTTTCAAATGTTCGGCCGACGATGTCCATATCATCCGCGAAGCAAACAAATTGACTGGATCTCGTAAAAATCGTACCCCGGCTGTTAAGCCCGGCTCTCCGCATAACACCTTCTAGCGCAATATTGAACAACAGGCACGAAAGTCCATCACCTTGTCGTAGTCCCCGGTGGGATCCAAACGAACTGGAGTGTTCGCCTGAAACCTTCACACAATTTTGCACACCTTCCATCGTCGCTCTTATCAGTCTCGTGAGCTTCCCGGGAAAGCTGTTCTCGTCCATGATTTTCCATAGCTCTACGCGGTCGATACTGTCGTATGCCGCCTTGAAATCGATGAAAAGGTGATGCGTTGGGACCTGGTATTCACGACATTTTTGGAGGATTTGCCGTACAGTAAAGATCTGGTCCGTTGTCGATCGGCCGTCAACGAAGCCGGCTTGATAACTTCCCACGAACTCGTTTACTACAGGTGACAGACGACGGAAGATGATCTGGGATAATACTTTGTAGGCCGCATTTAGAATGGTGATCGCTCGAAAGTTCTCACAGTCTAACTTGTCGCCTTTCTTGTAGATGGGGCAGATTACCCCTTCCTTCCACTCCTCCGGTAGCTGTTCTGTTTCCCAGATTGTGCCTATCAGCCGGTGCAGACAAATGGCCAGCCTTTCCGGACCCATCTTTATGAGTTCAGCTCCGATACCATCCTTACCAGCAGCTTTATTGTTCTTAACCTCCCTCAAAGTGGGGGCTGGTTGGTTTCCATCTTCCGCAGTACTGACGAAGGCATTTCCTCCGTTGTCCCGTCCTTCATTGCCTCAGCACCATTCAGGTGCTCGTCGAAGTGCTGCTTCCACCTTTCGATCACCTCACGCTCGTTCGTCAGAATGCTCCCATCCTTATCCCTGCACATCTCGGCTCGCGGCACGAAGCCGTTGCGGGATGCGTTGAGCTTCTGATAGAACCTACGCGTTTCCTGAGACCGGCACAGCTGTTCCATCTCCTCGCACTCCGTCTCCTCCAGGCGGCGTTTTTTCTCCCGAAAGAGGCGGGTCTGCTGTTGCCGTTTCCGTTTATAGCGTTCCACGTTCTGCCGGGTCCCTTGCTGCAGCATGACCGCCCGCGCTGCATTCTTCTCCTTCAAAACCTCCTGGCACTCCTCGTCGAACCAATCGTTCCGTCGACTCCGTCCTACGTACCCGACGTTGCTCTCAGCTGCATCGTTGATGGCTGCTTTTACTGTTCTCCAGCAGTCCTCAAGAGGGGCTTCGTCCAGCTCACCCTCTTCCGGTAATGCAGCCTCGAGTTGCTGCGCGTATGCCGCTGCGACATCCGGTTGCTTGAGCCGCTCTAGGTCATACCGGGGCGGCCGTCGGTACCGTACGTTGTTAACGACGGAGAGTTTTGGGCGCAGTTTGACCATCACCAGATTGTGGTCAGAGTCGATGTTAGCGCCACGATGTCTTCATCTATACGTTGCAGTTTAGCGAGAAGGTGCGTATTCTGATGGAAAATACCACGATTCCTACGAAAAAGGAAATGCTTCGGCTCGTCATGAGCATCTACGATCCATTAGGGCTAGTGGCGTCATTCGTAATCCACGGGAAAATTCTCATCCAAGAAGTTTGGCGGTCCAAAATAGATTGGGATAGCTGTATTTCCGAAGAGATTGCCACGTACTGGACAGATTGGATCGCTGTGCTCAAGAGGATGGATGGATTGCGTATACCACGGTGCTACTTCTCAGGATACGACCCAGCAAGCTTCAAAACCCTTGAGTTACACATTTTTGTGGACGCGAGCGAACAGGCTTTTGCAACAGTAGCATACTTACGGATCGTAGACCAGGGACAGATACGAGTCGCACTTGTCTCATCGAAAACGAAAGTCGCTCCACTTAGAGGACTTTCAATACCACGGTTGGAGTTGATGGCAGCGTTGCTTGGAGCTCGTCTACGCAGGACTGTTGAGGAAAACCACACGCTGAAGGTACAGAAAACCTGCTTCTGGAGCGATTCATCTACGGTTTGTTCGTGGATCAGGTCTGAAACGCGTCGATATCGTCAGTTTGTCGCCTTCAGAGTCGATGAAATATTGAGTCTCTCCAAAATTGATGAGTGGCAGTGGATTTCGACGAAGATCAATGTTGCAGATGAAGCCACCAAGTGGGGGAAAGGTCCGTCGTGTAATGTAGACAGCCGCTGGTTCCAGGGTCCTGAGTTCCTCTATAGCAACAGTGCAGATTGGTCGATGGCTCCAGACAAAGATACGGATGAAAGTGATATGGAACTACGGGAGGCGTACGTCTTCAGTCATCATATCAAGAAGCCAAAAAGCAGAAAGAACGTTGTGGTCGATTGCTCAGTCCGAGGCGTTCCCTGAGGAAGTTGCGACCCTGAAGCAGAACCCGAATCGAAGCACTGGACAACAGAAGCAGATAGAAGCATCCAGCAGTATTGTGGAACAGTCACCATTTGCCGATGAATACGGAGTATTGCGGGTAGGCAGCAGAGCAGCAGAAGCGGAGATACTCACGCACGATGCAAAGTTTCCGATTATTCTTCCGAGAAACCATCGGATTACCGAACTTCTGTTGGACTTTTATCATCGAAAGTACGGTCATGCCAACGATGAGACCGTAGTCAATGAAGTGCGGCAGAAGTTCCAAGTGCCACGTTTGCGAGTGGAAATTCGTCTAGCCAGGAAACGTTGCATGTGGTGCCGCGTCTACAAATCCACGCCAGTTTGTCCTAAAATGGGACCGCTGCCTGCGGTACGATTGCAACCGCATGTACGCCCGTTTACCTTTGTTGGAGTAGATCTTTTTGGACCGTATCTGGTGAAGGTTGGACGCAGCGTGGCGAAACGATGGGTTTGCCTTTTCACCTGTCTCACGGTCAGGGCTATTCATCTGGAGGTAGTTGCCAATCTGTCCACGGATGCGTGCAAGAAAGCGATCAGAAGGTTCATAGCACGACGTGGCTCTCCTCAAGAAATATATTCTGACAACGGCACAAATTTTATCGGAGCAAATCGGGACGAGTTCAGAAGGATGTCTACAGAATTGGGGAGCACTTTTACGAATGCTCCTACGCAATGGCGGTTCAATCCTCCAGCTGCACCGCATATGGGAGGCTGTTGGGAGAGAATGGTACGGGCAGTGAAGACAGCTCTAGGGTGCGTTCCGGTAGTACGGAAGCTGGACGACGAATCGTTCGCGACGGGGTTAGCTGAAGCAGAAAGTATGGTCAACTCCAGACCACTTACGTTCATCCCTCTGGAAACGGCCAATCATGAATCATTGACGCCAAACCACTTTCTGCTGTTAAGTTCGAATGGCGTACGAGAACCCGAGAAATTTCCGACGGATGCAGGGATGGCGCTGAGAAGTAGTTGGAACACGGTGAAGCATACGCTGGACAACTTCTGGCGCCGTTGGGTGGTAGAGTATCTACCAACTATTATACGTCGGACGAAGTGGTTCCGAGATGTGAAGGCGATCGAGGTTGGAGATCTAGTTCTTGCAGTAGACGAAAATGTGAGGAACCGGTGGATACGTGGACGAGTGATCCAAACGATTCCGGGAAAGGATGGCGTGCCGCGTAGAGCGGAAGTGCAGGTATTGGGCGGAACGTTGAAGCGGCCTGTTACGAAGTTGGCTGTGCTGGACGTGATAAGGTCTGGTGACGCCGGACCAGATGTTAAGGCGACACGGGGGGGAGGATGTTCACCGCAACAGCCCATTGTAGTGAAAAACCCCTGTCGATAGAGATCATGAGCCACTACCTATGCCCACTGGATCGCTTGACGTCGGCAAAACTTCAAACTCCATGACAAGGGAGATTCGGTAGACAACAGATAAGAGTGATAAGAGGATTGTTTATTGCGATATTCGATATTTGATTCATTAGATTGAGAAGTTGAAAGTGTTTTTTTGGATTATTACTATTTGTGAAGGTGAATTATAAAATTTGTAACTTAAGTCTAGATTAAAACTTACACGATAATTAAAACTTACAGGCTAAATTTGAAACGTTAAAACCTAGTTGTGCGTGAGATTAAAAATAGTACGGAGACTGAATTGTGAGTAGAGCATGAATTTGTCATTGAACGTATCCTAAATGAAAAATATATTTTAGCTTAAGCTGATCAAACGCAAATTTGAGTTAAAGATCTTGCTGGAAGAACTCCTACCGAATCTCCCACAACACAAAGCTTCTAAGCAGAAACTTTAAAAAGTTTAGAAATCTTTCTTCCTGAAGCTTCCTTCCAGATACTTGAAAAGCTTCCTTGCAGAATCTTAGGAAGCTTACTTTCAGATGGTTGAGAGATTCCTTCCAGAAGCTTGGGAAGCTTTTTTCCAAAAGCTTCAGAAGTTTCCTTTCAGTAGCTTGAGAAGCTTTATTCCTAGTCGTGAGAAGCTTCCTTCTTAATGCTAGCAAAGCTTCCTTTAAAAAGTTTGTGAGGATTTCTTTCACAAACTTGGAAACGTTTGGGAAGCTTTCTACTAGAAAGCTTCCTACCAGAAGCATAGAGAGCTTACTGCCAGAAACCTTCAAAGCTTCTTACTAGGAGCTTGTAAAGTATCCTACAAAAAAGCTTGTAAAGCTTTCTACCAGAAACATAGATAACTTCCTACTACAAATTTGAACCAGAAGTTTGGAAAGCTTCCTGTCAGAAGTTTGCAAAGTTTCAATCCAGATTCTTGCGAAGCCTCGTTCCAGATGTTTGCAAAGTTTTCTTTCGGATGCTTACTACCAGAAGCCTACGAAGCTTCTTCCTAGAAGCTTGCGAAGTAGCTTGAGACGCTTCCTTCCTAATTATTGCAAAACTTTCTTCCAGAACCTCGCGAATCTTCTAATCAGAAAGAGCTTCGTTCCAAAAGCTTGAGAAACTTCCATCCAGAAGCTTGAGAAGTTATCACTTAGAAGCTTGGCAAGCTTTGTCCCTGTAGCTTGCAAAGCTTCCTTCTAGACACTTGAAAAGCTTCCTAGCAGAAGCTTAGGAAGCTTCCCTTAAGATGGTTGAGAAGCTTCATTCCAGAATCATGAAAAGCTTCCTTGCAGAAGCTTGGGAAGCTTTCTTCCAACTGCTTCAGAAGCTTCCTTTTTGAAGCTGCATTTTCAGATGCTTGAGAAGCTTTCTTTTCAAAAGTTTGAAAAGTTTTCTTCCAGAAACTTGAGAAGCTGCCTTCCAAATGCTAGCAAAGCTTCCTTTCAAAAGTTTACGAAGCTTTCTTTCACAAGCATGGAAACGTTTTGTAAGTTTGGGCCCCAGTTCAGTTGCTTCCTAAGTTTACTAACCTTTGTTCTCATTTCAGTTAGTCATCCTCATCCCAAATGTCAACACAATGAATGAATATGATTGGCTGTTCACACAAATTGGCACGAATTAAATCTAAACCATTTTTCCTAGCTAGATCAAAATTTAACAGAATCCAAGATGTTCGATGCATGAATAGGTTCAATTCTTGATTGACTACTAGAGTCCCACCGCTTTCAGAAAAAAAAAGTTGATAGTTACTTTGTGGCATCAAACATGTTGACAAAACAACCAGGGTTGCTAGTTTCAAACTCGCAATACTGGAAGTCCATCAAAATTCAAAACTCCAACACCTATCCCTGAGATCCCTCCTAACCTTAGTAATAGTTTGCCAAACCAAATCTAAGTATTAGCGACTCCCCTCCTGTCGAAAAAGAAAGTATATCAAAATCAATACAACTATTCAAAAAGATGCCAAATGTACACGAGTAGGTTTCCAGATTTTCAATTCCCTACTGTAATCGGTGTGAATGTACCTGCATGTGGATTATCTAACCACCTTGTTAATGCTTTTGGCACCTGTTTCGTTTCCTTTCGTCTTTTCTTCTTTGTCTCTACTCTTATCACGCTTACACGCTTCTAGTTTTATTTAGTTCAATAATTCCTTTCGTTTCTATCAAATCTTATTATTTTAAACTTTTTCTTTCTGTTTTATCAACTGTTTTACTTATTTTCAAACAACAAGCTTTTCTCCTTTGACCGGAATCGATTTCGGTTCTCCTTGAAAACGCGGCGCCACTACCACCACCTGCTTTACCGCCACCAACGCTATTCGAACAAGATCGCGAGACGTGAGCAAGTGAGAAAAACGATTTTAACGATGGTCTTTTGAATTGAAATCTCGCGGAACATTACTAAAGGACCTATCTAACATTGAGAGGCTCTCTTTGTTTACTTTCTCTTTCATTAATAACTGAGTCACATTAATCTCTTCTATTGCGTTTTTTGTATGAAACGCTAGTCAAGGAAATTGACTTTCGATCTGTAGTGAAAAACTTCCCAAAATCTTTAGTATTCCACTGTTATAATCGAAAGAGAACGAGAGAGGAGAGAATCTCTCATTTGTACATAGGTCCTTTAGTAGGGTAACCAATATATTTTGGACCTCTATATATTTTGGACCCCCTGGGCCATTTTCCTGCAAATTTTCCAGTTTAAATCGAAAGACCAATATAATCCGCATGCCATTTGGAAAGATAGGACCATTCCGCACTTGCATCAAGCGTTTGTGCATGGAAAATGTGTATTTTATCTGAAATTAATTTAATTTAATCGGTTCATCCATGCAACCGTTACAACACGTTACACACAGAAATTGAAGACGTCAGAAATTTTTCAAATGTAAACAAAAACTTGTTTCTAATTTCTGACCTAAAAGCGTAGAATTTCCTCGCTTTTCCATTGTCAATCGATTGATTAGACTATGGGAAAGCATATTATACAACCAGTGCCGTGGACTTTGTCGCCAAACGATAAAAAATTGCCGGGGGTCCAAAATATATACTTCGAGGGTCCAAAATGTATTGGTGTGTCCAAAATAATGAAAAACAGTGTATCACAATTCAATTATTTTCGACGCCTTTTGGATCCTACATGCCCGTATGGGCATTTTTATCTCGTAGAGGAAGTTTTTCTCTACATTTTGGTATGTTTTTTGACTTGGTTACGCTGTGCAATTAATTAATTGGGACAAAAATGTAAAATCACTTCCTTAGGGGGTCCAAAATACGACCGTTACCCTAATGTTCCGCGAGAAATCAACGTTCACTTTTTCTTCTTAGCTCATTCTAATCACCTGACACTTGACGCATTAGTGCGCTATCTTTAGAATGAGTTCGAAAAACCATCAGCGCCATAGCCATGATTTGTAAGCATTCTTCACATCGCTAGTCGGTGGTGTTAATTGACAGCTGTCAGTTGGCGCCCAATTTAGAGTTCGTATAATCAAAGTATACTTTGATTACAATTTTCCGTCAAAACTTCAGCATGCTCTGTTATTTTTCGTTTTAAGTTATTATAGAAACATAGTTTTGTTTTTCATTAGTTGTATACCGAACAACCAACAATAGTTTAATTTTTCGTTCATACATGTCAGTTTATCACTAGTTTACCCCTTCAAATAGTTAGAAGACAGTTACCACGAAAAAAGTCCAACATCTCAGTGTTTCCATAGAAAAAAAAAACAATAGTCAATCAATGTAGCCCGATTTTTGCCAACCATGTTTTCTTTTCTTTCTCTTTCTCTCCGCCGCCCCAAATCGCTTGTCAAACAAAACCCTACAAAACTACCAATCTGCGGCCATGATTAAACCAAAACCATAAAATCCCCTCGCGCAACCAATAGCAATTGC
Organism: Aedes aegypti; assembly: GCF_002204515.2. Taxonomy (NCBI): domain Eukaryota; kingdom Metazoa; phylum Arthropoda; class Insecta; order Diptera; family Culicidae; genus Aedes; species Aedes aegypti. The sequence continues at coordinate 8,071,514 of NC_035109.1, forward strand.
TGTTGTGTGCCACGCAGAGTTTGTTCACTTGCGATACGCTGCAGGGCAATGCCTCTCAAGCGAATGGGAGCTCACCAACTTCCATTCAGGTAGGAATTACAGTGATGTTAGTTTTTATGTTTCGTTTCTGTTTTGTTTTCATCCCACCTTTGTTCTCTTAACTTTCCGTGTTGTTTCCTTCTGTTCTATGTGGTGTTCCTTTTCGTTGATTTATCATCTGTATTTCGGTTTTGATTTTGCGTTCAAGCAGCGGCTGCTAACAAAAATTTTCATATTCATAACTCACATTTCCAACTGTAGCCAAATTGATAACCAATCAGTAGCTTCATACTAATCGAAATTAGTTTTGTTTCCCTGTAAAGTGAGGTTTGCTGGGATACGTTACTAACCATTTCATTCACTTATTCGCCCATGTTCACCTTTCGAGTTATGATTTGGACTTTTCGGTTACCTATCGTTGATTAACTTTGAACAATTCAATGCACATAATTCGATTGCGCATAACCCATAGGCCCCTTCGGTTCCTCCGATCGACTGCAAATCTAACCCGCCGGCCTACACGTTCATCCAGGGATGGCAGCTCCTGTCGCTTGCCGTGTCGCTTTTTGTGCCAAAGAACAATCGGTAAGCCCACCTTCCCACCTTACCCTCTATTCACCTTGATGAAATTTCAATTATCCCCGCGCGTAGCCTACTGTGGTACCTCAAGTTGCACCTGTCGCGCAACGCGGATTCGAAAACCGAGTGCGGGAAATACGCGGCCTACTGCGAGCGGGCCCTGGAGCGCACGATGCAGAACGGTGGACGCGAAACGAAACCCTCACGGATGGAGGTGCTGTCGATTCTGTTGAAGAATCCGTACCACCACTCGCTGCCGCATGCCATTCCGGTGCACATGATGAACGGGACCTATCAGGTGGTGTCGTTCGACGGTTCGTCCACCATCGAGGAGTTCCACTCGACGCTGGCACAGGAGATTGGCTGCCGCGACGGGACCAACGGGTTCACGCTGTTCAGTGACGATCCGATCGAGAAGGACCTGGAGCACTACCTGGACCCGCAGGCGAAGGTGAGTATCGGTACCATAGATATTTCAACATGTAAACAGATTGACATGATTCATACAGGAAAACACTCTAGCATTTTTTTTAATGCTCAAGTCGTGTACAGTGCATCGACATTACCCTTGACCTCAAACCCTCATCTCTCCGGAACCACCTCACGGTATTTCTTCGGGAAGGGGCCAGTGCATACAGCACAACACTTCTTGTTTTTCTTCTTAGCATTACGTCCTCACTGGAACAGAGCCTGCTTCTCAGCTTAGTGTTCCTATGAACACTTTCACAGTTATTAACTAAGAGCTTTCTTTGCCAAAGTTGCCATTTTCGCATTCGTATATCGTGTGGCAAGTACGATGATATTCTATGTCCAGGGAAGTCAAGGAAATTTTCATCAGGAAAAGATCCTGGACTGACCGGGAATCGAACCCAGACACCTTCAGCATGGCTTTGCTTTGTAGCCGCGGACTCTAACCACTCGGATAAAACAGGCCCCTAGCACAACACATGTAGCAGAAGTAGACTAGGCAAACTGCTTCTCCTAGCCGACTTAAACAATGTTGCAGGGGACCAGCCTCGGCAGGGCTAACCTTCTGCACATGCCAATTCTTGATCGGCTCGCCATAGGCGCTGCAATTCCAACATAATGTGAGTGACAGTCGTAGTTACTGCATTCCAGCACTCGGCAGCCGCACATATCCTCTCTATTATATTGTCGGGGGTGTTTCCCCTTCGCATGTAGCGAGCATGCGACTTCCACAACAATGAAACGTTGGCAATCGAACACGACATGCTCCGCTGTTTCCTCCACACCAGCACAATTGGGACACGCAGGAGATTCTGCCATCGATCATTACCCCCAAAATGCCTAAGGGATCGCTTGGACTTTATGATGCAATCACCTACCGAGATAAGCGCCCGTTGCTCGGACTTGCGGTTGTTGACCACCACCACCTCAGTCTTGTGACGGACTAGTCCTAGTTTCCTACACATCATCCATTCGTCAATTATGGAAATAGAGTGCGCTGCTGTCAACTTTAGTGCCTCCATCGATTCGCCATAGACCAACAATCTTACCCAAGTAACCACAAGCATTAAGGTATTACCGTATTTTAACTTTAATTCAACGAGTGCAATGCATCATTGCTTTTATTCTGCAATATGCGTGCAATAATGCTTTAATCCCATTTTATGAATGCAATGTAGCATTGCTTTATTGTTGCAATGAAATGTGCATTAATGGGTGATATACGGTCACCGCTCAATGCTTCATTGCATCATCTTACTCAGTGCTTCATCGCAAGAAAAACGGCAAGACTTCAATGCAGTATTTATCGTCGATCCTTCATTCACTCAGACAAATAGACTATATAAATACTTAAATATCCCTTATGAAAATTCGCCACAAGAAATCTGGTTGAAATTCGTAGATTTATCTTATGAGAAACCAGAATTTGAAAACAAAAAAAAAGTTGCATCAACCTGGAATTGAACCAAAAACCTTACGATTGATAGGCCCGTGCGTACACCACAGGTCTATCACCGACTCAATATGGCGAGATGCTAAAACGATACATAAAGCGTGAAGATGAGCAACTGTTTTAGCCCCACACAATGAAAACAAAACAAAATCCCAACAGCAACAGAGCGACAGCCGCGGTAAACTTGAAAGTGCAACAGTCGTGCTCACCAACTTATTGCGCACTTCACCCCAAATTGAACTATCACGAAATTTGTAGAGTGCAGAAAAAGTGTGATAAGAGTGCACGCTTGCAACGGATCATCTCAACGTATTTGGTGCACTTGTTCCTTGAACCACAAGGAATAAGTGCACTAAACACATTATCATGATTCGACGTATCCCTGCTATCACACTTTGAGGGAGCTCCAACTTAGAGAGAAATCGACAGTATTTGCCACCGGCAACGAAAGGGCGCTGCTTGAAGTTGCACAATTTCCCGGCCAAGACATGCAGCATCCATAGTCCGGAGGATAGGCGCGGCGAGTCATCGAAAACATCTCACTTAATTTGGGTTCGAATCCCACCAATCATACAAAAAAAAGACTAGCAAATAAGTTCGTAAACAACACTGAGCTGACATCCAACGAACAAAAAAATACAATAATATTTTTGTGTTTCTATTTTTGATCTAAAACTAATGGTGCATTAAATACACTTTGGCTAAAGCTTTTATACGGTACAGACAGTAACTATACTTTAGCAATTGCCAACATAGAGCTTGGAAATGCAGCCGTATTTACACTTTAATAGCGCCCTTTTCCACCTTAATACTGCATTAATGAGACATGTAATGCAGTATGACTTTATATGCCATATTTTATAATAGCATATAAAGTGATATTGATGCAACTATATACAGCTGTACGGTTACTTGGGTAACATCCGTCGGAAGATGGGGATCATTCAAGCGATAACGCACACTGCCTACGACGATATAGTGCGGTAGGCACTCGCCTCCCATGAGTCGAAACGTACCTGTCAACTTGTTTCGCTTGCGTTTGGTTCTCAACGCTGCAGCCCAAGCCATTACCCCGTATCTCAATATGGATGATGATACGGTCGCCAGAAGACGCCTCGTACTGCTTCTTGGTCCTCCAATGTTGGACATCTAGGATCATTATACAGCTACAGTACCTTCGCCGGCATAGCCTACGTGGCTGTTGAAGTTTAACCATTAATCCAAGGTGCTTTAGAGAGCACTTCGACGAGATTTCGTGTTCTCTGACGTTGATCTTGAACTGCTGAACTGCCTTGCAGTTGCTGACCAGCAACTACAGACCTCCGTTTTGTAATGAGCTAACTGCAGCTCGACTCCAGTCATCCACGATTCAATTATGTCTACACGGGTAGAAATCAGAATCCAAAAACAAGATTATGACTCATGATATCATGATTCCAGCGGGTTTTCGTCTTATGAAAATACACCATGATTTGGACTCATGATATCATGAGTCAGATTGCCGTAACGCAACACACGCGTTAGGTTTTTGTAGCGGATTGCTCGGAATCATGATTCAAATGCCAAAAATGCTGAGTCGCGCATCCGTTTATGATCGACAAAATAAAAAAAAAAGTTAAAAATAGCATACATTGAGCCAAGAACCTTCCGATTGTGAGCCATGTACTTTACCACTCAACCGCTTCGTCATCTTGAATTAGGAGTGATCGATACGAAAGAGATGATGCAAAGTGCGCCGCTTACTGTTTTCACACTGGATGTTACGCTTATGAGGAATCATGATTATGACTCCAGGAACCATGATTTGTGATGCTGATATTATGACCTAACCAATTTATGAATTTCATGATTTGTAAATCATGGCGCATTTCATTCACCACTGGACTCCGCAGTTAGTTTTTATAAGTGAGGGAAGGAAAATAAAAGTGCGATTCTGCATCCAATCTCGTTGATGTCTTCAGCTCACTCATTCATTATAAATCGTAGAATAAGTGCGCTGAAGACACCAACAAGATTTGATGCAGGATCGCACTTTTATTTACATTCTCGCACTTATGAAAACTGACTGCGCAGTCCAGTGGTGAACGAAATACCCAATAATGTGGGAAGAGATTAACGTAACATTGTTGATGGAGCATCTGGAATAATGCAAGAAACGGGCGTATTTTCTGAAGTTTTATGATATTAATTTAATTCAATCCCAAATATCTTGAAGCGATTACTTATAGGAAGATCATTGATATTAGAATTTTGAATTGTTTTTGGATAAAGAATCATATTGCAGCATCAAAACGCCTTTTCTATAACCAGAAATTGAATTTTCAGAAATACACCAAAAGTTGCCCTTAGAAAAACTTTTTTATTTTAAATTGCACCATGTTGAAACTGCCCTAAAAACATGGGATATTAATGTGGAAAGAGATAAACGTAACATTGTTGGTGGAGCACCTGGAGTAACTTATGAAACGGGCGTATTTTCTTAAGTTTTATGATATTAATATAATTGAATCCTAAATATCTTGAAAACGGCTAGTTTTAGGAAGATCATTGTTATTAGCATTTTGAATTGTTTTTGAGTGAAGAATCATATTACAGCATCAAAACGTCTTTTCTACGGCCAGAAATTGAATTTTCAGAAATGCACCAAAAATTGCTCTTAGAAAAACTTTTTTATTTTAGATTGCACCATGTTGAAACTGTGCTTCAAACATCTGGTTTTACATTGAAATTTTACAGAAAAAATTTGGAAAAAATCGGAGATACCTATTTTTGCAATTTGTGTTTTAAGGTTTAATTTAGATTTTTTCATGAAAATAAATGTATTATTTTTCAGTGTATATTTTTTTTACAAAGCCTATTTGATTGTCTACCATCCCTCCTCAGACACTTTTTCTCTATAACAAACGGTTTCCGAGGTACATTTTTTTTCAAATGGTGATGCTAAAAATACTTACGCCCTTATCAGAAGTTACTCTTGATTTTAAATGGTCTCTCCACCAGTGGAAAAAACTTATTCTATTATATCGAAACTATGTGCAAAATTCCATTTGAATCCAAGGTACCGTAAAATCGGGTGTAATTGATCAGAAGGGTGAAATTGATCATCGTATCACACGATTTTATACATTCGTAATGGAGCACAAATATCAATGTAAGCTGCAGTAAATGAACGTTGCTTGTCGTAACTATTGTCGAATTGTGTGTTGTGAAGTTTTTTGCGTTAAAGAATGTGAAAATAACGTAAAATTTCAAAATCATGCACGGTGCAGTATTGACAAACACCTATGAACTTCTATTTATATGCAAGGATTTGAACATGGTATAAACCTGAAAGTTTGTGAGGATAGTTATCGCTCAGCTTATGAGACGCATAGACGTGTTTACGACTGCGCTCCTCATTAGTCAGGCATTTTTTTTCTGATTCGCTTTTCGATTGTTTCCTTGTGCCGCGTCGCGTGTGTGGTGATTACGCGATGAGGCGAGAAAACACCTTCCGGATCGACTACTCAAACTTCCCCGTGAAGCCGACATTCGAGAAGGTGCACGGCTTTTGCCGTACAGTTCTTGGCCTGAACAAGGACGATGTGAAAAGACTCCAGTGCAGTAGAGGTGAACAATGTGCGTTCGTCAAGGTCGGCGACCTGGCGCTCGCACAGAAAATAGTGGAAGAACATGACGGACGTCACGAAGTGGAGATAGACGGGAAGAAGCACAAGCTTCGCATAACCATCGAGGATGGAAGTGTCGAAGTGAAGGTGCATGACCTCCACGAAGATGTGACGAAAGAGAAGATCGTGGAGTTTCTGCGCGCGTTTGGTGAAGTGGTCTCGATTCACGAGCTAATGTGGGGAGAGAGCTACGAATTCGCCGGTGTACCGCTCGGCATATGGTCGGCACGAATGCTACTGCATCGTAACATTGACTCGTGGGTCACCATCGATGGGCAGCAAGCGTATGTGGTGTACAAGGGGCAGGTGCTCTCGTGCAAGCATTGCAAAGAGCAGGCACACTCTGGCATATCATGTGTCCAGAACAAAAAACTTCTCGTACAGAAGAGCTACGCCAACGTAGCAAAGCAGAGTGGCAATCGTCCACCGCCGAAAAAATCGTCCGGTCCGAAACCACCGAGCACGAAACTGGTAGGTCCTACCGCGCCATCTCTCACCTCGTCGGTTGCTTTTCCCGAGCTGCCGAAGCCCTCGAGTCGGACCGAACAGTCTGTCCCGGTGACGAAAGCAAACAGTCAATCCGACAAGATTGACTTAACGGCGTCCCCCAGCCCGCAACAGCATCGCGCGCACGGTTCGTCGTCTTCTCACCGATCGACTCAACAAGCCACCGAAGCTACCCAACCCAATGTTGCTGTGGTAGACTTGTTCAAAAAGCCGATCCATGCGCTGCGATCGCACAGCAAGAATGGCAACGGCAACGAAACCGACGAATCATCGGCATCCACGAGCAGCAGGCGAAGCAGAGGCCGACCACCAGGCAAAAAGCCCCGCAGAGAAGACGATGACGACGAGCAGGATGAGGATTCCTAACCGTAATGGCTCTCACATCCTACAATATCGCATCCATCAACATCGGCACCATCACCAACCCCACAAAACTAGCGGCGCTGCGCACCTTCATCAACAGCCAAAGTCTCGATATTGTGTGTCTGCAAGAAGTGGAAAACGACCAGCTCTCCTTGCCTGGCTTCGTCGTATACACGAATGTAGACCACACGAGAAGAGGAACAGCTGTTGCTCTGAAGGAGTACATTCAGGTATCTCACGTTGAGAAAAGCCTGGATAGCCGCCTAATCGCTCTGCAAGTGCATGATACCACGATTTGTAATATCTACGCTCCCTCCGGCTCTGCACAGCGCGCAGCAAGGGAAGATTTTTTCAACGGCACTCTCGCCTACTATCTCCGTCATGCCACTCAGCACGTCATCCTCGCTGGCGATTTCAATTGCGTGGTTCGCTCATGCGATTCGTCTAGCCCAAACACAAGCCCTGCACTCAAAACCGCCGTTCAGCAGCTACAACTCCACGATGCGTGGGAAAAGTTGCGCCCCAGGGATGCCGGCTTTACGTACGTTTGCCGGAACGCACAATCGCGCCTCGACCGCATATATGTGAGCAGCGGTTTACGGGAGCATTTGCGTACCGCATGCACGCATGTCTGTTCGTTTACGGACCACAAAGCGCTGACACTTCGTCTTTGCCTCCCCCAGCTAGGACATGAGCCCGGCCGTGGTTTTTGGTCCCTTCGACCGCATCTTCTCACCGACGAGAACGTTGCCGAGTTCCAAACACAGTGGCAATATTGGACTCGGCAACGCAGAAACTACGGCACGTGGATCGAGTGGTGGATTTCGTGCGCTAAGCCGAGAATAAAAACGTTTTTTAAACGTAAATCGCGGATCGTCTTTGACGAATTCCACGACGCGCACCAGCGTCTATACGCGGAACTGCGGCTAGCGTACGATGGATACTACCAGCATCCCGAAATGTTATCCACCATCAACCGCTTAAAAGGCGAAATGCTGGCGCTTCAGCGCAATTTTTCGCATATGTTTATGCGAATGAATGAAACGCACGTGGCGGGAGAACCCGTTTCAATATTTCAGTTGGGGGAAAGACGAAGGAGAAGAACCGTCATCACCCAGTTGCAAACCGAGGAGAATGAGACCGTTGCCGAGCCAGCAGCGATCGAAGCAAATCTGCTAAACTTCTTCTCGCGTCTCTACACGGAGGAAGCAACAGCAGCAAACAACAACGATGACGGGTTTACATGCGAGCGTGTGATCCCACCCGATGATCCCCTCAATCAAGCCTGCACGGACGAGATCACCACAGCAGAAATCCTCTCTGCCATCCGATCGAGTGCTCCACGGCGTTCCCCCGGCAATGACGGCATCCCAAGAGAATTCTATCTGCGCATGTTCGATGTGATCCATCGGGAGCTCAATCTCCTGCTCAACGAAGCACTAGCAGGCAACCTTCCCCCTGCTTTCGTGGAGGGCATCATAGTGCTGGTGAAGAAGAACGGAGGCGACAACACGGCCCGGTCGTATCGACCCATCTCGCTGCTCAACAGCGACTATAAGCTTCTCTCGCGCATTCTGAAATCCAGACTGGAGTGCGTCATGCGAGCCCACCACGTGCTGAGCGACGGGCAGAAATGCTCCAACTCGGAGCGTAACATTTTTCAGGCCACTCTTGCTCTGAAAGATCGGATTGCGTGTCTCCGTCACCACCGGCGCGCCGGTAAATTAATCAGTTTCGATTTAGAGAATGCTTTCGATCGGGTCCGGCACTCATTTCTGTTCGGCACCATGTGCTCGCTCGGCTTCAGTCGGGATCTCGTCGCTCTTCTCGAGCGCATTGCCAGCCGGTCCACCTCTCGGCTGCTCATCAACGGGCGTCTCTCACGTTCGTTCGAGATTCAACGTTCGGTTCGGCAGGGTGACCCGTTGTCCATGCATCTCTTCGTTCTCTACCTCCACCCCCTGGTGTGTAGCCTCGAACAAGCATGTGGCAACGATTTGCTGGTTGCGTATGCCGACGATATCAGCGTCATCGTGACGTCAGCTGGGCAGATCGAGCTCATGAATGGGATTTTCGTTCGCTTCGAGGCTGTCGCCGGCGCGCGGTTGAATCTGCGCAAAACAGTGGCGATCGATGTCGGGTTTTGCGAAGGTAATCAAATTAACACCCAATGGCTGCAAACAGCAAATGTGGTCAAAATTTTGGGTATTACCTTCGCAAATTCGATAAGATTAATGACCACACTAACTGGAATGCGCTAGTGGGGAAGTTTGCGCAACAACTGTGGCTACACTCGCTGCGACTGCTGACGCTACACCAGAAAGTGATAATGCTCAACACGTTTGGCACCAGCAAGCTGTGGTATGTTTCGTCGGTGCTGCCACCCCTTGGCGTGCACACGGCGAAGATCACATCGACGATGGGCGCCTTTCTGTGGAGAGGAATACCCGCCCGCGTTCCGATGGTGCAGTTGGCTCGCAGCAAGGAGCATGGAGGGTTAAATCTCCATCTGCCGGCCTTCAAAGCGAAATCGCTGGCCATCAATCGACATCTAAACGAGATCGATTCCCTTCCCTACTACAAATCCCTTATTTTCCATGATAATCCCCGCCCAGCAATCTCTATAGATCATCCCGACCTAAAAATTATCCTATTAAATTACTCCCACATTCCACCCCTTATCCAAGAAAACCCCTCCGCCGATCTCATTCACCGGCATTTCGTTCAGCAAACGGATCAACCCAAAGTGGAAAGAAGCAATCCAGCGATCGACTGGCCACGTGCGTGGCGAAACATCAACGACAAACAGCTCTCTTCGGTGGAGCGATCGAAACTTTACATTTTGGTGAACGAGAAGTGGGAGCACCGTAAACTGCTGTCCGTGATGCGGAGAGCAGACAACGAGTTTTGCACGCACTGCGACGGACGTACCGTAGAAACGCTTCGCCATAAATTTTGCGACTGTGCTCGTGTCGGCCCGGCTTGGACGGTCCTACAGCAGAAGCTTGCGGTCGTCATGAATGGATGGAGAAGCCTGACGTTCGAAGACCTGGTGAGACCTGTTTTTGCAGGCGTGAATAGAACTAGACGAGTTGAAATTTTGAAAATATTAGTCAAATACATCATTTTTGTTAACCAGTGTAACGATAGAATCGATGTTGGAGCTCTAGATTTTCATATTGATTTGTAATTATCTGTTGTGAAAATAACTGTTTTGTAAATCGCTAAACTGACAACTGATTTTTAACCACAAAAAAAAGGATGCTTGAGATATATCCCTAAACCAGATTTCATCACCAAAACTCGTACCAATTAGCTCATATGGTTGAAATAATTGAAATTCTGTTAGATATAATTGAATTCCTTAGGAAATTGCATACATTTAGGCGTTTTCCGCGTAATTCTTGAAATTTAACTATTCGTTATTTATATAAATATTGCATGGTTAAGAATTTTACAAGCATATTCGGATTCAGGGAGCTCAAGTTTATCATATAGAGTTGTTTTGGAAATCAACAATAATGGCATTGACCAGTGATCAATTTCACCCCGAAATGAGATTCTCTGATTTTTTATTTCAGAGGAATTTGTTAACACTAAAATGACATTTGTTACAATATTTCGGTACATAAGTCGATGAGGCTCACCTTCGTACTTGTTTTCCTGCATTTAGTTGTTTGGCATTGTTAACATTATAGAAAACAGACTAGAAAAACCGTGAAAAATGATCAATTTCACCCGAAATTACGGTAGTCGAGTTTCATCGTTTACCGATTTGGCGTGGAACCGCTCATATATCTCCCGTTTGAACGCGGCTCTGGCCAGCCGGTTGGTCACCTTACGCTCTTCCATGCTTGCTTCCGATCAAGCTCTATGCACGCCTCTTCTGGCTCTTAAACAGGTTGCACGGAGGGTGCTGAGTCTGTCGTTTCACCAGCATGCAGGACGCCGCTGATTCCTTGGTTCCAATTTTTCTTGGCATAGCTGCGTCACACGCTCTCTTCTGCCAGCTCTCCTGCATCTATGTTTGGAGCGTTGACGAAAAGATCCTTGCCGAAATCCTTGATCTTTCACCTACGTTCCTCCGTTCCATTGTATGTCGAAAAGTATCTAACGAATTATTTCTCAAAATTGGGAACCATTTTCGATAAATATTTGGTACCGGTACGGTATGTGATGATAATGACTATCACGCCAGCCAAATATTTTTTCGATTAATGTTTTCATTTACGAGAAATTTGAAGTTTGAATCGAGAAAATTTCTGCTGATCAACTGGAAACTGTTTCAGAAGAAACTGGCGTATATCATATTGAGCAGTTCTTACACAGTTATATAACGACGGTTCAAATTTCATAGTTCATTCCAATTTACAAGAGCATCAAGAGGACCAACATTTAGATTTGGTCGATTTTTCGGAGTATTCCGGAGCCGGTTCCGCTAGGGTGTAATGTGAACATGTTCAGACCATCATATAGTTCCATCATGCGACGGTTCAAAATACACGATTTTTCATCCAGATGTAAATGGACACCATACCAAATACTTGACGTTACGCCACTATTGGGACAGAGCCTGATTCTCAGCAGTGTTCTTATGAGCACTTCCATAGTTATTAACGGAGAGGTTTGCTATTTAACTATTTTTGCCTTTGTATATCGTTTGGCAAGCACGATGATACTCTATGCCTGGGAAGTCGAGAAAATTTCCAACCCGAAAAGATCCTCTACCGGTGGATTCAAACCCGTGCCCCTCAGTTTGATCTTACTGAAAAGCTGCGCGTTTATCGCTAAGGCTGTATAGGCCTCTCAAACATTAAGTTATCGTACTCGAATTCCATTTCCGTTATTACCAAATTAAAAAAATGTAATATAAGGAATCGGAATCATTCGATAAGTCATAATTCAAACGACGTTTTATGGCTAGCAAGTAAAAACTTTTGACACCAATCGTAATTTTGAATCCTGCTCAAATAGGACACGAGTCGTTCTTTTAGGAAAACCTCCAGAGATTCCTTCAAGAATTCCTCTCTAAATATGACCAGCGACTCTTCCAGAGATTTCTCTAGGAATTATTTCTTGCTTCAGGAATTATCTCTACCATTATCTTTACAACAATTTTTACACTAGGGCTTTTACCAGAGATTCCTCCACGAAGAAGTATTGTTCTTCATGATATATTTTAGACCAGTTCCGATAGGGCTCTATGAATATCTTTGCAATTCCTCCAGGAGTTTCTCAAAGGATTCGATAAGGAATTCGTCCTAATATTCCTGTTAACAATGTTTACAGGGATTCCTTTAGAGATTTCGCTAGGAATTTCTGCAGGAATGTCTCTAGTGATTCCTCCAGTAAAATTTTTACTGGGATTCTTCCAGGATTTCTCCCAGAAATCCTTCAAGATCTGTTTCAGAATAGAGGACCAATTAGAATGTGTTAATGTTCAATTAGTGGTTTTCATATCTTCAAGGTTCCTCCAGAAATTTTACCAGGAGTTACACTAGGACATTTTGTTTCAAGGATTACTCAAGATATTTATCTAATGATTTCATTAGAATGTCCTCCGAGGTTTCCTCCACGGAAACATACAAAGATATACCCAAGTAGTCCTCTCAAGTTTCTTCCAGGTATTATTCCGGATCAATGTTTCACAGGAACCTGCTAAATTTGTAGATTAATGTAATATACATTTGAAAATTCTTATCATATTTCTCACCTCTATTAACTAGCTTTGCGACGTCATCTCCAAGTGGGAAACGGCCCTCCGCGAAAAGGGTTCCGGAAAGTTCGAAAACTCTCGAGTGATCCAGTTGACGTACAAAAACCGCCTCTACTGGAAGCACGCGGCCAAACTGGAGACGGAAAAGGAACGACTGCTGCTCAGCTACCAGATCAACCAGCAAGGTTGGCATCTAGAAGCTTCCCAGGTGAATCTAAAGTTGTGAACTAACCCCGCTTTTCCTCGCTTTTCAGTTGTTCAAGGACGATTCCCGTTGTCGCGGGACCTGGCGTTGGAGTTGGCATCGCTCATGGCTCAAATCGATATGGGCGACTACGCGGCGGACAAGTCGAAAACGAGTTCACTGCAAGCGCTGGATAAGTTCTATCCGTATCGCTACCGGGATGCCCTCACGCCGGACGGATTGAAGGAACTCCAGGAAGTTGTGGCGAGCAAGTGGTCGCTGCTGAAAGGTCGGTCCGTGGTGGACTGCGTACGGATATATCTAACATGCGCTCGGAAATGGCCATTTTTCGGTGCTGCCCTCTTCCAAGCGAAACCCAGACATTCCGATCAAGCCATGGCTTGGCTTGCAGTTTCCGAGGATGCCCTCAGCGTCTTGGAGCTGTCTTCGATGGCATCGATCGCCCGGTATCCGTACAGTTCGGTAATGACCTTCGGAGGATGTCAAGACGACTTCATGCTGGTGGTCAGCGCGGATGACACTTTGGCTGGAAGCCCCGAGCAGAAACTCCTGTTCGCCATGAGTAAACCAAAGATTCTGGAGATTACGCTCCTCATAGCGGACTACATGAATGCTCTGGGGCACACTCTTCCGGGAACGCCTCAGATGAACACGCTTACGAGAAATGGAAGTCATCGAAGTATTCGGTAAATTGAACCTTGTCGTTGCACATCCGTCTTTTCTAACCCATTCGCTCGCTTTTTTGCAGATCCCGCGTCCATCCGGGTTCGTGCACGGGAACGCCGGCGCACAATACGCTCAACTCGTCGCATGCCAACACAACCCACGCCCACAACACGCTCACTTCCCACTCGCATACGCTCAATTCGCACGTCAGCCACACTCTCAGCTCGCACGGCCAGCCGGACATCCTCAAGAGCACACCGGATCACCAGCGCCGTTAGTAAAGAGCGATTCAAACGGTGGGATAGTAGCATAAATACGCACAACCTATGCCGTCACATCGCAATCATTCAAAACCACACTCACACAATCGAGCAGATCAGGCTTCGGAAAGTAGCAGAGCATTTAGGTTCAGTGTATTTTGATTTACACTTTTTGCACGCTATCGCTTGCTGCGATTGAGATTTAGTTTTCTTCGGTGTTGCCATATGGAGCATATCTATTTGATATTAGTTTTGTGTAAGGTGGTCTACCGTTTTTTAGGCATTTAATTAACATACTTTTACCAGAAACGTTTGCTAACAAACGGATTTACTGTATACATGTAGGCGACTAAGATAATAAAATTGTAACATTTTGCGAAAAGTTTTAAGTTTTTGTTTGCATTTTCTTTGTTTCTGATCTAACATATCTAATTTTGTGTAAATAATTCTTTTAGTTTTTAAGCGAACACTAAGTCAAAACTCCCGTACTCCAGTTTAGCGAAGAAAGTTCAAATAATTTTCCAGAGAGTGCTCGAATAATTAATACATTAAACTTGATTTCATTAAGTACTTTGAACATTCTTAGTTAGTAGACTCTAAAGAAATCTAACCAAATAAAAAACACATTAACTGATACAAACTGAGAGAGGCATGCGTCAAATGGGAGTCAAACCGAGTCGGAAAAGAGAGTGCTTCAGCGAAAAATTGTTACAGATGAAAAATAAAAATAGGAAAACTATGTGATTTTTTACGCAAAACTATATTTAGACAGTGAAAAATAGTTATACTACGGAAGAACGCAGAGAAAATAAATGTGAAAGAAGTTAACTTGACTATAACCGGAAACTATACACAAAACAATTCAAATACACTCGTGCAGTAACAGAAAAAAGGTAGTTTAGCGGCTAACAAGCGCGGATAGCAAGGCATAAAGTAGGACCACTGTATTGGCCAGAGGGCGTACCAGTCACATGTAATCGCGATTCTCAATTGTTTGTTATACACTGAAAAAGAAAACACACTCACACCATCTACCGGACAATTTTTGTAATCTCGACCTATACCATAGGATGAATCAGTAGGAAAAGTGTACTCCGGAGGGCCTGTATAGAATCCTCCCCTTTCAGCAGAATATAGTGTTGGAAAGTTCTTCAAATTGGAACGAACTGGTAGACGAGAGAGAGCGGAGCCATAGAATGTGTGTCGTAGCATCACCATTATTGGGACAGGGAAAAACGCAAAAATCAAAGAAGCTGTAAAATTGAGTGGAAAATAAACATGTAGGGGGTGTCGATGATTGTTTACTAGATCGCGGCTGGGTTCTTTTGAAAGAAAGCCATGATGCCAATTTTGTATTTTTTTAGTATTATTATTAATTATTATTATAGAGTTTTGGCACTTCAGCAAAAAAATGCTGAGAACTTTTACCTACCCCGGGCAATCTGTATGCCCAAGTAACCAAAAATCACTTTAATTCGCCCTCCGTGCTAGTATAGGACTATTACAGAGCGGATATGCCCTATATTATAACAGCCCTATATGCCCAAAAAGGCGAATTAGCGAACTAGTGGTTACTTGGATAGGCTCTGTGGATCTCATTTATCGGTTTACTTATCCTTATGAGTCTGCTGGATGAGCTTTTCAGTTGTGGTGGTTCAGGAACCGTCTAACTATGCTGCAGGTTTCAAGAATCACCGCTTTTTGGATGCTGTGTAGGTCCTTCTTCAATTCCAGCTCGTCTAGGGACCTTAGGAGAGATTTCGGGACAATTCCGGTTGCTGAAACGAATACCGGAACTATACGGACGACCTCTAGGTGCCACATCTGCTTTATCTATTCCGCCAAGTCGTGGTACTTCGCTATCTTGTTAGAGAACGTTGATTGAACATTGTGGTCCAGCGGTACAGCGATGTGGATGAGTGTAACTCGTTTCATCCTTTTGTCGTAGACTACAATGTCGGAGCGGTTGGCACGGATGAGGACGTCCGTTATGATCTCGCGATCCCAGTTATATGTAACTATTTTTCAGAACCGCGTCAGGCAGGTACTTGTAGTAGGGTACAAATTGGTCCACCAAGTTGTGCTTAAGAGCAAGCTGTTGGTGCACAATCTTGACAACTTTGTTGTGGTGATCGAAGTAGGCTGATCCAGCTAGCACTGAACAACCAGTAACGACATGCTCGATAGTCTCCCCTACTGAATTGCACAGCGGTCCTGTTGGAGCTGGGAGGACAGTGGGAATACCATTCCTTCGGATGTGCTAACAAAAACGCGGTTTTAATTAACGACGAAAGGAAAAACAACTTTAATGAAAAAATACTTCTAACTCGGACACAGTTCAAAGATGGAATGAAACTTCTCGATCACTTTTGTAGCGGTAGACCTGTGTCGAGTGGGGCGAAAAAGGATTGCCCGATGAAGAATGGGTTTTCACTCGCTCGCCGATTTCTTCACATAGAGTGGTTCATAAGAGATGGAGATTGCTGTCACTCCTACACTTCTCCTCAATCTTCAACTCGTCCATCCGTGAGTCCCAGCATCTACGAAAAATGGTGGTGTTTGATTGCGGCAAGAGGCTTTGTGAAGATGTCTGCGACCATGCATTCTGTGGGGCAGTACTCCAAACGTATCTCCCGGCGATCGCAGAGATCCCGAACGAAATGCTGACGCGTTTCAATGTGCTTTGAACGCTTACTCATCCGATCAGAGCTGACAAAACTCCAGCAACTTTGATTATCCTCAAAAACAAGAGTTGGTTGTTGCTGTTCTTCGTTGAAGTCCTTGGGCAAACGGCGTATCCAGAGCAGTTCTTGGCAGGTTTCGCTCAAGGCACAGTATTCGGCTTCCATAGAGGACAGGGTCACCGAATTTTGCTTCCTGCTAATCCAGCTTATCGCACCGCCGTTGTAGAAAATAACACACCCGGTCGTTGACTTCCGGCTGGACACATCTCCGGCCCAGTCAGCGTCGGAGTAAGCTACCAGTCTATTTCCTTCTTCTCGCGATTGTCCCAATACCAATCTCCAGTCCTGCGTTCCCTTTAAGTATCTGAGGATTCTCTTAGCTGCTGTCCAGTCGGATTCAGAGGGACTACTCACTTTCCTGCCAAGGATCCCAACGGTGTTTGCTATATCTAGTCGAGCTGTTACAGCGATGTACAGAAGGGCACCTACCAAGCTTCGATAGTGTTGCCCATCCTGCAGCGGCTGACTTGTTTCCGAATCTTGAGGGTATCCTATATCCATCGGTGTACGGCTAGGCTTCGCTTCACTCATCCCGAACTTTCGAATCGTTTGCGCAATGTAACTGCGCAGGCTGATGGAATACATTCCGTTTTCCTGTACTATCTCCATTCCCAAGAAGTAGTGGGCCTTCCCAAGGTCAGAAATCTCGAAGAATTGTTGTAATCCACGGTAGACATCGTCGATCATTGATGGTTCTGACGCCGCAACCAACATGTCGTCTACGTAGACTAACACGTAGATCCTACTTCCATCTGGCATCGCTTTAAAGAAGAGGCATTGATCTGTTGAGCTCCGCTGGAATCCTAGCTTCGTAAGCACCGTCGAGGGCTTCTCGCTCCAGCAGCGAGCGGACTGCTTTAACCCGTATATACTCCGCCGAAGCCTGCAAACATGGTTTTGTTTCCCCGGCATCTCGAAATCTTGCGGCTGTCTCATGTAGACTTCTTCGTCTAAGGTCCCGTACAGGTAGGCAGTTTTAATATCGAAGTGCCTCAGAACGAAGTTGTTTCTACCCGCCGCAGCCAGCAGCGTCCGCAAAGTTGTGTGACTAACCACAGGAGCATATACCTGGTCGTAGTCTACGCCGAACTTTTGTGCGTAGCCTTGGGCCACAACACGCGCCTTGTATTTCACGATGTCACCTTTCTCATTTCGCTTAACTTTGAAGACCCACCGGCTTCCAATAACTTTACGGTTCGGCGGTGTCTCCACAAGTTCCCACGTGATGTTGTTGTCATGTGATTTCATCTCATCCTCCATGGCATCGATCCAAAATTTCTTCTCCGACGACTCCATGGCTTCACGAAATGTCGTTGGTTCTTCAACGGAACTCATAGCAACTCCGACAACGTAATCCGTTAACTTGGTGGGCATTTTTCCTCGCGTCTTCCTGGTCGGCAACTGCTTGGTCGGATCTACAGTATTCCGCTCCTCCTGAATCGGATGCTCTTCGTCGAAACTTTCAAATTCTCCATTTTCACTCACGTCGGAGGCCTCGTCTTCGGATTCTCAAGAATCTTTCACCGACACCGATTGTCGCTGCTTCTGCCAGTTTGGATTGGCGTTCTTCCGGCTCTGGAGTTCCACCTGCGACGAGCCGTTGTCCCATTCGACGAAGGTAGCATCTCTGCTCAGCGTTATTGTGCCTGTCGTACGATCCAAGAATCGGTATCCTTTCCGATCTTCCGCATACCCAACGAACGTCAGCTTCCGCGACCGAGGATCCAATTTGCTCCGTTTAACGTCGGGTACATGGACATACGCATCGCTCCCGAACACTCGCAAATGATCCAACATCGGCTTGCTACCGTACCATCTTTCATAGGGTGTTCCGTCGATAGTTCTGGAGGGAAGCCGGTTCTGCAAGTACGCTGCCGTACGAATAGCTTCGCCCCAGTATCTCTTCTCCATGCCGGCATCTAGAAGCATGCATGAAGCCATCTCCTGCAGAGAGCGGTTCTTCCGCTCCTCCACTCCATTAGATTGCGGCGAGTACGCGGTAGTACACTGGGCGACAATGCCCTCTTTCGCATAGAAAAGTTTCAAATCTTTGTTTATGTACTCACCGCCGCCGTCTGATCGGATGATCTTCGGCTTCCTCCCGAAGTAGTTCTGGCAGAACGACACGAAGTCCTTCACCTTCCCCTTGGCCTCCGACTTTTCGCGCAGCAAGTATACAACGGTGAACCGGCTATGGTCATCAATTAGACTCATAAAATACCGGTTACCGCTCGGCGTGACGTTGTCGAACGGCCCGCACAGGTCAGTGTGGACAAGATCCAGGGTGTTCTTCGATTTCTTATCCACAACACTGGGGAAAGGCTTTCGAGTAAGCTTCCCCTCGAGGCAAGTTTCACAAATTTCTTCTCTTCGACATTCCGTCATTTTTACACCACTTCCGAGTTTTTCCCGCTTCACCTTAACGATTGCGTCCATATCACGGTGGCCAAATCGTCGGTGCCACAAATGACGATACATTTCACTGTGGCATTCACCGACGGACTGCATTGCTCGTTCCACTTCACTCAGTTTATACAGATTACCGAATCGCTCACCGACCGCAACAAGATTGCCCGAACTGTTCGCGATATCACAACCGTTGTCCGTGAAACGCACTTCAAGTCCTTTGCTTGCCATCTTACCGATCGACAACAGACTACCGTCTAATCCCGGCACAAACAACACGTCGGTAATACGAATGTCTACCGGTTTTCCGTCACCACCGATACCGCGAATTACACCTTCACCCGAACCGACCGTTTTGGTTACGTTCCCGTCGGCGAGAACAACATCTGCTCCGGCACGCTCCGTCAATGACGTAAAGAAGCTTCTGTCACTAGTCATGTGACAAGACGCCCCACTGTCCATGATCCACGCATTTTTCACAGTATGTTCCGCAATAAAACACAACGGCTCACTCGTTTTCTGAACTTGCTTGGCCTTCGGAGGCGCCGGTTTACCGTCCTGCTTCGAATCACTACCTCCGCTCTTCTGAAGTGCCAAAAACTTCCGGCAATTCTTCTTGAAATGCCCTGGCTTTTTACAGAAGCAACACACTTTCTCGTTGTGTAATGTCCGGTCGGCTTTCTGTGTCGAGTGTAATGTCCGGTCGGCTTTCTAAAGCCATCACTAAACTGTCGAACGAACTAGGCAAACTACACAAAATCATTGCCACTTTTAACGAGTCATCCAGTTTCTGCCCAACATTTTCAAGCCGCTCAAATAAATCATCCAACGCGACGAGATGTCCCTCCATGTCACCGCCTTCGGAAAGGTTAATGGAGCACAATCTTTTTAAAAGTGACACTCGCGACGACATATTTGGCTTTTCATGGTACGCTTTTAGTGATTTCCACGCTTCCTTTGCACTTTCTTTCTTCTTCACCAGACTGTACTGAGATTCCTCCAGACACAAGCCGATTGTTGCCAAAGCACGCTGGTCATCGCGCGCCCAGTCGTCGTCCGGCTCCTCTGGCTTTTCAGCGTTAATCACATGCCAAAGTTCCTCCCGAATGAGGAGCATTTGCATCCGGAAACTCCACGACTGCCAGTTACTGTTATTCAGCCGTACGAAAGAAAGTTTCGAAACGTCTGCCATTTTGTATCCACTTGCACTTTACTTCTTCCGTCGATCAGTTCACACACGCGTGCCGCAAAAAACCGCACCGGCCGAAAAAAAAATCACTACCTGCGAAAACCGAATCACTTCTGCGTTTTCCGATCATCCACTGGGCCCATAACCTGTTGGAGCTGGGAGGACAGTGGGAATACCATTCTTTCGGATGTGCTAACAAAAACGCGGTTTTAATTAACGACGAAAGGAAAAACAACTTTAATGAAAAAATACTTCTAACTCGGATACAGTTCAAAGATGGAATGAAACTTCTCGATCACTTTTGTAGCGGTAGACCTGTATCGAGTGGGGCGAAAAAGGATTGCCCGATGAAGAATGGGTTTTCGCTCGCTCGCCGATTTCTCCACATAGGGTGGTTCATAAGAGATGGAGATTGCTATCACTCCTACAGGTCCTCCACGTCTTCGTGCAATATACAGTGCCGATAGTTTTTCGTCGCAATTACCCGGTCTTGGATGGCTACCATAAAGCCTACTGTTTCTGAGAAGAGGTCACCCCGCACCAGCCACGTGTTTGACGCCACCTTATCGATGTGTTCGAGCTCCAATAGGGTCCTAAAGCCCTGTCCCAATTTTAGTGCCGAACGCTTAAGTTTAGGCCAAAAACACATGTTTACTCAATTTTCTAATGTTTTCCGTTGGTTTAAGCCCAAAAAACATTTTTTTAGATTTGGTCACATCCTTTGGCTTAAACTCAAATTTTGGGTGTATTTTGTTTTCCGTGTCCCTTACGAAATGTCAGATAGGAACAACCCCAGTGGTCGAACTAAAACCCCTGTGGTGTTTTGCCGACTAAGCGAACGTCAAACATGATCAAAAGTGTCAAGGTTCATTTATGAACCAAATTTTTAAATTAAAGCTTAAACATGTTATAGCCATTATTTGAGCGGGAAAAATTGCTAAAGTAGTTACAATAACATGCTTTTTCGTGTTATTAAATAAAAATAAGATTTCATTAAAAATTTTAGGACCCAATTGATGGGGGTGCGTTCCGTGCAACTCCTTCTGCTTCCACGACGCGATCATCTCATCGACGGTTTTGATGTCGCAGTTCAGCTGGTAATGGACGGCGAGCAGATGCAGGGCGCTGAAACCGCGGTCAGCTTCGCATACAGTGCGGTAAATTTTGTGGCGGCTCTGGCTTTCTACGAAATATGCCTGCAGCTGCTGGATCTGGGAGACACATAGTGCCTGGATATCGATGACACCGCTTCCTCCTGCTGCACGTGGCACGGTGACTCTCTCAATGGACGATTTTGGGTGGCGCATTCGATGCTTGGTGAACGCCACTCGTACTGCTGTTTCGATCGCCTCCAAGTGAGTCTTGGTCCACTTTACCACCCCGAAACTATACGTTAACAGCGGCAAAGCAAACGTGTTGATTGCCTTCACCTTGTTGCCGGCAGACAGATAGCTCTTCAAAACACAGTTGACACGAGACAAGAACTTTTCCTGCAGCTCCTTCTTGATCATCGTGTGGCGATCCTCCTGCTCGTTGACGTGGAAACAGCTGACTTCCATAACTTGACCCCAATGAGATGAGTTGACAGGCATTTGTCAATACCTGGGAGGGAGAAACCAATACAAAATTTCTGTACGTCATAGTGAGCCGAGATTCCTCTGCCACGAACTGTCACTGTGAGCCCAGATCTCAAACATTTGACTAACATGGAAAAAGCGCTTAACTGATTAAAACACATTTTCGTTTTTCATCAAAAGTGATAAAAATTGAATGAAAATCAATTCATGCACATAATGCAAGTAATATCACGTGAACACCTTTCAATTTGATTGAATATAAAGCATTTAAAAACGCATCGTTTTACTTTTTCCAATGAAAATGAATATTTATTGCATAGAAAACTGTGGCCCATTTTCCATGTTTGTCAGGAAAGATCTAAAGTACACAACAAAAGAAAACTAGCGATTTTCCTCTAGCCTGCCTTGATTGTTGTTGGCAAGCTGGAGTTATCTTGCAGTTCAAACAAACGTTGTTCTATATTTCGTGTGTAGTATCTGTGCCTCCCTCCCAGGTCAATACCATACTCCATCCGGATGTCGTTACTGAATACCGTAACTAGCTGCAACAGCTGATGCAGCATCTGTAAATAGCTTCAAGTCGTCCATATAGAAGGTGTGGGTAACTTTTGTACTTATTTCCCCACTTTTTAGTTGGTAGCCATAGTTGCTTTGGTAGAGTGCTTTGCTGAGGAGGTTCATGGCCAGGCTAAACCACAGTGGACTAAAGGTATCTGGGTTAATTCTACGAGTGGCGTGAGGTGACAATTGTCGGTGTCGTATAGCGAGGTGACAATTCTCGACTCGAGTGAAGTGACTCGCCGTGCAAATCAAATGGAGAGTCACTTCACTCGACACCGACAATTGACACCTCACGCCAGTCGTAGAATAAGCCCAATCGACTTGATAAATTCCCCTCCTGATGCTGAGAGTCCTGGGCCGTAACACAGCTGTACCGTCGTACATGGTCCAATAGCCTGCAATTATTGAATCCGTATGGAAAACGAGTTTGGAAACTTCACACCTTATTTTCTAAATCCTACTTTTTACAGATGGGTCTGACTTGCGATTCACGGCATTGCAGGTCAGGATTCTTTCAAAACATCTTTTCTGAACCATGTGAGAATATTGTCCAGGATTTTATACGGATCATTTTCAGAATTATATCAGAAATTTTCTAAGGATTTTGTCTGAATCTTTTCCAGTAATATTCGAAAATCCTGGATTTCTAAGAATCATGTCTAGTTCAAGCATTTTGCGAGAACCCAGCGTAAATTTGGGTTTATTCTACGACTGGCATAAGGTGAGAATTGTCGGTGTCGTATAGCGAGGTGTAATTCTCGACTCGAGTGAAGTGACTCTCGATTTGATTTACACGGCGAGTCACTTCACTCTAGTCGAGAATTACACCTTAGAATTCTGGATAGATATTGATAATTCTTGCATATATTTAAGTTGTACCGTAAATTCGGGTGAAATTGATCACTGTGTCACTCGATTTTATTTCTTTCTAATGGAGCACAAATATCAATGTAACCTGCAGTGAATGAACGTTGTTTGTCGTAAGTATGTCCAAATTGTGTGTTGTGAAGTTTTTTGCGTTCAAAAATGTTCATTTCAATGAAAATAATGTAAAATTTCAAAATCTTGTACGGTGCAGTATTGACAAACATCAATAAACTTCTAGTCCTAGACAAGGATTTGGACATGGTATAATCCTGAAAGTTTGTTAGGATACTTAAGATATATCCCTAAACTAGATTTCATAACCAAAACTCGTACCAATTCGTTGATTCAGTTGAAATAATTGAATTTATGTTAGATATCAGGAAATTCCTTAGGAAATTGCATACATTTAGGCGTTTGTTGCGTTATTCTTGAAATTTAAACATTTATTATTTCCATAAATATTGTATTGTTAAGAATTTGACAAGCATATTCGGATTCAGGGAGCTCAAATTCATTATGTAGAGTTGTTTTGAAAACTAACAATAATCGCATTGATAAGTGATCAATTTCACCCCGAAATGAGATCTCCTGTTTTTTTTTATTTTAGACATATTTTTTGGCACTTAAATTACATTTGTTAGAAAATGTTGGTACTTGAGTCAATAAGGCTCACCTTCATACTTGTTTTTCTGCATTCAGTTGTTTGGCATTGTCAACATTATAGAAATCAGACAAGAAAAACCGTGAAAAGTGATCAATTTCACCCGAAATTACGGTATATGTATGTAACAAATATGCACAATATGAGTCAAATCCATCTAGAAATAACAAAAATGCTTGAATAGCGAAAAAAGTTGTCCTTCAAGACAAAAAAGGGGCTACTTTGGACATTTTCACAATTTGATAATGAAATGTTTTTTTCTTATAAATTTCAAACTGATTCTGTAGATTATGATCCATTGTGATGTTATTGAACGTTTTTCATTGATACTGTGAACGTACCATATTTGCCGCGGGTCCAAACTTGACGCATTTTTCAATTATTTTATCATGAAGTAATTCTAGTTCAGACTAGCACTCGAAAATGTATTGCCTAATCTTCATTTACATGTTATTAAAGGATTACAGCAGTATCATCAACAACAGACAGTAATATTCTTTTATTCATTAATTGACGTCATTTTTTTTCTATTTTTAAGGTTTAAGACATATTTTTGTATGAAAATTTTGCGCGTCAAGTTAGGCACACAATGTTCCTTATTATTTGCTATTTTGTTCAGCATGTTTTGTTGTTTGAAAATAGGAAAAGAAATGTTTATGGTGCTTGCATTCAATGAATCCGTACGCTGAACAACCCAACGCTTTATGTAACCACATGTAAAGGATCATCCATAGATTACGTCACGTTTTTAGGGAGAGGAGGATTTTCATCGAAACGCAACGATTCATACAAAATATTCGCACTTTTCATACAATAAATGTGGCCAAGGTGGAGAGGGGTTGAAAATCGCACAATTTAGCGCGGTTCATGGACGTCCCCTAATGTTTCAATGAAGCTTCAATAAATACGTCAGGAGGTGAGGTTTAATGGTCTTATCCACTGGTGTACTAAACTAACTCGGTCGAAGAATTTTGACACTAGAGCGGGTCCAGATCACGTGGGGATCATATGGGAGCGTGCCCCGCTCAAGTGTCACAATTCTCAGACCGAGTAAATTTAGTACACCAGTGGATTAGACCATAGTTGGTTTAGTACAATTTATACAATAGGGAGTGTCCATTAGACACGTGTCACAAAAACACACCATGTTCTACAGCAACCCCGCCCATCCGCCATACGTCGAACTTTGTCTGTGGAACCTTAACAAAATTGTATGATTCGTCACACATTGCTGACCACCTCCTGCCCCCTAGTAATATAACGTACTTAATGGATGACCCCATATATGGCTCTCGATCGTTTTTGAGGCTCATACTGCCGTTGGTTCTACGCATATTTGTCCCGCGGTCCATAAAATTTACATAGAACATGGGACAAGTAGGCGTAGTTCACGTGTTATAAATAATGAAGATTCTCAAACGTCCATTTTTGAAATCGGTTGTTCTCGTTCTAGTTTTCGACCTATTTTTGCTTATTTTTTGCAATTTCCTTCCCCATCCAGCGCAACGTAATGACGGGGTTGGTGGTCTGATGGCTACCGCTTCTCAGTAGCGTAGCTAGGGGGGTGCGGTGGGTGCGGTCCGCACCGGGCCCCGAGTTCCTAGGGGCCCCAAAATCGCAATGCGGATTTCTTATAACTTTAAAAGTTCGACATAGCTTGTAGAAAACTGACAACGATCTCAAAAAGAAAATGAGAACGGCAAGCATAATTTTTTTTTATTAGACTTGCATCAGCTATGCACAGGGGCCCCTTGATTATCCCTTATTGTTGATACTTTAAGGCTATGTTTGAATTGTGCGAGGGGCATGATACCTGAGCTTTAGATCCCCATATTTTAGGGGACTTCACAAAAACTTTTTTATGTAATTTGCCTTGTTGTTGTTCAATCGATTGCACGTATGAGAGAACTGGGCCTTCTTATAGCTAAACACGACGCTCATGTAGATACTTAAGTAAGCTTAGATACCTAATTTGAAGATCATGAGTCTAACTACGGCTTTGAATTCATAATTCTGATTCTGATTTTCAATCAAATTTACCCAAGTTTGAAGGCCTCAAAAATCTGGAGCATTGGTGAGCTTTGAACTTGTCCACATATTCTTACGATTTGAACCATTCTCATTGTCATTTGTTTAGAAATGATACAGAAACCTTCTCAATAGCATATACATGAGTTAAATGCTATGGGTGTACAAAAGACCTGTTCATATTTTAAAAAATGTCTGGAAATCTACCGGTCAAGCAGTATTCGGAATTCTCATGCCAAGAACAATGTCTGATCAAATTTTCAGCTCATTTTATAAAGATTTCAGTATGCTTCAAGTTGAAAATGTGTTTTTGGTCTTATTTCAAGGTTTGAAAAATCATAACTAGCATGTGGAAAATCAAAACCACTTGCTATTACCACTATTTGAAAGTTAATTCTGTTCTGTCAAAGTTTGTCGAACACGCTAATAAGATTAAATTGAGTTTTAACATTGTTTGATCCAAATTTGTTTTATACAGTACCCAGAAATTACAGTTTTCTCAATATACATGTTATATAAAAGACCCATTGACATTATTTTTTCAGGCCCTAGTCAACGGGAATCGAACATAAAAAATTTTTGAATTTATTGACTATCAACAGCTTACATGTTGCTTAAGGCAATAAATTACAATAAATGCCCACATGTACCAAAAACGGATGAATTGAACAAGTTAGCATTGCTTTTTCTTTCCGAGAGATGATTGTTTTGATCGCATTTCACTGATCATTTAGAACGATTTGGAAACAATCATCATCATCGAATGAGAAAAGGCAGTGCTAACGTGTTCATTTTTTGTATTCTTTGAAGCTCACGGTGGTGCTCTTGGCTCACCCTAGGACAGGACGTGACAGCTCAACTAAGACTGCCCCGTTGTTTTTCAGTCGATAGCCTTGACGATGCAAAAACCAGTGTCCTTTTTAAGCAAATCTTGTGAACATATTCAAATATCAAGGCTAATAATTTAGTAGTTACTTGCACGCTTCATTCATTTAATTCAATAGAGGATGTTTATTATTAAACATTCAAGTTTATTTTCAAAACTGGTGATATTTTTAGAGCAAATTGGCACAATTCCATTGTAATGCTCTCAATTAAGTATTTTATATTTATTTTAGCGTTGTAGGAGCACATGCGGTAAACTTAACATCGAATATCAATAGATTTGGAAGAAAAAGATTTAATGCAAAATGTTCTATGTTTTGTGCCCTGTTGCAATTCAAATCAACGATGTGGAAGTAGGCCTTTGCTAAAACGACCAATGAGAAGTGGTCTTTTTTGACAGGCAATTGGTTTCGTTTTTGTCCTATTACCCACTCACCCACAGTGGATTTACAAATGTGCTTCATAATTACCTATTTTTTACAATCTATTTTCGTAAGATAAATGGTAACTTTGAACGGGATTGACTTTTAGATATGCATAGTCATCATGTATGGAAATTAAAAATCCGAAATTTTCATGCAGGCATGCTTTTCAGTGAAAAAACTTCACGAAAAAAGAGATTTTCAAGAACCTCGAGAGACAAACCTAAACCAAACTATGTTAAAACTTGCTCCAATCATAAAATCGTGTTCGACAAAGGTTCGTAGAATTGCATCAACTACTATGTAAAGGTGTTTCCCTTAGCCTTATTTTAGCCTTATCTCAAAATCAATCCCTTAGAGATAAACACAGGTATTTCTTCAGAGTTCATGTTATGGAGTATACCAATGATTTGATGAAATTGTTTTTGAAAGTACTTCGATGATTCCTTGACGTGTTTCACTGAACAATCCTCAATAACTCCTTTATGAAAGTTATTGTAAATTGAATTTTTTCCAGGTATTATTTTTGAAATCATCCAAAAATACCTACCAAAAATCATCTAAATTTTTTTGGTGACCTTTAAAAGTTCACCGGGATATTTCTTAAAAAATTTATCCTGTTAATTTATTTGAAACTAGTGGTCCCAGCAAACTTCGTCTTGCCATCAAGTAGGCTGTTGAAAAACGCTTTTGATCGTCTCATATAAAATGACAGTTTCGTTCGCGCTCGTTTTTTCAACTTTCCCGGTGAATATCCTGGGACTTTTTTACACACAAACACGTCGGAACCCTTGACGAACAAAACTGAGAAAGAGTCATTTAAATTCGTTGACCCGTTCGTAAGCCATTTCGTGACATACAAACACCATTCCATTTTTATTTATATAGATTATGCCATGGTTTACACTCACATTTTTTATAAAAGGTATCCAGAGATTCCTTCAAGATTTCGTTGAGAAAATACTTCCAAGAACTTTTCTAGAGTTTTTGGAGAAATTCAACTGGATTTTGCCATGCCACCAGGATTTTTTTCTAGTAATTTCTGAAAGAATTGCGTTGCGCGTAAAACCACTATGATATAGCTAATAGTTATCTATCTGGCGTTCCAAAATGGACATCAGTTCTTTAAGAGATTAAAAAAAAACTACCACAGAATTTCTGAAAATTTATAACCGGATTTTTCAAGGAATCTTCAAGAATTCCTATAAAATTTATTCTAGAAATTTATTAATTAATGAAATTGAGGAGATTGTTGAAAAAATTTGTGGCATACCTTTGGCCAAGAAATTCCGTGGTTTTCCAAAGCATTCCTTACAAATTCATCTTAGAAATTTGTGAGAATTCCTTAGATAATTGGAAATCCTTTTGGATTC
This sequence comes from Aedes aegypti, assembly GCF_002204515.2. NCBI lineage: Eukaryota > Metazoa > Arthropoda > Insecta > Diptera > Culicidae > Aedes > Aedes aegypti. The sequence goes on from NC_035109.1 coordinate 8,100,151, forward strand.
GTTCATAATTTTTCAACGAGCCCTTCTTGGATTCGTCCAGCACTACAAGGAATTCTTCAAGTAATGAAAGCAGTGATTTCCCCAGAAATTCCTTTGTGATTCTTACAGTTTTTTCATGATTTTTTTTTCTAAATATTCTTGCAAGATTTCTTCTAAGATTTTTTACAAAAAGTTAAAAAAAATATCCAAGAATTTAAGAAATCTCGCAGTTTTAGAAAAATATATTTAGTTCAGAAGAATCTCTGCATGTTTTTTTTCAAGGTACATTCAAAAATGTTCTCTAGGGATACAGGTCGGACTTGATTATCCGGAGACTCAATTATCCGGGGTTCGATTATCCGGAATTTTAGACTCGATTATCCGAATTTATTTTTTGATGTTCTTGATTTTCATTTTTTATGCATCAATCTGAGATAATTTGGTATTGCAATATATAATATGAATGGTTTTGCAGTTAAGAACGCATTTAAGAAAAGGGGGGGTTTAAAAAAGTGTTTTTTTTTGTATGCTACCGTCGTTGGGGGTGACAATGGGTCAAAAAGGGATATGTGCGATTTATTTTTTGAATAACTATCGCAATTTAACTCCAATAAACTTCAAATTTAATGTGTATGTACTTTGATGGTACATTAACAACTGTTCAAAAAATTAAAGGCAAATATTTATTCACAGCGGCACCACAAGTGAATGAAAAATGACCCAATCTCACCCCATAGAGGGGGTGACATTGGGTCACTGAAATTAAAATAACTTGTTTTTGAGAATATGATTTCAAAATCATTCACAACTGAAAAATATTGATAAAAAACGATGCAAACAAGACAAAAAGATATCTAAGATGTTTCACAAGTATGATAAACCCACTTAAAAGAAAAAATATACAGAAAATTGAAGAGCTATGAGAAAAAATATGTAAACCCAACATTTATCGTCCAGTTGACATAAATTTTCTTGGTTTTTCCCTCAAATTGTCTTCAAAGTCTCATCCCCATTGCTATAAAGCCCATTGAGTTTCCCTAAAGGTGTACTGAAACAGTGATTATTTTAAACCTTCGCAAATAGTTAAATTTCGGTGCGACATTCCACGATCAATAATTTTCAGGCAGAAGTTGACGTCATAATTTCAGTATTTCAGCGATCCAACTCATTTGTACTTCCGTGAGATGTTTCTATTATATGAAAACACTGATAAATAATCAAATTTAGAAAAAAACAACCTTTTGATAAAAATTTACGATGTTGCTGCGCACGAAACACAGTTGCTGGTTTGAGAAGTTGTCAAAATGCGTTGTATTGTTATTCAATGCACGGAATACTCAAGTAGACTTGTTTGATGTTTCAGAGATGCTGTATATAGAAAGAATAAACACATCTTAATGAAAAAAGAGAACACCCGGCACCGTAAAATGTCAAAAAAATGGACTTGGAATTTCATTTACTATCGTTCTTGCTTGACCCAATGTCACCCCCATTTTTAATGTTTTAGACATCGTACCGAAAAAAATTATTTTTTTGTGGGAAAATCAAACAGATTCCGGAAAATACCTGTGATGTGTAATGAAAAGACTTTCAACATTATACTAATACAACGATAGAGGCTAGAGTACATGCGTGATACTTTGTACAGGAGAAATTTAATGTTGTAAAATTTATCTAGTTTCAACATGCAAGTTTATTGATATAGTAAACAAAAACTACTATTTCTAAAAATGTATACCGTTATGAATTATGTGTAATAATATGTTCCCTAACATATGAATTATTAATTTTAGTAATATCAGCGTTATTAGCTGAAATATTTCACAAAACATATTTTTCCGTTTTGACCCAATCTCACCCCCTAGACCCATTGTCACCCCCATCGACGGTAGTCAAAGTTTTTTTTTTCTTGTAGAGACCACTACTATTCCTAGAAATAATTTCTGGCTGCGCCACTGCATCATATAAATAAAACAACGAAGAAAGATATTATGTAAGTTCTTATATCGAACATTTAATTTTTTTTCATAGTGATTCGATTATCCGGAGTGAAAAAATATCGATACTCCGGATAATCGAGTCCAACCTGTACCTCTTTGAATTTTATTTTGATTGCCTAGTAGATCTGCATCAAAACCCACAACAAAGAATTGTTCAGTGATTCGCTGAATTTCAGGAATTTGAATTTCAGCGATTTCACTTGATAATTTCCTCTTAATCGTTTCAAGATTTGTTTTCAACAAATCTTCAAAGAGTTCAATTAGGAATAAACGTAAGCATACTATTTAATATCTTACAACAACCATGATTATCCAAGAATATCTATAAAGATCCAAAAAGAAATGTAGCATCAAAAACTACTGCATGGTGGAAATCCTTGCTACGCCCTCGTATGGGAGGTTTTTTACCAGCAGATTTTTTTTGTCGTTTTAATCTCGAAACTTATTTCAAATGTTAAACGTTTTCGAAAAAATGTTGAAGGCACCTGTGAGTTCGGTAATTAACGGTATATTTTGCAAATCTCTATTTCAAGGGCCCCCAAATCTATCTCCGCACCGGGCCGCCAAAACTCTAGCTACGCCACTGCCGCTTCTGCTTCATATGCAGAAGGTCATGGGTTCAATCCCAGGCCCGTCCCTTTCCTCGTACTTTGTAGTTGTATATCACTGAGGATGCCTGTTAGTCCCAAGCAGTCATTCGGTTGGTTCCTTGTGTAAGTGCAGCTGATCTGGCGATACTGGAGTAGCATCAACGGGCGGCCAATCAAGCTCAAGCTCAAGCTTCCCTATCCAGCGCAACGTAGTTTTCTAACCTTTCCCTTGTTTGATATCACGACGAAAATACATTAAACTAAACAATAATGCTTGACTATGGATTAAACTCAATTGCCGGTTTTATTTTCTACACTTGAACTAAACGCATAGTAGAAGTACTACCGGATGACGTCATTGACAACTTTTTCCAAAAGTTCTAAGTTTTATGTTCACCCTAAAGCGCTTTTTTCAATTAATTGAACTATTGAATACTGAAACTCTTGTATATTTTGAACTTTAGCCATTATTTTTAGTGCGTCAAATAAGGAACATAGTGCGTCAAATTAGGCACATTGAAGAATTGATGCGTCAATTAAGGAACCTAATGTGTTCCACAAAAAGTCATTGAAACATGGAGAAAAAACGACTAATATATTTTTACAGATTTTTCCCTAATTCTATAATAGTTGAGCTAGCATAGCTTCAAATTTCAACAAAATCCGACAGATTTTGACGATTTGACAAATGTTTGAATTAAGAATTTTCTTAACCGCGAAGGATGCAATTGTTTTGTACTGCAAATTCATGTAAAATATGATGGACAATATTTTTTAGAGATGATTTTGTGAACTTGTCATTGATAGGTATTGATACATGCGGGGGACGGACCTGGTGTAGTGGTTAGAACACACACCTCTCACGCCGAGGACCTGGGATCGAATCCCATCCCCGAGATAGTCACCAAAAAATTTCAGTGACGACTTCCTTTGGAAGGGAAATAAAGCCGTTGGTCCCAAGATGAACTAGCCCAGGGCTAAAAATCTCGTTAATAAAGATAGGAAAAAAAAAATTGATACATGTGTGTTTCATGTCTATTCACTATCCCAAATATTTATTTATGATGTAAAATATACAAACCAAAACATTATAATAAAATAAAAGTCTGGGAAATAAGGCATTTGATCAATTATTTTAATAAAACAACAATTTTAAGCAAAACAAACCACAAAACTTTTATGAAACTTGGCCATTTGATAGTTTTGTGATGCTCCCAATAACTTTCCACGACATGGGAAAAATTCCAACAATGTTTGCATAGCCAATGTTTTATACCTTGAGAATATTTATTCTGACTTTCTTGAAATATTTTCTTGTTTATCTTGTTATTGTTGATATTGTTCCAAAAACAAGTAATGCCTAGTGGTAGAGCATACATTGATTAATAAAAGTGCTGAAAACACAAAATTGCTCAGATTAATGGTCGTCCGATAGATTTTGCTCACGGTTTCGCGCGTGTTTTCGTCGCCGGAGATTTTTTTTCCCTGTTTTGGAGCGTCTTGCTGGGTAGGTATTTCGGAAGGCCCAAGCAAGACGGTTTGTTTTCGGGACGCCAAGAAGTTTTGCTGTCAGTGTCAGTTTTGTGTTCAGTCGAGAATGGATTACCAATTGGTGAGTTCGTTTCATGCTTATGATAACACATTTTTTCTTGAAAGCGTAACTTTTATGTATTATGAAAACAAACTTTGTATGGTTCGTCGTTATAAGTGTCGGCATTATGCTTTTTTCTTATACAATTTCAATATACATTTATTTTTCTCTTATTGACATTATTGATTTTTTTTTCTTTTTTTTAACATTTTTTTTTCTATCTTTTTTTTATAAGGCACTTTGTGCTCGTGGCCACTACTGTGCCGGAATCAGTTGATCTGTAGCTTCTTCTTTACCGATACAGATCTATTTTTAACTTATCTATATTTACATCTTCTTTCACTCTCTCCTACTCTTTTACTCTCACACCGAGCAGGTAGGAGAGAGCTCTGCTGTTAGTGAGGCTAGCTGCCTGCGAAGAGGGTCAGTTTGTCTCAGTCACCATCTGATACTGACGGAGGATGGATGTGCTCCCCAAAGCACGGTCCTCCGTGAAGCGCCTTCTGGTGGCTGGACGGTTTTTTTGTGGAGGGGCTGGGAATCGAATCCATGACCTTCCGCTTATGAAGCGAAAGTGTAACCTCAAGGCTACAGACCCTCCTATTATTGAAAATTATCTTTTGAATTGTTCGACATTGTGAATGTTGACGTATTTTTTAAAACTTCTACCATATCGAGACAAAATGCACAGTAATACTCATATGTAATTTTCAAACAAACTATGTATGGTTCGTCACTACAAGTGTCGGCATTATTCCTGTTTCATATAATTTTTAAATATATACATGTAATTTTCAGTTTTCGTCATTAATAAAAACGTCTTTTGAATTGTTTGACATTATAGATGTTGACGTATTTTTTAAAGCTTCTACCAAAAACTTCTCGAGACAAAAATACAAAACTAGCTTTAAATATTAGTCGTATATTTCTCCCTTGTCCATGGATCGCATCATCGACCAGAGGTGACTCCCTCCCTAATAAACACCCTTCCCGTGGTGATTGTGGAGATACAGAGGTATTCTCGGTATCTAGAAGCAACAATCATTACACCCTAACATTCCTTCCCCATCCCAACTGACTGTAAGGACTTGGCCGGCGCCGTTATTGATCAATAATATTAGATCTGCTAAAATTGCACTTCGAGAGTAAGCGGAAACTCCCATCCCTTATTCATTTGGATCGAAGTACAATTCTTACCAGTTCCGATCAATCACGGAGTAGCAACCATTGACATGTACAGTCAGTCTATGCTATGCTATGAAGACACAAAATTGCTCAGATTAATATTTACACTGCAAATAAATACCAAAGGTGAGTGTCCAAAGTAGCCCCCGGAATCAAAAGTAGCCCCGTCCGACGGTACCAAAATGAAGTATTTTTAACATTTTTGCAAATACCATTATAATACCAAAATAAGGTATTGATAACTGAACAATACCTAATTGTGGTATGATACCAAAATATGGTATGCATAAGTTATTGCGAGTTATTCTTTCCTCCTCGGGTATATTACCCACACCGAGAAATATTTGATGATTTACTAGTTTTCTCGAGGGCTCCTTAATAATCTTTTCTGAGTTTTCTGTCAGTCTCCGTTGACGATTTGACTTGATTATCTGGGTTGAATAATCCACCAAACAATTTTAGACAAAGATTCGCCTTCGTCTTCCTTACAAACAGGTTTTTTTTCTGGATCGCTGCTAAGAACTTGGAGTTTGAAGAACAACATTTGAAAAGACTAGTTTCCAATCTTCCAGCTGTTGTAAGGCCGTAGATTTATTCACTTTGCAACACTCGCGCAAACTTGAGGTAACTTTTCTTTCCACAAAGAAAACGTCCAATTTTTCAAAACTCAACATATTTAATACAATATTTCAAAACTTCTGCTTAACAAAACTCTCCAACTCTTTCGGGTAGAGCCCGAAAAATTTAAACCTCTCGCCCATCTGCTCCGGATCAGTCAGCATCCGGAACCCATCCGAAAGTCGCTGTTTTTCCTCTTCACTTAAACCGCCGTTTCCCATAAGAACATTCAATCGCTCCTGTGCGCCGGCTGCTTCCAAAAACGCCCGCTGACTGGTCGGTCCAATCGTCACCAGCTGTGTCGTGTCCTCACAAAACCGACTCAATAAACTAAAGTCCACATCCGCAGTTAAATCGGCACTTCCCGGCTCCTGCAGAGGGTCGTGCAGTTTGTGATTTTTAAATGCTCTAAACGTGTCGCCTTTCTCCCCCAAATGGCCGTAATCGACCACCAGACCAAATCCTCCATTACCATTGAATCGCGATCCAATTTGTCGAATGATTGTTTCCGCCTCAAATGAAATCTCAATCTGATTCCTATCTTTGACCAAATCGGGATAGTTGTTCAGGAACAACCTTAGCATCGGCGTTTCCGACTTGGACACGATAAATCGGAACCCGTCCTCGCTCTTCGGCTCAATATCAATCAGCACCTCTTTCCAAGCATTGTCCTGCTTGACGAACTTATGAACCGGAAGTGCATCGAAAAATTCGTGCGCCAGCACCACTGCAAATCCTTCGGGAACATCCTCCAGCTGTCGATACCAGTAAATCTTTGTCCCACTGGCCGTAATTCCCGATCGGTAATAAGGCTTATCCGTGTACTCCATACTGCTCCTACACAACAGCCTCGCTTGCACTTCGCTCAAATGCTCACTCATCTCCACCATCTGCACCGCCATTCCCTGGCTAACCTTCAGCTTATCAAATACCCGCAGAACATCTCGCATCATCGTTCCCTTACCGGGTCCCAATTCGATCAACTGAAACGGAACCGGTCGACCAAACTTGGACCATTCATTTACACACCACACCGCAATCATTTCCCCAAAAATTTGACCGATTTCCGGTGAGGTGATGAAATCGCCTTTGCTCCCGAACACGTCCCGGCTGGTCATGTAGTAACCCGCGGACGGATTGGTCAGAACCTGTTTCATGTAGGTTGCCACCGGAATCGGGCCGGTTGCACGGATCCGCGATTGGAGGTCATGTTTGAGCGATAAATTAGTGGTGGCAGTTTCCGCTTTCGGAGGCAGCTTGCTGGCCGGTGGGAGAGACACTCGTTTCACCGGTTTGTAACTGTAGGCCCGGATTTGTTGGCAGAATAAGCGCGGGATAGTTTGAAGACTCATCACTGCACTGATTAAAGTACCGGTGAAAATTGCAATCACTTTACAATCGATGGACGATTAAATAACGAAATGTCAAATGGTTTTGTTGGTAAACAAGAGAGGATAGTATGCTACACTCGGAATGTGTCGCGCAACATCCTATTCCGGTGTTGCATTGCAAAGTGTTGCCATTTCGTTTCATCACGGATATCTGTGTATTTTTGGCAGGCACACCTGAAAGTCGTGTCTATTAACTTTCAAGAAACCGTCATTGAAATCATCGTAAAGCAGTTTTTCTGCTCAAAACTGATTTTTTTTTTTGATAAATATGTGTCCACTGTGCATCTGTTGGAAAATAGAATACAGTGCATATTTTCATGTATATTGAGAATATAGTACTCAAAGTATGAAGGTTACTTTGGTACTCATAAAAATGTTCATAATCTTCTAGTAGGTATGTTTCTACATGCAATATTCAGTTGACACTGTAGAATCGCGTCGTTTCGGATACCGTATAAAGACACGCACGTCTCGTATGGTTGATAGACAAAATAACAATGTTCTTTATTCCGGAAGCTTGGTCTGATAGCTCACTCAGGTAGGGGTGTACAAGTATCAATGTTCTTAGGATTGTCGATATGGGGCTCTGCACAAAAATCATTCGGTTTCTTTCACTCCTCTGTGAAATTAGTAAACGACAAAGTCCCATGCAAAATCAAAACAGTGCAGAGGCCAATTATCTCAAGATTTATATAAAGCAAGGTAATTATATATATATATGTAGATAGGAACGATACTACAGACCTGGGTGCTGCGGTCTGACTCAATTTGCTTGTCAAGCGGGAGCCTGATTGCCGGAGCCAAACATTCCAGATTGTGGTTATGTTCAGGCATTGCAGAATTCGCTCTCATTTGAGTATGAAGCACGATCAAAGCAAGCAAAGAAAAATATCCCATCTGTTGCGGTCCACGATCGTCATTGTATCACAAGGTGTAACAAGTCTGATAAATGAAAGCAGCGAGCGAGAGCCCCAAAGAGAGAGCGATGATAAAATCAATTTTTCTCGCTTGTTTACCGTTGGGGATAGGTGTTTTTCTTTACTGACACGATAAACAATCCACGAACTTCCAATAGCAATAGTGTCCCCAGGCTTGGAGCATGTTTAGAGGGGTTTTATCATGCACTACTATCCCCCCAATCTGATCAAAGTTGTAGCAGTATACGATAAACAGTCTATCATAATGTGCAGCATGTAATGATAGTTATAGAGAGCGATACGTGAGAGATTCTCTCAATTTTCTCAGAATTCAATCCCTGGTTATGTTACTTGTGAGAGAATCATGTGATCTCGTGAGAAAGTATTGTAATCTCTGAGATAAAAAATATATTTATTTTTATTATTTTCTTTATATTGCAACAAATTGTTTAATAGTCTAAATAATATTTAAGACTTTTTTCAACAACAGTGTACGTAATATTCACACAAGGATAAATACTTGACACTCCATGCGCAACATTTTGTAGGTTGAGTATTTCTTCTCCTTTTGGCTTTTGGCCACCTAAATAATCTTTAAAATTGAAGCGTTCGAGATGCTGACGCTATCGGTGTTTCCGAAATTGATTAATCAGAATCGTCGTTTTCGATGTTATTCGGTTAGATGCTAGGAATCGAGTTTATACATCTTCTTGATTGAGGGGGTATGCTACGGCCGGAATAATAAAACCATCGACATGATCCTTTCAATTGCTCCTTCGGCAACTTTTGAACGAACTCAGCGTTGTAATCCAAAGGCACAGTCACATAAAAATGGAATAGATCCACGAACTTCTAGCAGACCCACTATTAGCCGATTTCACAATGAGAAAGTCATTCGAGCTAGGACGCATTCAAGCTCTCCAGAGAGAGATCAGAGAGCGAAATTTGATAAACAGAGAACTCAAAGTGACGTTTGAGGGACTAATACGACAAACTCAATTCTTCACAAGAAGCATGTTTCAAGATTTGCTTGAACATAAAAAGGGATTCAATTCGCAGCACCCAGCTACAGACACAACCACAAAGATAACTCATTTTGCTTTAATTAATCATAAAAAAAATATAAACTTGAACACTATTCACGTTTTGCAGTTGCTATTTGAGTCAAAAATTCATATAGAGACTGTCATAACTTTATTTTTCAATAGAGTAAGGTGGGGCAAAAGTTCGACCTTAGTGGTATAATCAAAGTTTCCAGGAAAACAATAGCAGTTAAAACAAAACAAATACCATATAGTGAACCGTCAACATATTGGCTATAATTTTGCTGAACAAACTTGTGTCAAAATATTTACCCATTTTTAGTTATAACAGTTTCAAAATTAATTGTCTTATTCGAACTTTTGCCCCACCGGTGGGGCAAGAGTTCGAATCTAGTGTGGGGCAAAAGTTCACTGGCTAAAACACAAAATATTGATCCTTTTATGATAGGCATATTTTACAGCAGCCGTAAATTTAAGTTTGACGAAAAATACACACTAAATTTTCATCAAAAAATAGCCCAAAACCGGGTTAATTGTAATGTACTCAAAAATAGCAGATTTTCACATAACTATGTGGAAATGTAAAATTTTGGGGACAATTTTCACACGATCAGACAAATTTAACTGAATTGGAAAATAATATGTGGATTTTAGGAAATTTGCAAATTTTTCCGTGATTTTATACATGGGTCGAACTTTTGCCCCGCTGATTCGAACTTTTGCCCCACTATGGACCAAAAATTGTTTTCAAGCATTTATGCAAAAACTAATACACCTCAAAGCAACCTTATGATAGGCCTAGAAACGCCCTTACATAAAATATTGAATAAAATTTTATCTTAAATTGGTTCCATGCAACGAAAGTTTGACCAAAAATTACAATATTCACGTCGAAAAACAACAAATAGCCATAACTTTTCCAAATCTCAATCGATTTTTATGATATTTGGAGTAAAAGTCTCTTACTTGAATAGCATTCGAACCACCATGACATTTATGAGATTTGTTTTGAATTGAGCTGGAAACCTTAAAAAGAAACTCTTATCCCACTCGAACTTTTGCCCCACTTTACTCTATGGGACTGCCTGCAACAACTCATGCATGGATGTTACGAAGTATAATTCCAAACATTACATTCATTTCTTATATCTAGGTGTTCTGTGTTATGGGAAGTATGCACTTCGACAGAAAAGTAATCGCCTATCTCGATGCGTGGGAAACTTCTTGCAAGAAATGCTCAAGAAAAGCATTTTTCTTTGATCGCAGTACGCAGTTAAAAAGAAATGTCAATTCAAATGGAGCTCACTGTAGAAAATTTCTTGACCATTTCTTGCGTAGAAATTTTTACTTTTCTTGGGCGGAACAGCATAAGGTGCCCCGGGGCAAGTGAGAATTCGGGGTAAGTGGGGCGATTCGTCATAGCTCAACTAGGAAAAGTTTTTCATGGGGGTATTCTTCTAGAAAGTTGAAGGTACAATGACAAGGAATGTATTTAGTACTAAACATATTGTTATTTTTATTACAATGTGGTTCATGTAACAGTTGTCAGTTCAGCGCCATATTCAACTTGCATGATAAATTGTGACACGTTTCACGTCTTGCATTGACTTGCAAAAAATAAATGTGTTTTAAATCGAATATCCATCAGTATGCTATAATTTGAAGTATTATTACAAGCTGCTAACGATAAACCAGTATTTTGTTTTTTTATTTCATATGAAATTTTCGATGGTGTATCCTACCCCAAAATATAATTGTACCTGGGGTAAGTGGGACCTATCAAAACAAAAACCAGAATCAAAACTTTTCGTACACGTTTCATACATTTTGCTAGAGAGTAGCACTGAAACATTCAAACAAATGATTTTTATCAAAACAGATCAACCTCAAATTACGTAATTGCATAAGAGGGAGAAGAAAAGTGTTATTATTCTTTATTTTTTAATTAATTTTTTATTTTTGAAATATGACTAAAAATTGAACAAATACACAGCTGAAATTTGAAATGCATCATGAGAACGATTACTTTTCTATTTTATTTGAACTTTATTTGTTATTTCTACCAAATTAAGTAGAGATGGAAAACAATTCCACCCCATAAGGTTGTTTTCTGCCATGCATATAAATAATAACAAAACAAATTTATAATTTCGTCAATTATTGATTGTTTATGTGCTACATTTGAATTAACAGCTTATAAATGATATATTTTGAACATGTCTAATTCCTCTTTAAGCTTTTATTGAGGAAGTTTCAGTAAATATTAAATGTGAGGTGACATACTATTAATTAAAGGTTTTCTTCCTAAAACGTTACGTATTTTATGGTTTATCCCTTATGTACATCATATATGTACTTAAAATAAAAAAAAAATCTATGATTTCTCAATCCTATTATTGTAATGTTTTACTTACTGATGTGGATTGACGCATGAAACTGGATGTGTCCCACTTGCCCCGTTTAGCGAGGTAACTGCGTCCAATGGCTCATTCTAAAACTTTCTTCCAAGGTTTTCACAATTTCGAAATTATTCGATCAGTTTCATGCACACACCAGCAAATATGTTGCCAAAACGTGATTGTGTTGTTGGATTTGAAAAATATTGACATTTGAAAATTTTATTGAACAATTTGTTTGAACTATCGTTTTTTTCGTTCCCACTTGCCCCGCGGTACCTTACCTAGCTTTAGACAAAACCATCATTCTAATTTGGTAAAAAAATTTAACATTTTGTTAACAACATATTACTTTTCATTTTTTTTTCATATTTGCTAGAGGAAGTGTAAGACATAAGGCTCTGCTCGAACAGAATCAGTCGCGATTTGACGAATTGACATGTATCAGATCTTATGAATGTTCGAATTCTCTGAGCAGAATCTCAATAGAGAAACTTGAAAGTAGATGGAGTACCGTGTAGCGGAATTAAAGCTCCAAAATGCTTATCTTTGACACGTACGCGTTTTTCGACTACCACTTGCAGTCTTCTTCAGTGTCAGTTACTCGTATCCACTGTGCACGGTACTCCATCTACTTTTGAGTTTCTCTATGGATCAGATGATGAATCATTATCTGATCATCGCTACATCTTCTATGAATATATGAATGTAAATTCACAGACTTTGCAGGTTTTATACTCCATGTTACAACGTGGCTCGTTCGGAATCGACCGACAGTTGGATCACCTGAAGACGGACAGAAGTAACTGCTTTTTGGGGGAGCGGTGCTTTGGCTCCAGCCGGGTTCCACTATATGCAGCACTTCAAACACGTGACTCAAGCGAAACAGTTCCACGGAACAAACCACTCAATCCGATTCGAATAACTAAACTACGAAATTATTAGGATTGTTGGCGGATATAGAACTAAAAACTGATTTAAACTGACTAAAACTAATTTTATTAAAATACTTAAAACGTTTTACAATTCACAAACATGCTTCCTTCTTCTCGGACAATTTTTTCACTTCTGGTTTTCATTTTGAATTTTTTCCCGCTTGCTACGATCGTGGCCGCGAGTGCGCTGTTGCCACGGCAACCTGCTCACGTGGCTGCGACGACAAGTTTGGCGTCGGGTGCCTGCGGTACCGAGTAAAATATTACGCGCTGCTTATACTGCCGCCATACGCATAATTGTCCCATGTTACTTTTTGTGCATTTTGACTTTTTGTTATCAAACAGTTTATTTTTACGTAGAGTTTTAGAAAACACACACCGAAAATTAACTTTGTTCGGAAACTCAATGAAAAGCAAGCCAAGTCAATTTGTCCCATTGTTGAATTTCCACGCATAACTGTACTACTACTGTATTTCTACGCATATCTGTCACACTATACAATTCGCTGCGCTGATCTTGAACAAAATAGTCAGTAGGCAGTTTTGAATTAGCTGGTGTTAGGGAAAATCGTTTTGAACACCTTCTTACGTTGGATTCACGTTCCATGTGGAATACAACCTGTTTTATGTGTTTGTATTATCGGGATGCATTCATCATTCATGCGAGCCTGACGTCAGATTTGATTGAAATTTGCAATATTAAAAATTATTTCCCATCCGTTGAATTTTCAGGGTCGATCACAAAATTCTTCTAGTGTTTGGAACCACGGACATCGATTAAAAAATTACCTTAATTTTGTATTCATCACGGGGAATAGTGAAATAATCCCACTTGAAGAAAATGTAACCGCTTTAATTTCGAGTCCATGGCTTGCGACTAATTAACTTCATGATTTAGAAAACCAAGTCTAAATAAAAATAGTTCGACCGTTTTTGGATGACTTGGCCTCATGCTGGGTTGTTCCGAATACCGATTCCCTGGGGGAAATGGCTTCTAAACCGTTGGTTATGAAACCTAGCTGGCAACATCGAACTACATAAATTCCCAAATCCAGGCTAAAGAAGGGTAATACAAAGGTTCTTGGATTATTTGATAACATGCCAGGTTGTTTTGGATACCCTGTTCTCCAGAGGAGGTGGCCATTATATTGGCGGTTCTGAGACCTATCTTGCGACTTATCAAACTTGATAATGTCAAGAAGAAGTCAAAAGAAGAATAGTATAAGAGGTTTTGGATGACCTGGCCACATACTGGGTTATTCCGGATTATTGGTTCTTCGGTGCAAGTGGTGGTTCTGAAGCTTAATTTGCGATGTATCGAATATCAAGATTTTGCCAAACCAGTCCAAAGAAATGTCAAATCGTGTGAAGATTTGTGTCGTGAATTTTGAGTTGATTATTTGCTCCGCAGAATAACCTTGAATTCGCAGATGAGTTTCTGTCTAGCCTGCAGCTGGAAGAGTCATTATATGAATTTATAACATCTTATAAACTCTCTAAATAACTCATCCACTCTTTTTTGCACTAACTCATTAACTGTCTCTTTATCCCTCTAACACCCAACCCGCCTTGATAGACTTTGGACACTTTGGAATTTTATGTATTTTTTCGTAGCTCGGAAATCAAAATGTTTTTTTTGGCTTAAACCTTGACTCATAACACGCATATGAAAAAAGTTTTTTATGGCTTTTGAAACTTTTTTGTATTTTTGAAAATAGTTTGAAAAATTGTATTCTTATATAACCTACAAATGCCTGGGGTTTATTTAACGTGTAATATAAAAAATCGTACCTTTTATATTTTTCTACTATTAACCTATAACAGAAAAAGAGCTTGGTGGTATTAAAAAAATTCCAAATCTGTTTTTCCGTTAATAACACGGAAAATAAAAATATTTTCAGAAAAATATTTGAAATTTATTATTTTTAAAAGAACCGTGAAAACTTGAATTTTTATCGTTGCCAAAAATCAGTTACTAGAAGAGGCTTCAAGAAAAAATGAAAAAGGATAGGGATGTTCAAAAATAAAAATTATAAAAATCAAAAACCAAAATTCATAGATTTGCGAACAAAAATAAATCATTGCCCAAAACGTGTTTAGAACGATTTTAGATAAGGCCGGAACAAATCTTAAAATCTTCTTTTGTCACCTTCCACCAAAATGTGTCAAGGGGGGGGGGGGACAAAAAATAATAAAATGGAAATTCAGGAAAAGTCATCATTTTTCAATTAATATATCCGTAAAATCGAAATATTTGAATAATAAACACGACATTTCTTAACATCGATCACATAACATTTTTCATGAAACGGATTTCAAATTGTATCAGGTATCAGAAGGCCGGCTCCAAAGGCACGTTCCCCACCAGTTGGGAGATTTGTGCCATCGCCATATTTGAGCCTATTTCATCATCTACCCGATGGGAGAGGAAAGGGAAGGGAAAGATGGGAGGAAATAGGAGTGGTGTCCCTTGAAGAGGGAAGATCGCATAAGCGAAATGAGAGCATGTAGCTCCATACCACAATGGGTTCGAACAGCGCCCTAAAAAGGGCACTGCAAAACGCATGAGCGTAAAGAGAGCCTATAGCTCATTACCACAGCGGGTTAAGAATAACAGGATGCCCTGAAGATTCAGGCTTCTGTATTCAGTTTCACTTAATAAGTGTTGACCAAGTAATTGGAATCGCATTTGCGCAAAAACTGGACAGTTACATATCAGGTGATGCGATATTCCATAATCGGAGTCAAAACTACCGCACACAAACGAGTCAGCACGTTGAATATTTGTCATGTGATAGTTGAGTCGGCAGTGGCCTGTCATCGCTCTGATCAAGAAACTGCAATTCTGCTTCGACATATTCGTTAAATACTTCGCCACCCTTGGAGATGGCTCAGTAATGTACAATTTTGTTTGACGACACGACTCCAAACTATTCCAATATTGCTTGTGCTGAGTTGCCGCCCAAGAGTTTATCTGAAGCTTCACCCAGCACTTCGAAATTGGAATAGCCGGCTCAGGGCCAATGAAGTCATGCGATGCTCCATCGCGAGCTAGCTCATCAGCCAATTCATTTCCAGCGATGGAAGAATGGCCAGGTACCCATACAAGGTTTACAGAGTTGACTGAATCCAGCTTTTTACGCTCGCCATAAAAACAATATGCTATAAAATATTTGACGGAAGCTGACTATCACCACTGAACTGAAACTTTGAATTATGTCATTTTTTATTGTTTTCTTTCTGTCAATCAAATGAAAATTTTGTTTGGATTTGCGGAAGTAGTCATAATGGTTACATATAATAATGAAGAACTATTTATTTTATTTTAAGCTTAAAAAAGTTAGTCGGCCATACCTCACAACAACCTGAAGGAGAAATGTTTGAAAGACCCGGCTTGGCATTTTGAAAATCATACGATGAAGTCTCACAGAATCGTGTTATAAATTTGTCAGATTTACATAATTCTGGAAACAATTTACGCAGCATGTCGTCGGGCCGTAATTCTTACAAAGTTCAAGGCATGGTTTTCGCATATTTCTTCGTGGGATTATGATAAAATTCTAAAAAACATCATTAGGCATCTTGACAGGATTATAGTTTGGAAATTTGGATAAGGTTCTGAGGAAACTCCTAGCACGTTTATTACAGCAAACGATTATCAGTTAACCAGTAAAGCTTACTAATTGTTACTTAATTTTGAAAAAGATCCTTAACATTATTTTTACAAAATTCGGAACTATATTTTAACAAGGTATTTGGCGAAATCCTTATAATATGAGGTGAGATTCTCACGCCATATTTTGTAGATTTCTTACAGAATACTGAAGAGGATAATTTCAAAATCCTGGACATCATCCTCACAGATTTCATGACAAATGTTTTTTTTTTTGAGCAAGAGTCTGGTGTAATAGTGAGCACGATTTTAACTCTGGGCAATATTATCACAAAATCCTGGGAGATGTTCTCACAAAATATTGTGTAAATTGCACAGTAGCAGAGATCCCCATTTTCAAGGTAAATTTCATTCCATTTTCCAGACATCAATTCTTTGAATGATTTTCATTCGATTTACGGAAGTGTTGTACAGCACTATAGAGTGATTCCAAGCAACAGCACCAAAATTTGGTAAATTTTTTAATTCATTTTTTTCTATTGAACTGAAACTTTGCACAGTTTTCCAGTTCCATCTAAATCGTCATTTTCCGATATCAAATCTTCAAGTTGAGTCACGACTAACTTTTCAAAAGGGTGTATGTGAAAATGGTTCAAAAATATTCAAAAAGCTGCACAGCAAAAACGGTTCATTCGATTGTTAGACAACTAAAGAAACAAAGTTAGACAACTAAATAAAAATTCCAAAAAAAATACACACGGTAAAAAATTTTTTTTTTTGCATTAAAAAACATAATTTTTGACACAAAAACTCAAATATCTCAAAACCCTATCGGAATACCAACGTAATTTTTTGAGGGAAAACGGTCCATTATATTAGCTATCTACCATAAAAATTTGGTGATGGTAAACCAATAAACAAAAAAGTTATGACATTTCAAACATGTCACAATTTTCACATTTAGTAGAAAAAAAAAATTTTTTTTTCGGTGTAAATTATTACGGGAACCGCAGTTTGTTGCTGATTTTATTGTTAAGGGCCTTGCGTGAATTAATCAAGTCGTTTTCATGTATTCATTAGTATTATGTATATTATATGTATAAATATTATGTATATGTATAAATATTATATGTATATGTATATATGTATAAATTAAAATGAATTAACAGATTACACGAAAATAATTTTTTTTTTACCAGGATATTTTTTTTAGAGTATGATCGATGAGTTTCTAAATGTTATATATAAACTTTAAAAGTTTTGGATTTGGGTATGCGTTATGAGATCATGAAAACATTTTATTTATTTATTATTATTCAATTTTTTTACAATATCGAACACTTTTGCATCATTATCAGTACAGTTCGAGTATAGTTTTGCTTTAATTTTATTTTCTGACAATGGAATGAAACAGTGAAATTTTTGGGTTCCTTGGATCGTTTTCGCGTTATTATATTGCTCGCTGAGCTCTGATGCCGTTAATTCGTACTCTTCAGTAGTAGTAAAACAAAATGATAATTTTGTTAAATCTTCTTCTTTTCTGCGATTCGCCCAATCAAATAGTTCTTTTGCAGTTTTAATTGGATGCTCACGTTCTTTGGCTAAACTTGCTCTTGTGGCCATGCGCTTTATGGTTCCTCCAATAGCATCACAAGGACCTTTGCCATGTGACGTAGCAAAGAAATGCCATTCTGCATCAATTCCGTACTTTGATTTAAATTGACATAGGCTCAAAAAATTCTTACGGTTTTTGTACTGCGATGCTGCTCCATCAGACATGAAATATATCTTTCTGATTTCTTTATCCTTATCAACGCGTAAAAAGTTAATCATTTTGGCAATGAACAAATTTACAGATACTGAGTCGTGTCTTAAATCTTCGGAAATTACAATAAAACTAAAATGTTCAATTTGCGTACATGAATTGTAGCTTGTTGTACGTTCCAGTGATGGGACTGCACTTCATCTTGCAATACAAAGCTATAGTTTTCAGAAAAATCACAAATGACTAAAAATTCACCATCTTGTAATGTATTTTTCGTATTTTTTAAAAAGCGGGATTGCTCTGTTTTAATAAAGTCGTGAGGAATTAAACTTTCTAATTTCAAGCAAAAAAATGACACAAACTCATCTACAGGTTTTACAATAGTTTCTAGGTCACACCTATCCGTGGTCACCCATTGCTCAAATGATAACTGATCAATATAATTTTCTTCAAACTCAGCGAATAAAGTATTTTCCAATGATGAAGAATCTGGACAATCCGAACAAGATCGTAGATAGCAATTTGATGTTGTATTTTCACACAAAAGACTACAAGTTAACATTTTAATATCCTTTGATAAATTGATTCTTTTCAAACTATGTAAGATTAGGTTAACATTTTCGTGTGTTGTGCACACACAAACATTATGTGTTCCTGAATTGGATAGAAGCTTGCATTGCCTTGGACGAAGGCTTGCAAATGAGGAAAAACCTACCTTAATATTTTCGTTAATTTCCTTGAAGCGTGTATACGCTTCTTTCAAAGTAGTCATCATTAATCGTTTTTGGATTGCTTGACGCTTTCCATCTTTTTTTACAGATACATAATCTTTTTGGCCAGGCATAGCTCTACTTACTTCATCGTATTCAAAATATTGAATTATTTTTTCTTTTGTCTCATCTGTTAATGAAGTACTCGACCTAGCATTTTTGGTTGCAAGACAGTTATTTTTGAATTGTTTTGCCTCTTTTGCTGTATTTCTATTGGTTTTGAACTCATCAATGGCGTCTTGAATAGACCACGAGCTTGGCAGCATCGACAAAATCAATAATTTTTCTTTCTTTGTCGTGGCTAGATTCGAGAACCTCATCGTAGTCTGTATTTTCCACATCCTCAGGTCCTAATTTGAAGAGGTTTCTTCGTACAGCTTCGTTGATTTCACGGTATTTTTTCTCGGGATAATTGACGCAACCCATCTTCGTCCATTTAATCGGAGTCACTTTTATTCCAGCTATCCCTTCGTTGAAGCGTTCGATGTTGACCTTCTGGATGCACTCATCTTCTGATTGATTTGTTGAAACAGATGTCGCTGATGGTACCGTGGCAAGACTATCTGCACTTGGTACTTCTGGTAACTCCTCAGTTGTTGTCGGTGCATCTAGTAATTCCTCAGTTGTTGTTGTTTTCGAACTTCCTGCAACCTGATCCACCGATGATGTACAGATTGCCCGTTTGTCAACGTTTAAACGGCAGGACGTACAAATGCGTAAATTTGTATTCAATGTAGACATTGGAGCATAACCAGCCGCTTTCAGTTTATCTATGGTGCTTTCGGTGAGATTTCGTAGCTCTTTCGAACACTTTGTTTCTGCAAACGGCCTGCAACAGTTGAGAAAGCGACTACTCATGTTGCTCGTTAGATTTTAATAAACAAAATCACTTTTAAGTGTTTACTGACTAGTTTGGTGTCGTTTGCTTGACTGAAGAAAAATTTTACAATTAAATCTTTTATAACCATAGTGGTAGTATATTTTTAGCTTTTTCGTGAGTATGTTCATGGTATGTACCTATCATGTTTTTGATGTTGTTGAAGTTACTCGCTTTCTCCCAAATATGATTAACAAAGTCTATTCTCTACCAAGGCGGGTCTATATCCAGGTGTAATCAGATTTTAACTTTGTGGAGAAAACCAGCGCCGAGAAAACCGACCTGCTTTACGTATACTAGATCACCTGGGTACAGACCCGCCTTGTTCTCTACGAGGTAAACTTTTTGCAGGTAAACTAGTCGTATACCTGTATAGAAAACTTTTTTTGTAGCTTTTGTCTTCAATATTAGATTTCTTATAGGTTTCTTTTATCAAAAGGTTTCAACACTATTGAGAGAATTTTTCTTCAGTTACGTACAATAAAAAATATGACACTATCAAGACTTTAGATCACAACACTGGATCGCGTCTAACTTTCTAATAGATGCTATAATAGTTATGAATAATTAAATAAAATATCATGAAAACAACTTGTTAACCTCATGTGGTACCCTTAACAAAAAATTCAGCAACAAACTGCGGTCCTAAAAAAAATTAACAATGCAAAAAAAAAAAAATTTCACTAAGTGTCAAATTTGTGAAATATTTGAAATGTCATAACTTTTTTGTTTATTGGCTTACCATCACCAAATTTTTATGGTAGATAGCTAATATAATGGACCGTTTTCCCTCAAAAAATTACGTTGGTATTCCGATAGGGTTTTGAGATATTTGAGTTTTTGTGACAAAAATGATGTTTTTTAATGCAAAAAATATTTTTTTTATACTGTGTGTATTTTTTTTGGAATCTTTATTTAGTTGTCTAACTTTGTTTCTTTAGTTGTCTAACAATCGAACGAACCGTTTTTGCTGTGCAGCTTTTTGAATATTTTTGAACCATTTTCACATACACCCTTTTGAAAAGTTAGTCGTGACTCAACTTGAAGACTTGATATCGGAAAATGACGATTTAGATGGAACTGAAAAACTGTGCAAAGTTTCAGATATTTTTGAAATGGTCGATCAGAATCGACTTGCATGCCTCCGTGGAATCCCTCAGCTCGGAAATCAAAATGTTTTTTTTGGCTTAAACCTTGACTCATAACACGCATATGAAAAAAGTTTTTTATGGCTTTTGAAACTTTTTTGTATTTTTGAAAATAGTTTGAAAAATTGTATTCTTATATAACCTACAAATGCCTGGGGTTTATTTAACGTGTTATATAAAAAATCGTACCTTTTATATTTTTCTACTATTAACCTATAACAGAAAAAGAGCTTGGTGGTATTAAAAAAATTCCAAATCTGTTTTTCCGTTAATAACACGGAAAATAAAAATATTTTCAGAAAAATATTTGAAATTTATTATTTTTAAAAGAACCGTGAAAACTTGAATTTTTATCGTTGCCAAAAATCAGTTACTAGAAGAGGCTTCAAGAAAAAATGAAAAAGGATAGGGATGTTCAAAAATAAAAATTATAAAAATCAAAAACCAAAATTCATAGATTTGCGAACAAAAATAAATCATTGCCCAAAACGTGTTTAGAACGATTTTAGATAAGGCCGGAACAAATCTTAAAATCTTCTTTTGTCACCTTCCACCAAAATGTGTCAAGGGGGGGGGGGACAAAAAATAATAAAATGGAAATTCAGGAAAAGTCATCATTTTTCAATTAATATATCCGTAAAATCAAAATATTTGAATAATAAACACGACATTTCTTAACATTGATCACATAACATTTTTCATAAAACGGATTTCAAATTGTATCAGGTATCAGAAGGCCGGCTCCAAAGGCACGTTCCCCACCAGTTGGGAGATTTGTGCCATCGCCATATTTGAGCCTATTTCATCATCTACCCGATGGGAGAGGAAAGGGAAGGGAAAGATGGGAGGAAATAGGAGTGGTGTCCCTTGAAGAGGGAAGATCGCATAAGCGAAATGAGAGCATGTAGCTCCATACCACAATGGGTTCGAACAGCGCCCTAAAAAGGGCACTGCAAAACGCATGAGCGTAAAGAGAGCCTATAGCTCATTACCACAGCGGGTTAAGAATAACAGGATGCCCTGAAGATTCAGGCTTCTGTATTCAGTTTCACTTAATAAGTGTTGACCAAGTAATTGGAATCGCATTTGCGCAAAAACTGGACAGTTACATATCAGGTGATACGAAGTTCCATAATCGGAGTCACAACTATCACACACAAATGAGTCAGCACGCTGAATATTTGCCATGTGATAGTTGAGTCGGCAGTGGCCTGTCAACGCTCTGACCAAGAGACTGCAATTCTGCTTTGACAGATTTGTTAAATACTTCGCCACCTTTGGAGATGGCTCAGTAATATACAATTTTGTTTGACGACACGACTCCAAACTATTCCAATATTGCTTGTGCTGAGTTGCCGCCCAAGAGTTTATCTGAAGTTTCACCCAGCACTTCGAAATTGGAATAGCCGGCTCAGGGCCAATGAAGTCATGCGATGCTCCATCGCGAGCTAGCTCATCAGCCAATTCATTTCCAGCGATGGAAGAATGGCCAGGTACCCATACAAGGTTTACAGAGTTGACTGAATTCAGTTCCTCAATTTGAGTTCGACATGCGATAACAAGCTTCGACCTTGAGTTGGCCGAAGCGAGAGCTTTTATAGCAGCCTGACTATCTGAACAGAAGTATATGACTTTACCCATTACGCGCTGTTGAAGTGCTGATTGCATTCCACACATAAGAGCAAATATTTCCGCCTGAAAAACGGTGCAGTTTCTACCAAGTGAGTAAAACTGATTCAGCACCAGCTCTACCTTCAAGAAGGGAGCCATCAGTGTAACATACTATATTGTTTGATATACTTCTTTCCAAATAGCCAGACGTCCACTCTTCCCGTGAAGGGAATTGTGTGGTAAATGTCCTGTAAAGAAAGTTACAAGCAATTGTGAGATCACTTGGAGCAAGGACAATTTTGTCCCAATTCACCAAAAGTGGAAACAACGAAGTGTGTGTAGATCTACGATTCACTGGATTTTTCTCCAGTAGATCCAGTACCCATAAACGGTAAGAGCAAGAAAGTGCTTCTTGTTTAAGATATATGTGTAGTGGCGCAACGTCGAATAGGGCCTCGAGCGCTGCTGTGGGAGTTGTAGAGAACGCACCAGACATCGCCATCAAGCACATCCTTTGGAGATGGCCCAATTTTGATCGGATTGTTCTCACTTCGTCCTTTTGCCACCACACAAGACATCCATATGCCAATATTGGTCGAACAACTGTTGTGTAAATCCATTTGATATATTTGGGTTTGAGGCCCCAAGTTTTACCAAAGGTTCGCCGGCATTGACCGAAGGCCATGCAAGCTTTTTTGACTCTGAACTCAATGTGACGTGTCCATGAAAGTTTGGAATCAAGAATGACTCCGACATACTTTACTTGATCAGTCACATTAATCTCAGTACCAAAAAGACGTAAAGGTCGAATTCCATCGCGGTTTCGTCTTTCCGTAAAAAGAACAATAGATGTTTTATTCGGGTTAACCGAAAGGCCATATTGGCGACACCAACTCTCGACTACCTGAAGAGCACTTTGCATCAGGTCGAATAGGGTGCTTATGCACATACCAACTATCAAAGATAGATAGTCGTCGGCAAATCCATAAGTTGGAAAACCGCAATTATTGAGTTGCCTCAATAGCGTATCTGCTACGAGATTCCACAAAAGTGGTGACAAGACTCCCCCTTGGGGGCATCCGCAAACACTCAATTTTCGAATCGCTGCTTGACGCAATGTCGAGAAGAGATGTCGGTTTTTGAGCATTTGATGAATCCAATTGGTAATCATTGTAGGTAGCCCATGGTTTCGTGCGGCTTCCAATATGGCATCGAAAGACACGTTATCAAAGACACCCTCAATATCCAAGAAAACACCCAAGCAGGATTGCTTCTGAGCGAATGCTTTCTCGATATCGTATACAACTTTGTGTAAAAGAGTCACAGTGGACTTTCCAGATTGGTAAGCATGTTGATTCACATGAAGAGGCATGTTTGCCAAATAAACATCACGGATGTGATGATCGATAATGCGTTCCAGACATTTCAGAAGAAAAGAGGTCAGACTGATTGGTCTAAAACTCTTCGCTTCCTCATACGACGCACGTCCTCCTTTTGGGATAAACTTTACAGTAATATCACGCCAGGATTTGGGAATGTACCCGGTAGCAAAACTGCTTACAAGTAGCTTTTTCAAAACATGTTTGATAGACTCAAATCCCTTTTGGAGCAGAACAGGATAAATTCCATCCGCTCCTGGAGATTTGAAAGGAGCAAAACTATTAAGTGCCCATTGAATCGATTCAGTAGTTACGATACTGCGAGCCGAGGCCAGAGACTCGTAACTACATGAAAAGACATTTGGTTCATCCGTAGATGCTATGTCCACACATCCGGGGAAGTGTGTATTGAATAAACATTCTAAAACTTCTTCATCGGAAGAAGTAAAGTCACCATTAGGTAAGCGAATTTCGTTCACTTGGAAATCCTTAGATTTTGCAAGAATTTTGTTCAACCGACTGACTTCACTCAAACTGGAAACATTTGTACAAAGGTTTTTCCAGCCGGATCGTTCAGCAGAACGAAGAACCTTCTTGTAAGCCTTGCGAGCTGACTTGAACGACTCTGATCCAGCTGAACGGCGTCTGTTCCAACTCCTTCTACATTGTTTCCTGAGTCTAGTCAGATCGGAATTCCACCATGGGGTCCCTCTTGTAGTCTTTACAGACCGCAGAGGACATGCTTCTTCAAAAGCTTCCATAATGTAGGATGTTGTAGTATCAACGGCATCATCCAGATCACTTGGATTTTCAATGGACGGAGAATATCCATGAAATTTGGTTGCAACCAATTCAATGTAGAGTTCCCAGTTTGTTGACCGGGGATTCCTAAAACGCAAAGTCTGCGCAGTTACATTTGAATGTTCAAAGAAGATGTAGCGATGATCAGATAATGATTCCTCATCTGATACATGCCAATTCGTCAACTCGTGACTGATTCTATTCGAGCAGAGCGTTATGTCTAACACTTCTTCTCTATTAGAAACCATGAAGGTTGGGCGATTGCCTATGTTAAGTAATCCAAGGTCTGTACTACTTAATTATTCCATCAGACTGGAGCCTCTCAAATTGATATCCGAGCTGCCCCAGATGATGTGATGAGCATTGGCATCACTGCCCACAATCAGCGGAAGGCCTTTTGTTACACAGTGTACGACAACTCGTTTGAAGTCATCCGTTGGGGATGGTTCATCATGTGGTAAATATACCGAACAATAGACGTATTTCCTGTTGAGGTCACCAACAGAAACATCGATTGTGACAGCACATACATCTCTGGTAGTTAACTCAGAAATGAGTGTAGCAACGATTGCTTTATTAACGAGCACGCATGCGCGGGGCATGGAGCGCGAATTTGCCATTTCAAGCTTGCTAAAAGTAGCAAAAACTGGGTCCACAAGGTTACCTAGATAGAAGTTCCCTCTACGAAAGTAGGGTTCTTGAACTAGCGCCACTTGGGCTGCACCATTTTGCATGAGTCTGCAAAGATTGATCGTTGCTGTTCTTTTATGCTGAAGATTGATCTGAGCTAACCTAACCGTAGCCACTACCCAAACTAGGCAGGATTAAGCTTTTTGCAATCTCAGCACGAAAAAGACCAGCAACGAAAAAACCAGATCGGTATCTATTTAAAGTCGCCAAAGGCGAAAGAGCACAGAATACACTGTGTAAAACGCATAATGCGATTCCATATAGGTGATAATTTAAATTAAATGTCAACATATTCATAAAACCAACCTTATTAAGCCTCAGGATAGAGACTGAAGAAGGGCAGCCGATTATCTCGGAGAAACACAAGGTCACCTGCACCATTGCTCCGGGTAGCACAGGAAGGACTCAATACTGTGGAGGGCGCCCTGGTACCCCACAGGCTCCGTTTGCGGTTAGGTTTTATTTAGACCCCCCTAACCATTCATTCTTAGGCACGGTACGCATCACACCATAAATTAGGGGTCACCTGTGAGGTGGACTTTTACCACCGGAACAGGCAATCCGTAGTGTTAATTCATAGCCAGTTGAAACAACCGCTACCGACACTACGCGGCTATCTAGGCTGCTCGGGAAAAGGAGGTTAATATTGATGATTAACTCCTGACGTGCCCAAGCAGCCATCAGCTATTAACAATTTCAAGAAGACTGCGAAAATGTTGCACTTATATGCAACTTGAAATCATATTTAGATTATTTCAATTTGGTCCAAATGTATGTAGTATTCCCGGTCTTTTCGTTATGGAAATTTTTTAGAGTTCCCTGGGCTTTAAAGGTCATCGTACCTGCCACATGATATACGAATGCGAAAATGGCAACTTTGGCACTGAAAGCTCTCAGTTAATAACTGTGGAAGTGCTCCATAAGAACACTAAGCTGAGAAGCAGGCTCTGTTCCAGTGGGGACATACTGCCAAGAAGAAAAATAATCCATGTGAATAATAAAAAAAACTATTTTCATAGGCCACACTGTTACAGTAAAACAAACAAATTGAGGACTTATAATCCAATAACACATGTTATCTCATGTAATACAGTAAAGACGAAAAACAAACCTAGCAAAAAACACGGAAAATAATGAAAATCAACACTGAAAATAAGATTATTTATTTATTTTCCCCTTATGACTTTTTGAAAATTTTGAAGGGGGGGGGGGGAGACAAAAGTAAAATTTCAAATTTGTTCCGGCCTAACTAAAAATGATATTTAGATCGAAAATAAAAATTTGGGTATTAGAGGGTTATCACACATACAGAAAACTTTGCTTTCCATCCCAAACTATAAAATCGCATTTCTTCACTTCCCCACAATTATGCGTATAACGGCAGTATAATGTTCGCAACACTCCACAAACTGAGAATTGGTTGTGATCAAACTTCATTGATTCTCTCTGTTAATTGGAAATCCTTGTGATTGGGATGTTTCCACTTCTGCTTCGAGTGATCTCACAATTGCTTGTCACTTTCTTTATAGCAAATTTTCCACACAACTCCCTTCACTAAAGTGACCAGATATATTTTGCTCATATCCGGGACAAATATTATAATACTTAGAATGTACCCTGAAATATCACTATCGTCAAAAAGTGGGTCTTCATTTATTGATGTTTTGAGAAAGAAATTATAAGATTTTTTTTTTAAATTATGTGTAACCATTTCGGCTATTCTATTGGTGCCTTTTACCGGGGCGCATATGGATCACTTTTTTGTAACTTTTTGTAAGCTTATTATGAATTAAGCTATTGTCAGCTATTTAATTAGATATAATGTAACTTTTAAGACACATTTAACAAATTATAAATAACTTTGAAAGAAACAAAAATTTAAAATATGACTCTGAGGTGGAACTATTATCATATTGAAACATATTTTATGGTATAAAATCAGTCCCATTCACTTAATGTGGGTCCCCTGAAACTAAAAAAATAACTCCTTCTTAGAACTATGAAATAAGGGTGTCTGGCCATTTGGTCGTTTGGCCGAATGCCGTTTGGCCAAACGCCATTTGGCCGAATACCATTTGGCCGAATGTAATTTGACCGCATGGGTCGTTTGGCTGAATGCCGTTTGGCCGAATCAAGAACAAAAAATATGATTTAATTTTTTCAACGCTGATGTGTAGGATTTATGATTACGGCCCTGTACTACCAGTTAACTTATCGATCTATATGATGTGGTGGGTCGCTATATAAGTGCTCTAAGAGAATACATAAAACTATCCGTTCATTCAGGATGAGTTTGGGAACTCACGTCAAGACAAGTTTATGGTTGGTCGTCTCTGGGCTACCAACGGTGTGCTCGAGTTTGCATAGTTTTTGATAATTTCATAAAAAAAATTTCCTTGATTAAACATAGGCTATTCTTTCAACTTTTACCGGTTTCCTTACTATTGGCAATAATTTAGCTTATATTTTAAATGGGAATTTTACCTTCTTTGAATCAACGGCAGTTCTTTTTAGTAATACTGATATAATAATTGTTTGCATTACACTATCTTAATTTTTATAAAAGATTTTTACTTCTTTTGATCGTAGGCTTCATATTTAATATTTTTCATAGTTAATAGAACTAAGGCTTATGATACGTTTATAGAGTATTATTTAAGAAATTGAACCGAACGACTCACTGAACACTTACGGTCAAGAAGCTAACTGTTTCTCTGTTTGTTGTGAAAAGAAGAAGCTAGACTTGTGATTGCTAGAAATTATTTAGTTTACTAATTAATATCAGAAGGATTGAAGCAAATCGATGCTACAGAAAGGCGAATAAGTCGTAAACCGTTTTAGTAACTGCCAAAAGCTGACTACAAACGCAATGCGAAAACCTATGCTGGCAGCTATTACTGCTAGTAGAGAAGTGAACAATTGCTTACATTTATAAATTCTTTTAGCATTGACTGTTCCTTGAACTAACACTAAAGAGCTGTTTATCTATGATGATTTAAGCTTCTTTCAGGATAAACTGTTCTACTGTGAAATTCAGCTTCGAAATTCATTACAAATGTATGCTAACTGTAGTTCACTATTGTTTTCAATATCGGCCAAATGGCATTCGGCCAAATGACCCGGAATCGAAATAAGATCATTTAATTGCCAAAGTAAATTTTAGCATTTCGCATCATTCTTCCTTTCTATTGTATATTACATAATAAATTATATCAAACATTTGAAAGTGTATTTTGAAATTATAATACAAGTTGGCTGTCATACAGATGATAAAATGACAACAAGTGGTCAACTGATCAAATCCGGGACGTTTTCCGGGACGCTTCGTGATGCGGGACAGGATGCTTAAATCCGGGACTGTCCCGCACAATCCGGGACGTCTGGTCACTTTACCCTTCACGGGAAGAGTGGACGTCTGGCTATTTGTAAAAGAATATGTCAGATACCCAGGCTGCTTTAAAAGCTCTTGTTTCGGCTATCTCAGGGTCTAAACTTGTTATCGCAAGTCGAACTCAATTTGAGGAACTGAATTCAGTGAACTCTGTAATGGGTATGGGTCCTGGCTATTCTTCTATTGCTGGGAATGAATTGGCTAATGAATTAGCTCGCAATGGAGCATGGCATGACTTCATTGGCCCTGAGCCGGCTATTCCAATTTCGAAGTGCTGGGTGAAGCTTCAGATAAACTCTTGGGCGGCAACTCAGCACAAGCAATATTGGAATAGTTTGGAGTCGTGTCGTCAAACAAAATTGTACATTACTGAGCCATCTCCAAGGGTGGCGAAGTATTTAACGAATATGTCGAAGCAGAATTGCAGTTTCTTGATCAGAGCGATGACAGGCCACTGCCGACTCAACTATCACATGACAAATATTCAACGTGCTGACTCGTTTGTGTGCGGTAGTTTTGACTCCGATTATGGAATATCGCATCACCTGATATGTAACTGTCCAGTTTTTGCGCAAATGCGATTCCAATTACTTGGTAAACACTTATTAAGTGAAACTGAATTCAGAAGCCTGAATCTTCAGGACATTCTGTTATTCTTAACCCGCTGTGGTAATGAGCTATAGGCTCTCTTTACGCTCATGCGTTTTGCACTGCCCTATTTAGGGCGCTGTTCGAACCAAGGTGTGTGCATTTCACTCTGTAGCCAGAGAAATGAACCCGCCTTGGTTCGAATCCATTGTGGTATGCTACATTCTCTCATTTCGCTTATGCGATCTTCCCTCTTCAAGGGATCCCACTCCTATTTCCTCCCATCTTTCCCTTCCCTTTCCTCTCCCATCGGGTAGATGATGAAATAGGCTCCAATATGGCGATGGCACAAATCTCTTAACTGGTGAAGAACGTGCCTTTGGAGCCGGCCTTCTGATACCTGATGAATAGTGCTTATGTTTTCATGAACTGTATTCATGATTTTAGATCCTGCTTCATGATTTCATGACCAAAATTGCCACTTTTCATATCAAAAATAAGAATCATAAATGACAGGAAACGAAATTCATGAATAGGGCTTATGTTTTCATGAATTTCATTCATGGTTCCAGCATATATGATTTCATGATTTAAATTGACACTTTTCTTCGATAAAGAATTAAAAAGTAACGCACTTCTGGCGTTACGGTAAAATGATTCATGATTTCGTGACTTTTAGTCATAGTGTATTTTCATAACATGAAATATACGTTCCTCCCGAAATCATGACTATTTTTCCTTGTTTGGAATGCCGCAATTTTACCCGTGTATGATGCTATAGATCTCACTTATGAAATTAATGATCTTATTCTCGAAATGGTACATCAATTATGAATTTTGGGAAACCCTTATTACCGGGGGAGTAGTTTATTATGGGCCACCCTTACCAATGCCCTACTACACCTTTCCAGCTACGAGCTGACAGCGACAGCCAAAAAACGCGTTTTTAATTTGATATGAAGAATATCATCAAAACCAAAATTTCCTCTCCCATTGCAAATACACACAACAGCTGAAGCTTTATATTTAAAGTCTCTGCATATCGAAGGACAGCTCGGAGAAAAACGTGACGAAGAGAGTCGATCAGTATCATATTCCAGGAATTCTTCATTCACTATAGCAGAAGGTATTTCAGCAATTAGGATCAGTATTGAATTCGCATATGAATCACGTCATTTGAAAATGTGGCAAAGGTGTAAATTTATTTTTCTTCTGGGAAGCTTTGTAAAACTCCGAAACAAACTGGAGGACAGAACGTTCAACATAAGACAACCCCGACTTTATTTACCAACGATTATTCGATTCCTTTGGAGCCAGAATTTAGGAAACGGTAATAAAACTTGGTTTTTAAAACACATGTCGGAATCAGAAGGCCAACTCCAAAGGAAAGTTTTCCGCTGACTGAAAGATTTGTGCTATCGCCATATTTGAGGCTATTTATTCATCCACCTTTACCAAAAAAAATATGTGAATGCCCATTATAATTAAATGTACAGCTGAAAAATCTGTTATCCACACATTCAAAATGCGTAATTGCAAACCTATTTGGTAAGTTTTTTCATCTAATGTTCGTCCATATTTTTAGGTTACCCATATCTGTGGAGCGACTGTATGTACGCCACGTGGCCATGTGGTGGTCTCCGTAATAAGGTGACTAAAAATCACAATAGGTTTCGAAAATAGAAGTTTTCCGATGAAACATGCAAAAACTAAACTATCTAAAAGACTAACATAAAAAGATCTACCAATTAATATGTTAACTGCAGATTAGGTGAATCGATCACCTTCACTTCAATTCGCCAAACAGCTCAACAAACAACATTTCGCATTCTCTCACAGAGCCGCATTTCACGCTCCGCAATGAAAGGGTAACCTTCTCTCGTCAACGAACCGTCTAACCTAGCAATAGCGTCGTGGTGTGGTCGTGAACCAAACAAACCGGACCAGGCTTTTGAAGCGGTGGAAATTGATATCGCTATCTACAGTTTGGCCGTACGGTTCACGTACCTACATCTACACACATCACACACAACGTGCCGATGTAGAACTGTGCTGGCGGCTCTCGCGATTCTCGCGGTGCCATGCCTCGCTCAGCATTCTCTCGGCAGACCGCATCGCCGCCAAATACATGCGCGAATCACCAGAAGAGCTCCGATCTGACAGATGTTTTCGAACCAAGCAGGCGAGTCGTTTTCGCATTTGTACCTACACTACATACTGCCGTAATACGCATAATTGTCCCATGCTTAGATTATATTGTTTCAACTACCCAAAGTTGATTTAGGCTGTGAACCGTTTCACCAGTTCGTTTAACTATTAGTTAAAATTTGACATTTCAATAGTTATTTTCCAATTTTAAATTTAAATTTAAATTGAACATCGCAGTCGACCCATTTGAGCTTTGACAGTCGAGTAGTTATTTCAGAACAAAGTTGACAGATGGTTAGTTATTCTCAAATTCACGGGAGCAAAAAAAAACTTTCGAACTGTCAAGTTTAACCATGCTCCAGAGCAGGGTTATTTCTAACCGCAGGGGAAATAACTATCGAGCTGTCAAATTTTAACTAAAAGTTAAACGAATTGGTGAAACGGTTCACAGCCTTAGGGTTGGATTCTTGTTTCGTGTCCATAGAAGAGTACTGGTCTAATCAGCGTTTCGTACGATGGCAAACTTTGCTCGAATGACGAGTTCAGAGAAGGCACGTGTTCCAGCCACGGTACGCCTATGTCTTTGCTGGTATGTCTTGCTATGTATGTCTTTGCTGGTGTCATTGTCGACAGTCAGCAGTGAGCCAGAGTACAGGAATTCTTTGTGCGCCCCAATTTCATCACCGTCAATATAAACTCGAATTGGGGGGCGAGACATGTCCTCTGTTGATCCCCTCGCCATCATGAATTGCGTTTTCGACACCTTGATGTCCAGTCCGACTCCCCTAGCTTCAGCCCATAGTCGGATGTGCGTATCCACCATCGTCTATGAATTCATCACGATTCTCGTGTGAAGAAATCTGTTGCAAACTAAGGGAAAAATCTAAGAAGAAATACATCAGAAATCTTATTAAAATATCGACGTTACCACTAGGCATCGTAGAAATTGCTCATGGTGGTAACATCCGTGGCTTCAAAGCAAAGCCATGCTGAAGAAAGCTGAGTTTGATTCCTCAGTGCAGGATCTTTTCGTAATGTAAAATTCCTTGACTTCCCATGGCATAGAGTATCATCGTATCTGTCACACGAATATACGAATGCTAAAATGACAATATTGACAAAGGAAGTTCTGAGTTAATAACTGTTAAAGTGCTTATAGAACAGGAGATTTTACGCGACTATTATTCCCCAGGTTCTTCAGGAATTACTGCTCAGAACCTTCGATGGAAAGCTTAGGGTTTTCTTCTAGTATTTTTTTCCATAGATTCCTTCCAGACTCCTCTAAGGCCACCTCTAAATTTTTTGATGAGATTCCTCCTGTTCTTATGCCGATTTTTTCAAGTATTATTTCAGCCATGTTTATCAGGATTCCTACGAGAATTCGTCCACGATCTGTTCCAAGAATCGTTACAGAAAATTTATCTGTTATTCTTAAAAAAAATCTATTAAGAACTCTTCCTGGTATTCTTCAATAAATTTGACCAAAGATTACTTCTGACTAGAGTGTCCATTCCGGGACAAAAAAATTGTCTCAAAGTCAATCGTGAAATCGTAAACTTCAATTTGAGCGAAAATTGAGAAATCCTGAGTTCCCGGGATTTCCCGGGACCAGCCTCAATATTTGTCCTGAATCCCGGGACAAGCAAAACTGTCGGGAAATTGAAACTCTACTTTTGACCTAAGTTACTCTATAGCAATTTTATGGAAATGTCTACATGGGAATCGCAGCAAGCAGCGCGCGTGGAAGGCTGCTTTCAGTTTTCTGTCACGTTTTTGCTCGATTTCACGTAGGATAAGTGATCCCTTAGTTGTGGGTGTTCCTATAGTTGCGGTAGTGCCGTTTTCACTGATTTTATTACATTATCCTCAGAACCGACACTGGCTTGTTGATACACGGAATAGTTGAAAAGAGCGTTCAAATTGCTTTAAAACTGATGAAATATCACTAACATTACTAAAACTTTTCTTACTTGTAGATGCGGTAAAGTGTTCCTATAGTGGAGGATCCCATAAGAAAACAACGGATACCGCAACTATAGGAACGCAAATTAAAAATATACCGCATCTAAAGGAACAGTGTACCAATAGTGGAGGTATTATTTTTCACCGATATGCCGTGGATTACTGCGATGAAATAATTTTTCTTATTAAGTCAATGGTCGTTAATTCCCGTTACAACATTAATATATACATTAATTGCGCTTCTTGAATATAGGCGGCTAAATGAAGTTCAATCGTGCGTAGTATCTCCACTATTGGTACATCTACCCTTATTTACGTTTCAGATGCTAAAACTGAGTTTTGGCTGATTTGGTTTTGTAACAGTGAAAGGCGATCTACATATTTTCGCAAGTTTTTACGGTAGTGATTAGTAGTGGTGAACCGCAAAGATCTTGCGTGTTTTACTTCCATTCCGGAATAATACTGTGTTGGCTTTTTGGCCACAATACAATATCAAGAGGAAGGTGTAGGGAATGAGATAATAAGATGTTAGGATTTGAAGTTATACCCCAGGTCACGACCGCAGGCATCTGGTGAGTTTGTTTCTTTTTAACCGGAATCAGATTTTTGTGAAGACGCTTTGTTTTCGGGACGCCGGGAGTTGTTTTTCGTTTCGCGAGTTTTGCTGGGCAGTGTTTCGGAGAGCCAGAACAAGACGGTTCGTTTTCGGGACGCCGAAAAGTTTTATGGTTCGCGTTTTGTGAATGCGAAAAGATATCCGTGTTAAATCGAGGATGGATTACCAACTGGTGAGCTCGTTTCATGCTTATAATGAAACATATTTTCATGAAAACGTTACTTTATTTAATGTTCAAACAAACTTTGTATGGTTCGTCACTACAAGTGTCGGCATTATGTCTGTTTTATATAATTTCAATATACATATATTTTCTCTCTTTAACATTACTAAAAATATCTTTTGAATGGTTCGACATTATGGATGTTGACGTATATTTTAAAACTCCTATCAAAAACTTTTCATCTCGAGACATCGTTCCTCTTTCATATTATTTAAAATATATACATATATATTTTTCTTTTTGCCATTACTAAAAACATCTTTTGAATGGTTCGACATAATGGATGTTGACGTATATTTTAAATCTTCTACCGGAAACTTCTCGAGACAAAATGCAAAACTAGCTTTAAGTTTAAGTTGTATTTTTCCTCCTTATCCATGGATCGCATCACTGACCAATGGTGACTCTCAGATCTTTTCCTCCCTCACTAATAAACACCCACCCCGTGGTGATTGTGGAGATGCAGAGGTATTCTCGGTCTCTAGAAGCAACAATCATTACACATTGTAGGTTTTCGCATGGCCGTCGGAAATTACCGAGCGAACGGTGTTTTGTGAGCTTTTTTTCTCGATTATTCGTAGTGCTGTTTGTTCGAAATCTGTTTAAACAGCAGACGGACAAGTGCAGTGGATGCAGAAAGTTGCAACTATTTTTTGCACGTAAGATGCGGTTTTCCGAATATTGTAGGTGGGCACCAGCCAATCATATCTCATGGGAGATCCGTGTTTTGTTTCGTAGTCTGAGGATTTTTAAGTGTTCTATCGGTGAAATTCAAGCGTGTGTTAGAATAAGGGCGTAAGTCGCATGATCGATTTCTCTTCGTCGTTCCTCTCTTCTGTGAATAAAGGTGACAAGATGCGGGTTTGTTGGCATTTTGTCACTTCAGGACGCTAGGCAGTAATGCAATCTTGCCTCCTGAGGTGAAAAACTGCTGACAAACTTGCGTCTTGTCGTCTTTATTAACGGAAGAGAGGATCGATGAAGAGAAAACGATCATGCAACTTACGCCCTTATTCTAGCTCACGTTTGAATTGTTCTAACACCTAGGCTGCCGTGAATCGCAAGTCAGTCCCATCTGCATTTTCGTCAAAATTGTGTTGAGCTCAGTTTTCAACATATATTCAAATGCTCTATCAGCTACGCTAATGAGATAATATGGTTTGTTCAGAAAAATTAGGAAAAAACAGCAAATTGTCCCATAATAAAAAGTAACGGCATATCAGTCCCACTACAGATTTCCGCACCGTATAACAAACAAATGAACCGTGCTATAAGCAGTTTGTTTCTCATTAAATAGTTCAAAACCTTGCAGTTAAAGCGAAATTAAACTATCGTGTGAACCGCTATTCAATAAGCACCCAAGTTGTTTTGCCATGACTCAAATATTTCCCGCAATGAAATAGCCTCTACCGAAGTAAAATCTAAATGGATTTCAATTTTTTTTTTTTTAACGAAAATAGAGATTTATGTTATGGTTTCATACTGCGAGGAGAACTTATTAGAGAAACATGGTTTTTCTATGTAAATATTGAAGCGTTCAATAATTGGCGGACCGCTAGCAGCTGCAGCCTAATTTATTGGCTAAAGAGTAAACGCCGCGAGGTATGCAATGCCCATTGTTACAAAATATAAACAAAACTGACAGAACAAAATGCAGTTTTGCACTCCTACTGGCTTTTTACTTGGTAAAATCATTATTTGATCGAATTATCAAGCAAAATCATCGTATTTTGTTAAATTTATAGTTAAGAATGTTGTATCACGCCGTCTTCAATTACACTAGCGAGTCAACTCCACGCAAAAAGAAAAAATAAAGATGTGTGCAATAATTGGGTTAAAACTGTGCAATAATAGGATGCGGATGTTTTCGAAGTGTGCAACAATTGGGTTTTGGCGTGGGTTGTTGATAGGGTTACCGTTAGGTTATTTTGCAAGTTTTTTTGAACTTAAAGAAATATCAAACGAAAGAGCTTTTACGATTGCTGGTACCGTTGAAAATGTTCTCAAAAAGCACAATTTGCAATTTTAGTGCAGATTTTACCTGTGTTGGGCGTATTACCACTACGGCCATTTGGTTGATCTTTCAATGAAGTTTATATTTATAAAAATCAAGGCCGACACTACAAAATCAAACCAGACAAATGCTAGGCTCGCATTTCACGACTTCTTGAAAGATCGTTAACAAATGTCTCTCAGAATCTAGTAGATAAAACTGTCGGTTTTCAGTTAAGGTCTGCTAGATATCTATCAAAAACATTGATTGATTTTTTGTAAGAATGTTATAAAATTCTAGCGAGATCTTTAGCGAATTATCACGAGATTTAATGAAATCTTAAAGGAGACTTCTTTGTAAAACTTCTAAGAAGATTCTTTAAAGATTATTTATGATAAATTGCTGGCGAGATTGTTGCAGAGTTTCCTGGACTTGATGTTTTGATCCTTTTTACGCATTTGCGGGCAGACAGAATGAGCAAACGTTTAAACAGATTGATTTCCATCGACATTACTATACTTTTTGAAAAGATATGTTTTGGTGCAAACATTGGCCAAAACGATCACATAGAATACCGTTTCATGGATGTCGAGTAGATTTTCTGTTCCTCAAATGTGGCATTTTTGCTTATTTATTTCGCCAAATGGTGCCTGTTGACCACGATATTTTCAAGGATATGAACGTTGAGTTAGCACAACTGAAATATTATTCACGATGTAAAGTTTTTAAAAATCAATACAAATACAAGTCTTCAAAATTAAAAATTGAAAAAAAAATCTTTGTAATCGGTGCTGTTAGGACTATTTATTTAAAGAATTTGAGACAAAATATAATTAGCGCAGAAAAAAATGAAAATTTCAAAATGTCCTGATTTTGAATTTTCAGAATATGGTCACCCTAGTTGTTGAATGTGGAAAAAAGACAATCAAATCAAATAAAAAGCACAAAAATCTATAGGAAATCAGTTTGCCGAATATATTTTCTAGTTTTGAGCAGAATTTAGTTTAAGTTTAAGGGTTTCTGCCAGATTTGACAATCAAATTACAGACGCTGCTTCCTTAACCGTGCAATAATTGGCAATTTACCCTAATATAAGCTGAACTGCGTCGCGGTCACCAATCGTAAGCTCATGTTTTTTTGCGGAGAAAACAGCTTCAAGTGAATAAAAACCCCTAATTTCATTGATGAAGAGCTACCGATTGTGGGGATGTGGCGCGGATGCTAGTCTTCGGCAAGAGAAGGAATGCAATGTGCTCGCGATAAAACTAATTCATTATTGAAGTATGCTGTTTCAAACATACCCAGTGAACCACGTATCGTATACGAATGTGCATCCAAAATCACATATTCGTGCGTCAAAAATCAAAATCGCACAACATTCCAAATGAGGCGTTATCAATGTCAACACAAGTTGTATATAAATCCCCAATGCAATTCATAAACGACAATCTATGTTGACAGCAAAACATGTCGTATATAGTGCAACTTAGAATCGCGTGAAGTTGTATAAACTGACAGATCATATATCAATCTAGAAAGCGTCATATGAAATCGCAATAGCTTAGCAAAAATTGTCACCCAAACTTGGTATCTGCTGACGATGGGCCTCAAAGAACAACAAAGCAAATGTCGCTGTGCATGAAACATGCATACATATTGGCATATAATCACTCTTCAGATATAAAACCTCTGATGGTACAGTGGTAAGGTGTCCGATTCCATATCCAAAGGTCCCGTGTTTGAGACTTGTTGAGAACTTTGTTTTTATTTGCATCCAAATTTTATGGCATCGTATATCTGGTCGCAGAAAGTCTGAAAAAGTCGTGCCAAGTACATATATAGCCTCCACTTTGGTAGGTATATAGCCTTTTCATGCATTCTATAGGATTGAAATGATTCATATAGAATGATGTATAACAAAAGTTATACCAACCAAAATGTTGACTGGGTATAGGGTGAGGGCCTTGTTTATGTCGGCTGGTTGGATAGTTAGGAGAAGAAGGTTTCTGAGTTATGTTGTCTGCTTCCTAAAATTTCTTTCCCGTTATCGATGCCTGCAAAGACATGAGCTGAGAGTTCACCATCTAAAGATTGTAACGAATTAATTAGGGAAAATATAGTGCAACGTTTAGCATATTTTTGCATGCTCATCCTATTGAACCTTTTTATGAGTTTATCCAAAAGCTGTGAACGGTTTGTCATTACAAATAACGGCGTTGCACTATTGCTTCTTTTATATTTTTACATAAACTATTGTATAGTCTGCCATCAAATATGACGGAACATTTTTGATTCGAGTAATTTTATAACACTTTACAGGTACAGGTTGCATGGATCACATTACTCACCAAGGTAAATCCTGAACATGTAACTTTTTATCCCTTACCACTAAATCTCTCTCCTGTGACAATCATGGTGATCTCGGTCTCTAGTAACAATGGTTGTCACACCAATATTCCTTCCCTTCCCCGATTACCGTAAGGTCGTGGCCAGCGTCGTTATTGACTTTTTGAAAATTGAACTCTCGAATTGTGCACATTGAAAATGGTTCGCTAGTCCCGAGCCCCATTCATTAATTCTCTGTGCGATTTCGATTGGTCTGGTAAATCACGGAGTAGCAACTACGAATTGTACGAACATCTATACTTATGCTTATGCTATGTGCGTATCCACCATCGTCTCAAAGTTCTGGGCAATGATATCAATATCGTCGGCAAGATCAAGTAACTGAAAAAAAACTTCCTGAAAATCGTACCACTTGTGTCTATCCCCGCTCTTCATATAACACCTTCTAAATCAATTTTGAACAGTAAACACGGAAGACAATCGCCTTGCCGTAATCCTCTGCAGAATTCAAATGGGCTCGAGAGTGTCCATGATACTCGGACTACGTACATCATTTGCTCCATCGTCGGCTTGATCAATCTTGTCAGTCCCGTAAACCGTATTCCTGAATAATCTGCCATAGCAGAAAACGAACATGGCCAATATATGGGTTGATATTTTCAAACTCATTTTTCTCGCTTGCACATCCAGTAACATGGGACACTTTTGCGTATAACGACAGGCACAACCTCCTGATAGCCGTAGTCGTCGTGGTCGTCTCGTCGTCGGTCGGCATTGGAGAGTGCTGCTTAGTGTGCCGTTTTATCGCTCACTGTTTTAGTAGGCAGCTCCGTATCGTAGCCAGTATACTTGAGCCCTGACGCGAAAGTCAAACCGGAGTTGTTGAGTTGTATCCGTAGTGGTCCCGTCTCGCGGTGTCAGAATCGAATCAGCCTGGGCCCGTGCAACTTGGTGTACTTACCGATATCTAACCTGCTGCTGACCCAGCGAAGAAGAGCCAAGAAAAAAGCCCCTGTCCAAAGTGGTCCGGCGGAAACCACTCCGGGAGTGATCCTCGATTATTCGAACAGCAAGCCTTGAATGGCCTACTGAAATCCACATATCGAATTTGGGGAATTTGTCGCGAAAATGTCGGTGCAGCAGAAAGGTGATGCAAATTCGGTGGCGACTAGCCTACTAGATACCCCTTTGTCGAGGTTTGCTTCTGAACGCGGAATGTAAAACTTCAGGTGTTGCGGTTTTGTGATTTGCAAGTGCATTCATTATCCAGGTGTGTCGATCGAGCATCGGAAAGTTACGTTCAATAGCGAATAAACGGGTGGATCGTGAAAATTTTGCAAGCCTAATTGCGGAGCCAAAGGAAGAAGGGTGGTGTATTTTCCCAATCGCGAAAATTTTTGGGAAGTGTGAGTTTTCCTTCGTCAGTCGGGAAGCAACACTGCTCCAAGTTCACTAGAGAATCTTACAGAGGTGGTGTGGTCTATGTCTGTGTTTGTGTGGTAGAAGTGCGTGCGGGAAAACCTGAGAAGAAAGCATAGAGGAAGGAAAACTTCAAGTCAAGAGGCGATTTTCAGGGTGTTCGTTTTCCACCGTGTGACCCGTGTAGCCGTGTGTGTAAGTGGAAATTTCGTCGGTTGCAGTAGTCATCCTGTGAGAGCAAGCAGGAGAGAACGAAAATCCCCGAAAGAACTTAATTGAAAATTGATTCATTATTGTTATTATTGGTGGGTTGGAATTTAAACACCACATCATTGCTTTCCACCACCCAACGCCTACTACTGCTACCGGTTGCCTCTGTCAGCCTACAAGAGGGAGTTCAACGTCACCCTGAGGCGTTGCCTGCTTGGGTGCCGAACGGAACGCGGAGGAAAATAATTCCCAATCAGATTCGGCGAAGCCAGCCAGAAAATTTCTTTCTCTCCTGAACGCACGCTATTTAAGCAATTTCAAGGTAAGTTAACAAATATTTACTCTCGTTGATTCTGTGTTTCCTCATCCATGCACACAGCGTCTTCTGTATAAGGTCGTCGTCGTCGTCAGGGGGAGAGGGAGGAGGGTGGCGCGAGAAATGAAACAGAGTCAAACAGCAAATCCGAAAAGAGAGAAAAAACAGAAGAAGGTAAACAAATTTTGCCGGCATCGTTCGTTTTGCTCTTGCTCAAGTCCGTTTTCGCGCCTACTCTGTTATCTTTAGTTGTGAGGCTAAATTCATCGTGCGCGCGGGGGCATATCGGTACAAATAAACAATCGAAAAAAATATATTGCCAACGCGCTGATTAGAGGGCTGTGCAATATACCATAAGCGTACGCAGAAGAGATCAGGGAGGGCCGATGCCCCTTTGGTTAGCCCAAAAAATTAACAAAA
Source organism: Aedes aegypti (assembly GCF_002204515.2). Taxonomy (NCBI): domain Eukaryota; kingdom Metazoa; phylum Arthropoda; class Insecta; order Diptera; family Culicidae; genus Aedes; species Aedes aegypti. The sequence continues at coordinate 8,141,082 of NC_035109.1, forward strand.
ACAGTTTTGGGTTCTGACAAAAAAAAAATGTGCTCAACCGGAAAATTGATTTTCCGTAAATTATAAGTTTAAATTAATAGATCGAAAAAATAGTTTGTTTGGAATAAATGAATGTACCATCAGTGCAAAAGTATCCGCTCATGTTCCAGTAGTCCGCTCACACTGAAAAAAGATAAGTTTGCAATAAGTTAACTCGAAAACTACAGCCGCTATACTGTTCAAATCGACAAATTGAATCATACTGTAAACATTGTTTTGTTTATTTACTCAAATTACCTTACTTTTTAAGCTCGTGAGCGGGCTACTGGAACATGAGCGGGTACTGGTACGTTGACGGTATACATAACCAACTCTGTTTTATGAAGTATTCTAATAACCAAAACGGCTGCTATGAAAAACATAGATAGCTCCACCATAGTCTTGTGTGTTTGATGGAACAGCAATTCTGTCACAATGCCATATACTGGGTGGTTTCGAAGCGGTGAGTGCCAAAAAAGTTACCTTCAATGATCCATTGAACAAAATGTTTAAATATTCGCGTAGCGGCGTCGGTGCAGTAGTGGTAAGCATTAATGCCTCTCATCCCAATCGGTCGGGTATCAATTCCAGTCGATGCCGTCGGGGAAAGGGAAGTAAAGCTGTTGATCTCGGCTTATGTATTGATTCCCAGGTCTGTGTGAATGTCTTGTAGGGCGTCTGTGTTTAGACTAAGTACCAGAAAAGACGGACATAACACTGCCAATTGGTGTCCGTTGACCAAGAAAAAAAATAGGAAGCAATATTTGCGTATTGCCCTAGGTACAGTCACAATGCCTAGTTTTGGTACAAAAACTGAAATGTCTCACAATGCGAGTGTTTGCTGTGGTCATTCCTAGGTTATTTCGGTGGTCCAGAAGAACCAAAGTGGTGACTCATCAATAATTGAACTAGAAGAGTTACAGGTATTCAAAATCATGAAGAATGAGCCTAGTTTTGGTACAAAAACCTAAATATCGCACAACACGGGTATCTCCGGTGGCCATTCCTGGGTTATTTCGTGAAGAGGTAAATCGTAGGAGCAGTTGATTATATCCCCACCTTGGTTACCAACAAGTTGTTTATACGTTATCAACTATTGAAAAACTTAGTCAGTAACACGGTGTACTATATTTAAGAAGGTGATATATTCCGAAAACTGACAGCTACTTGACGAAGTTATTCCTATCTACCTCGAACAAATTTGCGAAAAAAATGATCTAGTGGTCCGGAAGGTATATGATTAGGGTGGGGCTTATTTCCAAAAATCTTCCGTAGCCAGGATTTACAAAGTGGAAAATGATCATCGGTCCCAAAATAACATCCTGTGAAAAAAATGAGAATTTTCGGCGAAGGTTTAGAGGTGGCGCAAAGGGCGTAAGTGCAGTTTTCCCATTTTAGAGAACTCTGAAAAATTTTGATATGGTTTTCAGTTTGTTTTGGTGATTTTAGGGCCATTAAGGGCAAAAAATCACCTCAAAATTGTGATATCTCCACTCCTTTAGATGATATTTGACGAAATATATTTTATGCATGCGATTTTTGGCCTTTGAATAGGTTACGCTGACTGATTACTATGGACCCGAATAAGCATATGAATAGCTGGGGAGGATTCGTATGCTAGAAGAATGGAACAAAGAGCAAAGAAGAATGAGAGAAAGAACAAAGAACACAGAAGAATGTAAGGTGGAGTGGGTTAAACAGGTAGGAGGGTGTAACTAATGATATTAAAATTAAAATGACTTGCGGAACCTCGGTTGGATGTATGAGATGTGACTATATGCAAGTTTAACACTAATTTAGCATTTTAGAATATTCGGTTGATATAACTCCAGCAATTGTTCCTATAATCTGAAAGAAATTGCAGAGGGTGTCCTAAATCCATACAGGCTCAAAATCCTAACACTTCATACAAATAGAAGGCGTTTCATATGAAGTGGAAGGGTTTAGATTCATTTCTTAGGTATACGGATTTAGATCCCGCTTATCGTTATTAGGTAAATCCATAAACGATTTCTGCTCTCTAGTAATAATACTTCCTTTTAGAATTCCCACTGGAATTTCTTGATTATGATGCCATTTCAGCAATTAATTACGTTTGGGCTTCCAATACTTCACTTTCGCCACAACACCTTCAACATAACTTCGGACAAACGAAAATGCAGTAGAAGTTTAATAAATTGTTTTACACCTGTATTCAAAATCGATGTATATAAACAACATCAGAAGGAAAAAATCAGTAGTCAAAATTCAAATTAGTGCACGAGCTTCTAAAGGGTGCAAGAGATAAAGCACTTCAGATAGAAAACCTCTCGAATAAAACCAAAATTAAGTCTTCACAGTTCTGAAATATGTTTTTTAGGAATTGCGACAGAGCTACATGAAAGAATATTTACAGGATGTCCTATGTATATATAAATGCTTACATAAATTTCTTATGAATTTAATAAATACTGCGTGAGGCTGAATTTCCAGGATGTATATTTTACAACGGTCTCTTTCGATAAATTGCTATCAACATTCAAGAAAAAAAAAACAACCGAACGATCATTGAACTAAAGCAGTAGAGTGTATTTATGGACATGCATTTATCTATATCTACCAGCAGAATAATGTTGAATCTTCGCATGGATTTGAGGACATTTTAGCCGTTACTACAATTTTTCCATAAAGAGTAATCTAAAATCGTTTGCATGGGTCGAAAACTAGAGATGGGTAAAAAATTGGTGCTCTTCCCCAACTTGAAGAAAAAAATATTTCGAAATATTTCTGAAGTAGGTAATATTAAAAAAAAATCAATATAATCATTGTTTTCTACTGGAACTTTTCTCCATTGCATAAAATCGAGATTTTTCCAGATTTCTCAGTTACACTCAAGATATTACTAGTTTCACCCTTCCACCTGTTTAACACATCCCACCTTACACTCTTCTGTGTTCTTTGTTCTTTCTCTCATCCTTCTTTGCTCTTTGTTCCATTCTACTAGCATAGGAATCCTCCTCAGCTATTCATATGCTTATTCGGGTTCATAGTAATCAGTTAGCGTAACCTATTGAAAGGCCAAAAATCGCATGCATAAAATATATTTCGTTAAATATCATCTAAAGTAGTGGAGATATCGCAATTATGAGGTGATTTTTTGCCCTTAATGGCCCTAAAATCACCAAAACAAGCTGAAAAGCATACCAAAATTTTACAGAGTTCACTAAAACGGGAAAACTGCACATACGCCCTTTGCGCCACCTCTAAACCTTCACCAAAAATTCTCATTTTTTCACAGGATGTTATTTTGGGACCTGTCGTAACTACTTTTCTTTTCGAAATCAAATTTCACTTTTCGCCATTACTTAATTTATGCTGCTGTCGAAAAACCTCGACATCGAACAAAGCACGTCCGATCATGTAAACTTTCGTCAACAGAATGATCTTCCCGTGCCGTCGTAGTACCTTCGACGTTTTTTTTTTTGTTCGTTTTTCTCTCGTATTTATTAGAGTCAATCTTCCGAAGCTAATCTGATTGCTCTCCGACGCGAGGAGGTCGCAGTATAAACGGTCTCTTTTTCCACTACATTCTCGACATTCGCTCTCGCTGACGAAGCGAACTTCATCAACACATCCGCGCATGCGTTCTCACATAAGCCTCCTCAGTACGTTGTAGTTCATACGCTCTCTTTTGCTACGTTTCTCTCGTTGATCGCTTACCATACTTAACATTGTGACATTGCTAATCATCCAAGGCCGAACCACCGGATAATTTCGCGCCAAAACTCTCACTCTTTACTCGTCATGCCATCCGTATTGACCCGAATACAATACCAATGCCCAAATAATATACAAACGCTCTCTGTAATATTTTTCAACAAACGACCCCAAGTTATTCCTTTCGCTCTGTCCTGGACGTTTTAGCATGCTTCGATTTATTTTCACACACGCTAAAATTTGCTAATCATGTGTTGTTACTGTGAGTTATTGCTTCATGTTTACCAACAAACATTTATCTACTACAGGACCGATGATCATTTGCCACTTTGTAAATCCTGACTACGGAAGATTTTTGGAAATAAGCCCCACCCTAGTATATGGTACGTTAGGAGTGACGTCACATGTTTACAATCAAACTTAATATTTACATCAGTGAAGAGCCTGCCTTGTTAATTTTTATGCCGTGGTCAGTAATAAATCAACCTTGCTATAAAACGCACGTTTCTCTACAAAGGTTATGGGCCCAGTTACGTTTGGCCGGTGAAACAAGTATCGAATATTTTTTCAAGATTGATAAGTGCGTTACAAGTCTACGAAGAAGTTACAAGGATGTCGAGTGCTGCCAAGGTTGGAATTGTACAGTTTGCTGGCGAGGGATACGACGTATGGAAGCTCCGAGTAGGAACGCAAATGTCAGCTCACGGAGTCAAAGGGATGCTCACGAAGGATGCACCCACGGATGAAGCACAACGACAAGCTTTTCAAGAAAAGGATGAAAAGGCAAAGGCTCTTCTGGTGGCGTACATTGCTGATTCGCATCTAGAATACGTGTGTGACAAGAATATTGCGAAATAGATGTGGAGTTCCCTAGCGAATACGTTTGCGAAGAAAAGTCTTGCAACGCAAACCTATATTCGAAGATCCCTGGCCACGCTTAAGATGGAAGAAGGAACACCGCTAATGGACCATTTCCGCCGCTTCGATGAGTTGATCCGTCAGTTAAAAGGAGCTGGAGCTACCGTATCGGAGTTGGATGCTGTAAGTCAGTTGTTCATTTCACTGCCATCGTCGTATGATGTTGTCACCACGGCTATGGAGAATCTTGGAGATGCTCAGTTGAAACTGGACACTGTAAAGGCACGATTATTGGCTGAAGAGCTGAAACGATAGGGAAGAGAGAATGGTTCAATCGTTATTGGTGTTTCGGACGGATCAGGAAGTGCGTTTGCAGCGAAGCCGGTGAAAAACAAGCAAAGAAGTAAGTTTCAAGACACGTGTTTCGTCTGTGGTGAAGTAGGACACAAAAAGTTCTCTTGTCCGAAGAACAAGAATCGGCATGGTAAGGCTCAAGTTGCAACCGCACCGCTGGATAGAGAAATTGCGCTTGTACTGTCCCAAGAACAAAAAGATGAACTGAAGAAAGAATCGAGCATTGAATGGATTCTGGACTCGGGAGCAAGTCGTCACATGACATCAAATGAAGACTATTTTCAAGAGCTTTGCGTATTCGATGAGCCGTTGGTGACTGAGAGCGCGAAAGAAGGTGAGAAGTTGATTGCCACATAAGAAGGTACGGTGAAAGGAAAGGTTGTCGTCGATGGAAACGGATTGACATTGTCTTTGGGCAAAGTGCTATGCGTAAGAAAGTCAAGTTCAATTTGCTGTCGTTGTCCCGTTTGCGGACAGATGGAGTAAAAGTAGATTTCAAACCAGATCGAGCAGTATTGTCCAAAAATGGAGCACCTATAGCTGTGGCGATGTTACGTGGAAGTCTGTTTGATTTGAAGATGTTCAGTGTAACACTAAGTTCGACAATGCTAGCGAGAGGTAAGCAAGATGACCTGCAGCTGTGGCATAAACGGTTCAGACATTTAAGCTTCAAGAACGTACGACGCCTGAAGCATGATGAAATGGTTGAAGGACTTGGTGAAAGTGGATTTTGCGAGTGTTGTGCTGAAAGCAAAATGATCCTGTTACCATTCAGTAGACCAAGCACAACAATACCACTTGAGCGGGTTCATACGGATGTCTGTGGCCAAATCACACCGAGGTCAGTAGATGGGTACCGGTTCGTTGTGTCGTTTATCGACGATTATACCCATTTTGCTGTAGTCTATTTGATGACGCGGAAATGTCAAGTCTTAGAGTACTTGAAGGTGTATGAAGCGATGGCGACGGCGAAGTTTGGATACAAGATTGCAAACTTCAGATTTTTCGAGCGAGCAACATGCATACACAGCAAGGTGTTCAAGTGGAATCGACCGTTGGCTACACCCCTCAACATAATGGAGTTGCAGAGAGATTCAACCGAACAATTGTAGAGAAAATGAGAGCAGAATTCGGTGCACCAAAACCTAAGTGGGGAGAAGCGGTATTGAATGCGGTTTACACGACAAATCGAAGCCCAAATGAAGCCCTGAAAGGAAATAGCACCCCAGCTGAACGATGGCACGGCGAGAAACCAGATGTAAGTAAGCTACGAATATTCGGTTGTTATACGAGACGTGAAATTTGATGAGTCAAGTTTCCCATTCAAGACACCAGAGGAAGAAGAGTTTGCGAAACTAGTAATTCCAGAAGTTATCCACAACCCTCAGCCAGACGATGTAGAAAGACTATAAGCAGTTGAACCTGGTAATGCTACAGATACAGATGACATTGAAGAAGACCATACTGATGTTGAAGGTGCATCGACGCTCCTACCACAATTGAAGAATGGGAACAACTGTGAGGAGAATGTTCCGAGGTCCAGTGGTCGGGAGCACAGGACTCGAGGTTGGTTTGCTGATTTCATCGCTCCTTATAGAGGTCTTTCTGCTGCTAATGAATTTCAACAGGTACCTAAAAGCTACGCAGAGGTCAATGGTCATCCGCACGAGACTAAATGGAGGAAGGCTATTCATGACGAGCTAAGGTCCTTGGAGAAAAATCAAATCTGGGCGATAGTGAAGTGCTCTGAAGCCGTGAAACCAGTACCAAGTAAAGCGAAGTATGCACTTCAACAGAAAAGTAATCGCCTATCTCGATGCGTGGGAAATTTCTTGCAAGAAATGCTCAAGAAAAGCATTTTTCTTTGATCGCAGTACGCAGTTGAAACGAAATGTCAATTCAAATGGAGCTCGCTGTAGGAAATTTCTTGACCATTTCTTGGGCAGAAATATTTACTTTTCTTGAGCCGAACAGCATACCTAGCTTAAATGGGTTTTTACACTGAAGACTGATGCAGATGGAAACCCTGAACTTTACAAGGCTCGCTTGGTTGCCAAAGGATACCTGCAGCGGAAGCATGTTGACTATGAGGAAACATTACTATAGTTGTTTTATGGCAGGATCAAAGTAAGCTTACTGGTATTGAAAATATTTGACGGTGATATCAAAACGTCAAAAGGATCCATTCTTGATTTTACAAATTAAAAAAAAAACATTTCTTCATCTGAATTTAATTATTTCTTTTTTTATATTTTACGTCAAAACGTTGCATAATAGCAACTTGCACGGCATACATATTTAACAATAATTAATCATGTACACCATGAGCAACTTGGAGAATAAATTTCTGTTTACTAGGAAGAATTTACATGGATATGCGAATGGGACTAAAGAAAGTTGCTGCAATGATTTATTTGGAGTGACTTTCCACGGATTTTTAACGGTCTGTTTCTTTAGTGCAGAGTTTAGAGGACAAAGGTTTAGAAAGTGTTTGATTTCTCTCCTGAACATGGATATTAAAAAGACGCTTATGTCGCAGTCATGTCGATTGCGGGTCACTTTCTTTCAACGATGGTGCTCTGCTGTTTTTTTCTTTAACTAAGCCTTACTGTGGGGAACACCTACACAATTCCCCCCCTCTCTTTCTCAAAATGATCCTATAATCAACCTTATAATTTTGCATAGACTTCTCGCTTCTAAATGATGATTCCAATAATGTTCTGATTGGGCATAAATTTAAGCTTCGTCATAGCATAACCAATCATGTACTGGCTTATAAAGTACGTTCATCACGACGCTTATAAGTTTTTGTACATTTCAAAACGCATTTTCCTAGTATTTGTTTAAAAATGGATAATTTGTTTTTGAATAGATTTTCGCTGGCTCCTATTATTCGCAGAGTCCATGAGAAATTTACAAACGGCTATCTCAAAGAAAAGACGAGCAGAATTGTGGACGGAACCGTATTAGCTCCGTTGAACACCATTTAATGTAAACATCGGTGTAGACGCTTCAACTCAAATGAACAATGTTATTTAGTATTATTTCGAAAATTCCTACAACTGTGAAGATTATAGTTGTTTCTAATGCTGTATTTACTCGTTCCAAACTTCTAACATTGCTCCACATTGTTCTCCTCGGATTTCTAAAAAGAATTGCAGTAATTTAAAGAAAATGTTTAAAATCAGATATTGAAGCTCCCTAGCTGAAACAAAATGTAAATAGTAAAAATTCTTGACAGTTCAATCAACAAACTTAAGCCACAGTCTACTAAGATCGAGCTATAAAACTTATAGGCAAGAAATATCAAATTCCCCCTGTACTTTTATGGCTAGCGTAAAAAGTTGGATAGCGGTCCATCCAAGGGGTGGATCACTTCTGATGCATCTGATAAATTTCATATATTCAAATGCATTTAAATGCACACCCAGCAAATTTGCAGTTCATGGCTTGCTCCAATGTTTATTTGCTATCCTTGTCTTGGCATTTTGACATAAATAAACTCATTCTTCGAAGCGCTCAAGAAGAAAAGCTTCTGCACTCCTTAAACAAATCACTGCCAATGATACCTCGTGTTCTAACCGGTCTTGATAATCCTTCGTCCCGACTGATAGAGGGTGGTGCAACCCACTTATTCGGAACCAGTGCGAAGGTGCTATTTTTCGATGCTGATCGTAGTAAAGGAACTCCCAAAAACCTTACTGCAGACCGGCAGCTGTGTTGGCGTTTCAACGAAGCTTCAGACGAGCTCCAACTAATTCCTTTGCCATATCTGGAGCGTATCTGGATGCTCCACTTTCGGAATTGGGTACTTAGTATAGATTTTCAGAAAGAACTACACACAGTTTCTAATGCTTTTCCGCGACGACAGTGGTTTTGTTATTTGGAAATGATATTTGCAAAGTGGCATATCACTATCGAAAACCCTTATCTGTTCAGGAAGAAAACAGATCCGATGAGGATTTTATATTAATGTACACTGTTGAGATGAAAGTAGGTATCTAATTTATCAAAATATCCACAAAATAATGTTACGGTTAGCCCCCTGTCACACTTCTTGGATGGGATCTTCAAATAGTTTGTAGGAATGGTCAGAATGAGCCAATTCCCCCTCTCTTGGAGCGTGATATTATTTATGCATGGCTCTTTCTTCGGATTTTGATTGTAGAGCTCGATACAGAGTTTTATGTATCAAACCAAATAATTTCACCTTGCCGTTAGCAAAGTGTGACTTATTTAGACTGCCGTATGCATATCAAAGGTTCCAGGGTCCCCGAGAAGAAGTTTTCTAGACTATTTATTTCTACCAAGCCATCATTCTCCTCTTCTCTCCGTTAAGCTCATTGTTCCTGTATTAAATATACCATCCATGAAATCATATATGAAGTGGTTGGAATACTGATATGCTCCATCAATTCAGTTGGTGCTGCTCAAAGCCTCGGAGGACCGCTTAGTGGCATCGATTAGACCTCGAATAATTAAATAAAAATTTTATCGTATATGATCATCTTGATATGCTGAAAGGAATAAGGTTGATTAGTACAAAAATATTGGAAATGATATATCGGAAACATAAGAATTATGAGAATTGGTTTATCGGAAACAAAGCATTTGAAACATGCACAACAAACAAGGTCTCGTTGCTATAGCACTATGGACCGATGCACGAGTTCACTATCTGACGTTTGAGCGGTGCCGTGTTATTTACGTGACCATGGCAACTAATGAATTCGGCACCGCTCAAACGTCAAATTAGTGAACTCGTGCATTGGTCCATAGTACACCAGGGCTAATTTGATCTCAATGTTGAAAAAATGCATTTGATGCAAATGAATGTACATTTGATGTGCATTGAACAAGTGATCCACCCCTTGGGTCCATCGCAATCTGAAAATTCACCAAATGAATGTAAAAACAGCGTTTCTAAATGGCGTTCTTCAAGAAATAGTATACATGCGAGTTTCAGAGGGGGTAAAAGGCCAGCCAAATGAAGTTTGCATATTGAAGAAATCTTTTAATGGCCTCAAACAATCACCTCGCTGCTGGAATGGTCGATTCAACAAAGCTCTTATCAACATGGGATTTGTTCGTTCTCGGCATGACTATTGTGTATACGTTCGTGGAACGAGCAGGCAGATAGTCTACATCGTGATTTACGTGGACGATTTACTTTTAATAGCAGCCGATGTTCGAATAATAGATTAAATCAAGATTTGTTTGAAGGAAGAATTTGAGATGCCAGATATGAACAAACTTCACCATTTTCTGGGCATCAAGATCAAACGAGACGAAGGTGGTATGTATCTTTTACAAGAAGCCCTTATCCGAAAAATACTTACTGCGTTTCGGGATGGAGAACTGTAGACCAGCAAGTACGCCCGCTGAAACGAAATTACAGCTACGCCCGATGAGTGAAATTGGGAATTATCCATATCGTGAACTGATTGGCAGCTTGATGTTCTTGATGCTCGGGTCCAGACCAGACTTGTGCTATATTGTCGGATATTCAGCAAGGTTTCAAGATGCTTCAAGAGATGAGCACTGGAAACATGCTAAACGAGTTCTACGCTACCTTCAAGCTACCAAGAGTACGAAGGTGACCTTCAGGAGAAACTCGCAAGAACCGCCAGTCTAGATTTTCGTTGACGCTGACTACGCTAGTGATGAACTAGATCGCAAATGTGTGTCTAGATTTTTGATCAAGGCATTTGGCTGTACAGTCCTGCAGTGCTGGGAATGGTAATAGTAGTAGGCTTGAATTTCGCGAAAATCACGTGGCTCTCTCACTACAGCAGTTTAAAATCGTGAATCTCATCAAGTAGCCTATATTGGGTACATGAATTTCACTAACTCAGTAGTGTCATTGAAGGCTCTAAATGCAGGAAATGCAGCGGGAAATAGAACATTTTTCTACAGTAATTTTGGGTTGCCCTTAGCAACGGGTGTTTTGCAATATTCAAGGCTCTTTGCCTACAGCAGCGATGGGCGTGAGTTTCACTGGCTTCGCTGACTGTGATTGGCTTTGTTTGACTACTGTAGAGTGAATTTCAGATTTTTTCCCAACCCTGCTGTCCTGTGGTCATCAAAGAAGCAGCCCGCAGTGCCAATGTCGTCCACGGAGGCTGAATACATTGCGATGAGTTGTGCAGTTAGTGAAACAATTTGGCTTTGTGGATTTTTAATTGACTTGCGAGAATCAAGTTTATACCCTGTTCAAATCTTCGAGGACAATCAGGGGACTATTGCTATGGCAGAGAAAGGGAAAACAAAACGTGTGAAGCATATCGATGTCAAGTTTCACTTTATCCGAGAAGCGTTGCAGAAGGAAAAGTAAAGCTTGTCTACGTGCTAACTAAAAAGCAGGAAGCGGAAATTCTTACAAAGTCCCTTCAAGCTTCTAATTTCAATGCGTTACGGACGATGATTTGATTGGAGACCATCAACTGAGAGGGGGTGAAGAGGTAAATCGTAGGAGCAGTTGATTATTTCCCCATCTTGGTTACCAACAAGTTGTTTATACGTTATAAACTATTGAAAAACTTAGTCAGTAATAAACCAACCTTGCTATAGAACGCACGTATTTCTCTAAATTCAATGATAACAATGAGCCAGAGTGGGCATTCATCTATAATTGAACTAGAAGAGTCACAGATATTCAAAATCATGAAGATTGAGCCGTCGTATGCCTACTTTTGGTGCTAAAACTTTGTGGTCCCATATCACGGGTTTCCCGGTGGCCATTCCGGTGCTCCAAAAGGACCACAATAACCTTCCATACATTCCTTTGGCAAAATACATCCGAACATAAGAAATCGTAAAGAATTGGGCACAATTCATTTGGTTTTGGGGCATAAATCCGAGTAAATTCACCGGATTGTCCAGATTGGCCACCTTCCGGGAGTCCAGGAACCAGTTCCGCATGGACCATGGAAACCCTGGACTGATTTTTTCAGGGGATGTGCGCCGGTAATTGGTTTCTTATCACAGAAAAATTGTATGCCATCAAATATCCATCAACCGAATAGTACCGATGTGAATTACATATTCAAAATTGCGATGGAAACTTACTTTTCGGATATTCCGGGTTTCTGGAACAGGGTATGAATAACTTAGTGATCTGAGAATCTCTATTTACAGACCACGTGAATACCTGTTCAACAATATGAGGATGGTTCAGATTACTTGTTTAATTACAAAACTACTGGTCGTCAAAGTAAGGGTCCTTAAAGGGACTTTTTTCAGATGTAGCAGGTTCCCGGTGGCCGCAGTGACCAAATCTGGATCTTCGGGAGGGTTTCTGAAATTAGACATGTTTGCCCTTCTTTTAAGTCCAACAGAACTAAATTCGATCAACACACTGATTTTTGCGAGCTGTTTGAATTTTAGGGTCGTATTGTAACTTTTTTTATGGAAGCTCCCCTAGGGGTCATTCAAAACTTTTGTTTCCGCAAAAACAAAATTTCCCGCAAAAAAAAATAATTGTCAGAAAATGTCAAATTGCTAGGTTATTTCAATCAAAAGTTACATTGATTTGAATTTTGAAATGCGGCTCCTTACTAAGGTTAAGCAAAAGTTTTGTATGAACAGTAGGGCGATTCAAATTTTAAAAATGGCTGAAAATCCAAATTTCCCATATACTTCTTAGAATGAGTTTTTACTATGAGATAATAAGTTTGTACGTACATTATAGTACTAGCGTGTTTGGAACATATCTCAAAATTTCTCCGTAGTAATTTCCATATAAACCTACATTGTCTTTGGGCCACCTTTAAATCAATATTTTTTTCAGCATTGGTATAAAGCTTGCTAAAACAATCAAAAGTAATAATCGTAATCCTTTGAGCACTGTAACTCGCGTCGAGCAAACAATTTTTCTAAGAGAAACTAATGTACCAGAGGTCATTTCTATTCTAAATGATCTTAATGTCAGGAAAAGCTGTGGACCAGATAACCTTCCCTCCAGTATCATTAAATATAATACTAACAAGTTTTCACATATCTTCATGGAACTCTTCAATCAAATACTTATACAAGGTAAATATCCAGATTGTTTAAAAGTTGCTAAAGTTACACCTATTTTCAAATCCGATGACAAATCTGATCCTTGTAATTATCGTCCTATTTCAACGTTGTCCGTATTTAGTGAAGTTTTTGAAAAGTTGCTTGTCAGCAGAATTACAGATTTTTTGAACAAATATAATGTGTTATATAAATTCCAATATGGATTTAGAAAAGACTGCAGTACGTCTACTGCCATTGTAGAGCTTGTTGATTTTTTGATCAGAAAAATTGATAATAAATTCACTGTTGGTGGCTTATTCATCGACCTGAAAAAAGCATTTGACACGTTGAATCATTATATTCTTTTACAAAAACTGGAATGTTATGGCATACGAGGGTTGGCATATGAGATAATTCGAACCTACTTGTGTGATCGGCAACAATTCGTAATGTTACAAGATGCGCAAAGTTCTCTACAAACTGTTAACATTGGGGTTCCACAAGGAAGTAACATTGGGCCACTTTTGTTTCTCTTATACATAAACGATATTGGAAACTTGCCACTGAAGGGCACTCCAAGGCTGTTTGCTGATGACACAGCACTGTTTTATCCTCATTTTGAAACTTCATGCATTAAAGATTTTATCAATCACGACATGCTTTTGCTTATAAGATATTTCGATACAAATTTACTCTCCCTTAATTTGTTAAAAACAAAATACATTTTGTTTCATTGACCGAGGAAAAAAATTGTATCACACAACAACCCTATTGTGGGAACAACGGCGATTGAAAAAGTAAAAAATTTCAAATAACTTGGTCTGATATTAGATGCCACCCTTTCCTGGAAAGAGCATATAGAGCATCTTCGAAATAAAATTGCTTCCCTTTGTGGTCTAATGCATCGCGTGAAAACATTTGTACCGAAGCATACACTGTTAAGTTTTTATTACAGTTGTATCCACTCACATCTGTTGTACCTCATTATTGTTTGCGGTCATGCAAGCAAATCAAATCTTCAAAAAATTCAAGTTTTGCAGATTAGATGCCTCAAAATCATTTTTCATTTACCGCAACTATTTTCCACTGTTCAGCTCTACTCCAACGTTTCGCAGAACATCCTTCCTTTACGTGGCTTATGTAAGTTACAAACATGCTTGTTTCTTCTTCTTCTTCTTGGCATTAACGTCCCCACTGGGACAGAGCCTGCTTCTCAGCTTAGTGTTCTTATGAGCACTTCCACAGTTATTAACTGAGAGCTTTCTATGCCAAAGTTGCCATTTTCACATTCGTATATCGTGTGGCAGGTACGATTATACTCTATGCCCAGGGAAGTCAAGGAAATTTCCATTACGAAAAAATCCTGGACCGACCGGGAATTGAACCCAGACACCTTCAGCATGGCTTTGCTTTGTAGCCGCGGACTCTAACCACTCGGCTAAGGAAGGCCCCAAACATGCTTGTTTATGTATGATATATTGAAAAAAACAAATATGCATCAGAACCTCAGCTTCACTGTTTCTAATCATGAACACAATACTCGTTACGCAAATAACTTATTGCGCTCACGAGCCAGTACTTGTCTAGGCCTAATGAGAATTTCTTTCTTCGGACCATCCGAATATAATGCACTTCCTGAAAGTTTAAAAACTCTGAATAATCGATCGTTGTTCAAAACCAGTTTAAAACGTCACTACAAATCCAGTATAAGTGATTTTTTGTAGAACCGTATCAGTTGCCACTCTGTCGTCTTTTATTTACAATCTGTCGTGTTTTCACATATTTAATCAATATTAAAATAAATTCTCCTAATTTAGTTTTAAATATCATGAAATAGGGCTCCCTTAAAAGGAATGTTTATTCCACTGGGAAACCCCCTATATATTCATAGTGTATAAATGCCTCATCACTGTTCATCCATTCAATGTAAACTGTTTAAATGTTACGTGTTTAATGTTGTGTTTTTTTTTGGTAAAATATAAATAATACAATAGATGCGTCCACTACCAGGGGGCTCCGAAAATGAGTCTCTTGGTGTGGGGCTGAGACGAAACTCGCAAAGACGGTCTTCTTTTTCTGTGATTGCTGAGTTTTTTTCTTATTCCACTTTGTGTTTATACCAATTATGCGTAAGCCGTTCAAATCCTCAAAGATATCATTAATCTGCTGTTTAGATTTATCAGCAACTTTGGGAAAAACTGCTCCGCTGACTGAGGTTTTCAATAACAATTTTCAAACAACACTTTTCACTTTTTCAGCCATAAAAACGGTGGGCTGCATTTGACGTTTCGTGAGAGGGGAATCAGGGCTGCATATGACGTTGATATTTTTCCTCTTCGCGAGTCTCTCTCAGGTGTGGGGGATCACCAACTAGAAAGCTGAAAATTTCACAGCACACTATTTTTTATGGTAAGGATGGTAAGGAACATATGGGAGATTGGATTCTCAAACATTTTTAAATTTTGAATCGCCATAAAAGCAGTTAACCATACAGTTAAGCGTCAACAAGTATCTTTTTTTAAGAAACTTATGAATAATGTCTTTGAAGACGTTCGAAAAAGCTACGCCCATGCTGTGGTTGCACTGTGTTTACACTTTTAAGAAAATTGTTCCCTCCACTTTCGTTGCCAACTTTGCTGAGTGATTTAAATTATTCGACCTGTCCAGAAATAGCGATAGTTTGCTTGGAGTCGAGCTCGACATTCGGCGGTGTGCGTGCGATTGATTCATTCCATTTCAATTAATCGGCTCGATTTATGGAACCGGTTTCCGGTTGTTAGTAGCTGCTCTGGTGCCAATAGTGGGAGTGCACTGGCTGAGAAGTAAAATTCGAGAAAACCACGCAAAATGGGAGAAAAGTGGCGGTGGGATGCTTGAAAGTATCAAAACAGCCGTTAAAAATCGTTTGAAGGGCAGATGTTTTATTATGGTCGTTCCGTAGAGCAAATAAGCGGAGATTCGTTGAAACGATCGTAAATTAATTTATCGTGATAAAATGTTTTCCGTATCGTACTTCAAAACATGAGACCTGAAAATCTGGTGATGTACATCGTCATTTGGAAGGGTGTAACGTAAATTCAAGCACAAGCCGAGTGAATAGGGTCCTAGAACCCTGTCTCAATTTTAGTACCAAATGTTTAAGCTTAGGGCAAAATCACATGTTTACTCAATTTTCTAATGATTTTCGTTTGTTTAACTCCCAGTTAAGACGTAAAGCCAAGAAAATATGAAAACAACACGACAACATAAAACAGTGTGGCAAGGATCAATGCCTCCAAATGTAACTAAATTCTGAGAAATCGGCTCTCTTTTTTTCTTTGACTTGCTGTAAATAAATGGAATATGGTTGTAGTAAGCTTACGGCCTTGCCTTATAGTCTGATGCATAGGTTCCCAAACTTTTCGGATACGCGACCCACCTTGGCTTTAAGTGTCTTGCTCGCGACTCACTAGGTTAAAATCGAAAAGGAATGGGTTTTGTAGGTCATGGGCTACTTTGTCGAACACTTTGGATCAAAAAGCAAGCATGCTATTACTGAGCCAGCTACCAACCCATGAAAGTGGCGTAAAAATTTGAACAAAAGGAGCTAAATTGTATGCCAAAGCAGCTGCCAACATATTAAAATATTGTCACCAAGACCTTCGTAACCTTCGTAACGTAACCTGCAAAATGAAAACAAACAAATTTGAAGTATATATGTCAAATGTAATTGATTTTTCTATTTTTCTGGATTCAAATTTTAAAGTCATCTATGATATATCATCTTGCATCAAATTTAGAAACTAAACATAGCAACCAGTATCACTGGACAAATAATAATATATGACGAAACAAGTTTACACATTCAGTATTTAATACGTAACTTCAAAACTTGTTTATTGTTTCAAGACTTTTGCGGTCTTATTTTTTATTTAATTTGCTGTCTGAGAAGTTCAGTAAATTGAACGCTTATACTTAAAAATACACTGAATTTCTGATTCGCCGTGGAAACTCCAAAACATCCATCTCAAACAAATTCAGCAAAACAATACAGCTAATGGTGCTAAAGATGGCAATCTATTATACTCAAATTTCCTTAAAATCGTCTTTCATTCACTGTCTACGTTTCAGAAAAGTCTTGGATGTAAATGGCACTGACTCAATGCCTGATCGATCATTGAATCAATTTGCTGAATTTAATAAATGAAACAACTTTAAGAAATCGGCTGTCAAAAATCAAGGACACTATAAAAAAGCTGGAAAACGTATGGAATTAAATATATTTTTCGCGACCCACCAGAAATCAGCTCACGACCCCCAGGGGGTCGCAACGCACAGTTCGGGAAACTATGGTCTAATGTGTAATAGAGGCAAATATGAATCACCTTATCTATACGTTCAGACGAGACCACACTGGTTTTCCCAATGTCCCGAGCAGATAGAATTGATAAAGGCAAACGACAAAACGCATATTGCACTGCATTCTAATATCTTGGCTCGTTATTGGTTTGCAATAGTGAGAGGACTTCTATGTATTAGTGTAAAGAAAAAGGTTAGGAAATTCCCAAAAAAATCAAGAAAGCTGGAGACAACACAACTATTTCATAAGTATAAAAACTTGATGTAAAATTTGCATAGCTGGGGTTGTTATTCAATGTTGTAACAATGTAGTTTGTTACTGTTTTGATATTCTATAAATACTCAATCACATAGAGTAGAAGCACCGGTTTTGGCCATACGCTAGTTGTAGTCATAGTGGATTATACATCGGTTTAGCCAATCAACATGAAACCTTTTGTGTTCAGTAGATAACATTCTCATGATAGAGCTACATTCATTTACTCGTCCGAATTAACTACAACATTAGAAAAATAATTCATATTCCTTATAATTTCAACTTTCATACACCTAATCTGACCAGGGTACTCGTTATTTGGCCACTCTCATAAGAAATAAATGAAATTGGCCAATTCAAGAACTGAAGCTAAATCTCTGGCCGAAGCTGGTTCTGGAGGTTTATATTGGCCAACGAGGTTTTCGAAGCGAAAAAATGGTTTCAACTCAGTTCTGATATTTTTCGCACATAATATTGATTGAAAGCTTGCCTTTGACATGTCTGTAGTATAAGAAGGGCTTCCCACATAAATTTCAAATATATTTTCTCTTTGGCTGGCCAAAATTGGTGCCTTTACCCTATTGTTTTCCTAAACGAATTTTCATTCAATTTTGTTGATTGACTACTTTGGTCTTTCGAAAGATTATAGAATTATAAAAAAATATATATGGTACGGCTACTGTATTTCCAAGATATGGTAAACGTTTGTCACCCTTTTCTGATCGGGAATTCAGTACCATTGTGTTTCGACAGTCGATATTTAAGCAAGAACTACGCATACACGATTTCAGTCCATTTGAAAACATGGCAAAGTTACTTGTTCTGCTAGTGTTAGCAATACTCGGTGCTGTGGCCAACAGTGCCAGTAATGAAAGATGTTCAGGATTCGGTTATGAACTTCTAATGGCAAAGTTGAAGTTCATGGAAGAGAAGTAAGCACTCAACGGCTGCACTAAGATATCGATTCAGTTGAACTAACCGTTCTATCGGCGTTTCGTTATGTAGATTACTTGAACTCCAATCCAATGGGGGATCGAAAAAGGAAGGAAAATTCCGGCTACACAATCGAGACCTCAAAGAACGGAATCTTCCGCAGCAAATCAGGTGAATGTGTGACTTAGTAGTTATGTGATTGTTTTTTTTTAATAAACAAAAATCCCATACACTCAGGAGCGTATTGGATCTGCAAACGGATACTTTGTACGCTGCCTTCATGACGAGCCTGCGGAAACTGCCATCCAACACTACCAAACTGTGGCATGCGTATTTGGAAGGAAAGCTCCTGAAGTCGTGCCAGCAGTCTAGAAAGAAAGTTTCAGGACGCTTTTGGTTGAGTGACCATGGATTCGAAGTCCACTGTGAACTAGCTCAGTACGGTGGTGGCTGGACTGTGATTCAGAACAGATTCGACGGATCGGTGAACTTCTCCAGGGGTTGGGACGACTACAAGGAAGGCTTTGGCGATCTGGACGGCGAGTTTTGGTTGGGACTGGATAAGATCTACCAACTGACCTCAACAAAGAAGTGCGAACTTTTGGTTCACCTGGAAGACTTTGATGGATTGGCTAAATTTGCTCACTACGTTCGGTTCGCCATCGGCAGTGAAGATGACAAATACAAGTTGGCTAAATTGGGTAGATACAATGGGACCGCCGGAAATGCCTTAGTTGGACATAAAGGATTTTCGTTCAGTACTGCTGACTCAGAGTTTGTTGGTGCGCATTGTTCTAGAACTGAACCATCTGGATGGTGGTATCCCAGATGCTATTTTTGGTAAGAAACTGGAAGTATTAGTTCATTCTTCTCGGGTAACTTTCTACATTATTTTTTTTCAGCAATTTGAATGGATTATACCGGAATGTGAAAGACGTAGATGCAATGACGTGGTATAGTTTCCATAGTTATTATCGTGGACTGCGTGTTTCAAAGATGATGATTCGAGAGATTTAAATTAAGTTCAGATTTAATAATGATGCTAAGTTGCTACCTGTAATGTAAACGAAGACTATTATAGACGGATTTCACGCCAACTCGACACGCGATTGGCAGCACCCTTTCAGAATTCAATGAAACTTTCTGGATGTCAAAAGTATGTTAAACTAAGATACTTTGCATATTTTGTATTTTCAAAATCGATCTAGACTAACATTTGAAAAGGGTCAAAGTTTTTTTTTACTTTTTTTATAAACCCATATAACTCGAAAACGGTAAGACCTACAAAAAAATGTTGTATGGGGGACTGTCGTGAAATTTCCTGAAGTTTTAGAAAAAAATATTGAAAAAATAAAAAAACATTTTCTACACCGAAAAAACAATGATTCAAAACTTTAAAGTCGATTTAAAAAAACGGCCATTTCAGATTTTGATCATCCTTAAGGTGATTATAAAACGAAGCCAAATTTTGAATTTTTAAAGTGCACAAGACGAGAGAATCTGACAACAGTTCGCGTAGAAAACCAATCAAATTGCTTGTTTGCTGGTGGGGACCAATGGGATAGATTTTCTACGCGGAGCACTGTTTCGTTCTCAAGTCTTGTGCTCTTGAAAATTTGAGGTTTGGCTTCGTTCTATAATCACCTTAAGCAAAAAGTTTCGTAATTAAATTTACTAAAAGTCGTCCATACATTGCAAATTGGGCATATTTTGGGGAAAAAAGTTTTTCTAACAACGATTTTTTTAACCCGTATAGGCCTGAGTGAAAGCAAATATCCTAAAACCCTCACCGCTCAGCGAATTCTTAATGGATTCCAATGATTTTTTGTCAGTATACTGGCACACATATCTAGTTTCCAGAAGTGGACAGAGGAACGCGGGAATATTCTTGTGGCCGGAGTTATTCCGGTGGATCACTGGGTCAGGTCGGGTGAGAAGGGTACTGTGCGTTTGTGCCCCTGGAGGTAGGCAAATTTCAAGTCACAGATTTTTGCCGGATTCGGTTATAATGTGGCCACTACATGACGGAATTTTAAGAAAATTGCATCAGTGTAAACCTTTTGAGAAACGTTTGAATTGGATAACTATGAGTATTGCATACGATAAATCCTACAAATGATCATTTTTGGGTCCCGGGGCGCCTCAAACTTACGATTAAGTGGCCAATTTGTATCTGAACATCTGTGCCAAGCTTATGGGAATGCATTTTAGTGCACAATTGTGTTTGATTTCTACTTCTCGAGAATTGAAACGAATTAGTATCCAACAAATCTATAGCCGGGTTTTCCAGGCATTATGTCCGAATGGCCACATCCGGTATATTTTAAACGGTGCAAAACTCTTCATTTATAATGTTGAATGTCAGATCTTAATGATTTATGCAAATTAAAATGATTGTCATTACAAATAAATAAAGGTAACATGGCATGTCCCAAAAAATAGCCCTTTTTTACCTGACTTGACCCAGTGACCCACCGGAATAACTCCGACCACAGGAATATTTCCGAGTTCCTCTGGCCACTTATAGAAACTAGATATGTGGGCCAGTGAACTGACAAAAAATCCGTTGAGAGTTCTCTGAGCGGTGAGGGTTTCAGAATTTTCGCTTTCACTCAGGCCTATACGGGTTAAGTCCAAAATTTTTTTTTGATTTTTTTTTATTTCGCTTTAAATAGTCTAGTTTGCTTATATTTTGAAGTGATAAATGAGTTTTAATCACAAAATAGATTATATTTGTTTTATTGGGAGTAGTTAAAAGAAATAAAACGGAATTATACAGAGTTTTTTTTTTTTTTAATTAAATACAATTGATCTCGCACCAAACCGCTTATGAGAAAATGAACTCCGTCTAACAATCCGATGGGTTTTAATGGTTGGAAAGATATAAAATAAATAAATAAAAAAGAAAGATATAAAATAAATAAATTCAGTCGACAGCTATCGTTCGTAGCGTACGGTTGTGCTTTTCAACCTGCCTGAATAGAGTGCGAGTCTATTGTTTCAATACAGTAGTGATATAGTAGAGCGGTGCCTGTAGGTAACAATTGTGACTCGGTGCTCCCCAAACTACGGGGCCAATTTCAACGTTGCGAAAAGTTTGTTGGGACTAGCGGGGCCCAAAGCGTAACTGCCTGCTGTGGAAGTGCAAGTCATCATATCATCACCAACGATCATCCGAAGTGTGCAAATAGGATACACCACATCAAAAGGTCATCCCGTTCGCTAGCATGGCGCTAGCGAACGGTTTCCCACCCCTTCTGGGGGATCCTGGGGGACCTGGAGGAGGAGGAGGAGGTACAGGTCCATCAAATAAAATCAATGGTGAGTACACTGGACGTTTACTACCAAGCTTTATGGACCATGCTGGAACGTCGGGAGGGTTACGGTTCTTGAAGATGGAGGCGGTTTCCGGCTCGCTTCCACAGGATCCGTTTCTTTTGCGTCTATCCGTGGAGAAATTTATCAATGGACCAATCGACGGCGCGTACAAGGAGAACAAAGGAATAGCATATGTCCTCAAGGTCCGGAGCAAGGCGCAGGCTGACAGCTTGCGTCGCATGACGAAATTGGCCGACGGAACATCGATTCGAATCAACGAACACGATACTTTGAACCAGCGAAAATGCGTGGTGTCTAACTACGACACCATTGGTCTTACGGAGGAGTACTTGCAAAGTCAATTATCTGCGCAAGGTGTTAAGGAAGTCCGCAGGATCAAACGCAAAAACGCAATTGGGGAGCTGGAAAACACACCAACGGTGATTCTCACAATATGTGGTACGGTAATCCCCCCGCACATTGACTTCGGTTGGAATCGATGTAAAACGCGCAATTTTTACCCTGCTCCCATGCTTTGTTTCCGTTGCTGGGAGTACGGGCATACGGGCAAGCGATGTCGAGAGCCTCATCGCATATGTGGGAAATGCAGCAAGGTGCATCCGGAGGACAGGATCGTAACCACAGCTCCAGATTTAACTGAAGAACCAACAGTATCAGCTGGCAGTAGTAACCCGCAATCCGCTATTGAACGCAATCGAACGCCATGTCTTGAAGCTGCTTTCTGCAAGATCTGCCAGAGCGACGATCATTCAGTGTCGAGTAGAAAATGCCCCGCGTACGTTAGAGAATGCGAAATTCAGCACATTCGTGTGGACATGGGCATATCATACCCCCAGGCCCGCCGTGAATATGAATCCCGTCAATCTGCTAGTAGTTGCAGTACCGCATATACCGGAGTAGTTAATGCCAGTAAAGACAAGGAAATTGCCGATTTAACAGCGAAGGTCCAGAAACTGCAGTCTGACACAAAGATGAAAGAGCGACGAATAGAAGAGATGGAACGCCAACTCCAAAACAGAGGTGTCGGAGATAGACTGGAGACAGTGCAGCAAAACGGAACAATTGAAGATTTGATCCGGAAAGTGACAGCTCTTACGGCCACCGTGGAGAAACTAGAGGAAGCATTAGTGAAAAAGGACGAGACTATAAAAAGGCAGAAGAAAGAAATAGCGCTATTCCGAGCCATGGAAACTAAGTCTGAATGCTCTAACGTCACCATTCCTGAAACACAGTCGTCAACGGAGACAGAGTCGATTATTCCAGGTACCGTCGAACAAGAAACAACCGAACAAGTTGCCGAATGGGTCAAATGTAACTCTAAAAAACAGTCAGAAGAAAACTGCCAAAAATCCTCGAAAAATAAAGACAACAGCCCCGCTGTGAATTCGATGACGGACTTGCATGGAACGCGGAATTTGAATACACCACACGCCTTAAACCTCCCAAAGAGAAATCGCGAAGAAGAATCTAGTGGAGACTCATTATCCATCAAAGCCCCAGCCATCAAGCGAAGTATTAGAGCTCGCAAGATGAAGGGAAACCAAAAGTAATCCGATCCTTCGAAACGCTCAGTCGCTCTATGAACAGTCCAACCTTAAACAGCCTCTTGATAGTCCTCATAAAACCTTCACCTCCGACGAAGAAAACGAATGCTCAACAAGCAAAGAATTGACTGAGCGATACGAGACACAACCTGACAAAAACGTTGCGACTTTTGAAAAAGAAAGACACCACGACAGCAATACTAATACGAACAATCAGCTACTTCCCGACCAAACGAACCACAGCACTGGTGAAACAATGCCAAGACGATACCCACTGCGTACTCGTCGTAAGCCCCTGCGTCTCAGATACCCCATCCGTGAAACAAAAATTCCTAAATACTTTCCCCCCCTTGGTGAAGAAGTTTCCAATGCCCAGCGATATGATGTACTACATAAGACCCGCTATGGACCATCTGCGTCTATTATACCAGGTACGTCTAGACTTACTCACAAAAAAACCAATGCCCCATCGTTTTTGCCAGCTGCAGATCCCGAATGGAATTCTTTCCCTGACGAGACTGTATGCTATACCCAGATTACAGAACATGCTCCTTTGCAAGTATCAGACTGCTGTTCAAGGGATGCGTTGGAAGGACACAGTAGTAGAATCTCATCCGGCTCAAGCTCGCATAGTCGAACAGTCTTAGCAATACAATGGAATATTAACGGGTTTTTCAATAACTTGGCTGACTTAGAACTGCTAGTTAATAACTTGAAGCCTGTTGTCCTAGCCCTACAAGAAATACACAAAGCGTCTGTATCTTCAATGAATAATAAGCTAAGGAAGGGATACAACTGGATAGCAAAATCCGGTAACAATATATACCATTCGGTCGCGCTGGGTATTTCGTCCGAACTCAAATTTACTGAAATCCCCTTAGACACCGATCTTCCTATTGTTGCAGCAAGACTAGATTGGCCCTTTTCGGCATCGGTAGTATCCTTTTACCTACCGAATGGAAATATTCCAAATCTAGAAAATCAGCTAAGAAATGTAATACAATCAATCCCTACACCGATCATTATGCTAGGTGATTGCAATGGGCATCATCAAGCATGGGGAAGTCATGATTCAAATGCTCGTGGTTCACTTGTAGCTGAACTAGCCAGTTCATGCGAACTTTCGATTCTAAATGACGGTTCACCCACCTTTATCAGAGGTCTAGCTGAGACTGCTATAGATATCTCTCTTATTTCGACTGGAATACTAAACCGAATTCATTGGACGGCAGGCACTGATCCGTTGGGAAGCGACCATGTACCCATAACCTTGTATCTGGACACAGCAACTCCAGAAACGTCTCGTCGACCTAGATGGTTATATGAAAAGGCCAATTGGGCTGAATTTCAATCTTCTTTTGAAGCTGCGATTGAAAATTCCAAGCCAAATTCGATAAATGAGCTTACTGATTTGATTATTGAAGTCGCTACAGCTACAATTCCTAAGACGAGTAGTACACCTGGTCGCCGAGCCCTTCCTTGGTGGTCGGACGAAGTGAAGGCGGTGGTGAAAGCTCGTAGAAAAGCTCTTCGAGCTTTTAAGAGGCTGCCTTCTAGTCACCCTGAAAAAGAAGCAGCAAGCCAGCGATACCGTGAAACCAGAAATCAATGTCGACAAACAATTAGGGAATCAAAGGAAAAATCGTGGTCCGAGTTTTTGAACGGTATTAACGAACATCAATCCACCACAGAACTGTGGAGTCGCGTAAATAGAATCCATGGAAAAAGACGGGTGAAGGGCATGGCTCTAAAAACAAATGGAATAATGACCAGGGATCCGGCATTGATTGTAGACGCGCTTGCTGACCATTTTTATGAACTTTCTTCCATTAAAAGATATCCTGAAACATTTCTGAAAAAACATCCTTCACCTGATAAGGCGATAAAGAATTTTATGGTTCCACCTGGAATGGGTCAATGTTTTAACCTTCCTTTCACAAAGACGGAATTGGATTTTGCCCTCCAAAAGGCATCAGGGAAGTCGGCGGGTCCCGATGAAATAGGCTACTCGATGCTTAAACATCTTCCAACAGAAGGAAGAATAGTGTTACTGAATGCAATAAATAAAGAGTGGATAGACGGTACCCTTCCCGATGGCTGGAGGCATGGTTTTGTAGTGCCTTTACCCAAAACCTGTGGTCCAGCAAATGACGTCAAAAGCTACCGACCAATTGTGCTCACGAGTTGCACTGCAAAACTTATGGAACGAATGGTCAACAGGCGACTCGTTGAATATTTAGAAACCAATCGTAAGCTTGACCGAAGACAACATGCATTCAGACCAGGCCAAGGTACAGGAACATACCTGGCTACGCTTGGACAAGTCCTCAACGATGCTCTATCACGGAACGAACATATAGAAATCGCATAATTAGATTTATCAAAGGCTTACAATCGAGCCTGGACTCCAGGCATACTACGACAGCTAGCTCAGTGGGGTATCACGGGAAACATGCTGACATTCATAAAAAATTTCCTGAATGAACGTACCTTCCAGGTAATGGTGGGCAATAGTAAATCAAAATTAGTAGCAGAGGAAACCGGTGTACCACAAGGCTCTGTTTTGGCGGTAACCCTGTTTCTTGTGGCAATAAATGGGGTTTTCAAAGTTCTCCCCAAAGGAATTTATATATTCGTCTATGCGGACGATATTCTTTTGGTAGTTTGTGGAAAATACCCAAAAGCTACTAGGAGAAAACTTCAATCAGCAACAAACGCAATCGGTAAATGGGCTGACCTCTCTGGTTTTGATATTGCATCTGAAAAATGCGCCAGACTTCATATTTGCTCCAGCAACCACATCCCTCCCCGAAAACCAATCACAATCCATGGGAAACCAATCCCAACGAAGAAAACATTGAAAATCCTTGGAGTAACACTAGATCGTAACTTCTGCTTCAAAGAACATTTCGAAACAACCAAGAAAAAATGCAAAAATCGACTAAATCTCCTAAAGGTTATTACCAACAGATGTACCAAAAACGACAGAATGACCCGAATAAGAGTTGCGGACGCGATTTTATGCAGTCGGCTCACCTACGGCATTGAAATAACCTACCGGGCTTCGGACCGTCTCATCCAACAACTAGCGCCAGTATATAACAATGCCATAAGAACTATAGCGGGGTTGCTGCCATCAACGCCGGCCGATGCTGCCGTTGTGGAATCCGGTGTCCTTCCCTTCAGATATAAAATAACCATTGCCATCTGCAATAGGGCAGTTAGTTTTCTGGAACACACCAAAGATGACGGATCGGTGGCTTTCATTGCCAGTGAAGCCAACCGAATCCTGGATTCTGTGGCCGGTGTCACACTCCCCCCGGTGGTAGGACTCCACCGCAACGGACCAAGGAGTTGGCAGGCCAATCTTCCTAAAATTGACAAAAGATTGAAGAATCATTTCCGCAAGGGTAATAACCCAATCGAGGCACGAGCGCTGTTTTTTGAACAACTGAGAAGCCGATACTCAAATACTGAAATCAGATATTCTGATGGCTCTAAGGCTGTGGGTAAATTAGGAATTGGTGTGTGTGGCACAGGACTGCGCGAACACCGCAGTCTGGCCGATCAATGTTCCGTATTTTCAGCCGAAGCTGCAGCTTTGTTTGTAGCAGCGTCTAAACCGAGTGATAGACCGGTTCTGATTGCCACTGACTCGGCTAGTACTCTGCTTGCACTGGAATCTCCTAGAACCAAACACCCATGGATTCAGGCAACCCAAGTACTTATCGATGACGAAACTAAGAATATAACTTTTACTTGGGTTCCGAGTCACATCGGCATACCCGGTAACGAAGATGCGGACAAACTAGCAAATATGGGGAGATCGAGCCGTCGTCTCACACGCAAAGTTCCTGGATCAGACGCAAAGCTTTGGGTAAAAAACACCGTTCAAGACGCATGGGAAAGAGAGTGGAGAACGAACCGCCTTCTTTTCATCCGAAAAGTTAAGGGAACAACCAGAATCTGGGACGACAGACCGGACAGAAGGGAACAGGTTGTGCTATCTCGACTCCGCACAGGGCATACGAGGTTATCACACGACTACACTGGAGGCCTTCCTTTTCGGCGAACCTGCGAGACATGCGCGGTTCATAACACTGTGGAACATATAATCTGCGAATGTCCCACCCTGGAACAACTCAGAACGCGCTACCAACTAGGTAGCATCCGAAATGCTCTCAACAACGATAAGGCAGGTGAGACCAGCTTAATATGTTTTTTAAAAGATGCAGGCTTATTTTCACAAATTTAATCCCAAAACAAACAGCAACACACCTCACCGGATGTGGGTTCCATTTGGAACCTACATCTGGCAGCCACGAAACAAACCAACAACCAGCGAAAACAGACCTATGGCATGAAAATGGACAGCGATAAGGAACCAAAGATACCCACGACACAGATGAGGATTTATTTTAGTTTAACGCCAGATAAATCAAGTTATGACTGTCTCTTTCTATGCGAAGGTCCTTCTGATCTTCTTATCTCTATTTGTACCATTATATAATAAGTTTATTTCATTCAAACAAACTCTGTACATACACATTATTCGCGAGGTTGAATCCTTCAGGTTCCTCCTCCTTTTTTATTTTTTTGTCGAGGTGAACCAGCCACGGGCTGAAAGCCTCGTTAATAAAGACAATAATAATAATAATAATAATAAATAAATAAATAAAATCACATAATTTTGCAGCTTCTATAACGCGCTTAACGTAGGAAGTGTCGGATTCTTCTGAATTTTGTGCCAAAGAACGAAGTTTTTGTCGTTGCATCAAGCTACGTGAACCAAAGTAGTTATCTAATCGCTTGATTGCATTAGAATACGGGTTAGTGATATCGTTAGGCAAATCGTCCATGTTAGAAGTTGCACTCAATATATCTAGCAATTTTGGACCGGCTTTGATTTTGAAAATACTCATCTTAATATGTTCTTCAGTAACACCAACCAAATTCATCGATGCTTCCAAAAGATCCTTCCATTGCTCGAATGATTTTTTATCAATATCTTCCTCGCCAGCAACAGGCTTACATTTCGATACATTCAATGAAGCAAACGATAAATTGTTCATTGAAGTCTGTAATGCTGATTCATCTAATCTGGACTTATTTTCTTGCATGGTTGAGTGCCTTAATTCCATTTCCTGTTGATTATCAAACAGTGATAATTCCGAACAGACTTCGCTATTTGTGTTGACTTGCTTTAATTTTTTTGAGAAAAGAGCATTACGTTTCTTTTCCGTCATCAATGCATTCTTCAGAGGCCTTATTTTCTGTTTAGCAGCAACCATTTTTTTCTACAAAAAGCCAAAACAAAATCGAATAGGAAACCGTCGGTCGACATTGGTTTTACAACTTTATTCCAAATTTTTCATTCACACAAAATTTGTCAAAAACTATTATCGCAACAAATGGTATCACATATTTAGAATCCATTTTGAATTACAAACCAATCAGATATTGATGCATTGTTGAGTCCAAACCCGCTCAGAGGTTTTAGGAAGAATTCGTAAATAGACTTCATACAACCCACGCAGAGGTTTGATAGTCCATTCCTTGCTGTGCGCTTGAACAAGCCAGTTCAGTTTTTGGCAGTCGGTAGTTTTTTGGTTTTTTTCTTCCACCGCCCGTGTGGTTTTTACCAGTGCAGTATTGTACCGTAGTGCTTTAAACCGCGCATCGTGAAGGAAGCGAACCAGATTGACAAGGGTCAACTGGTATCGTGCCACAATAAAACATTGTCACCTTCATCCCCCGGTGATTGGTTCCCCCGTATAAATCAGCAGTGAGAACGGCGATACGTTTTTTCTGCCTACCTACAGTGTAGAAGACCAGCTGCTGTGCGGTTATCGAACGGGAACGGATAAGTATCTATTGTATAGATCTAAAGAATTGCTTTCGCATCTCCGAACAAATAGCGTTGAGTTCAAGGTTGTTTTTCGCTTCACTTCTGTCTCTCTCCCGGTGCAAGTTTTGCTCGTATAGGGGAGGCGTGTACAAAATAGTCCACTAATTGGTTAAGTTTTTTTTCTCGTTTTTTTTTTATTATTATTATTAGTATTTTTGTTGTTGCCCGTACAGGGGAAGTGTGTACAAAATAGTCCACTGATAGGTTATTTTTTTTCTGCATATATTTTGTTTTTGTTTTTTTTTTCTTATTTGGTTGCGGTTGATTTTTATCCCGCATGGACGAATCGGATGGAGGCGATACGCCTCCTAAAGATCTCGTTGCTCGAACGCGGTTTTATCAACCGTCTTCGGCTGGGCCTTGGGTTGTCTATTTCCGGCGCAAAAACAAGATTTTGAATGTGCTCTCGATTTCTAGAGAGCTGACGCGTAAATATCCTGGGACCGTTATTCACCAAGTGAAGCAATCCAAGCTGCGTGTAACTGCACCTAGTTACAAAGCAGCGAATGAGATTGCTCAGCATGAGGCTTTTACTGTGGAATATTATGTGTATATTTTGGCCAGAGAGGTTGAGGTGGAAGGGAAAATTATCGACGCGAGTCTGACCTGTGAAGACATTAAGACAGGCAAAGGCGTTTTTGAGAACCTGTCCATTCCTGATGTGGCTATACTGGATTGTAAACAATTACAATCAGCTTCCATGGAAGGAAATAAGAAAGTGTTTTCACCGTCAGCCTCGTTTCGAGTGACTTTCCCTGGTTCCGTCCTCCCAAAATTTGTTTGCATCGATAGTGTTTTTTACCCAGTGCGTCTTTACGTGCCGAAGGTATTCAATTGTACCAACTGCAAGCAGCTTGGTCATAGTGCTAGCTTTTGCGACAACAAGTTCCGTTGTGGCAAATGCAACCAAGCTCACTTGGAAGATGGTTGCACACAGGAAGCTGAAAAATGCAGCTACTGTCGTGAGGATCTTCATGACTTGCAGAAATGCCCGGCATACAAAAGGCGCATTCGAAATGAGAGTCGCTCCATTGTGAAGCGCTCCAAGAAGACGTATGCGGAAATGGTGAAAGCTTTGAATCCGCCTGCAAAAGAGTCTTCATCAGCCATCCCAGTTGGTAACTCTTTTCAAGAGTTGTCTTCCGATGAAGCGAACGACGACGAAACCGATGGGGGAGATTCTTCGGAGGTACACGCACCCGGAAAAAGGAAGTCTCCATCTTCTCCGGGACTGCGCCGTAAGGTATTGAAATCTTCCCTCAGAAGTTTGCCTAATTCCAAAGGAGGTGGGGCAAATTTGAAAATCCCGAAGAAACAGGTCTTTGATGCTTCCGTTCCGTGTTGCAGCAAAGATCTGCCGCCCCCGCCTCCACAGATAAAATACACTTCGAAAAGAAGCTCTAGACAAGAAAGCAAAAGAAATGCTACTGAAGTCCCTCGCTCTTCCTCGAAAACCCCCCGGGCTAAGCGAGGAGTGATAACTTTTACGGCCCTTGTGGATCGCATATGTAATGCTCTCGGAGTTTCAGACTCATTCAGAGGCATACTCGACCTTTTTCTCCCCGCAATAGAAGAATATCTCAGGGAATTGACTATCTCGTGGCCCCTCCTTGCTTCGATCATATCTTTCGATGGCTAATTCATCAAGTGAGGTACAAGATATGATCACTGTGCTACAGTGGAACTGTCATAGTCTAAAACCTAAATTAGACACATTTAAGTTTTTGCTTCACAATTCCGATTGTGATATATTTGCACTCTGTGAAACATGGCTTTCTTCTGAAGATGATCTTAACTTCTACGACTTTAACATTATACGCCAGGATCGAGATGATAATTACGGGGGTGTGCTTTTAGGGATCAAAAAGTGCCATTCATTCTACAGAATCCCCATCCCGACTCATCCAGGCATAGAAATCGTTGCTTGCCAAATAAACGTAAAGGGTAAAGATCTTTGCGTAGCTTCTGTTTATATTCCTCCAAGAGTTTCAATAAACCGCCGTCATCTTTGGAATGCAGTCTCCATGCTTTCATCTCCAGTTTTAATACTGGGTGATATGAACTCACATGGTACTGGATGGGGCGAATCTTATGACGATTATAGAGCGGCTATTTTCTATGACTTATGCGACGATTTCAACTTGAACATTTTGAACACAGGTGAAGTGACACGTATTTCATCCGACGGCAAAGAAAGCCGTCTTGACCTGTCTTTGGGATCAAGTTCATTATCATTCGATTGCATGTGGAAGGTGATCGATGACCCCCATGGTAGTGATCACTTGCCCATAATAACTTCTATCAGAAATAATTTTGAAAGGTCAGAACAGTCAATTCAGGTTCCTTTTGACCTCACTAGGAATATCGATTGGCAAAAATTTGCATCAGCGGTAACTTTTGGTATCGAATCATTCAACACTCTGCCACCGTTGGATGAGTATCGATTCCTAACAGAATTGATTTATAAAAGTGCATTAGAATCCCAAAAGCAACGAGTTCCAAGTGCATCCTTCAAAAGACGACCAGCCACACCTGGTTGGGATGATGAATGCACTCAGTTGTATCGAGAAAAATCTAATGCCTTCAAAGCTTTTCGTAGATATGGTACCTCAGAACTTTATTTAGAGTACTCGAAGCTCGAAAAGAGACTGAAGAATCTTATTAAAGCGAAGAAGCGTAGCTATTGGCGACGTTTCATCGATGGCCTCTCACGAGAAACTTCAATGACGACGCTTTGAAGAGTGGCTCGCAACATGCGAAACCGCTCATCCTCAAATGAGAGTGACGAATACTCCAATCGTTGGATATTCAACTTCGCAAAAAAGGTCTGTCCAGACTCAGTTCCAGCTCATCCGCCTTTTTGGGAAACTCCAAGAGACGATTCTTTGGACAGACCATTCACTATGCTGGAATTCTCTATGGCTCTTCTTTCATCAAACAACTCCTCTCCGGGACGCGATATGATTAAGTTCAATCTTCTTAAAAATCTCCCTGATATCGCTAAAAGACGGTTGCTTGACCTGTTCAACTCATTCATGGAACACAACATTGTTCCACCTGAATGGAGACAGGTCAAAGTAATAGCTATTCAAAAGCCTGGGAAACCAGCGTCTGATCATAATTCGTACCGCCCGATCGCAATGTTATCATGTTTAAGGAAATTGTTAGAAAAAATGATCCTATCCCGACTCGATCACTGGGTCGAATCAAACAACATGCTTTCCAGTACACAATTTGGCTTTCGCAAGGGCAAAGGAACAAACGATTGTCTAGCGTTGCTTTCATCAGATATTCAACTAGCCTTTGCTGACAAGGAGCAATTGGCTTCGGTTTTCTTGGACATTAAGGGCGCTTTTGATTCAGTTTCCATAGAAATATTGTCAGAAAGCCTGCACAATAGTGGACTACCTGGAATGTTGAATAATTTCTTGTACAATTTGTTGTCAGAAAAACACATGAGCTTCACTCTCGGTCAACTGACAACTTCCAGAATTAGCTATATGGGTCTTCCCCAAGGCTCATGTCTAAGTCCCTTGCTTTATAATTTTTATGTTAAAGATATTGACAACTGTTTGGAAGAACCATGCACGCTTAGACAACTTGCAGATGATGCTGTGGTCTCTATGAAGGGCCCACGAGCAGAAATTCTGCAAAGACCATTGCAAAATTCCCTTGATAATCTATCCAATTGGGCTAGAAGCTTAGGGATCGAGTTTGCTCCGCAAAAAACTCAACTGGTTGTATTTTCTAGGAAGCGGAATCCTGCCCAACTAAAGCTTAAGCTTTTGGGAACAGACATCGACCAGTCTTTGACTTCAAAATACCTTGGGGTCTGGTTTGATTCAAAAGGCACTTGGCGAACTCATATTAAGCATTTAACGGAAAAATGCCAACAAAGGATCAATTTTCTACGAACAATTACCGGGTGCTCACCCGGAAGACCTCATAAAACTCTATAAAACAACTATTTTATCTGTTCTAGAGTATGGCTCTTTCTGTTTTCTCTCAGCAGCAAACTGCCACCTGATTAAATTGGAACGAATTCAATATCGTTGTTTGCGTATTGCCTTAGGGTGTATGCACTCAACACATAATGCGAGCCTAGAGATTCTGGCAGGGGTTTTACCGCTACAGAACCGATTCTGGGAGCTCTCGCTAAGAATACTTATTAAGTGTGGAGTGAGCAACACACTCGTTATCGAAAATTTCGAAGAATTGCTCAAACTGAATGCTCAGTCAAAATTCATGAGAGTTTATCTCTACTACATGTCATCTGACATTAGCCTTCCATGTTATAACCCCCCACGTGTACGCTTCACCAATGACAGTTCCTCTGTTGAATTTGATCTGTCCATGAAACAAGCTATTCATGCAATTCCAGATCAACTTCGATGTATTACTATCCCACGTATTTTTAACGCAAAGTACCAGAATGTCGATTCCTACAGGAGATATTTCACTGACGGGTCCCGTATAAATGGATCCACTGGTTTCGGTGTCTTCAATGAAAACTCTTCCGCCTTCCGAAAACTTCAGGAACCTTGCACGGTTTATGTTGCTGAGCTGGCAGCAATCAACTTCGCTTTGGGGGTGATCTCAAACATGCCCGCAGACCACTTCTTCATCTTCTCGGATAGCCTCAGTTCTATTGAGGCACTCCGATCGATGAAACCTGTAAAGCATGCATCTTACTTTCTTACAAAAATAAGAGAGCAGATGTGTGCACTGGTCGAAAGATCATATAAGATTACCTTTGTATGGGTCCCCTCACATTGCCTAATTTATGGCAATGAGAAGGCGGACTCTCTCGCAAAGGTGGGCGCTGAGGAAGGTGAGATTTATGATAGACGAATTTCACACGATGAATTTTTTCATTTAGTACGTCAAAGTTCTCTTCACGGTTGGCAAAGCGATTGGCTAAATGGCCAACTGGGACGGTGGTTACATTCCTAGAGTTTCCTTGCGAGCCTGGTGGAAAGGTTTGGACGTAAGTCGAGATTTCATTCGCGTGATGTCAAGACTTATGTCCAACCATTACTCGCTAGATGCACATCTACACAGGATTAACTCGCGCTGAGCAATATTTGTAATAGGTGTGGTTCCGGTTATGACGACATCGATCACGTAGTTTGGCAGTGCCCGGATATGGACGCCTCCAGAGCGCAACTTTTGGATACCCTTGCGGCCCGAGGTAGACAACCCTATGTTCCAGTTAGAGATGTGTTGGGCACCCGCGGTTTCATTTATATGGTCGCAATTTACGATTTCCTTCGCTTGTCTTGTATAAAAGTTTAATTCTCTTGCGTTCTCTTCTCCAGTTTTTTTTTTCTCTTCTGTGTTGTCCCTTTTGTGTTGGATTGAGGATCCTGGCCATCCGGCAGACGAATACCGGCAAGAAATTGGTACCAACACCATGACACGATAATAGAGCTACCACGCTATACCTCCCGGATGAGGTGCAGGGAACCCTAAACCCAATCCTTACCATGTCCTTCCCTTTCAAAATTGTGACCATTAACCTCGAGCTGCCACGAGTACCCTGGCTCCATCCCATACTAACTTTGACAATGAAAAAGTAAACAAATTGTAAATAATACAAAAATGAACTTCGGCTCCGTAAAGCGTTACACGCATTTGAGCCCCAAATAAACGAACTAGTTAAAAAAAGAGGTTTGATAGTGAACCATTCATTGAGTCCTTGAGTCCTCATCCACCTACGCAGAGGTTGATGCAGTATTGAGTCCAAACCCGCTCAGAGGTTTTATAATGAACCCGATTGGGAACTTAAAATGTAACTTTATAACCCACGCAGTGGTTTAATAATTGAGTCCTTGAAGCCTATCAACCCACGCAGAGGTTGATGATTGAGTCCAATATAGAGTCCAAACCCACACAGAGGTTGATGATTGAGTCCACTCAGAGGTTTTATGATGTATCCGTTAGGAAATTTCAAATGTGACTATATAATCCACGCAGAGATAACGAGACATTAATTGAGTTCTAGCTTCATCTAATGAACCCACCCAAAGGTTGAAAACATAATCACGAATGAATATTTGAGATTTTACCAAGAGCAATTCAATAAGTTAAATATGAAGAACTACATTTGATTTCCTATTTTGTAAAAAAAATATATGTCTAAGCTCCTTTTCAAATTCAAAATATGCCACAAACGTATCACTGCCCAGTGTATTATGATACCACTTGCTTTAACATAATAATACTTTTTATCACAATGACAAACTTTTTCATTTTTTTCTTTGCAAATTTTAAACAAAATTATGGTAAATCTTTAATTACTTTAACTTTTCTTTCGTTTGAATTTCGTTCCAATAATCATAACTTGGTTGAAAAAAAAAATCGTGCAACCACGCTACTGTAGTAACTACAAACAGTTGGTTTCCACCCAAACATGTCACCCAAAGTTGTCATGGAAAAGACAACTGATCACTAATTTTGCATCTTTTCAAAACAAAATTGAAAACAAGATCGAAAATTTCTTTAAAACAATATTTTGCAGTTACCTTACACTCGCGTGAAGAAAAATCAGTTTTACTCACTTTTTTTTGAACTTTGACTGCGCCAATGTGGTGACCTCCCATGGTTTTACTGGCAAACGGTCAACAAATAGATTGCGACGGATCTTGACGAACGGACAGGCAAACCGTTTGACTGGACTACGGTGAGATTTTACCAAACTTCAGATGCTCGTCAGCAACGTGGACGGAACTTGATTAACGGTTGGACAACGATCGGACTTCAGACGACAGGTAGCGACAGGAACGAACTTCAGACGACAAAGAGGAACTGAAATGAATCTTGATGACGGGACAAACGGACAAAATTATGAAATGAGAACCACGAGTTTTCGTGCTTTCTCTCCAAGATCTCTGTGAGAACGATTTATTACATTTCGTTTCCTATACTCGACTCCTAAGATCATCTTTCTTTTCCGCGATTGCTGTGATCAATTATAAATTGTTCAATAGCCATTAATTATATTCCCTACAGTCATCATTATGGGTTTGCCGTTATTTCCACTCTGCACAAGCAACGGAATACGGCTCGGATGTATCTTTTTTGTTCAAAATCGAGCTATTTATCTTCCAAAAACCTTTTCCCTTAGATATAATGTCGGTTTGGTTCACCCTAATTTTCATCAAAATTCCACAGTGGTCAGAAAAAGCCACCAGAACCGTACAAAAATCGCAAATATTACTGATAAAAGAAGCATGAGTATAAAATCTATCAATCCGCGAGGCTGAATTGTTTCTGTGAAACGTGAATTAGTTTTTTCTCAGCGATAGCGCAACATCTTTCCATCCACACATATCTACTAACTGTCTTAGGCCCGTGCAATATTTGTTTGTCTCACCCACACAATCAAATCCATTCAATATGCATTTCAAATCTCCGCCCACAACATTCGTGGAGGCGCCTGGTTTGTTAAGATGTACAGTAGACTGATGCAAACTTTGAAGTTTTTGCTCTCCCTATGCTTAAACGATGTCAATTAGGATAAAAATCATTCTCACAAAATTTGAACTGATTTGGAATAAATTTGGTTGTGCACACGCCATTTGAAGTTTATATGGAAATTACTATGGAAAAGACAAACCTTTTGTGTTCAGCCCTCTAACTGCTCGTAATAATAATCTATGGAAAATTGAACATACTCTTCTCATGTGAAACCCTTTCCAGCTACAACTTTACCAAAAACCACATTTTTCTTGGACGCAAGGATAAATTGTTATCATTGATAACAATTTATCCTGACGTCCTATCAGAATGTGGTCTTCGGCAAAGTTGTAGCTGGGAAGATTTCACATGAGAAAAGTTTGTTCACTTTTCCATAAAATATTATGACGAACAGATAGAGGGCTGAACACAAAAGGTTGGCGTTTTCCATAGTAATCTCCATATAAACATATACTGCCGTTATACGCATAATTGTCCCATGTTCCAAAATATGCAATTGAGAAAAACGCGTTTAAAGATTTTAACACATTTAGGCCTGGTATCGACCAGGTGTCTGGTAAATTAAATTAAAATCTTTACAGTAGTATAAAGAATAGCGTGTTCATTAGAGTCAAGAGTTTGTGTTATGGGAAAAATGTTAATTTAGCTACTAAATTCATAGTGGGACTGTTATGCCTAGAAATACGGGGTTTTTGGTGTATTTCTACGCATAACAGATAGTAGTGATCATTAATGTGCTAAGCATACTGCTGTAAATGACCGTTCCTACCCAAGCAGCACAGATTGTTTCAACTCAAGAATAAAATAATCTCTTGAAACTAATCCAGGTTGTCAATGGTTGAAAATATGACTTTCAATTACACTGAATAGCAACGCAAAAAGCGCAAGAGGTGGAGTCTGTTTGCAACATATTTAAGTTATATCGAAATTGCTTATTTGTGGCAAAATACTTGAGAGAAAAAAAAAATGAAAACAAAAATATGAACGAGAACCAAACTTCCGACCTCAAGATCACCAAACTTCTCCTCTACTTACTACTCCACCAGCTCTTCGAACAAGTGCTTCGCCAATGCACTATAAAAGCGACCACATGGCCCATTAATCAAAGCTTATTGCTTATAACTTTACTGCACCCTTCGGAATACAAGTTCATACTGTCGAAATTAGACCACGCCTGATATAATCTTTACTTTTTGCAAAAACTTCCGCGCAACATATGAGAAAAACCATTCAAACAAACAAACTGTTGCTAGACCATGTTTTCGTTGTTAGATGATACATAAGGTGCAACTCAACCATATTGCAACTCGATTCAAACAAACAAACTTCTAGCTGTCATACACGTAGTTTAGTGCAACTTGATCGCAACTGGGATGAATCTTCTTGAGTTGTGGGTATGGAAACGAAAATTGAATGCAAGTTGCGGATGCTTTAAATGAAAGTAAGTTGAAACATAACTTTAAAACCGGCATTTAGGGAGAAGTTTCAAGAGTTTGTTTGAAAAGTTGCTGGAAACATCTTGACAAACTTGACTTCATTGCTATTTGCAAAGGACATTTGCAGCAAATCTTGTCGTTTCAAAAATGTTGAACGTCAAACAAGAAGTGAAATGCATGTTCATTGGAACGAAAATGAAACTTTATGAGCCTTGATATTGATATGCAACCGAACTAGAACCATGTAAGTTACAGATGCTTTTATTGATACGCGATTGAAACCATTTTTGAAAAGCATCTCTTTGGAAGATGTTTCGTGTGCTACTTGGGTATGTATATATGTACCGAATGTAGAGGACGTATATCCTCAAGACTATGTTAAGGCACCTAATGAAGGCTCAAGTGGCATGTGCCAAACGGAGCCACGTGTAGGGAAGTGAAGAAACACGATTTTATAGTTTGAGATGGAAAGCAAAGTTTTCTGTTTGTGTGATAATGAGAAAATGTATGAGTTAGTGAAAGAAAGGGTGGATGAGTAAGTTAGAGAGTTTATATGATGTAATAAATTCCATTCCAAATCATTGCAAATTAAGTTTAAGAACCGCCAACATATTTGCCACTTGCACCGAAGAACCAGTTATCCAGAATAACCAGGTCATCCAAAACCTCTTAAACTATTCTTCTTTTGACTTGATTTGCAAATTCATGAAGTTTGGGAACTAAGTTTCAGAACCGACAATTTAGTGGCCATATCTCCCAGCAAACCAGGAATTCGGAACAATCCGACATGTGGTGAAGTCATTCAAATACATCTGAACCATCTTTAGTGAAAATTGATATGTCGCAATCCAGGTTTCAGATTCGCCAATATGATGGCCTCTTCCACCAGTGAACCGGTATTCGGAACAACCCAGCATGTGGCAAAGTCATCCAAATGATGGTCGAACCATTTTTATTTAGACTTGGTTTGCTTAATCAAGAAGTTGATTTGTCGCAAGCCATGGACTCGTTTTTTTTTTGCTTTTTTATTGAGGGATTTTCTACCGTAGGCAGGTTCATCCCCAGTCTAATAAGCAGGACGAGTCAGAAGGACTCGCCTGAAAAAACTACAAAGTATTTTGAATTAATTTTAGGCTCTTAACACAGTTATTACTTAATCGTGGGACATTTAAAAAGACAATAGCCACATATTAAAAGATTGCATCACAACAATTAAGGGTAGTCACGGGACTACCAAAACATGAATTGAAATAAAAGTTCAGAACGGACGATATCCGAGGTGTTTGAAAATCACGAAGTAAATTAAAGCAAGGTTTGCTGCAAAACACTGACTCAGGATGTCAAGGAAAACTAAATTTTAAAGTACAGTCCGGCTTCTTTGATGAAAGATATTATCGATGCAGTCGAGGTTGGGTCGTCTCCGAGAGCGTCTCGGATGCTGCCTGAAATCCCAGACTATGTGTTCAACTGTGTTGTTTGTTTCGCAGACCTCGCAGATTCGGTGAAAACGTGTCCCTTCAAGATCGTGGGAGACCCTCGTATGGCCGGTTCTCAGCCGGGAGATGACTTTCTGGTCCTTCATTGACTTGGTATCTGTCCAAGCATCGACACTTCCTTTAATTTTCCGCAAGTAAGGCCCTCGCGCGTTAGTCCACTCAGCCTGCCATGCCAGGTGCATCGTTGAATTTACCCAACGTCGAATATCGGCCAGGGGTACTGTTGTTGTATACCGGCGGCCGGAAAAGCCGGAACCTGCAAGGTGATCGGCTCTACTATTACCGGGAACGCCACAGTGCCCTGGAACCCACATAATAGTAACCCCGGGCGGTGCGTGTCGGATTATCCCCTGAATCCACGGATGGCGGGGAGCTTCCGATTGGAGAGCGAAGAAGCAACTTGCTGAGTCGGTGATTATGACGATCGGGCGGGGAGTTGGCTTGGTAGCAGCGTAAAATATAACCGCTGCTTCCGCGGAAAATATTGAACACTGTTTGGGAAGGCCTAAGCTTACTGCGAGCTCGTCATCCGCAATGCCTATTCCAACTCCTTGAGTTGAGAGGGAACCATCTGTATAACGCCGCTGATGTGTCGTATAATCGGACCGTAGGAGCTCGGCGACGGATTGTCGCAACCGTGTTGATGAGTCTCCTGCCCTGAAGTTGTCCTTTATTCTGCCGTCGAATTTTAGAGAAGAGTGGCGCCAGTCACGGCCACCATACCAGTGGATCTTGGCGACAGGAGGGAGCGTCACGCCAGCTATGCTGTCAAGCAGGATGTCGGCCTCTTCTAGGAGGCGGGTTCTGTCGTTTCCAGCGGTCCTCTCCGTAACAGCGGCTGCTTTCGTACAAAGTGTAGCAGTGATCAAGTAGCGGAAGGGAAGTAGGCCAGCCTCGACGCAGGCTGCGTCGGCTGGAGTGGACGGTAGAAGACCCGAAACTATTCGTATGTAGCGGTTATAAATGGGAGACAGTGTTTCAATCAATCTGTTCACCGCAAGGAAAGTGGTTTCTAGACCATAAAACAGTCGACTGTCAATGAGAGCGGCGGCGACACGGAACCGGATACCTCGGTTGTTGCTGCGGTGCGGTCTCGAGAGAGATTTCAGTAGGTTCAGGCGGCTACGACAGTTGGCTCTGACTGCTTCACAGTGGGGCTTGAAGGTCAGGTCGTGGTCGAAGATGACTCCAAGGACTTTTGCTGTCTTACGAACAGGTATAGCTTGGTTGTTGATGTCGAGCATATGTGGCATCGAATGCTCTT
This sequence comes from Aedes aegypti, assembly GCF_002204515.2. Taxonomy (NCBI): domain Eukaryota; kingdom Metazoa; phylum Arthropoda; class Insecta; order Diptera; family Culicidae; genus Aedes; species Aedes aegypti. The sequence goes on from NC_035109.1 coordinate 8,182,002, forward strand.
TGGAGCCGACATGGAGAAACCAACGGAGGCAGCCCATTTGACTACTCAAGAGACGGCTGCTTGGGCTTTTCTGCGTCGGCAATTGTCGGTCCAGACACTACTAATAGAATATCGTACGCGTATACAAATATTTGGACTCCAGGAGGGAGATCCTCGAAAACGCCATCCATCATGATCAGGAACAGGGTTACCGATATGACGGATCCCTGCGGAACACCGGTTTCCTCCTTAAAGGATGCAGACTTTGTGTCTCCAATGGCTACCCTGAAGCAACGGTTAGTCAGAAAGTTTCGGATAAAATGCAGAATATGACCGGTAAGGCCCCAGCTGACCAGCTTTTCTAGTACGAAAGGCGTCCAAGTCCGGTTAAAGGCTTTCGAGATGTCCAACGAGATCATCTCGGTGTGATGGTTCTTATGCTTCGCTTCTTGCAAGACCTCGCCAAGGGCCGCAAAGTAGGTATTGGTTCCATACCCCGGCCTGAAGGCGTGTTGCCGGTGGTCGAGTAGACCATGTTGCTGTAGGTAGTGCGTTAGTCGGCGATTTACCATTCTCTCGATTACCTTTGAAAGGCAGCAAGTGAGGGAGATTGGCCGGTAGCTTGCTGTTTCCTGCATTTGATTTCCGGGTTTCGGGATAGGAACGACGAGACTTTCCCGCCACTCAAGTGGGTAAGTGTTACCGGTCCACAGGTTGTTAATCAGCTCTAGCAGTACTAGTTTACCTGATCCGTCGAGCCTCTTCAACATAGGGTAGCCAATGTCATCAGGACCGGCGGACTTTCCTTTACTTCGGCTTAGAGCGTATTGCAGTTCGTCTACCAAGAATGGTTTGTTGATGGAAAGTTGGATGTTGCTCTCAGGTACGTTGAAGTTTACTATGTCATCGGTCGTAACACCAGATCGTCGGATAAACTCCGGATCGTAGCTGTCGAAGGCAGCAAGGTTAGCGAAATATTTGCCAAGACCGTTCGCTATAGCCGTTGGTTCCGCAGTTCCGATTCGTTTGCCGCTAAGGGCATTAACTTTGGCCCACAGATCGGCTGTTGTTTGAGTAGCGTTAATGCTGTCGAGAAAGTCTTCCCAACAAGCTCTTTTGGCGTCCCGTATAACTTGCCGGCATTCGTTGCGCTGAAAACGATATCTGACAATCGTCGCATCTCGATAAGGATGGTCAGGCTCCATTCTTTTGACAGCACGAAGGGCTTTTCTGCGCGTTTTGATAGCTTTTTTAACCTCTGGAGACCACCAACGGAGTGCCTTCCGGCCAGGCTTATTGCTTGTTTTCGGGATTGAAACAATTGCCGCTTGGGCGAGGACGGTGGAGAACTCGGATATGCTACTCGGCTGTTGGGTGCAGAAAGATGCATTTATGCTGTTATTGTATGCAGCCCAGTCTGCCTGGTCATACAACCAGCGGGATCGTCTAGTTATGGTGGGAGCCTCAGCGGCTACAGAGATTTGTATAGGATGGTGATCGCTTCCGTAAGGGTCTGCATTAACATTCCAACGGAATCGCTGGACCTCCGACCGGGTAACGGCTGAAACGTCGATTGCCGTTGAATAAAACCTTTGAAATACGTGGGAGAGCCGTTATTAAGGATAGCGATGTCATTGTTCTCCAGGAGGTCAAGCAAACTATTGCCTCTAGCGTCAGAGCGAGAGCAACCCCAGGCAGGGTGGTGTGCGTTGAGGTCACCGACGATCATTCTTGGTTCCGGGAGTTGATGAATGCAATTTTCTACCTCCCTACGTAGGTCAGGGACATTACCACATGGTAGGTAGACGCAAGCTACAGTTATTGGAAGACTTCCCTGGAGCTTAACTCCGACTACTGGTAGTTGGGAATCGATGTTGAGAATGGCGAACGGAATCGATTTTAGCACTCCGAGAGCGACGGAGCGGCGGATATTGCCCATTCACTTCATAGTCCACATGTATTTGCCACCAAGGGAGCGGTTGAGCTGTTCGATTGTAACACGATTGGTCTCCTGTAGAGCCAGGATCCAAGGTGGGTCGTTGCTTGTCAGGATCTCAAGGTCACTTAGGTTGTTGAAGAAGCCATTGATGTTCCACTGTAAGCAGAATTTTGCCGGCTTTGGTAATGCTGGAATGGAGTAGCTTCTATTGGCGTATGGAGTTTGGTAACGGATGTTGTCGTTGCTCGAACAAGACAGAGCCCCACATAAGGCAGGTCCAGGAGTTGAACCCACCAGATGCAAAGGTGTCCCGACGGCGTGAAAAAATGGGTTGGCAAGAGGCGATAGTCGACTTGTTCTGTCATCCGGATAGGACTGGTTGTTGGGGCTGAGTGATTGGACGATTCCTTGCGTTAATATAGCTTCACTTCCCACGTCGTCCATAGGGGTAGCGGGTAGAGCCCGGCGCGTCCCTAGAGCTTGCAAGTCTTGACTTCCCACGTCGTCCAGGGTTGCAGGCGTAGGTGCCAGACTTCCCTCTTCCAGGTCTCCCCCCAGCGCCGGGGGTTTTCTTCAGTTCCGGTGTGGGAGACGTCCGCACTAACGGGGCCTCGGCCACCAGGGGATATAGCTGGGCAGCGGTGATAGTTTTGCAGGAGCTCTTCATCTGAATCACTTCCAAGACGCCGAAGTCGGCCCAGCGATTCCGGTTGGGGTAAAACTTCCGGTAAGCTGGCGCCCCGACTGTCAGGGAAAATGAACAGACTATTGCGGTCGGCCAGATGCCGGGGTCGACCCGGCGATTCCGATTGGGACAAAGCTTCCGGTTCGCCGGCGCCCCGACGACCTGAAACCATTTGTTCTGCGCTGCGCTGTTGATTGGAGGACTCGTGACGGGACGGCGAGGTATGGATGGTTATCTTGTTTAGTTGCCACCCCAACTAAACAAGGTGTGAAAAGGAAGTAGGGTTGATGGTCTTACCGTGACTTGGGAATGGTCCCTAAGCTATCCGAGGGGCTTTTGAATTTGGATTTTTTCTGCTGTTGTGAGAGAGATTCTTTGCGAGATAGCGTGCTAATAGTTCGCTTATTCCGCGTCTTCATCGAATTGGAGTTTATCTTAGCAGCTTCAGCGGCCGAAATCCTAGAAAGGGTAGTTTTAGGAGTATGTGGCGAAAGCACGGATTTCTCCGGTCGGGGGGAGAAGAACTCATCGTTTAGACTGAGTTCCGCAGGGGTATTGTCGGAATCAGCAAAAACGGTTTCCAGTAGCGGATCGTTTTGTTGATTTGTTAGTTCTAATTTAGTCACTACCGCGGATACGTCAGTGCACAGTGGTCCAGGAATCAGTTTTACGCGGAAAGATGCATTTTGAGCTTTAGAATGAAACATTAGACAAAAATGGTCTTCTACAAAGTTGTTTGTATTAGTTAGGCCCTTTGTTTGGTGTTATTGAAAATTAGGGTGGACCACATTTTCATAGAAATTGTGTAACTAACTTTCTTATTTGTAGAAATTATATTATACATGCTTCAGCAAAGTTGTAGACCATTCAATTTCAAGCAACTTTGCCAAAAAAAAGTTTTTTTGTATCTCTTAAATTGACCGATTCAGAGCTTTTTTCCTGCAGTGACATAGGGTGGTCCGAACAAAACTGGTTTTCTGGCTCTAGAGTTTTCAATTCAAATTTCTCATCAAAGTAGTCTATGAAACACTTTTAGAGCTTTAAAAAATGCGTAATTTGGTGAGTGAAGAAACTCGCTATCTCTTTCCGTTTGGGAGTTATTGTTGTTTTGAATTGAAAACTCTAGAGCCAGAAAACCAGTTTTATTCGGACCACCCTATGTCACTGCAGGAAAAAAGCTCTGAATCGGTCAATTTAAGAGATAAAAAAAAACTTTTTTTGGCAAAGTTGCTTGAAATTGAATGGTCTACAACTTTGCTGAAGCATGTATAATATAATTTCTACAAATAAGAAAGTTAGTTACACAATTTCTATGAAAATGTGGTCCACCCTAATTTTCAATAACACCAAACAAAGGGCCTAACTAATACAAACAACTTTGTAGAAGACCATTTTTGTCTAATGTTTCATTCTAAAGCTCAAAATGCATCTTTCCGCGTAAAACTGATTCCTGGACCATAGTGCAGTGGTAGCGGCTATAGGAGAATTGGAGGCATTGGAAGGTGGCACTGGGGTTGCTGTTACGGGGGCAGTGGTTGATGGCACAGAGGTTGCTAATACAGAATGGATAGTTGGTGTCACAGAGGTTGTTGTTGATGAGGCGGTCGAAACGGATATGTTGGCATCTGGCATTACAGCCTTCAGGAAGACAGAGATTTGGTCCGTTAATAGTTGAATTTGCTTCGCTTTTGACTGGCGACGACTGCTTTCAGGGATTCGATCTCGTGAGTGATGGACGCCGGAGGAGTTGGCCGGGTTGCAAGAACTGCGCGGAGATCGGCAATTTCCGCGTCTTTCGAAGCAAGAACAGCGGTTAGCTGGTCGATTCTTTCATTTGTCTGTTGGAGTGCATCATTGGAAGGAGGCCCTACAACTTTGACGAAAGATTTCCCACTACGGTTCTGTTCAACTATTCTACGGGCTGCTGGGTATGAGATGCCTTGGTCAACTTTCACTCGTTGAATGGAATTCTCAAATTGCCAGAGGGGGCAGGAACGGCTAGATATCTGGTGCTCATTACTGTTGCACGTCTTACAAAACTGGTCAAGACTGCATTCCTTGTTCTCAGTTATCGGGTGATCTTTGGAACAAGTCCCACAAATTGCCGACTTGGCCTGACAGCGCAACTTAGTGTGCCCGAATAACCAGCAGTTGAAGCACTGCATGGGGCTCGGGTAATACGGTCGCGTCCGGCAACGAACATAGCCAAATTCGATTACTTCCGGTCGATTTGTACCGCGACACGTAAGCACAATCGCCGGTGTGTTTTCACGAGTCTGTCCGTTCTTTCTTGTAATTCTTCTAACTTCCTTTATTCCCTGCTCTTTGAGTTCTTCAAGAAGCTCATCATCGGGCATATCGATGACATCTCGACAGCTGACGACGCACCTAACTGAATTCAGGGTCGGGTGTTCAGTAACCGTGACCGCTGTTCCATCGTTGAGACTCTTCATGGTCAGCAACTGGTTGAACTGCCGTAGGTTCCTCACCTTTAGTGCATATGTTGCCTTGTTAGCCTCGGAAAAGGCACCTTCTATTTTTCCACCGACGTACTTCTCCACCGATCGCCTAATATGGAATGGCCTGTTAGGTAAAGGGCCATTGACTCCTGAAATCCTCAGCAGATGTAGTTCTCCATACATTCCTTCCGGGTCCATGAATGTCGGCAGAGTCGCGCCAACAAACGTACCATCAACCCTACCTAAATTGGAAATACTCGTGGAATCATCCCCCCAAGATGTGGGGGGTGGTCCACAAGAACTCGCCGCCATGGCGGCTCAAAAAAATACCGCCACCACCAACTAACCTGCGCTTTTTGATGCTCCTCGTTGAAAAAATAGACAGCGGCTTACACACGAACAATCACTCGAAAAGTCACTTGCCGGTTTTATTTACGGCTCACTCGCGCACGACTCAAGTGTCTCTAGCCTCGAAACCCCTTTGCGTGGGGGAGGAAATAACTTTCCGTACTTTTCGTTCGAAAACACTTATTTTCCAAAATTTGGAGTGGGACAACTTTGTCCACGTGCTTCATAAGTACGCTTACAAACAAGCTAAAACAATAAAAATCACTTGCAAAAAACTAAAGCGACACGCCCGCACGTCTACTTTAGTTGAAGATACAAGCCAAAACTGGGGAGAGAGCCATGGACTCGAAATTAAAGTGGTTACTGATTCTTCAAGTGGGGTTACTTCAGTGCTCCCCGCGATGAATTCAAAATTACGGTATATTTCTAATTCGAATCGAAAACCGAGGTTCCAAAAACTAGAAGAATTTTGTGATTGACCCTGAAAATCCAACTAAAATTAATTGAAAAACAGATGGGAAATAATATTTTGATATAGAAAATTTCATTCAAAATTGACATTGGGCTCGCATGAATGATGAATGCATCCCGATAATACAAACACATAAAACAGGTTGTGTTCCACATGGGATGTAAAGCCAACGTAAGAAGATATTCAAAACGATTTTCCCAAACTCCAGCTAAACAAAAACTGCCTACTGAATATTTTGTTCGAGATCAGCGCAGCGAATTGTATAGTGTGACAGTTATTCGTAGAAATACAGTAGTGGGACAGTTATGCGTGGAAATTCATCAATGGGACAAATTGACTTGGCTTGCTTTTCATTGAGTTTCCGAACAAAGTTAATTTTTGGTAAATGTTTTCTAAAACTATACGTAAAAATAAACTGTTTGATGAAAAAAAGCCAAAATGCACAAAAAGTAACATGGGACAATTATGCGTATAACGGCAGTATAGGGGAGCTAAAATTTCAAAATTTGCATCACTCTAATGTGCAGTCAGATCATTCAAAAATAAGGAGTCTCGTTCTTACTTGCGATTTGTTCCCGAATATGCATAAACGTTTACATATTTAACGTTATTAACTACTATTGATGTTATTCTATTACCGATATCAAGCAATGGCTGCGCAATATCGAAAGAAGTTCTCACAAGTAAAGCAGTTCCGGAGCCGTTTTCATCAACGTTAACAACCGCATGATGAGACGGAACAAAGGAAAAGTTCGCGTATCGCACTTCTTGTAAAAACAAGATGTCGATATCATTGATATTAATAAAATAAGCAAAAACTTATTGACAGTTGTCATACTGCTATTCAAATTAACCTACATTAAGAATAAAGTTCATGTTGTCTTTCAAATACTATTATCACTCAATGATTCAACAGAAATTTCCTCCATCTCTTCCTCATTTGTCCCTTCGACTGGATCCTCTTTGCTTGCTTGCTCACCTGACATAGAAAGTTTTATCTGCTTCGTTTTGCTCCGCGTTATGCGGTCGAGCGCATCGCTCACGTTAGCGATCGTGTTGCTCGATTTGAGCTGCTGCTTCCAGTCTGTGTTTGAATTGTCCGAGTCAGACAACTGATTTGTACTCTGCCCTTTGTTTCTTGCACTTTTTGATGAACCCTTTCCGCTTCCCTTCGCTTACTCTTTTACCACCGACCCGGCGTTTCCATCTCCATCGACGATCGCTTTTTCCCCTCAGCCATTTCTACAATTCTGTTTTCACTTATCCACTTCAAACCAGAAACCTATATAATAATTCAGCTGAGCTGAAAAACGTGCTCAATATTTCTCACCGCGCGCTATTTATATGCGTCCGTTCTATACCGAGTCACCGCACAAACTACGATTCAACGGATATGTTTGATTTTTAAACAGCCAATATCTCAAAAACTAGACTTGCTATGATATTTTTGAAAACGGCAATGGATTCAGCAACCCTTATCTAAGTACCTAATTAGCGGTATATTGGTGCTTGAGACAAAAACGTGTGCAGTGTAAGCAAAGACAAATTAGTGTAACTGTGGATGTGCTAAATGAATAGTAAGCTGAGAAGCTGGTTCTGTCCCAGTGAGGACGTAATGCCAAGAACATTAAAAAGCGTCTAAGAGGTTTGTATTTTGGGCTATAAATACTCAGTGTTTGAATAATCTGTACGTAGTTTCAAGAATTTGTTTGAATAGATTTCACAAAACGAGTTACTCAAGATTCTCAGATCTGGCATCGCTGAGGAAAAGTATACTTGCCGTTCGTCTTAATCGCAGTGCACCCGCGCGATCAATACGTTCCGCTATAAACTGAAGACGATGATGGGGACGGTGTAGCGGCAGGGCATCGGAAACCCAGGCGAAAGGCACGTTGAAGTACTAAACATGCTCGTTAGCGCCAGTGCCAGCAAAGTGTGAACTATTAGAATAAAACGACGTTCTCCCACATGATTTACACGGAGAGGTAGCTGGGTTAGGGATGGGAAGGACGAATCCATCTCCAACGACGAGGATGATGACGATGATGCACAGATGCCTAGTTTTCTAAGGAGCTGGCTAAAACTCGATTTCCAAGCATGTTTTGCATGAAAAAACAAAGTCAAACAGACAATTAGGAACTCATGCAAACATTTTCAAAAAAAAATCTTTTCTTCATGGTTCGATCCTTGATAGGTGCACATGTCCGAAAAAACCTCATTATTTGCTTTAAAATTCAACTATTTCATCTTCATCTAATTTGGTGGAGCCTTACTTAGCCGAATGGTCAAAGTCCGCAGCTACAAGGCAAAGCTATGCTGAAGTTGTATGTGTTCGATTCCCAGTCGGTCCACGATCTTTTCGTAATGGAAATTTCCTTGACTTCCCTGGGCATAAAGTATCATCGTACCTGCCACATGATATATGAATGAGAAAATGGCAACTTTGGCAAAAAAAGCTCTCAGTTAATAATCATGGAAGCGCTCACTGAACACTAAGCTAAGAAGGAGGCTTTGTCCCAGTGAAGGTAATTCATTTTTTCGTAGATTCAGCATTCCCGAATGTAATTTCATCTGTCGTTAATCATATTTAATTAAAAACATTTTTTTTAATTTATTCAATTATAAAAGTTTTATTTTTAATAATGAGGGGCTAAAATGCCTAACAGAATCTTACATTTGATGTTTGGTAAAAAAATATTCCTTGAAAATTTAAAGCCCAAAACAGCTGAAAACATGTTCCGCAACACCAGCCATGATCAAAACTAGTAAAATATTAAGAATGCGTGAAATTTGCCACGATTTGTTCAATCTGGACCACTGTGTGCGCCGGATGACGGTGGTGAAATGCGATAAGTGCGCGTGAACAACTTTTTGTGTGGTTTTTCTTCGGAGCGATGGCGGTTGGGCCCGGGTTATAAATAATTGCCAGAGTATCGATTTGAGTGGCTTGAAATTGAAATTCCATTACTTTTCCTCACTCCCACCCTCGGCTTTTGATGGTGGTTAAGTTCAAGAGCGAGTAGTAGGCCGCGATCAGCCAACAGCAACCCCTTGAGCACGTTCCGAAATTGGTCGATATTGTTTCACTTGGATTTGTCTGGGATTGCTTGGATAGATGGGCGTAGCTAGGATTTCTATTCGAACGATCTCCAATTTTTCACAAAACGGAAATTTCCTAAACTTTCGCTATATGGACGCTATATGGTGGATGAAAAAACACAATTTTCATGATATTTAGACAAATTGAGAATATTTTGCCATAATCACTTGTTCGGATGTCCCAACTACAATCAAAGAAGTCAGAGTATTTATAAATGACCTCATCTTGCTTGAAAATATTTGAAGGAAAACGAATATTATTTGATGTGGATGCCAACAATCAAAGCTAATTGTGGTAACTGAACTGAAACTGAACTGAAACTGAACTGAAACTGAACTGAAACTGAACTGAAACTGAACTGAAACTGAACTGAAACTGAACTGAAACTGAACTGAAACTGAACTGAAACTGAACTGAAACTGAACTGAAACTGAACTGAAACTGAACTGAGACTGAACTGAAACTGAACTGAAACTGAACTGAAACTGAACTGAAACTGAACTGAAACTGAACTGAAACTGAACTGAAACTGAACTGAAACTGAACTGAAACTGAACTGAAACTGAACTGAAACTGAACTGAAACTGAACTGAAACTGAACTGCAACTGAACTGCAACTGAACTGCAACTGAACTGATACTGAACTGAAACTGAACTGAAACTGAACTGAAACTGAACTGAAACTGAACTGAAACTGAACTGAAACTGAAACTGAACTGAAACTGAACTGAAACTGAACTGGACGATGCATCGTCACAATCAAATCATAAATTGAAGTACCGCCGTGCGGGGTGACATTGGGCCTAGGGGGTAACATTGACCGCCTCGATGCATCTCATAATTAGAGGGAAAGTCAAAAAACTAATCTATGACCATCTATTGGCTATTTATAAAGTATTCTTTAAGTTTGACACATTGTTTTCATTGTTCTGGCATTAGCTTGCTGTAAAAATATTGGCCCAAAGTTAGATAGCATATATTTTTTCAAAACAAATCCAATTTAATATAAAAAATAAGACGAACACTAATTTTGTTTAACGATTTTCGATAGAATGAGAAGATCTTTTAGAACTCTCTCTCTCTCTGTTTTCCAGAACTCAGTTGAAATTCTCATTATGCTTCATATCTTAATTTTGTACAGTTCATTCATGTCCAGGTGTGCTTCCACATCAATGTGTCCAATTCAAGTAGTTGAAGGTATTTTTGATCAAAAAACTCGTAACTGTACATGTTTTCTCGTATATCACACAGTACTATAATTTGGATACTTTGTATCAAAAATTAAATCTAAGTTTTTGATAGATATACAGCATATTTTGTTATATTTATGTTGTCATACAACTTTTTGTTATCTTTTAGTTTTTTAACAAACTCCTGCATCAAGTTTGTAACAACCTATGTTCGATGAAATCTTTACATTATTATAACATACGCTGATATAATTTTGTTAAGTACCCATAGTCAGGTTGCTTTGCAAATCTAGTGCGAACATTTGTCCTACGACAATTGCAAAAAATGACTCCTTCTAAAAGTACTTAATTTTTTACGCCAAATAAAAAGCAGTCACTCAAAAATTTAAAAGAGTTTCCAAGCTTTTTATAAACTTATACCATCAAACATTCTCATTGAACATTTTTTCAGTATGCTATTCTATTCTATTCTAAGCGCTTGCACAGCCAATATTGAAAATCATCCTGGAAAGCCTATAAAGTGCTTTCCCAGATCATCTTCCGCCGTCTATCGCCACTGGCAAGCAGATTTGTGGGAAGTTATCAAGCCTGTTTTGTCGCGAGCCAAAAAGGTTGAAAACCCCTGCGCTAGAAGATGTTATGAAACGGGCGGGCTTCAACAATAGAAATATAACTAGTAGAACGCTAATGGCGCTGTTCTCACAAAACTGAATTAGGTTATTATCACCTTTAACTGTATCTTTTCATTGTTTGTTCGATGCCATGTTGTAGTGGATGATTTTAAAATTTATTTGACACTTTGAGGACCGGTACTCAAGCTGTCAATGCGTGGCAAACTAGATGTTGGTAACACGAACAGTAGCGACATTAGCATTCTTAGGTTAATGCTTCTACTGCTTCCACATGCAGGGCACGTGGACATTGTCGGAAGAACGTTCTAGGTGGTTTCTGAACAGTATACCAGGCTGAAACGTGAAGCTGATCGGGTTGGATTGAAGGTAAATACGTCGAAGACGAAATATCTGCTGGCTGGAGGAACCGAGCGCGATAGAGCTCTCATTGGCAGATGCGTGATGATCGACGGAAATTCACGGTGATTCCCAAACGCCCACGATTTTCTCAACATTTAGGATAGGATGTCCGTTCCGCACTACTCATCCAAACTTGTGTTTTGGGCACTACTTAATCAACAAATAAACTTGCTCAATTTTTAAATTTATAGACACTTTTTCCAAAAACTACACAAGCAGTTTCACCTGCCGAAACATAAAAACCAGCAGAGACGAGAAATACGTGACAGATCCATTTTAAACTCATCCGTTCGCGCGCGCTGCCTACTGCGATCATCCATTGAATACTTTTTCAGTATAAGGTCAAAACCGATTGAAAACGACTGAAACCACAAATTTATCTATAACTTCGTATATTGTTTGTGTTTAGCAGACTCAATAAGGCGCCAAATCCACACAGTGTTGCCTGTGTTTATATCTCTTTGCTGAAAAGGATCCACTGTGAACTATTGCCCCTAATTATTCTATCGTATTGAATTGTTTTCTGGAGCAGTGAGTTCCTGGAGTCCTGTACTAATTTAACTTTGTGATGAGTGCTTAGGGTACCATTAGGAATAAATCTTAGACATGACTTATCGAAAAACCTCTGATGGTATCGAGGAGAACTGTCTGAAGATAATTCTGCAGGTACCACTGTTGGAAGTCATATATGTAGTGCCTCAAAGTATTTGGTTCAAATTTCAGGAAGAATAATAAATACGCGAAAAGAAACATTTCAAATTTCAGAAAAATACTTGGAAAAAACCTTAGGAATTTCGAAAAAATCTCTGCCTGTAGAAATGCTTGTAGGTGTTTTTGTGAACTTCCTGGTAGACTGCTTCAACGATTTCCATACAAATTTTTCAAGAATCCTCGAAAGAATTTATGGTGGATTATTTATACATATTCTCGAAATCCCTAAAAGATTTTCTTGTAAAATGCTTTGACATATTGAAGAGCTTCTCTCTCAAATTAATAATTAGGGTAAATTTCATAAAAAAAAAACATTTATGTAAAAGCGCTTTGCGACATCGTAACGTGTTTTTTTATTAATCTTTGGTAGAAGCTTTATTTTCAATTGTACAGTAGGAAATTGGTCAAAACCGTTTTGTTTGAACGGTTATTAGCCATTATGATAATAAATCACTGGAGTACCGTAAAACGGGGTAACTTTGATAGATTTTTCGAAGAAAACTTCAATATTTATGCATGCTATTTCAAAGAATTACAATTTATATTTTTAAAACAAGTACTGATACGCTAGCTATCGATTGCACTTGATAGATTGCCAAAAGATTTATTCTGAATGGATATATAATTTTTCATATAATCGATAGTCGGTTTTCTGTTTTGGGGTAACTTTGATAATGGAGCATAAATCGAAAAAATTGAATGAATTACGTTACATTTGTAGGGCATTGCATACTTCTAGGCGTTTAACGTTATATGCACGGAGAAATATTTTTACCTATTTTTTGAGATTACTTTACCTAAAATTAAGTATATCGATTATAGTTTCAACCCAAAATCTCTCGGTTTACTCTTTCTCCCACACGAATGTTGTCAAAAATAGAGAGAGCTGCATCTACCCAATGGGGGTACTTTGGCCCAATAAGCCAAATTTGGGTAAATGCAACTTTTTTTAGGTTTGGGTCGAAAGAACTCAATTTTGCGTTAAATCAACCCAAAATTGAGTATATTTTTCTAATGGAATTAAAGCCAAACTACCTAGTGGGGACCTTGGAAATTTAGCCAAAATTGAGCTCAACTACGGAATTGCGCACAAACAACCCAAAATTGAGTTGAATTCCGTCTCCGTGTGGAAATTTTTGACTTAGATTACAAAAATGGTCCCAGTTTGTAAAAATGGGTTTCGCTAAGAGATTTGAGAGCGAATTCATGTTCCACTATAGCTAGGCTGTCATGGATAAGTGACGAGCTCATTATGACATGATCAAATAATGATCGTAGAACAGATTGTTTGTAAGCGTTGCAGAAATGCTAAAATCTTGTAAATTTTTAATATTTGCATATAAATCATCAAAAGCACTTGATTCCAACGAAAATTGCTATGACATGAAGTGTCATACTAATACTCTTTACTTTTGCATTCGTTTTTCTTAACTGATTAACAGAAACTTCGTTATTTCGTTTAATATGTTGTGGGTCTCGCACTATCAAAGTTACCCGCATTACCAAAGTTACACCGTTTTACGGATTGTACCCCGTTTGGCATAAAGTCGTTTCGCATAAGGTCGTTTGGCATAAAGCCGTTTGGCATAAAGTCGTTTGACATAATGGTCGTTTGGCATAATGGCCGTTTGGCATAATGATTGAGTTAGAATGAATATCGGCATTTTCGAAGCTTTTACCGAGATCAACACCACTGAGCCCATAGAATTTTTTTTTTTTTGGACTTTTCTCAATAAGCGAGGTAGTCGTTCAGAGATAATCCAAGCTATGAATGTCAAAAATTGGAGTGACATTAGAGAGCATAACTAAATAAAACTCGTGGCGGGTCTGGTGGAAGATCTTTTCGGAATAATAATTTTCTTCACATACCAGAACATAAAATATCGTTGAGTTGTTGCGATATACATATTTTAAAATAGTAAATTGGCAAATAAAGTTTGCAGTTATCAATAAAGAGAACGCACATACTTTGCTGCAGATCAAGCTCTGTCCCAGTTTGTACGTAACACTTGATAAATATTACTTGGTAGAAGAAGGAAAAATTTATTTGCAAAATATTAAAAGCTCTTATCCAAAGATCTACTATTGCAGCATAATGCAAAATAGCCTATATACAAGAGCAGATTATTTTTCGTTTAAAATGTTTAAGGCTCTAACACTAAATATCTTCTCACAACATAACTCAAATGAACAACACATTTTTGAAAGAAAATATATGTGGCAAAACTTTTGAAAGATTCAATATAAATTTTAAATTTGAAAGTGTATACCAAAAACACTGTCTATTATCGAAAGGAGGGAAAATTTGTGATTGAAATAATACTTTTCTAGCATATCTTGAAAGGAGATCTTCTGTTTGCAAAAAATATGTTGAATATTTACAGGTTTCAAAGTAATTATTATTCTAACAGCACATCTTGCAAGAATTGCGAAATATATAAATAGTGAACATTTAGCTTGACTAGATAATAAAATTTAAAACAGTATAAATATAAAGAAAAGCCTATTTTTAGAAGAAGGCAAAATTTATGATTGAATCAATAGAAGATTGAATCAAAAACTATTGCGGCATAATAAAACGAAAAGACATAAAAAATGCGTTAAGAGTCATAGCTCTTGTCCTACTTTTACCCGAATGTCGTTTCTCTGAATGTCGGTTCCCCGAAGCAGGTATTCTGTCATTCTTGGCTATACACATTAGAGTGGTTCAAAAAATCGTTTTTGCTCCACACCGCTCATTCGATTCTAGATCAAATTCTGAATGTCCTCCCAAAATTTGAGCACATTTGGATGAAAACTGAGACTGCACAAGCCCTTTAAAGTTTATATGGGAATTACTATAGGAAAAGCAACCAGTTCATTCGATCGGTCAATGTGTTTCCCCACTTGCTCTTGGGGATTAGAACTATGTTGATACTGTGAGATAGAATAATCAGCTACAACTTTGCCGAAGACCGTTTTTAAATCGGATGCCCCAGTAATTAGTTATTGATTTTTGAATGAGTTGTAAAACTTTGGCTTTAATTATTGGGCTGTTTTGCAGGCATCACTGGATATATGCAGTAAAACATAGTAGCCATGATTTGTGCGTGCTATCTTTCGCGCCAGGTGCAGCAATGTTGCCTGTTCAGAAGTTAAATGAGCACTGCTGAAGAATTGGTGACTGGATCCGATTTGATAACGGTCTTCGACAAAGTTGTAGCTGATGAATGTATCTCACAGTATCAACGTATTTCTAATCCCCAAGAGCACATGGGCAAACACTATGAGCGCTTGAATGAATTGGTTGCTTTTCTCATAGTAATTCCCATATAAACTTTGAAGGGCTTGTGCAGTCTCAGTTTTCATCCAAATGAGCTTAAATTTTGGGAGGACATTCAGAATTTGATCTAGAATCGAATGAGCGGTGTGGAGCAAAAACGATTTTTTGAACCACTCTAATACACATGTTGGCAAAAATATTGAGGACGGTAAAACTCGAAAGAACCGCCAATTAAATAAAGAAGGGTGCATATCAGATGGCCAGTTCGTTCACCACCCTGAAATGTTAAAAGTTACGACAAGTATCAGTGCCACAACATTTTCGGGGAATTGGACTTTTTGTTGAAGCGGGATATTCGGGGAACTGGTATTCGGGATACTGGCGTTCGGGGTAACGACATTCGGGGAACCGACATTACGGGAAAAGTAGTACAACCCATCAAAGTAACTGCAGTAATCGATTTATCTTTTCGCTGATAACTGTTATCAATTGCCGCCATTTTGCCAGTTGGCAACAACAAAATATCTAAAAAATAAAGAAATCTTATAAGAACAGCCTATGTATAAAAGAAGGTGAAATTTATTTCAATATCAAATCAACAGTTTTTATGCCTATAATTTGATTACATCATATTTAAACAAATCCAATGTTTGAAAGAAGGGTAGATTAGTGCTAAATATATCAAAATCTTCAGTGCAAAAAATTAAAGCGGAACTCAAAAGAAGAATTAATATTTGACAGAACGGTAATTTCTGCATAAATTATAAAATATTATTTACAATAACTTCCCAAAAATGCTTTAGTTTATTCAAGAGCATATGATCCACAACAAGCCTGATGTCATCAGAAAGATTCAATAGAAAAGTAAAAACGTATCTCATCTTAAGAAATTCTTGGTTTCAGACTCATTATGCCAAACGACTATTATGCCAAACGACCATTATGCCAAACGACTTTATGTCAAACGACTTTATGCCAAATGACCTACCACCGTTTTACGGTACCTAAAAGTAAATGAGAACCGAATTTAGTACTATACCATTTACTTCCACTTGAGTTTATATCCTTTGACAGATACGCGTATTTCGACCTCAACTGTACATTGAAGACGGCCTTATAGTTGAGGTCAAAATACGCGTATCTGTCAAACGATACAACTCAAGTGGATTAAAATGGTACAGTAATTCAGATTTCATCTACTTAAAATATTAGCCTTTGTAACAAATCTATTTATTTTGAATTTATTTTCCGGGCTCTTGTCCCCTTCTGGCTACGCTCATGCTTGGATTGTTACCGTAAAAGAAAGGCACGACCCACTAGATGACGTTTGAGCGATCAATTTTTGAAGAAAGCTTCTTCCTATACCAACGTGTCTGTTTCACACACGATTACTTGGATGCTAAAAGAATTTCGGGTGTCACTGACACGTTGCCTCATCTCAAATTAGAGTGTATGTCAAGGGGTGTGACATCGTGTTCCAGTTTCGACAGGTCTCCCGATTGACACTAGCGTGTACTCTTCTTTGCAGACATTCTCAAGAATTGAACATTCTATGCCCTTCCGCAAATCCTTCGCCACCGCCGCTGGGACATGAATCAACCATTTGGATCAAAAGTATTAATATGGCATAAACCTATGTAGATATGCTCCTTGAGACAGGCCAAACAGGCGCAAACATGTCGGAATCCAGAAATACACTAAATGATTTATTTATTTTGTTCTCCCATGTCTGCCCGATGTGGCAAAGTGGTTTTCGAGAGTTTTCTTGCTTGGGTAAGATGTTTTGGTTTGACTGAGTGAACGCTGGTTGGCGGGTGTGGAATAGACTTTGATGGGAATATTTTCTGGTAGGTAATCAATTTTTGGCGTCGCCGATGATCTACGTAACAATTTTTTTTGGGAGACGAGTTATACTCCAGTCTGGTTATAATGACGCACTTATTCAAAATTGTGGTTGATCCAATGCTGAGAAAATTATCCATGTTTTTTCAAGTAAAAAATTAGTAAACTATGTTCAAAAAACTATTTAAGCTAAAATGCCTACAAAGCTACCATTGTCTTTCAAATGAGCCATAGAGAGTTTCAATTACTTGTGTATGTTTTAGAGGGGGTTGTACCAAACTTTCGTACGAAAGTGTTCGTATTATACATATTAATTCTACATTTAGGCTATTCCAGCCTGTGGAATCATAATGTTTTAAATGGTTTGACGTTTACTGTTATGCAATGATAGACATGATTAATTAGGCTAAAAAAAAACAACGACAAAATATATCGAAAAGTTATGTCAATTTTTCGAAGGCTTTCCCCGTATCGTTAACGTACGAAAACATTTCTGCGGTTGTTCATTTCGAAGAACGGTACGGTTCGAGGGATTGGAGGAACAGATTGTTGTCACTTCCATGAAGTTCTGCTGAAATCAACCCGGCCGGTATGTTTGACGTCGGTAGAGAATTTTACTTTTTTAATTCCAATAATGGGGTTCAGGTTTCTCAAACACGGACCTGACAGGGTGACCAAATGGGATTTGTGATCAATTTCTAAAACAATTTTGCAAATTTCACAAGGTAGTTGTCACTAGATGAAGTCAAACATCATCTGTTGAAATCTCTGATCCCCAAAGGATGGTAACCCTATCCGACATAGAATACTTACACAGTGAAACAGAAAAAAAAATCACGCATTTCCGTCGAAACCCACGTGACGTCGACGGGGCATTAAAGTAAATTAAAACGTCGCGCGCTCGTGTGTCTCTCGCTGCGAACGGAACGAGCGAAAGTCTCGACCTGTCTGTCACAGGTTATGCAAAACAATTTTCATTCGAGTGAATGGATCAATTTCTAATTTCCCCGTGGAGGTTCCGGAGAAATTCATTGCTCCACATGATTACGCTCTCGAACCAGATTATACCCTATGCGTGCGTGCGCTGCGGAGCTGCTTTCATTTGTATGTAAACTTGGCTCAATTTATGTAGATTGTGCTGTGCAGGGCTTCGTGGAGATTTTTGTTTGTTGCTGCAAAACAACGCGGGCCGTGGACGTATTTCGGGATACAGAGGACGAAATCAAGCTGAACTTCAAACATACCATAGCGATGGTTTCCAAGATGCTTCAAAGGAACGAAAAGAAGCGTCAACTATTGGTGAGCTCGTTTTATACCATTTTTACTGTTTACAAATTTTTTTAGTTCAGTCGATTTTTCAAGAATTGACGCATTCTTGGACGATTCTAATAAACGATTTGGTCCAAACTTAAAACCAAGTCACAAGTTGCAGAATATACCCTAAGATTAATCCAAAAATAGTTCTTTGAAAATTAATCATGCCAAACGTTCAACCAGGAATTTCTCAGGGATCCCTTCGATAAATTCCACAAAATACCACTAGAAATTTCTCCAGAGATTCCTTCGCTCTTTTTTCCGATTATTCGTATTCTGATAGCTTCAAGAAATTTCTCAAGGATTGTTCCATGAACACTAGGGTGCCAATGGAATGTATGGGAAAATTTTTGCCATCGAATTTCAAAAAATGGTAGCGCTCAAAAGTTTTGTCTCCTCGAAAAAAGTGCCCATGCAAAATCTGAGCTCAATCGGACTTCATTAAGTGGGCCCCCAAAGCGGTCAAAGTTTGGTTTTTTTTTGACCTATGAAAAATCTCCAAAGGGGGAGGGTACATGAAATTTCCGAAATCAAATTTTTTATTTTGATGCCAGATGTCTTAGAAATGCAAGAAACGTCGAAAAAATCGATCTTTTGGGACTTAGTAAATTTTTGAGTTGGGGGAGTGAATTGAATTTGAAATGAACGATTTGAATTCAATTGCTTAGAAATTCAAGGCAATAGTATTGAAACATATCCTATATCATTGTTGGCCACTGAAAGCATATGATATGTGATATTTCATTAGGGTGGTTCATTTACTTTCCATTAGGGTGGTCCTTTTTGTTAAAAAATAAAAAAAATAAAAAATAGAATTTTAATTGAATATTGAAGACAATAGTATTGGAACATCTCTCACATTATCGTAAGCCATTTTCTACATTTAATATGTGGTATTTTATTAGGGTGGTTCACTTATTATCCATTACGGTGGGCCTTTCTGTCGAAAAATCATAATTTGAATGGAATATTAAAAACAATAGTATTTTATCACCTCTTTCATCATTGTAGGCCATTTCCTTCGTTAGATTCGTGATATTTCATTGGGAAGGCTCACTTATATTCCATTACGGTGGTCCTTTAAAAAAAATTGAGAATTTGAATAGAATAGTAAATACAAGAGTAATTAAATATCTCCTATGTCATCGTAGGCCACTGTTAACATATAATATGTGATATTTCATTTGGGGCTATTGTCCTCCGTTTTGCATAATGGTGATCATTTAATTTGTAAATCAAAAAAAATATTCTCAACAGATCTAACAAATCAACTTTGTTTGTATAGTTTTGAATCATGATTCTTCATTGGCATGCAACTCTTCGTTAAGATATTTTCATTAAGGTTTTCTTTTGAATAGTTAAAATAAAACGTTCCAATAACAATAATCAGTGAATTCAATAAAGCACAACTATAACTGCCATAATCAAAATACAGATAAAAAAGGAATGAAATATTTTTTGATGTATTCAATAGCTTGATGGGCGACGATGAAGGGCAACAAAAGTGTTTAGTTTATATTTTCAAAAGAGATTCTCAGCCTTGGGCACCTTCATTCCCGAAACAAAAGCACGTTGCCTTCTGCTTGCTATAGTACACGCGATTCGGTTGTGACAACGTAGGCAATTCCAGTTTTAACAATCAGTTCTCGTTTATTTTTCGAAGATGTAACAAAGTTCCTTATAGAAATTTCGTCGGAATTTCATATGGGTTTTTTCGTTGGAGTTTTCAACGGAATTTTCTTTGGAGTTTCCTTTGGACTTTTAATCGGAATTTCCTTCGAAATTCCTTTTAAAAATTTTTATTGGACTTTTCTACGACATTTCCTTTGAAATTTTCTACGGAATTTTCATCAAAATTGGAAATTTATCCTGAATTTGCTTCGGAATATCCTGTGGAATTTTCTTCGGTATCTTTAGAAGTGCCATTTTGAATTTTTTGTGGTATTTCCTTCAAAATTTCCTATGAAGTGTCCTTCGGAATTTCGTTCTGAACTTTTCATTGGAATTTTCTTCGAAATTTACATAGAGTTCCTTTTTGAGTCTCCCTCGAAATTTGCTTTGGAATTATCTTTGGAGTTTCCTTCCGAATTTCTTCTAGAGTTTGATTTGGAATTTCCTGTGTAATTATCTTTGGAGCTTCCTTCAGAATTGTATTCGAAATATTATTTGGAATTTCTTTCGAAGCATTGGAATTTACTTTGGAATTTCCTTCGAAATTTTCTTCAGAGCTTTCTTCGGAATTTCATTTGGGATTTCTTTTGGACCTTTGAAATTTTGTGCGGAATATTCTTAGAAATTTCCTTTACAATTTTCTTTGGAATTTCTACAGAGTTTTCTTGAGAATTTCTTTACAAATTTGCTTTGGATATTCCATAGAAAATTCCTTAGAAATTTTCTACGAAATTTCCTTTTAACTTCCTTTTTTCATTGCTATTTGCTTCGGGATTTGCTTTGGAATTTTCTTAGAAATTCCCTTTTTAATATGCTTTGGATATTTTTCAGAATTGTCGTCGGAATGTCTTTTGGAATGCTTCAGAATTTCTTTTAGAATTTTATTCAGTTTTTTTTTTTAATTTTTTTTGGGATTTTCCTTATATTTTGAAAGTTTCCATCGAAGTTTCCTTTGGAATTTCTTTTGGAGCTGTGATTTTTTCTTCGAAATTTCCTTAGAAATTCCTTTTTGAATTTCATTCGGAATTTGCTTTGAATTTTTTTATGGAATTTCCTATGGAGTTTTCGGAATTTTCTTTGGAATTTTCCACAAAATTTTCTTCGGAATTTCCTTTGGATTTTTTACGGAATTTCCTTTGGAATTTTCTACGCAATTTTCGTCAGAATTTCCTCTGAAATTTACTTCGGAAATTCCGTTGGAATTTTTTTTAGTTTCCTTCGGAATTTACTTTGGAATTTCCGTCGAAATTTCCTTAGGAGTATCCTTTAAAATTCCTTTGCAGTTTTCTCTGAGGCTACTTATCAAATTTTCTTCAGAATTTCCTTTGGAATTCCTTTATTACTTCCTTCAAAATTCTCTTTGCAATTTCTTTCAGAATTTCGTTTGAAGTTTACTTCCAAATTTGTTATAGAGTTTCCTCGGAATTTCCTTTGGAATAACCTTTGGAATTTCCTATGGAGATTTCGGAAATTTATTTAGAAGTTTTGATTGGAATTTTTTACGAAATTTTCCTTTAGACTGTTTTACGTAATTTTCATCGGAATTTCCGTTGAATTTTCTCGGAATTTACTTTAGAATTTCCTTCAAATTGTTTTTTTTTTGGAATTTTCTTAGGAGTATCCTTTAATCCTTTGTATTCTTCGGAACTTCATATCTCATATACTTCAGAATTTCCTTTGGAATTTCTTCATGAATTTCTTTCAGTAAGTTGCTTCAGGAAGTTATTTTGGATTTCTTTGGAATTACTATCGGAATTTCCTTCTTCAGTTCTTCAAAATTTTCTTCGGCGTTTCCTTTGGAATTTCTTTCGGAATTTCTTCTGGAAATACCTTCGAAATTTCCTTTGGAATTCGCTTCGGAAGTTCCTTTGAAATTTCTTATGGAATTTCCTTTGCAATTTCTTTTAGAGCTGGCTCCGTAATTTCATTTGGAATTTTCTGCGCAATTTTCGTCCGAGTTTTCTTTGGAATTTGCTTTGGAACATCCTTCAAAAATCGATTTGGATTTATTTTTATGGAATTTCCTTTGGAATTTCTTTTGGAGCTACCTTCGGGATTTGATTTGGAATGTTCTACGTTATTTCCATCGAAATTTACTTTGCAATTTGCTTCGAAATTTCTTCTAGAGTTTCCTTCGGAATTCCTTTTGGAGCTTCATGCTAAATTTGATTCGGAATTTCTTTTGAAGCTTTGAAATTATTTCAAATTTTTCTTCGGAAGTACCTCTATAATTTTCGTTTCCTCTGGAATTTCCTTCGGTATTTCCTTCGGAATTTTATCTGGAAATTCCTTCGGTATTTTCTTAGGAATTTTCTCTGGAATTTCCTTCGGAATATCCTCTGGAATTTCCTTCGGAATTTCCTCTGGAATTTCATTCGGAATTTCCTTAGGAATTTCCTTCCGTATTTCCCTTAGATTTTCTTCGAAATTATCTCTGAAATTTCCTTTGGAATTTCCTCTGGAATTTCTTTCGGGATTTTCTCTGGAATTTCCTTCCGAATTTTCCCTGGAATTTCCTTCAGAATTTTCTTTAGAATTTCCTTCGGAATTTTCTCTGAAATTTCCTGCGGAATTTCCTCTAGAATTTCCTGCGAAATTTCCTCTGAAATTTCCTGAGAAATTTCATCTGGAACTTCCTTCGGAATTTTCTCTGGAATTTCTTTCGGAATTTCCACTGGAATTTTCTTCAGAATTTCCACTGGAATTTCCTTCGTAATTCCCTCTGGAATTTCCGTTGGAATTTCGTTTGGAATTTCCTTCGGTATTTCCTCTAGAATTTCCTTCAGAATTTTCTCTGGAATTTCCTTCGGAATTTGCAAAACTAAATTGGAAAGGTCACTGAGGCTTAATGCTTGATCTCTGAGATGAGTGCATCTGAAATCACGAAGTTGCGTGAAAATCACGCAAAACTTTTCAAAAGGACCTTTCTAACAATGAGAGGCTTTCTAGAAAACTCTTTTATTGTTAACTTAGTTACCTTTATATTTTTCGTCGAACATCACGCAAATATTATGTAGTAGTCCACAGCCCCTGGGCTAGTTCATCTCGGAAGCAATGGCTTTACTTCCCTTCCGAAGGAAGTCGTCATTATAACTTTGAAGTCATAAGTGACTATCTCGGGGATGTGATTCGATCCCTGGTCGAGACCAGACCCATTCCGTAGGAGAGGTTTAGAGTGGAAAATTTATGAAGAAATCCTTTGAGTATTCAATGAAGGTATCTCAGTATACATTTTTAGAGAAATCCCTGGTGAATTTTCTAGAAGACAACAGTGGATGAATTCTTGAAGCAATGCCCAAAGAGAATTTCTCGGAATACCTATAAAATCCCGGATGATACTCTAGAGCATCGATTGCTGAAGGAATACCTGTAAGAAATTCCTTGGAGAAGTTTATTGGAATCGTCGCATATTTATTCA
The DNA here is from genome assembly GCF_002204515.2 of Aedes aegypti. Classification (NCBI taxonomy): domain Eukaryota; kingdom Metazoa; phylum Arthropoda; class Insecta; order Diptera; family Culicidae; genus Aedes; species Aedes aegypti. The sequence continues at coordinate 8,205,423 of NC_035109.1, forward strand.
CTGAACGAACCCTTCAAAGCATGTTTTGAAAAACACTTGCAGGAATCTAATAGATGAAATTCTTTCCGAATCCTTCCCAGTAAGCCAGAGGTCTCAACAGAAAACTTTAAAGAAATATCAGGAGACATCTCTAGAAGAATTCCTGGAAAAAACAGGAGAACTTTTTCTAAAGAACTTCCTGATGGCATTTCAGAAGGAATCCAAGGATGAATCTGCGTAAGAATCCCTGAACGAATTTCTGCAGGAATTCATCCAGAACCTCCGTCTCTGATAGAGCTCTTGGAGGAATCCATGGTAAAATTTTTGGAGGAGTCCTTGGTGACACTCTTGAAGAAATCTCTGTAGAACATTCTTGGAATAATCTGTGCTGATATTTCTTAAGAAATCTCTTTTGGGAATTTTGCAGGTGTAGCTTATGAAATTCTCGAAGGAAATATATTCACTTGTTCCTGGAGGAACTTCAGGTGGAACTCTTGAATAAATTTCTGGTAGAATTTCCACATGAATCTCTAGTGATATTCTGAAATTATTGGAGAAATCTCTGATAGAATTCTCAATGGGATTTCTGGACAAATTGTTAGTAAAATAATTGTTGAAATCTCTGGAAAAAAAATTACTGGATGAATACCTGCTGGAATCACTTGGAGGAATATAATTAGTGATTTATGGAGAAATTCCTAATGGACTTCTTGAGCATTCTATACAAGGGTAATTCTAGAAGAAATCTCAGGTAAGGAAATTCCTATAAAATTTCTTGGAGGAATCCCTGACAGAATTCCTGAAGAAAATTTATTGGAGAAATACCTGATAGAATCCTTGGAGAAGTTCTTAATTTTTAATAGAATTTCTGGATGAATTCCAGTTAAAATTCTCGAAGAAATTCCTGTTTTTATTGGAAAAATATTTGGAGGAATTCCTGGTAAAATTCCTGAAACAAAAACCTTGATGGAATTCTTGGAGTAATCTCTGATAGCGTCCTTATAGAATCCCTGGCAAAATCCCTATTAGAATTCATAATCATTCATTCATATCAGGGATGCCTGATAGAATCCTTCCAAGAATTCCTGGTTAAATTCCTAATACAGTTATTGAATGTATTCCTGTTAGAAATCATAGAGAAATTGTAGGATTTTTTTTATTGAATCACTGAAGAAATACCTGGCAGAAATATTGGAAGAATCTCTGATAGCATCCTTGTCATCCATTCTCACAAAAATCTCTAGAGCAATCCTTGCGGAGAGAATCCATGATATAATTCTTGGGGAACATTTCTGAAATACTTCCAGTTGGTATTTCTTAAGGAATCACTTTTGAAAATTTAGCGGGAATCGCTGTTGAAATTCGTGAAGGAAATTTATTCACTCATTCCTGATGGAATTCCAAGTAAAACTCTCCTCCAGTATTTTTTTCATTATTTTTTCAGGAATGTTCCGGAAGATCCCTCTATAGATTATTTCCAAAATTCCTTAATATTTTTTCTACAGGGTTTCTATAGAGATTCCTTCTGGAATTTCTTCCAAAAATTTTTCAGGGATTCTTCCAGAGATTTCTTAAGAAATTCATCCAGAAAGTCCTTCATCAATTCTTCTAAAGACTCCCTCAAGAATTCTTCGAGAGGATTTCCTTCAGAGATTCCATTGCGAATTCCTTCAGAGATATCTTTAGTGACTTCTTTCGAGAATTCTTTAAGTGGTATAGAGGATTATAGCAGGAATATTACCACGAATTCCTTCAAAAATATCACCTCTTATCTTTCAGGAATACATAATAATTCATAAATTTGTCGGGGAGGTCTCTAGGAGAATGGCTGAATACATTTTAGGACCCCTGAAGGAATATCTAAAGACATCCCTGGATAAACTCATGCAAGAATTCAAACATGAAGCAGACATTTTTAAGGACTCCATTCCATCAGGAAGTTCTTCGAGGATTCAATCAGAAAATGCTTCGTGGATTCCTGAAAGAATCAATGGAGAGATTTCTGAAGGAATCCCAGGAATAAATTGCTAAATAAATCCCTAAAGAAATCCCCGAAGGAATTCTTGAAGAAATTTCTGATGAAATTGCTGAGGAGCTGGAGAACTCCTTAAGGGTTTCTTAAAGCAATTCCTGAGATTTCTTAGGCGAATTTTAAAGGAAACGGGAACAGTTCCAAGAATTCCTCCAGGGATTTCGTTATGAATTCCACCCAGAATTCCAACAGAGATTGCTTCAGGAATTTCTTCAGATATCATCTAAGCACTTCCTGGATGAATCCAAAAAGATGTTACTGGAAGGATTCCTCTAGGAATTCCTTCAGCGAGTTTTTGAAGGAAAATCTGAAGTAGTTCACCGAGCGAGAAAAGGCGCTTAAGCCTAGGCTTTTGAGCCAGTGCACAAGGAAGAAATACCTGTGTCCCATTCCAAGAAAAGGAGAATCAACACATGGGGTGCGCATTAACATTCTTAGCAACGCCACTCCCAACGATTTTATATATGATAAAAAATCCTCGGGCTGTTTGGTGGAATGCCTATAAGTAGATGAAAAACCGGATTTAATACTATACCATTGAATTCCACTAGAGTTTGTATCCTTTGACAGATACGCGTTAATCGACCTCAACTATAACTTCTGCATACAACGTATTCCTCTTAAATCGAAAGTTTTGCAGCTAGAATTTTTCAAATAAATTGCATGCCAAAACTCATAGGCCATTTATGTAACAATGGAATACATATTCTAGCGAACTGAAAAAAAAACGACTGAATATCTGTAGTGAAAGTGAGAAGACAAAAGTCATGGAGCTATTTTATTTTATTGTTTTTTTTTTTACCTGAGAAATTCAAGCAAAGATTTCTTCATGAATGTTCTCAGTAATTTGTGTACTAGTTTCGACAACAATATTCTGAAAAAAAAAAAAATATTTGGGTTATACTTGCCATTATGTCAGATTTTTTTCCGGATTCCTCCAGATTATTTTCAGATAATTTTTCGAAAATTCTACCACAACTTTTTTAAAGCTCTTCTAGAAGTTTTTGCAGAACTTTCGCATTGTACATGCATGTGTAAACAAAGTGCGGAATTAAAAGGTACAAGGTACTCCATCTACTTATAAGTCTCTCTATTGAGATTCTGCTCAGAGGATTCGAATACATTAATAAGATGTGTAAACATATTAAATGAGAAATTACTTCAGGAATTCCTTCTGAACCATTTTAAAAATAATTCCACAAACTCTCCCAAAATTTGCGTCTATAATTATTGCAAAATAAATATTTATATTTTTAAAAGTTTCTTTAGTAATATCCACAAAAGAACTTCATTTTTTTTTCAAAGATCTTCAATATCACCAAACAATCTTCTATGAATCTCTTCAAGGAGTATCTCTAAAAGTAGCTCACGAATATTTTGAAAACTTCTTCAAGAATATCTTCAATGTTTCCTCGGGAATTTCCCCAAAAGTTTACTTTGCAATATTTTCAAATGTTACTGCAAAAATTACAATAACTCCTTCATAAATTCTCTTGAAAGTTACTGAGATGATTTCTCCGAGAATTCCAAATTTTGATATATTCTCAAATAGATCATTCAGGAATTCCACCAATCCGTCTCTCAGAAATTTCTACAATAGTCCCTTCACAGTATTCTTCAAATAACTTTTGTTTTTTTTAAGCTACTATAGAATTGAATAAAAAATTTCCTTCGGAATTTTTTTTTCCGAAATTCTTTCATGAATTTCTCCGAACAAATCTTCAACTATTTCGCCAATAGTTCCTTTAAGAGGAAAAAAACCGTCATCGTTCTACAAATTTTCAAAACTAGTTTTTTGCTCAAAATCAAAGCAATGTTCATGAAAATCTATCATTGCATTGCACTTGCTATCCAATCCAAACCAATGGATAAATTTTCGTAAAGATTTCTTTAAATTTGAACAAAAAAACTTTTTTTTTTCTAATTCTCTATGGATTTTTTTTTTTTTCAGAAGTTTGAGAGGGTTTTCCAACAATTATTCAGAAAATTCCTCATAGTTTCCTTTAGAATTTACTACAAATGCTTCTTCGGGAATTGAAAAAAAAAACAATAATTACTTTACAAAGCTCTTCCAAAATTTCTCCTGATGAGCTTTAACCCTTAAAAGCCCGGGACTTTCCTTGAATTTTTCAATGGCCACATTTCAAAGGCTAGTAGATCAATTAATTTGAAATAAATTAAAAAAAAGGCACAGACACCGTTTTTAGCCATTTAGCTGCACAGACTGTACACTTAACACAAGACAACGGACAAACATGCTCCCATGGTACAGCCGACAAACATATCTGACGAAAAGTTTCAATGGTTGCAGCGGAAATCGAACCCACACCCCATGACATGATGCGCTCATTGCCTGACGACACTAACCGCACGGCCACGAAGCCCACCTAGAGTGAATACGGTTAACTGGTCTTACAATCCTTGGGTAAGACTTGACCCTCCCCCTTTTCTAGGTAACGGAAAAGCATGGACACGATGGGTCCAAAATTGGTCTCAAACTGATACATCAACAGCTAGAAAGTTAGTGTCTTCGATACAGTTGTTCAACAGAGCAAGGGCTACCTGGTGGTGAAAAATGTGGTTGAGAATTCATTCGCTAGGTGGCGCTAGTGATGAAATTTATTCAATCATCTGTATCTCAAATTTTGACATATAGAATGACATTACCCCACATTCCAACAATATATTGGAAGATAATTGCAAATTCGGGGAAATAGCATTCGGGGTAATGGGGTAGAATCAACTAAGATAAGATTGAAGATCTCTGTTTATTAGCCCCATCTAATGGAAGAATTCCAAATCAGATTCTTCAACACTGGATAGCCCTTGATCCAGTGGCGTAGCTAGGGTTTTGGGGGCCCGGTGCGGAGGTAGATTTGGGGGCCCCTCAAATTAAGGTTTTCAAAATATGTCTTATTAGCTTACACATACCTACATTTTTTTTGACCAAATATTAATAATACTTTAATATTAAAAAACAAGTGAATTAAAGGTCAACATATATTCTGCTAGTAAAAATAAACCCATTCGAGGACTTAACCAGGATTTCTGTCAGGAAGTAGATTTTGATGTAATGTCTTGTAGAATCAAAAAATATCTATGAAGCAATTGTTGCAGAAGTTCCTACAAATTTCTGTTTTAAAGGATCTTTGAAGACATTCTTGGATAACTTTCTGTATGATGTTATGATGCTTACGGTTATACCTAGACGAACGCTTTGAAGGCTCGTGGAAAAATATCTTCATTCAAAGCAATATAGCTGATGAAATCACTCTATTTTAGTATTGCGCAAATAATTGAATTTTGTTTGTGGTTTTTTATGCAGATCTAGGAGGCAATCAAGATGAAATGTTTGATATTATTAATGATATTATTTTATGAGAATCTGTGAAACTAATAGAGGCATCATGTTATAAAATTTTGGAATATACCTTAAAAACGTGCAGGAATTCTTCTGAAGTAAAAATATTTTCCTGGAACTCTGTCAAAATTCCTGAAGTTTATGGATTCTTTTTTATTTTTGAGAAATTCCTTATAACAGAAGTCTTGTAAGAATATATAACAAAATCTTGAATAAACTGGTAGAATCGCTTAGAAGTTTCTGGGAATATTACTGCTTTTATGGAGATGAACCAGCCGTGTGCTGAAAATCTCCCTAATAAAGATAATAATAATAATAATACTGCTTTTATCACTTCAAGAACTCATTGTTGTAATGGATGAATCCATGAAGAGCTCCCTGGAAAAAATGAGAGACGTATCTAGAAGGATTTCCAATTATCTAAGGTATTCAAACTTCTCAAATAAATACCAGAAAAAAAATCCTTAAATAAATTTCAGAAAGTGTTTGAAATAAATAAAACAAAGAAACCCTGAAGCTAGTGGTAAAGGAATACTTAGAAAAATCACGGGATTTATTGGCCAACGGTACGCCAAGAAATCCCTCTAGTGGTTTTCAGAGGCCTCCTCAGTGGAATTTGTGGTTAAAACCTTGATAAATTCCTAGTATGATTTCTGTAGGAGTTCTTGAACGATCCTTGAGAAAATCCGGGTATATATTTTCGGTTTTTCTCTGGCAATTTCGTTCAACATCCCTTAATGAATTAACAACCATATAGGAACGCCAGATAGATTATTACTAGCAATATTATAGTGTATTTTTTTTTCAAAAATATTTAAAAAATCCTACTGACATTGCTTAGAATATTCTGTACAGTTTCTACATGAAAGCACTAGAAAAAGTTCCCTGATATGTTGCTTATGTTTATTCCAAAAAAATAAACAATTTCTGCAAAAATTACTGCAAGAATTCCAAAATGAATAATTGGAAATATTTTCTCGTTTTTTCAACGTAATAACGTAAAGGAATCTCTGGATACGTTTAATAAAAAATAAAAATAAATCTATGTCATAATTTTAAATATTTTTTAAAGAAATGTCCTGATGAATTATTCAAGGATATTGGGCATATTAGCAAAGTAATTGGGCATGTTTGTAGTTCCCTACCAAAATTTCAAGCCGATTGCTCATAGGGTAACAAAGTTACAGCATGCCAAAGATGAGAATTTTGTGTGAAAATCGGCTTTCACTACTAGTATTCTGAACCAGGGATAGGGTGCGACTCAAAACTCTTTCGGTGCAGCACGCGCCGCCGGGAGACAGCACGTTCAATTTGAAAGAGACGTGCTATTGCAATATGAATTGTGTTGCACCCATTCTTTTTTGTGTGCTAAAACTCCCATGTGCCGTTGCTGAAAATCTCTCTGAGCATTAGGCAAGGTTCTCTCAAATAACATCACTTTGCTTTGATGATAGAGTACGGATGGACGCCACTCTCAAACGAACCACACAAACGTTTGTTTACTTCAAATCATACACGATTTTGCCTCACATATACTTTGATAATTTCGACGACTTCGGTACACTTTTCGTGTTGACTAGGAGTTTTGACAATTTCCTGGAAAAACGATTGCTTTGATTAGATTCAATATACCTATCTGACAAAATTTTCGCGTTATCGTTTTGTTTATTGCAGTGCTGGAAAGCGTCAATGTAAATGGAGGGTGTTGCGAGACTTTTACATAGATGCTTCTCTCAATGTCACCGGACGGCGAGACAATGACAGAAGTTTCCCTCAAATTCTCTTTCATTTTTCCGTCTCTACGACTTGTGACTGAATTGTAAACAACACAATTTCTAGTTCATTAGCTGGTATACTGTTATTAAAATCGCTGGAATCATGAAAGGTTATCCATTTTACTTATCGAACACATTTGCTTCCCAAAATTCTCCAACACGAGATAGAAATTTTAAAAGCAAGACAACATTACGATTGCTTTCGTGAGAGCCCCGTCATTGCGACCTGACGGAGTGAGCACATGAAATATAGTTTCGCCTAGTGACAGTGAGAAGACTGTTTTCGTCAGTGTCGCAAGCCGGTCATGATTCTTAACAACCCTGGTTTATTGTCGTTTTTGCTTTTATGAACTGGGTCGGTGATCAACACATAAACAAACCAACAAGCAAATTGTAGTTCGGTCGAACCTGAATCAGGTTGGTATTGAAACTGTGATTTAGAACGGGTTGCGCCAGTTTCAACGTAGGTTTAAAATCGAATTCGACATATGTTATTGCTGTGTGCGTTTGAAACGCAAATATCAAATGCGGGAAGACCAAACGCGGTAAGATTTTTTTTTTTGCAAGGAAGGCGAAGTCGAGAATTGCATTTCCATGGAAGTGTCAAGAGTTTTGTTGGTTTTTTACACCCCCCTCTTCCGAGGGAAGATTTGTTGTATGAAATTAAAAATAATTTGTCTGGCACAGGGTTCTAAATTTTCGTATCAATGATGCGATATCTACGATTTATCGCACGTATGGAGAATGCTTTTTTGCTTCCTCAAGTGAATATTATTTTTTCGCTCACACTTATTTTACCGAGTTACGATGGAGAATAACCGAAAATCATTCCACTATAGGGATAATTTCTTTATCACTCCATCACCAACTCCTCCTGAGGATTATCACTATGTTATAAAAACTGGTGCCGCCGACGGGATTCTAACCTACAACATAGCTAAAAACGACCGCGGATGTGTGCACGCTAACCATGCTACCACATTAACTTGACGAAAGCAGTGATAATTTGATGCATAAAAGCGCCTGCTGCTTGTGGAGATGAATACATGAAAAGTTCTACATGGAGAGAAAGAGAAAATAATATTCTCACAGCTGCGGAGTTGTGCCATAATCAATTTTCGCTATGTTTTTTAGACGGATCCAATCGAAATCCATTCTCGTGGAAGCTTGGTCTGGCATGTAACAAGCAACTTCCTCCCCCCTCCGCATGACTCACCCTACACATAACTCTTTATTTAATTAATGAACGGCCTCTAATAACAAAATAATTTCCGTACATTGTAAGAAATATCCTACGTCCTTCTTTCAAATTCACGTCGGGCCCGTTCACAAATTTCATAACGCTGAAGGCGGGCTTGGTTGGCCTTAAGATGTTACAGCTCATACAAAATTCAAAAAATATTCATACAAAATGCGTTAAAGGGGGTGGGTGGGTGTCAAAAATGGCCATTTTTGGCGTTATGAGATTTGTGAATGAACCCTTAAATGATTTTGAAGTGTAGAGCAAGCAAAATATGATACGACACCGCCGTTAGTCACATTTGTCCTCGATTATGTTTTCAATGCAAAGCACCAAACAAAGCACATTGTGCTTTACTCCATGCGTTTCAAAGAGTAGAGCTGGAGTTATCTTTTGCCTCTCACACAGTTGCGGCAATACTCGCACCTTCTTTTGTGTCACTCAACAAAAACAGGAGACGCACGCAAAAGTCGGGTACAGCACATGCATATTTTGCACCGCTCCGAGTTTTCTGCCATTCTCTGTTCTGAACACAACTGTACATAAAGGTCCCGTTTAGCTATTAGAAGACTCGGATTTCTCATGCGTGCTACCCATTGAACAACAACAAGGGAAATAACTTACAATACAAATATTCGTGGAGGCCCCTAAAATTCATTTCATTTAATTAGTTAACATCTAAACAGATAACACTGAATCAACAATTTCACGCCACAAAACTCGGTTCGTGGCCGCATCTCTATATCCTCGGTTCTGCCTCACGCTCGCCAAATCGATACGCACTTGATCCGCCCACCTAACTCGCTGCGCTCCACGCCTTCTTGTACCAACCGAATCCGAAGCGAACACCATCTCCGCAGGGTTGCTGTCCGGCATTATTGCAACATGCCCTGCCCATCGTATCTTTCCAGCTTTGGCCACCTTCTGGATACTGGGTTCGCCGTAGAGTTGGGCGAGCTCGTGGTTCATCCTTCGCCGCCACACACCGTTTTCCTGCACACCGCCAAAGATCGTCCTAAGCACCCGACGTTCGAAGACTCCAAGTGCTTGCAAGTCCTCCTCGAGCATCGTCCACGTTTCATGACCGTAGAGAACCGGCCTTATGAGCGTTTTGTACATGGTACATTTGGTGCGGGTGTGAATCTTTTTTGACCTCAGCTTCTTGTGGAGGCCATAGTAGGCCCGACTTCCACTGATGATGCGCCTCCGTATTTCACGGCTAACGTTATTGTCAGCCGTCAGCAAGGATCCAAGGTAGACGAACTCGTCGACCACCTCGAACGTATCCCCGTCTATCGTAACACTGCTACCTAGGCGAGCCCTGTCGCGCTCGGCCCCACCAGCTAGCATGTACTTTGTCTTGGACGCATTTACCACCAGTCCAACTTTCGCTGCCTCGCTTTTAAGGTGGGTGTACAGGTCTGCCACCTTTTCAAATGTTCGGCCGACAATGTCCATATCATCCGCGAAGCATACAATTTGTCCGGATCTCGCAAAAATCGTACCCCGGCTGTTGAGCCCGGCTCTCCGCATAACACCTTCTAGCACAATATCAAAAAAAAAAACAGGCACGAAAGTCCATCACCTTGTCGTAGTCCCCGGCGGGATCCAAACGAACTGGAATGTTCGCCTCAAACCTTCACACAATTTTGCAGAAGCCCCTAAAATGTGGGATGGATTTAGAGTGGGCTGAGGGCCCCGGGAGGACCGTGCCTGTGGGCCCCACATTTTAGGGGCCCACAGTCACGGTCCTCCCGGGGCCCTCAGCCCACTCTAAATCTATCTCTAAAATATTAAAAATAAGGCATAATCAAGGGGCCCCTGAACATCGCAGATCCAAGTCATCTTCGAAACTTATGCTTTTCATGCTCATTTTCTTTTTGGGATCTTACAAATTGTCAGTTTCTCACAAGCTATGTCGAACTTTTAATGCTATGAGATATCCGTACTGCGATTTTGGGGCCCCTAGAAGCTCGGGGCCCGGTGCGGACCGCACCCACCGCACCTCCCTAGCTACGCTACTGCCTTGATCTGCTAAATATCTTTGCCGAAGACACCACATTCTAGCTGATAAAGATCTCAAGATACAGACAATAAAAGAAAATTTATTATTAACGCCACCTAGCGGATAAATTCTCATTCAGACTCTTCACCGTCAGATGGCCCTTGTTCTGTTGAACAGCTTCGCCGAATACACCAACCTTCTAACTAATAAAGATCTTGGGATACAGACAATTGAAGGCAATTTGTCACTAGCACTACCTAGCGGATAAATTCTCAATTAGATCCTTCTCCGTCCGATAGCCTCCAATCTGCTGAACATCTTTGCCGAAGACACCAACCTTCTAGCTCACCTGGATGTTGAGATATTCGATTGAGGCCATTTTTTTATTCCTTGTATCCACGCTTTTTTCCGTTCCGGGCGAGGGGTCAGGGGGGATGTCTCATCCAATTGTAAGATTAACTGACCGCATTTGCTTCAAAATTTATTTCAAAATATTTGATCTACTAATCTTTGAACTGTGGACATTTAAAATTTCAAGGTTCGTTTCGGGCTTTTAAGGATTGAAGAATAACTGAAAAACTATTTCAAATACTCCTCCAAAACCTGTTTCAGAAATCTTGTTTCAGGTATTTTTTTTTATTTAATTTTTAATGTTCTTAGAACTTTCTTAACCTTCCTAATGCATTAAGAAAAAGTTACACATTATGCATTAAGGGTCAAAAATGACCCATGACTTTAAAACGCTCTCAAAAAGATTGTACGACATTTCCCAGAATGACATTCCCCAGAATGACATTCCCCAGAACGCCATTCCCCAGAATGAGACATTCCCCAGAAAACCATTCCCCAGAATGAGACATTCCCCAGAAAAAAATAATAAGAGATTTTTGGGCTGTTAAAATCGAGGTAAATTGTGAATAGTAAATAGTGAATACATTTAACTGAAAAACTGGAACCGTTTGGACGATTTTTATATATTTTGACGTTTTTCTCCTTACAAACTTCAAACTCGTTTAGCCCCTCCTTACAGTTGAAGGGTTCTGTTCAAATTTTTACAGTAGTTTATTGCAGGGATGATAAAAGTACTGGAGCAAACATTTACCGCCTCTACATTTACATCTTCCTACACGACCATCAAAATCCAAAGCAAACCATGACGGTTCAAAACAAAAAATGTCACGGCTCTTCAAAAAATGTAATCTTCTTCTTCCTAACGTTTTTCAACCCCGAATGCGAAATGACTCGAGCACAGTGGTGACACGATTTTTTCGGTTTTCGGGGTTTTGCATTTTTGCTCGATAAAGGCAGTATGAAATTGAACTTGTTTATATGTAACGTAACGGAATGATTGTGGTCTTTCTGTTAGAGCTAATAGATTTCAATTAGTTGAAAACACAAGCGAAATATTAGCGATTGAATGATTTAACACTTTTTTCAATCATTCTGCTTGGAATGGCTGCCCGAAAATGGTCATAGTGGAGAGACAAAAACAGTCAAGCAGTGTGTGAACCGTTGGCAGCGCAACGCCTGATGGTATTGATGCTGCTGCTGCTTTGTGTTTTGGTGGAATGGCAGAATCGATGAACTGTGGTGAATTGTGGTCACAGTTCCCAATACTGGTTTATTGTATCTAACTAATATGGGCCACCCTAGTGCATACATACTACGATATTTTGTAGCTATTAAGTTTTGCTGTAAAAAGAAATTATAAAAGACAAGAGAAATTTTCTAGTGTAATTGTGATTCATTAATCTACATAAATACGAAGACAATAAACCTAGGAAGAACAGCATAAGTTCAAAAGAAGGGAGAATATGCTATGAAAGCCAAAAATATTTTGTACATATGAAGAATATTAGACTAATATAAATCACCCTTCAAAAATACAGTTAGAAAGAACAGCCAATTGCGAAAGAAGGAAGAATAACTATGAAAACAAATCAAATATCCAATATTGGGTCAAATTAGATCATAAAACATAGTCAGAGCAGCTTATTTTAAACGGTTGTGCTACTTTTTTCCGAATGTCAGTTCCCCGAATTTCGTTTCCACGAACGCCAGTTCCCATAATGTCAGTGCCCCGAACACTTTGTTTCCCGAAAGGTTTTTAGCTCTCATACTGCCCATAACTGCATGTATGTAACATTCGACAAAAGTAGGCATTGAGTAAATGGAATACCAAGTGTGCATTTTATGGCAGTATGGGACGAAACTAAAATTGCCAAGAACTCAAAAGTGCCAAGAGTGATTTGAGTATGTTGATTGAAAATATTTATCATTTGATGACTTTCCCCGGTATTAACTCGAAATTGTCAAAAATTTCGACTGTGACAGACATGCAGTTATGGGCAGTATAATTGTCATGCCTTGAAGGTGAACGAACCTGTCATCTGATATGCACCCTTCTTTGCTTGATTTGCGGTTCTTTCGAGTTTCACCATCATCAGTATTTTTGGCTAGATGTACTTACATATTTAGTCGAGGATAACCTTATAATCTATATTATCTTCTTTTAATTGCTCATCATTCTTTCAAGTTCAGCACCCAGTCCCGAAAGACTATTCTATATAGAACTGCATTACTTTTTGGGGAAACGAGTCATTCGGGTGCCTTTTGGAGAAATGGGTCATTCGGTGAACTGGCATTCGGGGAAATGATGTTCAGGGAAACGACAATTGCGCAATTATGTTAGGCAAATGTAAAATTGTTAAACAGTATTTTTCCCATACGACTTTGGTTGGTGAACCACGTACTCATTTATTTTGGATTTTCGCACCCCCTCCTACCCCCTTCTTTCGTCTTTTGTCCGAACAAACATTTTGAAATTTGTATGGGCCGTGGTCTTTGGCCAAACCATGCACCCCCATAGATGACCAAGTGGTTTATAAACGGTCCCTTAGATGGTTTGCCTAAGAAAAGGGAAGCAAACAATCTCCTTTTAAAATGTTTTTTGGACTCCATTCCGGTTTTATTTGCTTGAGATCCATAATAATGATTTTGACCAAATACACTGGTAAAAATGTGTTCCTGAACCCACGAAAATTATTCACAAAATCATGAATATGCAAATTCATAGCACTCTTTTCCATATAAAATCAGACCATGGACATGGATATTCATGATTCCAGGGACAGATTTTTTCCGTGTAATATATTGGGTGAATTGACGCCTGTGTCCGATATTCGAAGCTTCTGGGAACTCGAATAAATTCAGTAGGTACATTTTTTCAACGACAAAATAAAACTAATATTATCGTTCTCCACCCTTCTAATACGTATAAAAACGATTCTGGGGAATGTCCTATTCTGGGGAATGTCCCATTCTGGGGAATGGATTTCTGGGGAACGTCATTCTGGGGAATGTCGTTCTGGGGTTTGGCTTTCTGGGAAATGTCCTACAACCCTCAAAAATCCAATTTTGAACCGATTTTGGTTCTTTTAGCTTTCTATGAACGATATAGAACTCAAGAATGAAACCCTGGAAATTGTTTGTCAGTATGGCCATTCTGGGCACAAGGGCACAAGGGAACCTGGAACCTGGACGATGATCAGCCGCCCCTGACATGTGGAACAGACGCTGTTGTGAGCCGCTCCTAACATGGTGTACAGACGCTCAAGGTTTGCAGAAGCAAACCTCCCCTTCCCTGTCAGCATACGACCAAAGTTCCCACCGGGGGTTGGTTACACGATCTTCCCTAAGGTTACTCGTACCCCGGCCAGTACCGCGAGAAGGTAGGGATAGGAGTTGCTGGGAAAGAGGCTAAGGACCGCACAGAGGGGTCTATTTTATTCCTTCAGGTACGCGAGGTACCAATGGTACGCCATGCCCAGCCATTTACCAACCCAGCAAATTTATGCAAAAAAAAAAATTAAACGTTTTTTGTAAGATCTAATGATGCTTTTTGATGTGCAATATTCAAAATGGCGGCGACATGACGCGACAAGAGTTGTTTTTCATGTTCAAAATCATCAAAATTACTAAAGTATAATATTGGATAGTATTAAAACTTCAACCAATTATATTTTTTTTTCCATCCTCGTGCTCGATAAAAGTATTGAACCATAAGCATAACTTTGGGGAAATATTGCATTTTTTAAATAAAATTGTGTAAGTAGATGAAAAAACCGAATTTAGTACTATACCATTTAATTCCACTAGAGTTTGTATCCTTTGACAGATACGTATTTTGACCTCAACTAAATTCGGTTTTTTCATCTACTTATAGGTATTCTACTAAACAGCTCGAAGATTTATTAAAATTGTGTACTTTATTTTATTGTTACCTTATCAATTTTTTGACTTCGGCCTTTTTGCGTCATAAAAGTCAAAGAAATTTAAATTTTAGTTCAATTAATGTATAATATAATACATGAGGTGTATTTTAAAATGATAAAAAAACATAAAAATCTAAAAAAAAGTTTTTGGTGGTTTTGGCTGCCTTTTTATATGGAGCCCGACCATTGCGCAATGACCACGGCAAATGCAATTTTTAAAATTTTTGTGTGGCAAAAGACCACGATGGGAAAAGGGGCAGTGTCTGGTAATTCGAAAAACATGACCTCGTGGTTTATGAACAGCTCCATATCTCTAAACGTTGTTTCGGAAGTTTATCGAAATGATTCATAAATATTTCTTCCACAGTTTCTGCAGGAATATCATCAATAAAATCTTTGTGAATGTCTGCAAAAGTGCCCTTATAAGTTTTTAGAAAGGTTACTTTAGGTTACTGTTTGAAACGTTCCGTGTAGAACAACTCCAAAAGTTTCCTCTGAAACATATCTCAGGATTTTTTGTAGAAATTCCTTCTGGAATTCGTCTAAAAATGTCAAACAAAATTCCTTCAAGAAACTCTCTGAAAGCTTGTTCTGAATTTATTTTATTCAGAAATTTTGCCGTAAGTTCTTCTAGAAATTTCTAAAAATAAATTTACGAGCATTTCTACGGAAGTTCTTTTAGGTTAACTCTAAATTCTACAAATTCGTCTTCATATTTTTTTCATATTTCTCAGAAATATCGAAATAAGTTTAAGGAGGATGCTTATGTTTGGTACACCGCCTATGAACCAAAATTTGACTGTTGGGATACCTTATTGTTTTACCTTCGTATGCGTTACGACGATCCCAATCGAGATCGATTCATTAAGGAAGAATTGCGAAATAGAAAACTCGAATGGCTCTCGAAAGAATTGAATCGTTGGAACATCTAGCACAACTTTGCTATAAATTTGACGCTCTGGAAGGAAATCTCTACCATCCTCGAGGTCCAAATAGACCTCCAGTGGTCAATGAGATTGATTATGAGGAACCTGATATTGCAGGTCATGCATCGGAACCTGAAGAGTGGGAAATCGCGGCTCTTCAAGCACGTCGGGGACAAACTGATCGTTCGATAGATCAATCTACTCGCAGAACTGAGGAAAGCGACCGTTCCTGCCCTCTGTGTTGGAATTGTCGAAAAGTAGGACATTTATGGCGGGGATGTGACAAAAAGGAAGGCTATTTTCTGTCACATGTGTGGACATCCTGAAACCACGGCGTTTCGTTGCCCACAGCAGCATGAAGTCAGACCAACCTTCGACCCTAAGTCAAAAAACGAGTACATAAGGAGTTTATCGGGAACCGATCTCCTTCAACTCCTACCGACACGGTTCCCCTGAATGCTTTTACACAATTCAACCAGACCTACTTGATCCAGACTTGTTTCAGGCGCTGCCCTCATCTTACCGTATCCATACTAGATGTAGAAGTTGAAGGGTTGGCGGACACTGGGGCAATTGTGTCGATTATTAGTTCAACCCGTTTGATTGATCGCCTTGGTTTAAAAATCCTTAATTGCAATATGAACATTTTAACGGCGGATCGCAAATCTTATACATGCCTAGGCTACGTCAATGTTCCTTATCGATACCAAAATAAAACAAAAATAAAGCCGACATTGGTGATGCCGGAGATTTCAAAGGTTTTAATCTTAGGAATTGATTTCTTGAGAGCTTTCGATTTTCATCTTGTTTGCAACTCGGACCAAAACCTGTCCCATAAGTCGTTTGTCGAAGCATCGGAACCAAATTCCTCCCTCAATTACGTCCAGAATTATTTTGGAGATGACGAGGATCAAGTATGCTTTTAAATGACTCCGTCTATCGAACCCGGTTCATCCAAAGAGGTTCCGGAGTTGGATGAAAGTCTAGGGATGCCTACCGTCGAAATTCCTACGAAAATTATTGAGCATCCTGACGAAATTGAAACGGGACATAATTCAACGGCAGAACAGCATTGGCGTAGGAACAGGGCCCCCCCCCAGAACGATCCAGGCCCCCTCCAGATTTTTGGATGCTGATAAATAAAATAAATATAAAAAAAGAACAATTTATATGATTTTAACGTAAATAAACATTTTCTGATCAATTGACATGACTCTTATTATTCAAAAATAACTCTTCATTAGTTACGTTCTTTTATTTTGTACAACAATAGTGGGAATGATTCTACCCCATTACCCCGAATTCCATTACCCCGAATGACATTAACCAGAACGCCATCACCCCGAATTTCAAAACCCCGAACGACCCATCACCCCGAATGACATTACCCCGAATTCCTATATCGTGGGGAAATGTCATCAAAACCATCATGTGAAGATAATTGTAAATTCGGGGAAATTTCATTCGGGGTGATGGAATTCGGGGTGGTGGCATTCGGGGTAATGGGGTAGAATCAGTGGGAATACCTCGCTAGTCGTACACAGCATCAGCATGGCGGTTCTGACTTCGGTAAATCGCACGACCACCCAAGGATTAACCGTTCGGCTGTCGCTCGATTGGTTACCACTAGAACCAGCTTATTGTTGTGTGAAAAGCGTTATGTTTCAATTGCAAAAAATACCATACCTAAGCTTACTATTCTATTTCTGCCTGCACGTCTTATACTTGTCTATAGCTGTAGCTAGATAGAATAAGTTTCTAGGGATGATCGAAGAAAATCAAGAATTGTAAAATTTAAAGTACGCAACTTTGCGTAAAATCATGGTTCTATACTCTATAGGATGCCCGACTCGAGGTTTCCAGTGATGATGATTACCCTTATATGAATTGACTGAAGAAATCCACATTAATTGAAAAAATAAACAAAATTACTAAAGGAATTTCTTAGACAGTAGTTAACGGGAGTTTTGGTGAAAATTCATAACAAATGTTTTCGAGGAATTTCAACCTTCAGATAAGATGGCAAAAAATCAAACTGGTGTGAATAAGTATAACAAAATAGACCATTGTTTTTATTCCAGCAGGTATTTCTTTCTTTTATTTTGCTTAAATTTTTCAAGATAATTTAACTAGTTTCCTATAAATTTGTAGCAAAATGTCTAAAGCCACCCTTCGATATTCCTGTAAGAATTTTAGTATAACCGAATTCTATAAGGAATGTCAAAAGGTGGCTTCACAGCTTTTGCTACAATTCTCTTGGAAATTATTCAAATAATATTGTGAGATTTGTTCATACTGTCAATGTGAATTCATCCAGGAGGACAACCGTTCCTTCTATGTGTACTTTTTATTCTTAAATTGGTTTCGAAGCATGTTTCCGGATTGAACTATGAAAAGTTCATAGTTTTCACTGGGGTAGCGAATACTGGACCACTTGCACCAGTATTTGCCATGATTTTAATTTCGGTTCCTGAATTCGCCACCTACGTTGATTTTTTATGGAGGATGACGAATCAGGAACACCATGGCGAAAAATAGGCGCAAAGGAGCAAAAATTTAAAGGAAAATGATTTTTTTTCTATAATTTTCTGAGAAAATTTTGCAGTTTACAAAAATGTTTCCGTATCATCTTGAAGCAATTTAGCGAACACTAAACAATTGGCAATCATATATGTCGTAAAACGGTATATAATCTGGGGTGGCGAATAACTGGTACATGGCGAATACCGGTACACCTTCCCTAGATGGTTGCGCGAAGTTCATCATAAGTTCTTTAAAAATATTCCCGAAATACATTGCAAATTGCGTCAGAAATTCTTGCAAGAATTATCTACGAGAAGTGTTTTTAAAATGTCGCTTGCCTTCGAATGTACAGAGGAATTTTGTTGAAAAGTCCCAGTAACACTTTTGCTGCACAAATTAGCATAAAAACTGTGGAAAAATATTAAATAAAGTATTTTGTAGAAAGCTTCTTTAAAACATTTCTTTAGAAATAGTTTAATCAATTATTGACAGCATCCATATTCTGAGATTGAATTCTTGTTCAATATTAAGTCGGAATTCTTAAAGGCTTTCTGGTGGGGTCAGGCAAGGAATTCTGATAGTTTTCAAGGATAATTTTTAATGAAGCTTCCGATGGAACTTCTTGGAAACCTTGTTTTTTTTTCAATTTGTTAGAGAGGTTTTATTTCATTTATATCATTCACATCTAGAGAAAAGATTATGAATAATCACTAAATTTTCGTTGTTCCGGTGTCCCTCTGTTGTTTCTCCTAGCTTCAACATTTTGTTGTTTCTTCTTCCTACGTTAAAAAAAAATTCATATTTTAAAAAGTAACGCTTAACAGAATCTAATGATAAAAGTTAAATTCTAGAACTTTTGAAAAATTGCAAAAGTTGTATACTTATGGTTCCTGAAAGTCAGATCTTGGTGAAGGCCCATAAAGAATTTCTCTACATTTTTTTAAGGACATATAGGAAGGAATCCCAGTCATGGCTGGAAAAATGGCTTCCTCACACATACAAACACATTTGACGGTGGTTAACATTTATTTCTCAAATTATTTCACTTACCTACAATTAATCGATCCCAAATTGCTAAAGGAACATCAGACTGCTTTTATCTTTCAATTTTCATAGTTTGGTAACTAGTAATTAGTCAAAATTACACAATTCGTGCTAATTTTCAACACGAGCGGCGAACGTTGCTACGTTTGTATACGCTTATCCACCCGCGAACGGAGGACACTTTTCGCACAATTGTATCACTTTCGGTGCACGTAGGACATCGTACACAGTTTACTTTCAAGACTTGTATATGGAAGAACACCTTCCAGTTGATTTCTTAAGGAATCAACTTAAAACTTTGCAGAACCGTGCTTAAAACAATCACCCGACCACAATTTTTCGCTTTTTTCCTTTTTATAATTTTGGGTCGGTTGATCGCTTGCAGTGCTGTCAGGACTGTTGATGTTTAAAAACAACATCAAGCAATATTATTTAGTCGAAGTGAAAAATACTCAAACTGAGGCAATGATAACTGGCAACAATATCTTATTAATTATAACTTCACTATTACCAACAGTTACGAGAATATTTCTTGAGTACCACTACTTTCACACAGAAATTCACGGATTCAACGGAGTTTCACCTTAAGTAATGTATAGTTCACTCCAAGATTCAGTATTCCACCAATATTTTCGCCTTAACCCGTATAGGCCTGAGTGAAAGAAAAAATACTAAAACTCTCACCGCTCAACGAATACTGAACGGATTTTAATTATTTTTTGTCAGTATACTCGTACACATATCTAGTATCTAAAAGTGGTCAAAGAAACTCGGGAATGTTCCTGTGGTCGGAGTTATTGCGGTGGATCACTGGGTCAGGTCGGGTGATAAGGGTTTTGTGCTTCTGTGCCCCTAGAGGTAGGCAAATTTCAAGTCACAGATAATTTCCAGAATCGGATATAATGTAGCCACTATATCAAGGAGTTTTAAGAAAAACGCATCAGCGTAAGCCTTAAGATAATCGATTAAATTGAAGAATTATGTCAACTACATTTGATTGATCCTACAAATGACCATTTTCGGGTCCTCGCGATGCCTCAAATTTATGATAAAGTGCACAATTTGTATCTTAACATCTGTGTCAAGATTATGTGAACGCATTTTAGTGAACTATTATGTTCGATCTATACTTTTAGAGATTTGAAACGGTTTTATACCTAACAAATCTAGAGCAGGTTCTTCAGGACATTAAGCCCGAATGGCCGCATCTGGTACACTCTAAACGGTGCAAAACTATTCATTTGTAATGTTGAATATCAGATCTTAATGAATAATGCAAAAATAAAATGAATGACATTGGAAATAAATAAAGATAACTTGGCATGTCCCAAAAATCGTGTTTTTCTACCCGACTTGACCCAGTGACCCACCGCAATAACTCCGGCTACAAATGTACTCCCGAGTTCCTCCGGCCATTTCTAGAAACTAGATATGTAGGCCAGTATACTGACAAAAAATTATTTGAATCCGTTAAGTATTCGCTGAGTGGTAAAGGTTTTAGTATTTTTGCTTTCACTCAGGCCTATACGAGTTAAACTTCTACAGTATAATAATTTAGAACATTCTCACAAAAAAGTTAAATTAAATCAAAGTAAAAAGTATTGAAATGAAACATTTTTTTTTGTAGTAAATCCTTAAAAACACTTAAGATTTTTTGCGAGGTATATTGATAGGAATTTCAGTGAAAATTTTCAAA
Organism: Aedes aegypti; assembly: GCF_002204515.2. Classification (NCBI taxonomy): domain Eukaryota; kingdom Metazoa; phylum Arthropoda; class Insecta; order Diptera; family Culicidae; genus Aedes; species Aedes aegypti. Next base: position 8,226,278 of record NC_035109.1, read on the forward strand.
ATTTCCACGTAGATTTCTTGAAATTTCTTACAAGAATTTTTTTTATCAAATTTAATTCTGGTTAAAATTACCGAACCATTTTTGAGAAGTTCTTCCAAAAATTTTGTCTGAATGTGTACCTGATTTAAATTAGATATGAATATGGAGTGATTCGTGAAGTTATTTCTAAAGATTTCTCTAAAAAATATTGAGTAATTTTTAGAGCTGAAATGGAGAGTAGATTTCTAGATGTTATTTATGGAAGAATCGCACATTAATTCGGAAAAAATACAGGTTAATTTCTAGAACCTAAAAGAATACGTGATGGATTTTCTGGATATTTTTTTGAGAAGTTCAAGAATGCGAAATCCTTAAGCAAATTCGTTGGAAAGTTTCTAAAAAATTTTCTCCAAGAGAATCACTAGTGCTAATTTAAAGAATCTCTGGAAAATTATTGGATGAATCTCTTTTTTATAGAAGGACACAGTAATATAATTCTCTGAAGAAATCCCTCATAAACTTACTCGGGTAACTTCTGAGTATTTTCACGGATTTTAGAAAAGATCTAAAAAAACACTTAGAAAATTTTCTGCGAAAAAATGTATAATTGTAGTGAGATTCCTAGAATTTCTCGAAGAAACTCTCAGTAATTCCGGAAAGTCATTTACAAATTATTTTGAGCAACTAGATGATATTTTAGACTAACAATTACAGTTTATATGTAATAAGCAGAGTCTTCTTGGAGAAATTTTAAAAGAATTTCTAAAGCGTCTCGGTGAAGATCCTTCGAGATTTGTTTTGGAAAACTCAGAAAGCCTAAAGTAACATCTGGAAAAATATTGAACAATAACTATTAATCCCGGAAATGATTTCCCGTGGGAATCACAGGAGGAACTCAGTGAAAACTTCTTTATCTGGAGTTCTCGGAGATAGCAGTGAAAACGTACGGAAATAATTCATGAAGTAATCCTTGTGGGAATTCTCAGAGGAATCCTTTGAAACACATGGTTGAATATCTAGAAATTTTGTTGAAGAATCACAAGGAATATTCATCTTAAGTTCTTTAAGAAGACCTCTTGAAATTTTTTTTTTTTACTGGATTAGAAAAAGAAAGAGTATTTTTCGTAGTTTAAATATAAATTTACAAATATCACTGATGTGCAGTGATATCAGACAAAATAACAAAGAAGTAAAATCTATACAAACTATGTAAATTGTGAACATTGATTATTGCGAACGACGTTACTTCTATGAAAAAAATAATAATTTGCTAGGCCCCCCCTAGGCCTCTTCCAGAAAAAAATCCTAGCTACGCCAATGCAGAACAGCAAGCTAAATTGTTCCTTGCTATTCAGTATCTACCAATGACTAAGGAGGGAAATTTAGGGCGAACTCATTTACTGAAACATACAATTGAATTGCTTCCAGGAGCA